>NC_059357.1:30305329-31505329 GCF_019703515.2 Myxocyprinus asiaticus | reverse complement strand
GCTGAACACAAACAAAGGTTTTTAGAAGAATATCTCAGCACTGTAGGTCCATACAATGTAAGTCAACAGGGTCCAAAACTTTGAAGATCCAAAAAAACAAAAAAAAAAAGGCAGCATAAAAGTAATCTATAAGTGGCTTAATCCATGTCTTCTGAAGTAATCTAATCTGTTTTGGTTGAGAACAGACCAAAATGTAACTCCTTTTTTACTGTACATCTTGCAATTGCAGTCTACAGGAACAATCATGATTTCAAGCTCAATTACATTAGTAAAGTTCGCAGAGTGATAGATGGTGCTGGGAAATTTAATCAAGCTTAAAATCATGATTGCCAAGGAGACTGCTGATGTCATGATTTACAGTAAAAAAGGACTTAAATATTGATCTGTTTCTCACCCACACTTATCATATCGCTTCTAAAGACATGGGTTTAACCACTGAAGTCTTATGGATTACTTTTATGCTGCCTTTATGTGCTTTTTGGAGTTTCAAAGTTTTGGCCCTGTTGACTTGCAGTGTATGGATCAACAGAGCTGAGATATTCTTTCTTCAGGTTCTGTGTTCAGCAGAAGAAAGTCATGCATGTCTGGGATGGCATGAGGGTGAGTAAATGATGAGAGAACATTCATTTTTGGGTGAACTATCCCTTTAAAGGTTTAATCCCCAAAGATTAGTTTAGTAATGATTTATAATGATCTAAGGAAATTCATATTGATACAGCGGGGATCAAGCTTAAATGTACTTCGTCACTTTGCCCATATTCACCCTATATTATAAAATTTGCAACACATACAATCCAAATTAAACATGAAAATACAACTACATAGAGGTAACAAGAAATGCCCTGAGAAATGTAATGATGTTAGACTTTTTAAATTACAACAGTAAAAGCTCAGCATTGGCAGCCATAAAAAAATACTAAAATAACAACTAAACTAAAACTACAAAACACTGAGAAAACTAAAACTAAACTAAAACTAACAGACAAACTGTGAAAACTAAACTAAATTTTAATGACAAATTGAATATAAAATAAAAACTAAATGAAAAATCCCAAACTATAATAACCCTGACTTGGCAGAGAGTGGCATGTGAGGCTAATGTGTATCCTGACCCTTCTCCAAAGGTAGTGCAAGGCATTTAAATAATCACCAAAGTTAGAGGTAAAAAATATAACTTTAATTAAACATTAATTAATCTAATACAGCTGAAAGCCATGCACTAAGACAGACACCTAAATTCAAGACAGAAAATCCAGGTTTATACCAAAACAGGACAATTATTTGTGCAAGACACATCACTTGTCCTCATCCAAAAATAGTGTGCCTGTGACCTCCACAAACATTCTGTTTACCAAACTTGACACCCTTTGATCATATCTTTAACAGTTTTCATAGTTTCAGCACTATTGTCTTTAAGTGAGAGCCCCAATAGAACTGGTCGGTTGCCCGATTCCTGCGAGACAAATGTTGTGACATTTTTGGCATAGACATGTGTCAGAGGCTGCAAGGAAGACAAAAGGACAAGGGTGAAATACAAACATGGCTTTATCTCACATACTGAACAAGAAATGACCACTGATTGTGTGCAATTGATTACCTCATCCTTTCCTAAGAGTACTTTGGTAGTGAACATGGGTACATTGATGTCACCAGACTTTGAGTCAGATGTTATTGACACAAGAGTCCCAATTTTTCCATACTGTGTCAGAACTATGAAAATGTAGTTGCTGAATTCTGTGCAAACAACTTGAGTTATTATTCCATTTATTGTTTTTTCTGTCTGTCTTGATTTGATGAGGGGTTGAGGAGCCATTATTTCAGTTCACCTGTAAATGAATGAAACTAAGAGTTAAGAGACATTCTGCACTGATACAAGTCTGGAACAAAATTATTTAACAGTCGAAAACGCAGATAATAAAAAGGGGGATTTAAGAAATTTATTTTATTAAATAAGAAGCAAAACATGCATCTCATTCATTAAGCTAGGAATGATGCCAAGCTTGTCCAATGCAGTTTAGAGTTGCATGCTACTGCCGAATTGGGGAGCTACAGCGAGAGCAAGCGACATGCTGTCGCCGACATCTAGTTCTCAAAAGCGGTCACACGTCACAGGAAACACCGAGGCTTCAAAATTCCCGCTGAACATACTCGATGTTACAACAGCAGAATTTGCTTATACACTTAAACAGCGCTTCAGTCGCAAATAAACGGTTAAAACAAATGTTACATTTCTTACCGCTAGTTTAAACTGGTAAATTATCCCATGAGACTGAACGCAAGTCAGTTTATAAACGGCCTCTTTGCGAAAGTGGATGTTGCATCTGCGCACACGGTAGAGATGAAGATGCGGTCAGCAAAAATGGGCTGTGTAGTATATTGTGTTTCCAGTCTGTTGAATTTATTTCAAAAGAAAGTTTTATATCAACTTGACGAATATTTAAGACATGTAGTATCCCATTTGAATAGACTATGACTATTTATACATTTGGCTGGAATTACTATCACTTCTAGCACCAGAACCGTCAGGCACAGTAACAGCCCCCACCCCCCCTTTTCCCTTGCACTGTACATAACCGATCTTTATTTAGATTTTCACTACGTATGTTTATGTGTGTGTGTGTGTGTGTGTGTGTATGTATGTATATATATATTCATATATGTATATATGTGTATATGTATGTATGTGTATGTATGTGTATGTATGTGTATGTATGTGTGTGTATATGTATGTATATGTATGTATGTGTGTCTGTCTGTCTGTCTGTCTGTCTATCTATCTATCTATCTATCTATCTATATATATATATATATATATATATATATATATATATATATATATATATATATATATATATATATATATATATATATATATATACACTATATTGCCAAAAGTATTCGCTCACCTGCCTTTAGACGCATATGAACTTAAGTGACATCCCATTCTTAATCCATAGGGTTTAATATGACGTCAGCCCACCCTTTGCAGCTATAACAGCTTCAACTATTCTGGGAAGGCTTTCCACAAAGTTTAGAAGTGTGTTTATGGGAATTTTTGACCATTCTTCCAGAAGCGCATTTGTGAGGTCAGACACTGATGTTGGACGAGAAGGCCTGGCTCCCAGTCTTCGCTCTAATTCATCCCAAAGGTGCTCTATCAGGTTGAGGTCAGGACTCTGTGCAGGCCAGTCAAGTTCTTCCACACCAAACTCGCTCATCCATGTCTTTATGGACCTTACTTTGTGCACTGGTGCGCAGTCATGTTGGAACAGGAAGGGGCCATCTCCAAACTGTTCCCACAAAGTTGGGAGCATGGAATTGTCCATAATCTCTTGGTATGCTGAAGCATTCAGAGTTCCTTTCACTGGAACTAAGGGGCCAGGCCCAGCTCCTGAAAAACAACCCCACACCATAATCCCTCCTCCACCAAACTTCACAGTTGGCACAATGCAGTCAGACAAGTACCGTTCTCCTGGCAACCGCCAAACCCAGACTCGTCCATCAGATTGCCAGATGGAGAAGCGTGATTCGTCACTCCAGAGAACGCGTCTCCACTGCTCTAGAGTCCAGTGGCGGCGTGCTTTACACCACTGCATCCGACACTTTGCATTGCACTTGGTGATGTATGGCTTTGATGCAGCTGCTCGGCCATGGAAACCCATTCCATGAAGCTCTCTATGCACTGTTCTTGAGCTAATCTGAAGGCCACATGAACTTTGGAGGTCTGTAGCGATTGACTCTGCAGAAAGTTGGCGACCTCTGCGCACTATGCGCCTCAGCATCCGCTGACCCCGCTCTGTCATTTTACGTGGACTACCACTTCGTGGCTGAGTTGCTGTCATTCCCAATCGCTTCCACTTTGTTATAATACCACTGACAGTTGACTGTGGAATATTTAGTAGCGAGGAAATTTCACGACTGGACTTGTTGCACAGGTGGCATCCTATCACGGTACCACGCTGGAATTCACTGAGCTCCTGAGAGCGGCCCATTCTTTCACAAATGTTTGTAGAAGCAGTCTGCGTGCCTAGGTGCTTCATTTTATACACCTGTGGCCATGGAAGTGATTGGAACACCTGAATTCAATTATTTGGATGAGTGAGCGAATACTTTTGGCAATATAGTGTATATATATATATATATAGTGTATTCTATATATACTTTTTTATTTTCAATATTTATCTATTTTCTATTCAATTTTAATTATTTTTTAAAAGTCTTGTTACTGTTTTTGTATTATTGTGTACTGGAAGCTCCTGTCACCAAGACAAATTCCTTGTATGTGTAAGCATACTTGGCAATAAAGCTCATTCTGATTCTGATTCTGATATGCTGGTCAAAGTTATTTTAATTATTCACAGTCCATGCTGGTGTAACCAGTCCAACTCCACCGCTCTGAGTGGGATTCCAACTGGCATCTTCAGCATGGGATGTGGGCACGTTAACGAGGAGGCTAAAGGCTACAGCCCCTAGTATCATTCGCTAGTGCGCCTCTTGAGGCTAGGGGAGTGAGGTTTACACACTGCACAGTTACCTACCAGCTGACTACCATTACACTGGGAAAAAATATGTGAACCCTTGTGCTTAAAGGTGCACTCAGTAACTTTTGTCTTAGTGTCATCTTGGACTTACGCTGACACCTAGCGGCTTGGATGCAGCATCATTTAAAATCAATAGTTTTCAGTTTCAGATGCTTTTGTAGAAAGTTAGTATTCACAGTCAGTCATGATTACTTTAATCAATGAGTGAAAGTATCAAATAACAGGACAGTTACTGAGATTAAGTGAGTAGTATTCGGCTGGTCATGTGATTCTAAAATGGCTGCCCCCATGTGTGGACCAACTCATGCCTTGTTCTAAAAGAATACCATAAGTTTCGGTGAGAAACAAACCGAAATCGAATGTATTATTAAGTGAAACTCTTGGCTGACCATTGCTGTTCTTTACATATAATGCCAGGTTCACACATCCTCCGAGAGCGGGGCTTGAGCTCACGCGCCGCTTGCGTTGGACATTCACATTGGCCGCGTCTCTTCCACGAGAAACAGCAGCGCATCTGGGCAGAAAATAAAGTTATCTATGGGGTCCTATGGCAAATTTTTTCTTTAATAAGGTCATAACAAGCTGAGGTTATTGCTACTTCAAGGACAACAGCGGGCAGTCACATGCACTTCATCTTTATCAGCACACTTGGTTATGATTGGTTAATGTTGTATCTATACTGTACACCTATATACACAGAATGGCAAAAGCGGCAAACGGCAGTTTATTAATTCTTTCCTTTATTAAGTTATTTTATTGAGTTTACTTGCATGCAGACATATAAATTGTAGTGTACTATAGGTTCAGTTTGAATAATTTTGATTTGCTTTTGTGTCTTTTCTATAATCTCCTGATTATTTTAGTGTTGTACTGCACCCAGAGCTGCTGAGCTCAGCGTGAGCTATCCGCTCACTGCTGAGTCTGGGACGCGTCAACTTGCGACTCATGCTTGCAGTGGGAAAGGTGTAATCTGTTAATATGGGCGCCGAAATGAAAATGCGCCGCTCACGCCTCTCTCACTCCCCGCTCTTGGAGGATGTGTGAGCCCAGTGTTAGTGCATGAGAGCAGCAGTTACGCTGCACCCTTTTGCGTGACAGGGCGTTCAAGTGAAAATTTGTTTTGTGTATCTAAAAACAGGTCCACCACAGCGATTAGTAACAACAGAACACAACACAGCTGGACACAAACCAGAGAACAAAACTTACAAAACATGTCTGAAGAGTCGAAGAAAATATGCATTTCTATGCCCAGCCTTATTTGTTTGAACCAGAATACTCAAACAAACAGAGAGATAGTGGAGTCTCCTTAAGCAGCAATAACCTTCACCAGACATTTCCTGGAGCTGTTGATCAGCCTTGTACAACACTGAAGAGGTAGTTTACACTATTCGTCCCTTTAAATCGTTTAAATTTCATTAATATTTATGGGATTTATTATGCTGTCCTTTTCTGCATATCGCAGCCCCCTTCGGCATATCGCGGTGCCGTTTTGCAGCCCTCTTCAACTAGTCGCGTCCCATTCGGCATAATGCGGCGGCCCGTTTTAGCTTATTGCCGCCGGTTCAGCCTCGTTTCGTGGCCTGCCCACCAAGAAAAGTCCCGGTTCTCCCTATGCCAGTCAGCCCCTGCCCAGGCTGTACTGTTTCTATAGAGCAGGGCACCTCTACAATCCCCACATGCAATCTCAGCTCATTGACTAGAACACCTGCCTCCAAATGAGCTTTTTAGGAGTCATTAGCCCAGAGGTTCACATACTTTTTCAACCCTAGACTGTGAATGTTTAAATGGTGTTTTCAGTATTGACAAGAACAAGTGCAGTTAATTGTTTGTCATTACTTTAAGCAGATTGTGTTTGTCTGTTATTAGGAGTTAGGTAAAGATCAGACCACATTTTATGAATAATTAATGAAGAAATGCAGGTATTTCCAAAGGGTTCACAATCACATACCCTTTCGTGCCACTGTATACAATTGCCTATTGAGCAATATGTTCATAATTTTCCCCTTAAGTAAGTTTCATGTTTTTGCACTTCTGAAATGTACTGCAAATCATGTGAAATTGTTTAATGACACGTGGCATACAATATCACATTGCAAATTATGGCAGCTTGATGTAGCCCTTAGACTCTTGCAGTGCATTTTTAAATTTATATAAAAAGCATAACGGCATAACATGATTTTATAATTTAATTATATAGTCATTTGCTTCCGTTTATGAATGTGTCATGTGAGTTGTTGTCACTGTACTCACTATGAAAAGGAGATCAGCTTGTTGCAAGCTTAAATATTTGATTAATAAGGGAATTTCCAGAAGGGCAACATAGACATGCACATCAATTTCAAATTTGTTAATAATTATCCTCTCTATCCACTCGGAACACCTTCATTGCATGTAAAATGTGTGCAGTTTTTCTGGATAGCTTTATTCTCTGATTGCCCTGTCAGTGAATCTTGTGTGGATGTGTCTTACTTTTACTGAGTCTAGTCAATTTAACAGTGTGCCATGTTCACTGGGGCTGCGCTTTGTGTAGCAGACTGGAGCTACTCTGGCAGACTTACTCTGAAGCCATTTAGCTTTACATCAACCTGAAAGAAGTTGCCGTCTTTGCACTTTTGTCACAAGATTGACTAAAAGTGCTAAGGCTTTTTCATTCTCTCTCTTTTGCTCTCTCTCTCTCTCTCTCTCTCTCTCTCTCTCTCTCTACACACACACACACACACACACATACAGACCATCTAAATATGGCAGGTGAATGGAGGATTATTTCTGTTAAATTACATTTAAAATGTCACTAATTTGCATGAACTTATCTTGTTTCACAATTAATTCTACAATGTGGTGTCGGTCAGTTCTTTTATTGTAGTTCATTGTCAGATATTTTTTATTTTTTATTCTTCAGTTTGTAAAATATCTTTTGTATACATATTTTACATGGCACAAAGACTAATTCCAGATTCCCTATAAAGCATTACAGCTTGGTCTTGTACATAATATATATATATATATATATATATATAAAACATCCAGATCACCATTTGTTCTGTCATTACACGAAAGGTCTTGCGAAATACAAGATGATGTGCCCCACAATATTTTGCCATCATGTAAAGTGAAACTCGTCTGCCAAATCAAATCTGAAACATGGTGTTTTTCATCAAAAGCACCATTAAGTAATCACTCTCACAGCTGTTAGCATTAGGTAAAATGGGCACGCATGCAATAAACATACTGAGAAGTGATTTGCTCTTCAAAGTGCTATAAAGAGGCAGCAATCAGAAGCTTTATGGGTTTTGTGTTCTCCTGTGGCAGAGGTAGAAATGAGTAAGTAGCAAGCAAAATGCCTATCATGACCAATAAAAGTTAGGAACATGCACATTCATTGTTCATGAACACCTCCCACAGAAGAGGACTACCATTTTAATATCCCTTTAATGTTCTGGTGGAAATATGCGTGTCGTTCAGGTTCTTTCTGTTCCCACAGCAGAAAGATAAGCCTGACTGGCTGGCAGGATTTAATTAGAAGTAAATTTTATCCTCAGTATTAGTCCCACATTCTGCCACATACCTACACTCTTTTGTTCAGACTCCCTCTCATTTTAGTTCTGGTTTCTAATGAGGAAAGGATTATACAAGCAATGATGGACATCCATTATTCAGTTTAGGAGATGTGACTTTAAATGCGATAATTAATTTTTTTGTTTCATTCATGTTAGGACTAATTAATAACATTGATTTGAACAAGACTTTTAATTAAGTACCAAATAAGGCCTTTGCTCCTTACATTTGGGTAGTTGATTTGAAATATTGGGAAGCTGACATGTCCTGCGGCGTGACATGCTATACTCCATCTAAAACTATTTTAAACACCAATTTGAAAGAATATTATGAGTTTTTGTACTTTTAGAAATTTCACCTTTTTTTGCCAATGTGTGAACGGCTTGTAACACAACTTAAAAACTGAGCCCTTCCTGGACTTCCTAGGTTGCCTTTTAAAGCCTGTAGACTGATTGTCATGCGAAGGGAGCGGGTTGCTTTTGCCGTGAAAATCCAAAGTATGTGACGTTTATGCGTGCTCCCAAGAGCCTTGCCTCAGTGCTTCCGCTATTCAACAGCAACAACAAACTGCAAACGTCCAGCAAACATCCGGCTCCCAGCACAACACCGACTCCTACGCAAACTCAAGTAAGCCAAAAAAAAAAAAAAAAAAATGATCTACTGAATCCCATCTGGCTAAGCGGGAACGTGATCGTGGTCGAGCGAAAACTACAGTGAACATCGGCAGGGCATTTGATTCCTGGAGGGACCTTCGTTCGGTTTTGGGGATCAAAATCGACCATGAATTGGCGTTCTTCTTATTGGACAGGTAAGCTTACATAACTGCAAAGCATGTGAAATATAGTGCCATAAGGATTGAGCTGTGTAATTTTAGCTAACTTGATCTTGCCTGCACAGTAAATGTCATAATCAATGTTAATCTGTAAATATTCAGCAAGGTAAACTACAATAATACATGAAATGAATGCTAGACAATGTTCAAGATAATGCAAAAAGCTCCACTCATTAGTGTAACGTAACTTGGTTATACAGAAAATATATACAATCTATTATTATAAAACAATAGCGCATCGATATATCAAAATGACAGTTGTACTGTCAATACTGAATTGTGTCAACATATTTATAATGTACAGTCTATTTTATAAACAACCACCAAATTTAGCTAACAGCTATTGATAAAGCTGGCTAGCTAGCTAACGCCAACTTAGGCTATCGTATAAATGCAGTCAGTGTATCATGCAAAGAAAAGTGATTACTTCATACAGTCTCGCATAGTCAGACCTATATCCACACTTTGTTTTAGCCCTGTTCCAGCACTGGAGAGTCAAATATAATATACAGTCTCAAAGTTTGTAGTAAAACAATCATAACTGTGTAATTTTAATTATGATACCTCATCTGTCAGCATGATTTCGGTGAATCACGTTGTCTCTTTGTACGTTATGTCATTGTTTTTGGATGCTGGCTCGCTCGCATCCCTATGGAGTGTGTGCATGAGCATGAGCAACAGGTAGCTGGCTGCAGTTCACTTAACGGCCACAGGTGTCATTAATAACAAGGGTTTCTGAATCTTACATACTGCACTTTTAAGGTAAAAGTCAACATAAAAACCGCATTCAAATCCATTTAATTTCCAAAACTTGGAATTGCTTGGATAATTAAAAGTGGTTTCTATATTAGAGGTGGTTGGAGGGGAGGGGGTGAAAAATACTCTTTGGTGACTATAGGGAACCAAATGATTTCATTAACAGTTCTTGAGCGTTTGCAAGGATGGAATGCCATAAAATTATTTGACAACATCTCCTGCAGCTCTGTTCAGCAGCAGTGCTGTGCCTACAGAATTTACAACACATAGGGAATGGACAAACTGTTTTACTTTGAGTTGTGAGCTTGCAGTCTGAATTGAATGTGATGAGAAAGAAAAACTGAAAAGTTTCAGAGGTGAAGCAAGTCATTTCGTTTTAATAAAAGTCTTTGGAATAACATGTTAAGCATCACTGTGTCACAATAAGCCAGGAATGAGCATTAAGAGTCCATTTTGAAAACATATTGACTTTAAATATGCATAAATTATCAGAGTTACTTCCTCTTGCTTTCAGTGATGTCATAAATGTGTGTCTTTTGCATATTCATGGGCATCTACGTCACTTGAAATACATCATCAGCCCTCTTTGAGAAAAGCTGAATGCACCGGTTCATCCACTGCATCTCCGTCTCAGTCGCTTAGCATCTTATTCATATCGATCTGTAAGGCTAGAATCATGATGTGAGTGGAACTCAACAATACATGTAATGAAAATTGCTCTTTTAACATCTGGTGCCTTATGTCAGATGCGCACACACACACATTCCCCAAGTGACCACTAGAGTGCTGTGCTGCAATGCTGATAGTAATCTCAT
Organism: Myxocyprinus asiaticus; assembly: GCF_019703515.2. Lineage (NCBI taxonomy): Eukaryota > Metazoa > Chordata > Actinopteri > Cypriniformes > Catostomidae > Myxocyprinus > Myxocyprinus asiaticus. The sequence goes on along the minus strand of NC_059357.1, from coordinate 31,494,830 downwards.
GTTCAAAGATGGTTAAACACACTGACAACATATTAGATTTGTGGCCTTTTTAAAGCAGGCTTCACAATATGGATTTTCCATAGTATTCATAAACCTCTAGAGATCTTTAAGCCTTGGAGACATTTAAAGAAGATATTTAATCAGATTTATTATTATTTTATTTGTGATATTTAATGATACACATTGTAATTATATAAAAAAAGAAAATGCTTGAAAATAATTGTTTTGGGGACTTTGCAGTCCTTGTTAAATTATATATTTTTCTTATTTGTTTTTGTTTTAGGTTATCAGTTTTTGAGGAACATTCAAAGCAATTGCAGTCTCTTTGTAGCAATGAGAATGTCGAAAAACTAATTGAGATTCATGTGACCACAAAAATGTAAACTGTAAAACATGGCATAGTCTGTAGGGTATTAAACAAAGTTAGAACTAAAAAGTAGAATACTCTTAATATTTACACCACTGTATTAAAAAGATAAATGATAAAAAGTTGCAAAAAGTCCAGATTGCCTAAATCCATATCAGTTTAGCTTTGAATAAGTATACTTAGAAATAAATCTCACCAGTGATACTGTTTGAAACTGTTCCTTTAAAAGAATATCACACAATAAAATAATAATAACATACCCCAGAACACTGCAAATAAATTGAACATCTCATGATGTCATAGAAATATAGATTTTGTATTTTAGCCCTCTAATCTGATTGGATCTGTGGCATTCCAAGAGTTCTTTAGTATAGTAAGAGATATTTAGTATAACAGCACGGGGACGTTTCACTGTTTTTATCTATGTTTGTGGCGTTCCAGAAAGGTCTGCGAGACTTTGCTTTGCTCGGCACCGCTTTGATACTGCTTTGGCTTTGTTTGGAAACATTTTAGTTCATGGGGCAAAAATAGACAAAATAAATGACCATGTTGTGTCTAAAATGTAAGTTACTCGATATTAACTTCTTGTAACTGTTGTATATAAAATCACTGTAAATCGCAATCACGCTGTTGCATTGAATATCAGTATGGCTGTGAGTACCTGCTGCCGTGCTGATATAGGCCTTTATTCACACTTCCGCTTACAGCAGAAGCTTCATTTTGTAGCGTAAAACGTCCGCTGCAGTCTGTTTCAATGACAGTGACCTTAGCGCAAAATTATTTTGGTCTATTTTTATATCGAACACTTCATATAAACAGACCTACTTCACCTTCCAATGATTAAACAAACAAAGAAAAACAGTGTCCTGTTATTTGATGGATTTTTTTTTTTTTTTTTAAGGAGAGTACAGGGATGTGTCACTTCGCAGAGTATAAATATGTTTTTTTTATTAGAGGAATGCAAGAATATAGTACAAATAATAGATTAACATGCTGCAATAGTGAAATTAATGACATTTATCCTCTGGGAGGAACAGCCCGCAGCTCCTCATGAACCGGCAACACTTTGCCCTGATAATTGCCTCACTCAGATAGTGTTATACATGAAAGTGGAAGATAACACATATAGTGAAGTGCTGTGTTGAGCCACAGAAACAATTTAAATGTCTGATGTTTACTGCCTAGTGCATCTAAGTTAGTTTAATTTATTTATAAAAAAAACTGTCTATCGTCCACAGATAAACTATGGGCTGAATACGGTTTGATTAAGCTACTATTTGGAGCTGGATGTGACAACATGCGGATTGTGATAATGATCTATTTAGTACAGACTGATTACACTGTAAATTTGGCAACAGTAGGTCGAAAGTTCTACTGTTGAAATCAGTCTGTACTTGCTGAAATTCGAATCCCTGACTCACGGTGGCCAAGGCTGGGCGTGCTTTTTAAAGTATGGTCACGTTTGATATCTAGTTTCTGGGTGAAATGTCCACAGAGTGGCGACAAAAGAGATTAGTATTTTTAGTTGTAAATTATGTAAAACAGTCAACAGGAATTCATATTTTATTAACTCTATACCCTAAACCTAACCATCAGTGGAGAAAAATGTAATATTTGAGCACCTCCTAATCAGGCTCACCATTGTTTATGTGAATGTGATAACATCCTGGTTCCCACTGAACAAGACCCGTGTCTCAGAGGTTGCTTGCGTGAAATGCTATCAGTAGCTCCACAAGGAAATGGGTAATGGTGCTTCTCAGTAATTCAGATAAATGGGGTAGGCCTACATTACAGGGTACAGAAACTTTTTTAGAAGCAACATGTCGATTTCCCATGCAATCATTTTGTTTAGTACAACAGCACTCTTGCTCATGCGATATTGCTTAATTATGCATTGCTTCATAGTACTGGTAGCAAAATACATGCAGTATGAGTGAAAAACACTTCATCAATGGTCCAGCTCTAACCCTGCAAATCTAATGCAGTGACTTTGTGCAGTTGTGAGGTGACTGTAACTCAGGTCCAGCAACATGCAGGGCAGGACTTGTGGAGGTGGCCATAGACCTAACGAGGGTTGAAGCTGATTAAGAGCCTCTGCAGTGCGTGTAAGAGAGCAGGACAACCAGCTCCCATGCTTAAGGCTGACCTTGCACAATTCAGCTCCATGAAGCCAAGTTACAGCTATCCCTCTGCGAGAAAAGCCTGCTGACCATATGGGTCATACCAATAAAAACTGTTTTCCTTCCTGTCATACAAACACCGCCCACCCACAGAAATGCACATGCAGCATTTAATGTTGTAGCTACCCACAAATGCAATGAGCCACAGGGAGAACATTAAATTTGACAAAAATACAATGCTGTAACTTAGGTTTAGGGTTGGAGTTTGGGTTAGGGGGTAGGGTTAATAAAATATGCATTCTCGTTGACTGTACATAATTTACAACGTAATTACATAATCATCTACAAGCTTTTGGGCCATTCTGTGGACATTTCACCTGGAAACTGGAGATCATACATGCCCATTTGTTCAACAAAACTTCCTGCCTGACCAAACCAACATAAAAAATCCTTACTGTTGAGACCGGGCAAAATCTTTTGCTTCAGAGCAACTTTCAGGAAAGCTTGTCCTCACAAGATGAATGTTGCTTCTTATTCAGGGTGAATATAAATATATTGATTTGTGCATGGGGGTGCATTAGTGTGGATGAGGTAACAACAGACACAACAGCTTGTCTGATTAGTTTGTTGGTCAGAGTATGAGAGGAAACCAGTGGAGGTCTGAATAATCAACGCATCCTTGTGTGCTGTCTGCCAAAAGACCCCCTCATTACTGGGATGTTGACAATCAGCTACAGCAATGGTGTCACTGTTTCCTGGTTCTTGGAGGCGGGTTCTTTTGAGTGTCATGGGGGGAAGGCATCATGAAGCACTTGTGTGATAGAGAGAGATGCTTTTTAAAACAATAGCTTGTCTTTTCCAGTGCTTTCACATATTCTGAGCTTTCTGCCATGTTCTGTCCACAATGTTCTTTCTTGTTCCATCTCTCTAGTGGCACTAATTACATGGTTACACTAAGCTATTATTAGTAATCCCTTTTGTTTACTTTAATGCTGTCTTTGTATGTGTGTGTTTTTTTATGTAGCCTTGGTTTCCAGGCGAGTTTGCAATCATGCATATTTGTACAATCACTACTTAGGCAAGATTTAAAATAACTCAGATACTATCATTCCGCCATTTATCTGTTGCACAGAATTATAACAAAATCTAGAAAAATAATCAATAGGATTTGACATCACTCTGGACCTCGGTGTGATTAAATAGAATCAATCAGTCTCCGTAGGAAAGAAAAATCACAAATGAGATCTTAATTGTTTCTCCTAGACACCAGTGAGATTAAATGGAGAGCAAATTGAGAATTTTGCTTCTCAAATCTTTCTGCTTCTCAGAATTTTATCCAGAAAAAAGACCAGAGTAATTTCTTATGTGTCTTCTCTAGAGTTTCAGATAAGATAAGATTTGCCAGAGTGCCAAATTTCAACATGAACTTAAAAAATTTTCACCAAATTATCTGAGCCATGATTTTCAGCTCTATACTTCTACTGTCAAGTATGTCAACAATGTATCATTTGTTTCTATTGTTTTATTTATTATTTTTTTATACTTAGGAGATACGTATGAGACATAGTTGATACCTAAATGAAGCATAATTGTCTCCTGAGCTATGAAAGATCAGCCTCTGAGTAATAAAATCTTCCTCTGGGTTATATACTAACATAATAGCTCAAATCAAAACGTATTTATAGAGTCACTTTTGAATGCTTCATTATAAATTACAACGTAACTTGATGCTCTTACAAAGTACGACAGATTTGATGAGCTGAGAGAGGTTAGCCAATTTTACACAAAAAAAGTTCCCATTTGGTAATGTTAGTTTTCCACATCATCCAAATTAAACTTAGTTTGATTAACTTGTGACATCAGCTGTCACAGCAGGACTGGTCCATCTCATGAAATTCAAATGATCCCTTTAATGCTTTTTTTTTTTTTCAGTATTCAATTGAAATATCATTAAACATTTAATGAAATTCATATGGAACCCAAAGTAACCTGCCATGACTCTGTTCTATTATTGATATAACAGACGTTAATTTGATTAGAACTTTAATTTATGTATGTTTATAATGGGAAGATTTATCCTGGTGCTTTGGAAGACAATAAGTGTCATGATTTAGAAGACCAGTTTCATTTCCATTATGACTAGTGCTTTGCTCTAATTTAAAATAGAGCCATGAGACTTTAAAAGTTAATTTCATTATTATTACCTGCATCATTAGGGGACTTTACCATAATGAGCATATTCACAATGGAAAACTAAAGCATGACAACATGCTTTAGTCGCATGCTACTGTATAAGATACCTGGGTATTCATACAGAAAATGACATCATTAAAATTGATCAAGTGTAAGAGGAAAATATCAGGAGCTGTGGAGTGAACCCCCTTTTCAAACAAAACCTTTATAACTTGTTATCAAATTCAATCTAACACACCTCCATCAGACCCCTGTTGTCATCTAAATCCTATGTGTTCACCCAGTCTCATTGCATACATATATAAATGAGCAGCTATAAGCGAAAAGAGTTTTGCTGATGAGATTTGGGGAAATATGAGAACTTGATTTGAACTTTAGATTCACACAGATTAGGTAATAGAACCAAGCCAAGAAGGAAACCTTTCTTCTAATAGTATGGAGCAAAAGTTCAAGGTTTGGCTGGTTAAGCATGGCCCTATTAGGCTACCAGCACCATCTCGACCAAAAACCCATCTTTCTCCATTGACGGCCATTAAAAATGAGCAGTTTGTAATGAAGCATCCATCCATCTGTCTGTCTGTCTCCATCATGAAAACTGACATACTGTTGTCTGTCGACTGCCTTTCATGTCAAAGTTTAGAATAGTTGTTAGTGAAAGGCTTGGGATTATGCATGTTCTTGTGGTGCCATAAGCTGTAGGCCTAATCAACATTGTCAAGACATAATTTTTCTGTGGTTCCAAAACAAGCAGCTCAAAAATACCTGAAGAAAGCTGTCTGTAAGCATTCCCATTCATTTCATATTCGAAAGTATGAGTATGAGGTGGACAAGGGTGTAGATTTGTCTTGAACTTTGGTGGTGGTGGGGGGGGGGGGGGGTTGTGAAGCATTTCCATTGACTGTGTTATAAATACTGGACAGGTATTGTGGAGCTTGATGGCTCAGGGGAGTACTCCAGCTGCGACCCCGGCCACAGCCATGTTCCCGCCCCACATCACACTCATGAAGATGGGGCCACAAGATGATCCAGAGGCCTTCATCGAGCTCTTTGTGCCATAGTGTGGGGCTGGCCTAACACCAAGTGGGCAGCCCGACTGTTGCCCTTGCTTTCTGGGGTAGCCCAGCTTGCTGCCATACAACTTCCGGTCGCTAACGTCCTGGAGTACGCAGACCTAAAGTGGGTCATCTTGCAACGGTTCGGCCGTAACCCTGAACAACACCGGCAGCGCTTCTGTATGCTGCCATACAGTGAATGCGGTTGCCCGTTTGCCTTTGCCCAACTGCTCCGCGATGCCTGTCGGAGGTGGCTGCTGGCAGAGGATCGCGCCGCAGAAGCTTTCATCTGCCTCGTGGTACTGGAGCAGTTTGTTGGCTGCTTACTGAAATAAAAATCAGAGTGGGAACAGTGCCACCACCCGGCATCACTGACGGAGGAAATCCAGCTGGCTGAGGACCATTTGGCAGTGTATCCGGGGGCCGGCGAGCACTCTTCTTCTCTTTCTCTCTCTATGGTAAGGATTGACACCTGTGGGAATTTATGTCTAACAGCTGGTGTTGCAGTGAGAGCAGGAGAGAGATAAAAGGACAGTCCAGACCACTGGAGGCGAGAGAGGAGTGACACATGGTTGCTGTGTGTGTGTATGTGCTGTGTGTGATTAAAGACTTGTTGTGACACTGAAAAGTGTATAAAGAAGCTAAATAAATAAGGAGAATGGAAAATTAACCTGGCTCGCTGCTTTCTTGGAAAAAAAAAAAAAATAAGTCAGAAAACAATGGAGAAACATGCTTTTTAACATCAAGGGTGTAGTTCCAGCATCTACCAGCAGGAGCTATTGGGGACCTGTTAACCAGCTAATATACCTTTTTCACAGACTGTGATTACACAGCCTTATGCACAGTGTAATCGAATTTTTTAATAATTATTTAGTGTAAATTAATTACATTGTGCTTTTTTATATTACCCTAGAATTGGTTTAAAAAAAGATATTTTCCACTGCTGTAATAGGGTTTCTAATACAGCTGCTGAGGTAATGACAGTAAATTTGGCATCTTCTTCTGACTGACGTAATCCACTGCTCTGCCACCCAACCCCCACCCCACTGGAAGCAAAAATAAAATCAATGGGAATGCTAACAGACAGCCCTCCTTGGTATGAAGCAATTCTTCAAGCCATGGCTATGTCCAGTAGCGGATTTAGGCATGAGCGACATGTGCAGTTGCCCAGGGCGGCATCTTGCAGGGGGCGCGGCACGAGGCACCTACACAGACTCCGGGTTTCGCACAGGGCGCCATACAAGCTAGAACCGCCACTGGCTATGTCTATTTAATAAGGGCTTCTGCTGAGTCTATTTGTTGAATGAAAGTTGCCTTTAGCCTGACCCTAAAAACTATTTAACCTGTCATATTTATTTCGCCACTGTGTTTGAGTAGATGGTGTTACTTTTCAGACTTGTAATTTCACAAGGAAACAATTAAAGCTTTATCTTTGTCTGTGAGAGCACTTTTAAACTCAGGAAGAATTTAACTTGCTGTTCAGCAGTCTCAAGGTGGCTACACTTTGAATGACTTTTGATTTTTAATTGAACACACTAAGACATTCACAAGGCCCAGGAGATACCAGGGATGAGGTGAGTCCGAATACGGAGTGTTATGCAAATGGATTAATTCTCTCTCTCACAATAATTAGGATAGATTCCCTAATTCCACTGAACTTGTTACTGACTTCCAATGGCTTTCCTTTCTAATACAAATGCAGGATTTCAAGCTACAAATGAAAGAAACCAAAATTGAGGCTGAAAGTTTCACACCTTGCACCGGCTCATCGGCCAGTTCATATGAGAGCGGAAATCAAAACACAGATGAACTTCATCATGCATACTTTACAGGGCGCTTCACTCTAAAATCTTGTTTTGCTATTAAGGGGAGGTGAGCATCTGATTGCATCCCATGAAGAATGCATTTCCTCAAGATCCTATTATGGAAGCTACAGTGCATACAGAATTTTAATGGTAGGGAGAGCTCAGCCAACAAAACAGCAGTTGTAAATCAATCAATGAATAAAACAACACTGCTGGCTTCTCAGCGCATGGGCACTTTTAATTTCCAGCCCAAACTAGCCTCTGTGCTCTTTTAAATTTTTCAGCAGTCGCTCAAAGTTGCCGCTTCACCAAAGCGTCTCCACAGAACTGCTTTTGTGTGTCTCGCCCATCCTACCACCATCAGGAAAGTGGCTGGAGAGGCTTCTCCTGAAAAAAAGGCCCCTATTAATTACTGATGTGGTCTCAGAGCAGGGACATGACAGCAGGTAAATGAGATTCAGGAGGAACAGCTGCAGCTCCTCATCTCCTGTGTCGGCTATTCTTAGAAGATAAAGAGCGGGCTGGATGGCCACTTGCCGAACGAGCCAATGAAATTAACAGTTTCAAAATATCCTTGTATAATGGACTTTTTCGCCTGTATAGTGGCCCTATTCCATGATTTTTGCGCATCATACGGAATTGGGTTTAAAAGGACTGGAGAAAGAACAAGGGCAGAAAGAATTGTGAGGAATGCGAGGAAATGTACAAATGCAGAAATCTAGCATATTTCATTTGATAATTTTAACACCCGATATGACATTTGATGATTCTTTGGAATTGAAGCAGAGAACGCAACAACCATTCATCATTTTTCTTTAGTCTTTTCTAAGGGACGATTCAAAAGATAAATTTGTTCTATAAGTGAATTCCTCTTCCTGGAGAGTAGGGCTGCAACTAACGATTATTTTCATAATCAATTAATCTAACGATTATTAGAACGATTATTCGGCCATTCTGCGATTTTTGCAACGATTAATCATTAGCTCTTCAACTTGTGCCCCGACTTAAAAGGTTGTATTAAACATGCTTACGAACAATAAAGAGGACAAAATCATCTTTTAAAAATACCTCTAAATGACATTTATTGAATTAAAGGGAAAAAAACATTTTATTAAGTTTAATTCAGTAAAGAAATTCACTTCAAAAAATCCTATTATTATCAGTATTTTGTTTTGTTTTCTATTTAAAATTGTCTAAAGATCCTTAAACAAGATTTTTTCACTTGGTTATACTTCAGCGAGTGCAGTAAAGACAAAATATACTTATATTCAAGATATATTCTCTAAAAGTAAGTCCAAATATCTTATATGCTGCTTCTCAGGTGAATGCATCTTTTTTAAAGGATTTTTAGATATTTTAAAATATTTCTATTTTTAATATTATATTCAACAATCTCAGATAATAATTTTTAATTCTGCAGTATAACTGCTAAAGAAAATGTATGTTGTTTTAAAGGAGTTTTAGATATTTATATTGGAAAACAAGCCAAAACAAAAACAAATCAAAAACGTATTTTGTTGCAGTGTATAAAGGGTGAAGACTACCCTCTCTCACATTTCTGTTCACTTCAATCCATCTTTAACTCACACACAAAAAAAAAGAAAGAAAAATAAATAAATTCTCTCTTATTAATAAAGCTGCGTATTGCCAATTTTCTTCACGATAAGAAATGCACAGTAACACATATATTATGATTCAATAAGTTGCGAGCCATCATGTTATAATCTAGGTGCATTAAGTGTGCATGCTCGAGGGATGAGCATCCCCCTGACAGAGTGTGCCTCAGCCGGGTGCAGTTTCAATCTCTCCCCCTTAGATCGGGACATTCGCGCAACTCAGAGGCACTGACCGCACAGAGAAATGCCAGTTTCGCAATTTGTAGTTACTTACATAATCTGCATCCGTATTATGTGAACTTTAATAAAGCTATAATGCATTAAATATAACTGCCTTTAAGATGTAATGCCAGGGTGTTTCCTTTAAAGAACTCCGGCTCCGCTTAACAAGAGTGCTTCTGTATTTACTTATTTTTTATTTTTGCATTATAATTTCCTCATACTTTGCGATCTACATCACCTTAAGCTGTTTGGAAAGTTTAAAGTTCATCTGGACTGTGAGCTGTGTAATTCTTCCACTCCTCAGTCAGGCACGAACTGCAGTGCTGCTCTCACACGTCATCATTAGAGTTTCATATGATCTCGTGCTACGTTAAATGAAATCAAACGAATATTCGACCACAAAAATTGTCGATAACGTCGTCTAATGATTTCAGCCCTACTGGAGAGTAAAAAACAAAAAACAAAATTAAGATAAGTAGATTCAGCAGCAAAGTGGGACAAGGGTCAAATGCTTTAAATGATAATTGATTTATGCATCTTTAAATATTGCCACAGGAGTAGGTGTCATGACTATGCCCAAGTGGTGAGATTTATTTTGCAGGCTAGCCAACAGTAGTTTGTATGTTCATGGGAGAACTTGCATTGTTTTTCAAGTCATTGCATGAACACACGTGACAAAAGGCACTGTGAACGAGCTTCTCTCGTGAACTTTTATGATACTTAAAGTGAGTCACTATTAACTGGCATTGTATTGTAAAGACGGACTGGGATATTCATTAAAATATCATCCTTTGTGTTCTGCAGAAAAACGCAAGTCATATAGGTTTGGGATGACATAAGGGTGAGTACATTAATAGCGTTCATGAATGCGCAACAAAAGTCAGGATTTTCCATAAAATGCTTTATCAAGTTTTCAATTAACAAAACCTACCTCTCTGCCCTAAACCTTAAACCTAACCAATAGTGTCATAAAAGCAATTGTGATATGAAAAACACAATTGCTGAAGCAACAATGTGATTATGTGGTGCTTCTGTGACACTTTTGGCTCACGTGTCGAATAAAGCATGCTCTCACCCTGATCTTTTCGCATTGCAAGTGCAACTTGATTGCGCTGGAATAAGCTTGTAAATGTAGTTGGTTATGTAATGCAAATGTTAAAATGTATCGACTTACAAGTCATGTGCTATAATAAAAGTCTTACTAAAATATAAAAGTGTGAGGAACAGGACAAAAAGTGTTTATGAACTGATAAGCAGCTGTTTTACTTTTGATTTGTGTGAAAGGAAATAAAAGTAATTGTTGTAGTGCTTCTATCTAGTTTATTTAACTAGGAAACTGACACAATATGTCCCGACCCTGTTAAAATAATTTTGCACAAATTTAGTTATAGTAAGTGTCATGTGTATTTTGTTGATTTATGTCTTTTATTTTGAAAAGTTTAGTTCCTGTTCCCTGGTCATGTGATTTCATGTTTTCCCTCCATGTTCATGTGTCATGTTTTCATTGGTTTATTGTTTAATTATCTTGTTAGAGTTTGTTTTTCATTGGTTAACTTGTCTTGTTCTCCCATGTCTTGTATTTATGCCCTCATGTTTGCCATTGTATATTGTCAAGTATTGAATGTTGAATGTGATTGTAGATGGTTAAGTCAAGCCAAGCCATGTTTATGCCAAGTCACAGTCAAGTTTATGTTTGTTTTATGTTTCACGTTTGTAGTCAGGGTTATTGGCTCTCACTTTGTAAATAAACTACACTTGGGTTCTCTACACTACGTCATTGTCTTCGTCATCATCATTGCCAGTGCCAGCACACGTTACAGTAAGGCGATTTTATGAGACCATTTTTAAAAATTTTATTGGGGGACAGTTCAAACTTTCTGAGGGACATGAACGTCACCCACTCTAACCATCCTCTGGCCATTCAGCCATATACTTGCTGTGTATCATATTCACATTAACACCACTGCCATTCATCATACCACATGATGAATTCATTGCAATATCTGTTTATTTTGGAAAAATGAATAGGTTCTGCATTTTGCAGCAACAGTGATGTTTTTGTAGGCGGACTGATTTGAATTTGGACATCAATCTCTCCCTCTGCCTGCTGATGATGGGAGGTTCAAGGCAGATGCTGAGCACAGGTTAGCTGAAAGGTCCCAGATCCCAGTGTGGAATTATTTACCGTGGTGTGAGACACACACATTCATTACAGACATCTGAGGAAAGGTCATAGAGAAAGATGGAGAGCCGCAGTAAATTACCTCTCCATCACATTATTGGGCTTTCATATTGCCAAGTCAGTCATACTGGCACACGAATGGCCTTGACCTGATTGGTTATTCCATACACTAGTAACTTTAGCCTGGATGTTTGATAGATGAAATCCGGAAGCCTAATAGCTAGAGAGGTGCTTGATAAGACTTTAAAAGATGGTGAATTATATTTCCAAGGTTATTACATGGATCTCTGAAATACAGTTGAAGTCAGAAGTTTACATATTAGCCAAATACATTTAAACTCAGTTTTTCCTGACATTTAGTTGTAGAAAACATTCCCTGTCTTAGGTCAGTTAGGATCACTACTTTATTTTAAGAATGTGAAATGTCAGAATAATTGTAGAGAGAATTATTTATTTCAGCTTTTATTTTTCATCACATTCCCAGTGGGTCAGAAGTTAACATACACTTTGTTAGTATTTGGTAGCATTGCCTTTAAATTGTTTAACTTGGATCAAACATTTTGAGTAGCCTTCCACAAGCTTCTCACAATAAGTTGCTGGAATTCTGGCCCATTCCTCCAGACAGAACTGGTGTAACGGATTCAGGTTTGTAGGCCTCCTTGCTCGCACACGCTTTTTCAATTTTGCCAACAAATTTTCTGTCGGTTTGAGGTCAGGGCTTTGTGACGGCCACTCAAATACTTTGACTTTATTGTCCTTAACTTAAGCCATTTTGCCACAACTTTGGAGGTATGCTTGGGGTCATTGTCCATTTGGAAGACCCATTTGTGACCAAACTTTAATTTCCTGGCTGTTATTTTGAGATGTTGCTTCAATATATCCACATAATTTTCCTTCCTCATGATGGCATCTATTTTGTAAAGTGCACCAGTCCCTCCTGCAGCAAAACACCCCCACAACATGATGCAGCCACCCCCATGCTTCACGGTTGGGATGGTGTTCTTCAGCTTGCAAACCTCACCCTCCTCCAAACATAACGATGGTCATTATGGCCAGACAGTTCAATTTTTGTTTCATCAGACCAGAGGACATTTCTCCAAAAAGTAAGATCTTTGTCTCTATGTGCACTTGCAAACTGTAGTCTGGCATTTTTATGGTGGTTTTGGAGCAGTGGCTTCTTCCTTGTTGAGCAGCCTTTCAGGTTATATCGATATAGGACTTGTTTTACTGTGGATATAGATACTTGTCTACCTGTTTCCTCCAGCATCTTCACAAGGTCATTTGCTGTTGTTCTGGGATTGATTTGCACTTTTCGCATCAAACTACACTATATTGCCAAAAGTATTCGCTCATTTGCCTTTAGACGCATATGAACTTAAGTGACATCCCATTCTTAATCCATAGTGTTTAATATGACGTCGGCCCACCCTCTGCAGCTATAACAGCTTCAACTCTTCTGGAAAGGCTTTCCACAAGGTTTAGGAGTGTGTTTATGGGAATTTTTGACCATTCTTCCAGAAGCGCATTTGTGAGGTCAGACACTGATGTTGGACAAGAAGGCCTGACTCGCAGTCTTCGCTCTAATTCATCCCAAAGGTGCTCTATCGGGTTGAGGTCAGGACTCTGTGCAGGCCAGTCAAGTTCTTCCACACCAAATTCGCTCATCCATATCTTTATGTGCCTTGCTTTGTGCACTGGTGCACAGTCATGTTGGAACAGGAAGGGGCCATCCCCAAACTGTTCCCACAAAGTTGGGAGCATGGAATTGTCCAAAATCTCTTGGTATGCTGAAGCATTCAGAGTTCCTTTCACTGGAACTAAGGGGCCAAGCCCAGCTCCTGAAAAACAACCCCACACCATAATACCCCCTCCACCAAACTTCACAGTTGGCACAATGCAGTCAGACAAGTACCGTTCTCCTGGCAACCACCAAACCCAGACTCGTCCATCAGATTGCCAGATGGAGAAGCATGATTCGTCACTCCAGAGAACGCGTCTCCACTGCTCTAGAGTCCAGTGGCGGCGTGCTTTACACCACTGCATCCGACGCTTTGCATTGCACTTGGTGATGTATGGCTTGGATGCAGCTGCTCGGCCATGGAAACCCATTCCATGAAGCTCTCTACGCACTGTTCTTGAGCTAATCTGAAGGCCACATGAACTTTGGAGGTCTGTAGCGATTGACTCTGCAGAAAGTTGGTGACCTCTGCGCACTATGCGCCTCAGCATCCGCTGACCCCGCTCTGTCATTTTACATGGCCTACCACTTCGTGGCTGAGTTGCTGTCATTCCCAGTCACTTCCACTTTGTTATAATACCACTGACAGTTGACTGTGGAATATTTAGTAGCGAGGAAATTTCACGACTGGACTTGTTGCACAGGTGGCATCCTATCACAGTAGCACGCTGGAATTCACTGAGCTCCTGAGAGCGGCCCATTCTTTCACAAATGTTTGTAGAAGCAGTCTGCATGCCTAGGTGCTTCATTTTATACACCTGTTGCCATGGAAGTGATTGGAACGCCTGAATTCAATTATTTGGATGGGTGAGCGAATACTTTTGGCAATATAGTGTATGTTCATCTCTAGGAGACAGAATGCGTGGTACCTTCAGGCATTTGGAAATTGCTCCCAAGGATGAACAAGACTTGTGGAGGTCCACAATTTTTTTTTCTGAGGTCTTGGCTAATTTCTTTCGATTTTCCCATGATGTCAAGCAAAAATGCACTGAGTTTGAAGGTAGGCCTTAAAATACATCCACAGGTAAACCTCCAGTTCAGTACACCTCCTATCAGAAGCTAATTGTCTAAAGTCTTGACATAATTTTCTGAAATTTTCCAAGCTGTTTAAAGGCTCAGTTAACTTAGTGTATGTAAACTTCTGACCCACTGGAACTGTGATATAGTCATTTAAAAGTGAAACAATCTGTCTGTAAACAATTGTCAAGCAAAATGTCAAGCACAAAGTAGATGTCCTACACGACTTGCCAAAACTATAGTTTGCTAATATTAAATCTGTGGAGTGGTTAAAAAATGAGTTGTAATGACCTAAACCTAAGTGTATGTAAACGTATGACTTTAACTATACTTGATTTTTGATTGGTAATGTCCATTATCCATAGCAACACTGTTTAACTTACCGCTCATCTGGGGATTCCTACACAGCTGTGCTTGTGTTCTGTTGCTCGTATATCACTCTGTGGTTAGTTAATTTTAACTCTATATCAAAATTTCATGTATATGTATATTTTTTATTTGTGAAGTAGTAGGGATGTGCAAAACTACCAATTTTCATTAACGACTAGTCGGTTTTCAGTTTAATAATGTACAATTAGGCTCAGTTATGTTCACGTGACCCCGATCAGACGCCTTTTAGAGCAATAAACAACACCATATATACAGTTGTGCTCAAAAGTTTGCATACCCTGGCAGAAATTGTGACATTTTGGCATTGATTTTGAAAATATGACTGATCATGCCAGGTCTTTTATTTAAGGATAGTGATCATATGAAGCCATTTATTATCACATAGTTGTTTGGCTCCTTTCTAAATCATAATGATAACAGAAATCACCCAAATGGCCCTGATCAAAAGTTTACATACCCTTGAATGTTTGGCCTTGTTACAGACACACAAGGTGACACACTGGTTTAAATGGCAATTAAAGGTTAATTTCCCACACCTGTGGCTTTTTAAATTGCAATTAGTGTCTGTGTATAAATAGTCAATTAGTTTGTTAGCTCTCACATGGATGCACTGAGCAGGCTAGATACTGAGCCATGGGGAGCAAAAAAGAACTGTCAAAAGACCTGCGTAACAAGCTAATGGAACTTTATAAAGATGGAAAAGGATATAAAAAGATATCCAAAGCCTTGAAAATGCCAGTCAGTACTGTTCAATCACTTTTTAAGAAGTGGAAAATTCGGGGATCTCTTGATACCAAGACAAGGTCAGGTAGACAAGAAAGAGTTCAGCCACAACTGCCAGAAGAATTGCTCGGGATACAAAGAAAAACCCACAGGTAACCTCAGGAGAAATATAGGCGACTCTAGAAAAAGACGGTGTGGTTGTTTCAAGGAGCACAATACGATGATACTTGAACAAAAATTAGCTGCATGGTAGAGTTTCCAGAAAGAAGCCTTTACTGTGCCAATGCCACAAAAAAGCCCTGTTACAATATGCCCGATAACACCTTGACACGCCACAGCTTCTGGCACACTGTAATTTGGAGTGACGAGAATAAAATAGAGCTTTATGGTCACAACCATAAGCGCTATGTTTGGAGAGGCCTATAGTGAAAAGAATATCAATCCCACTGTGAAGCATGGTGGTGGCTCACTTATGTTTTGGGCGTGTGTGAGCTCTAAAGGCACGGGGAATCTTGTGAAAATTGATAGCAAGATGAATGCAGCATGTTATCAGAAAATACTAGCAGACAATTTGCATTCTTCTGCATGAAAGCTGCGCATGGGATGCTCTTGGACATTCCAGCACGTGGTTACAGCAGAAAAAGGTGAAGGTTCTGGAGTGGCCATCACAGTCTCCTGACCACTCTGGGTAGATCTCAAACATGTGGTTCATGCAAGACGACCAAAGACTTTGCATGACCTGGAGGCATTTTGCCAAGAGGAATGGGCAGCTATACCATCTGCAAGAATTTGGGGCCTCATAGACAACTATTACAAAAGACTGCACGCTGTCATTGATGCTAAAGGTGGCAATACACAGTATTAAGAACTAAGGGTATGCAGACTTTTGAACAGGGGTCATTTCATTTTTTTCTTTGTTGCCATGTTTTGTTTTATAATTGTGCCATTCTGTTATAATCTACAGTTGAATATGAATCCCATAAGAAATAAAAGAAATGTGTTTTGTCTGCTCACTCATATTTTCTTTAAAAATGGTACATATATTACCAATTCTCCAAAGGTATGCAAACTTTTGAGCACAACTGTATAAGGACGCCATGTGTAACACTTCAACATGGTGACTATGAGATATTCAACAAATAAATAGGCTAAATAACTACATACGAACTTGTTGCACAAACTATCAAAGTAAGAAAAGTAAAAAATGAGAAAGGCTCCAATACAGAGTGGCACGCAATCCTGAACAGAGAATGACGCACTTCAATGTAACCAAAGTGCTTCAGGGCAATCCTCGCTGCGCAGTCCAAAGTAGAGAACTGCTGGATAATTATGCGGATACATATCTAGTTCAAGACATCAAGCAGTTTAACCTCTCTAACTACAACTATTTATTTAAGCAATGTCAGATAAAATCAGCAAAAGACATCTCAAAAACACCTCACAAATACGGATATCACAGCAGAGGATTTTATGTCCGACAGTGAACATCCTGAAATGTATAGTTGATGCTCTGTTTTGCTATAACAACAGTGCATAAAAATACAAAACCTAAAGCATTAAAGAGAAGAAACTTCTTGCAGAGGGTTTTACTGTGTTATCTGTTATTCACTGTTAAGCACAGCAAGCTATCATCGCGCAAAAACACTCTAAATTGCGTCTCTCAATTAATTTGAACTAAAAAAAAGTAATGTTAGTAGTCGACCCCACTAATCGACTAATCAGTCGTTAAATGACTAGTCGATTAGTCGACCACCCAGGCACATCCATAGTAAATAGTCGTTAAATAAGTGGGATAATGTACAGCCACATGATCATTATGGCAAAATAAACTCCTACAGGGTGATACAAGACCCTTAATCACTCTGTCTGGGATTATTTTGCTAAAATAACAGGCTAGCTGCAGGTTATCCCTTACTTACACACACCAGTAGTTCCCTAGTCTTCGCACTCTTATATGCTTTCTGTGAAACAAATGTTGAATGAATTAATAAATGTTGGTTTTGCAAAATAAACCCATCTGGATCCAGTGCTTGTCTTGTTGGATTTAAGCACTGCATTCAATACAATCGATCATAGTATTCTGTTACATCGGTTGGAAAAGGTGGTGGGTATTCTGGGTGTTGCCCTGCAGTGGTTGGCCTCTTACCTCAAAGATAGAACCTTCTCAGTGAGCATTGGGAAGTTTTCTTCTTCATCGGTTCCCCTATTATGCAGTGTACCCCAAGGGTCCATTTTAGGCCCTCTTCTCTTTTCACTTTATTTGCTCCCCTTGGGTGCCATTTTTAAGAAATATAAGATCTCCTACCACTGCTATGCTGATGATACACAATTTTATCTACCAGCTAAAACTGACAGTAGTTATCCTTTGGACGCGCTTTGCGACTGTTTTGAGGAGATCAAATGTTGGATGGCTAATACTTTTTTGCAATTAAATGAAAGCAAAAGCGAAATTCTGATTTTAGCCCCCTCCATGTCTCCATCTGTTTTTAATTTAGGTTCTCATTTTGCCAGTGTTCAACCTCATGTGAGAAATGTTGGGGTTACATTTGATTCGTCACTACATTTTGAGAAACAAATCAGTACAGTGGTAAAGGGCAGTTTCTTTCATCTGAGATTGGTTGTGAAATTAAAACAGTTTCTACCCCCGAAAGATTTGGAGACTGTAATCCACGCTCTCATAACATCATGCCTGGACTACTGTAATTCCCTATACTGTGGCCTGCCTCAAATTATAATCTCTCGCCTGCAAATTGTCCAAAATGCTGCAGCGAGACTTCTTACCGGAACAAAAAAGAGGGATCACATTTCTCCCATTTTAGCAATTTACATTGGATTCCTGTAAAGTTTAGAATCGATTTTAAAATTGCTGTTTTTGTATACAAGGCTTTATCTGGTGTTGCACCAAAATACATAAGTGACCTTCTGATTCCTTACTCTCCCAAAAGAGCACTTAGGTCTAGTAATCAGCTTCTCTTAACTGTCCCACTTTGTCACTGTAAAACTAATGGTGGTCGGACCTTCTCTGCTACAGCACCTAAACTTTGGAACAGTCTGCCTGTAAATGTGAGGTTTGCTCCTTCACTAGCCAGTTTTAAATCTGCTCTTAAATCTTATTTGTTCTCTCTGGCTTTTGATTAAAATTAGTTTAAGGGTTTTATGTTGAAGTTTTCTGATTGTATTTTATTTAATGTGTTTATATTTTGTATGCTGCATATTTTCCTTTAATGCTTTC
This sequence comes from Myxocyprinus asiaticus, assembly GCF_019703515.2. Lineage (NCBI taxonomy): Eukaryota > Metazoa > Chordata > Actinopteri > Cypriniformes > Catostomidae > Myxocyprinus > Myxocyprinus asiaticus. Next base: position 31,476,173 of record NC_059357.1, on the reverse strand, counting down.
TTTTTATATGCTCAATGTTTTATTGTGCAGCACTTTGGCACAACTGTTGCTTTTAAATGTGCTATAGAAATACATTTTGACTTAACTTGACTTGACTTCTGAAATGACATCACTTGAAATACTTCCATACAAAAGAATGGAGAGAGATGACAGCATCAACAGGAGTCATGTGTGATTGGACCGAGTGATTTATCACCCCTTGCTTTTATGTCCATTGTTTACAATGCTTGGGTCCTGATTGAAATGAAGTCCAGGACATGTAATTTCAGAGATGAATGATGCTGTCCTTATTTGCTCCCAGAAATCATGATCCATAGTGTACCAAACTTCTTAGTGGCCATAACACAGAAATATTCCACGACATCCGAAACTTGTCTCCCCGTCGAAAACTCTAGGATTTCACCTCAGGCACTGGCTGACAAAAGACTGTGACTAACTTTAAATCAGACTCTGTGTGAGCCTTAATATCTTGACAGAAATAAATTTTGCAGACCGTGCTGCATGTTGTTGATGAACCTGCAAATGGAAAAACTCTATTCTCATTTATTCCTTCATCCAAATTGATTCAATCGACTGCTGATTCAGAACGCATCAAATATATCCATGAAATCTTATGAGTAAATGTCAAAATAAAGGCATACTATTTATCATCCTCCAAAAAGAAATTTCAGTGGTTTCATCCACCATGAAGTGCTGCCTGGTTTCTGCTCAGTGCATACAAGGGTTGGGAACCAAGAACAGGTTCTTAATCATAAACGGTTACATTTTTGAAACAATACTGGAACCAACTGATTTTCATGACTTTTGGTTCAGGTAATGGTTCACAAACATGCATTCTTCCACCGATGCAGACAGGACATCGTCATAAAGTTGTCAGTGTTTCCTGCGCTACCATTCAGCAGCACTGCAACACCGATTAGAGGTCTGCAACCCGACCCGGACCTGGTGAGACCTGAGGGTCACGACTCACATTGTCTCGGGTACAGGTCGGGTTTCATTTTAAGGTCCTTGCAGACCTCTAACACTTGTACTACATCAGCAGCACGAAACATACAGCATTACCAGTCTAGTCTGATTTCTGAACAAATTACACTTATGAGCCTACAGCGCAAAACATACTGCGTGACCAGTGTAACCCCATTCCAGAACAAATTACTCTGATGAATCGGCTTTTGAATCTAGAGCACACTGCACAACATACACAACACTGAATGAATGACTTCTATCAGCAGGTTCTTTTTATTGAATGAAAAACGTACTATACTGCATGTCATTAATTTCATTTGAATCGAAATGAACCAAGAACTGTTACTGAGTTACAGTATGTAAAGGCTACTTAAGGCCTGAGAGATGACAATGTTTAGTTTAATATACTGTGGTGATGGGGGCGTGGCCAAGCAACATCTGTGGAAAGCGAGGCCCAGAGAGTGCAGTAAGGGTTGGCACCTGTGGGAAATCACCTCTAACAGCTGTTTTGTGATCCAGACCACTAGAGGGGGGAGAGAGACGCAAGGTGCTGACTGTGTGCATTCATTTTATGTTGTGCTGAAAAGCAGTTTATTTTTGGTCAACACTAAAAAGTGTGAAAAAATAAAACTCACATTTAATTATTCACCTGGCTCCCCCTTCCTTCTTGAGAGAGACAAAGAACTTGTTACAGTGGTGCCGAAACCCGTGAATTTGTTTGGAGGAAGGAAACGTCATCATGGAGTCCTCGCCGCTGGCCGAACTCTTCAAGACCCTCGCCGGCATCCACCAGGCTCAACATCAGGCCCTGCTTGAGCTACGCATGGAACAGGAATGGTGATTCCAAGCGCTGGTCCAGGCTCAAGCAGAGGACCGGCAGGTGTTATGGAGCTTAGTGTACCAGGAGGGATCTTCCACCATGACTACAGCCACACTCGCAAAGATGGGACTGCAGCTACTGCTGACGGGGGATGCCCAGCTTGTGGCCCATCAACTACCGGTCAACATCCTCCTGGTGTACGAGGAACTGAAAAGAGCCATCTTGCAGCGAGTTGGCCGAAGCCCGGAACAGCATTGCCAGCACTTCCGGACATTGACGCTTGGGGAGCACGGCTGCCCTTTCACCTGCTGGCTGAAGATTGCAATGCCGAGGAGCTACTTGATCTGGTGGTACTGGAGCAGTTCATCACCAGGCTACCGAAAGGGACAGCGGAGTAGGTCCAGTGCCACTGACCGGCATCGCTGGATGGGGAGGTCCAGCTTGCTGAGGACCATATGGTGGCATATCCGGGGGCCGGTGAACCCTCTTCTCTCTCTCTTTCTCTCCCTCTCTCTCTTCCCTCCTCCTCCCCCTCATCCCATTCCTTTTCCCTGGAAAGTGGGAATTCCTGTACCAAAACCCGTTTCCCAGTCCCATGGACTATTCATTCCGTTGGATTCCCATAATCCTCTCCATTCTCCATCCCCACAGGCTGATGAATCCACTGTCGCAGATGTGGGCATGAAGTCTGAGCCGGTCTGTCGGAGCTGTGGGGAACCTGAGCATTTTCAGGACTGATTCCCCAAGATGAAGGTGGAGACATTGGTCCAGGTCCCCGACGCACCACAGACCACCCTCCATCGAGCAGGAGTGTACCGGATACCGGGGCGTATAAAGGAGGGTACATATCAAGCCTTGGTGGATTCGGGTTGTAATCAAACCTCCATTCACCAAAGCTTTATTCAGTCTGAGGCTTTGGATACAAGCCAGTGGGTGAAGGTAAGGTGTGTGCACAGGGATATTCATGATTACCCATTAGTGATGGTCAAAATTCAATTTCGGGGACAAAAGCATAGTGTCGAGGCTGCGGTTAGTCCCATGCCTCACCCATCCACTAATCTTGGGTATGAATTGGCCAGCATTTACTGCTTTATTGAGGGAAATCTGTGTGGATGGGTCCTATAACAAAGAGTCTCGGTGTGTGGTTTGCGATGCACTGGCTGGGGAGGCGGAGCCAGGGTCGTCTACGTCAGCTCTGCATCAGGATGACGTAAGGGAGAGGGAAGTGCTGGCTTCCCCAGCCCTCAGAGGATTCCCTGCAGGAGATTTCACTCTGGAGCAGATGTCAGACGAGACCATTAGGCATGCCTTTGATCAAGTGAAAGTTATTGATGGTCATCATCTCCAGACATTGCACTCGCATATCCGTATTTTTCAATTATCAAGGATTGGTTGTGTCAAGTGACACAGGACACTCAGATAAAGGAAGATACAACCCAATTGTTAGTATCGAAGAGCTGTCAGGAAATGTTATTCAAGATGGCTTATTTTAATCCAATGGCGGGTCACTTAGGGCAGGAAAAAACACTGAACCGTCTAATGGCCCATTTCTACTGGCCGGGCATTTGCGGGGATGTTTGCAGGTGGTGTGCGGCATGCCATGAATGTCAGCTGGTGAATCCGCTGGCCACACCAAGAGTGCCATTGTGCCCCCTTCCCTTGATCGAGGTCCCCTTCTAAAGAATTGGTATGGATCTTGACGGGCCATTAGAGTGGACAGCACACAGGCATCGCTTTGTGTTTGTTCTGGTGGTCTACGCAACACAATATCCCGAAGCAGTGCCTCTGCGCAACATTTCAGCACATAGTTTTGCGGAGGCACTTTTCAGAATAATCTACTGAGTGGGGATTCTGAAAGAAATCCTCATTGATCAGGGTATAAAGTTTATGTCACATACACTATACGAACTGTATGAATTACTGGGGATTAAATCCATTCGGACAAGCGTTTACCACCCCCAAACAGACGGCTTGGTCGAACGATTTAATCAAACACTAAAGAACATGATTCATAAGTTTGTGCACGAAGACGCATATACATTCACCATATACATTCACTATCAATACATTCTTTACCTGAGAGCAAAACTTCACACACTGGGGCAATTAACACAGGAGAATTTGCTCCAGGCTCAAGAACGTCAAAGCCGGCTGTATAATAGGGGCACTCGGCTACGGGAATTTGCACCAGGAGATACAATTCTTGTATGACTCCCCACATCGTGCTCTAAATTACTTGCCAAGTGCCAAGAACCTTTTGAGGTCACACAGCGGGTGTTGGTTCTGAAGAGTGACAGCTCGGTTCGGTTCTGTGTGGACTATAGAAAAGTCAATGCGATGTCTAAATTTGATGCATATCCAATGCCTCATATTGATTAACTGCTTGATTGGTTAGGCATGGCTCGCTTTTATTCGACACTGGATTTGACAAAGGGATATTGGCAGATCCCCTTAACTCCCATGTCCCATGAAAAAATTGCATTTTCCACACCGTTCGGCTTACACCAATTTGTCACCCTTCCGTTTGGTTTGTTCGGGGCCCCGGCTACGTTTCAGCAGCTTATGGACAGAATCCTCAGACCGCACGCCGCTTACGCCGCTGCCTATCTGGATGACAACATTATTTACAGTAATGATTGGCAGTGGCACCTGCAGCATCTGAGGGCTGTCCTAAAGTCGCTGAGATGGGTGGAACTCACGGCAAACCCTAAGAAGTGTTCAATTGGACGGGTGGAAGTACAGTATCTGGGCTTCCACTTGGGTCAGGGGCAGGTTTCCCGAAGCTCTAAGTAGAATGTTAGTAGCACTTAAGTAGTACTTAATCCCTACAGTGCATTTTTCAAAAGCATCGGTATCTAAGAAGTACATAAAAATGCTCGTAAATTAACGAGCTTTGAACTGCTCTTAAATCCATTAAGTGCAAACATATCTTTCTCGCATCTCTCTCAGTTTATAAGATACAAAGGGACATTTAATAAATATTATTAATTAATTTTGATCTTTGGAAAGCCATTGTACACTGTTTCAGTGGATAACAAGTGTTGAAAAAATTGCATTGAAAGCAAAAGGTAGTCTCAGCAGTCTGTGCATGCAACGTGATAGGTCTAAATTAGATCTAAAGATAAATCTTAATTTACAAGACATGTAATACAGTATAAAGTTTTATTGGCATTCTTTAATAACCATAACTATAATGGCAAAGATGATATATTCTTATTAAACAAATTTTTCAAGAAGACACAATTGAGTAATGTGACTTAAATAAATAGGCCTAAATAAACAGTTAAAATAGAGTGAGAATGTGCAATGATGATTCCCTTACTCTCTCTTCCTCCTCCTCCTCCTCTTCTTCCTGCATCCAATGGCTGGTTCAAAGAGTCCTATAGTCTGTTTACATGGCAGTCACAAATTGCATTGCGTACATTCATGTAGCCTGCATTTCTTGCATCACTTTAATTAATCTCTATAAGTTGAGCATCAATACATTTGAAACCCTGTCTTACTAAAGCCATCATTATTTCTTTAATTTCGTTAATACAATTTTGCTCCTCGACAAGGTTACCAACAATTTCCATGTTTGTGAACATATTGGCCAAAGTTTCAGCATCTTTGGACCAGACAACTCCTGTAATGAACGACTTAAGTTCTACTTTATAACGAGCGATCTACATGCTGGTTTGGGAAACAGGCATTACTCCATCATAAAACAATGAGCGACATTAGATGATCATAAAAGCTTAAGTTGCAATGTTATTGGGAAACCCAGCCAAGGTCAGTAAATCCAATAAGAATTGCATTTCTTATTTCCAAATATTTCTACCTCAAAAGTAGCCTACTAAAAGAATCTTTAATAGAATAGTTCATGGAACCGTTAACCTGAATCGTTTAGAGGAATCGGAATTAGGATTGTTAAATACCTTACAATTCCATCCCTACTGCTAACCACCCTTGTTGAAAAGACCAGCATATGTTGTGTTTTGGATGCTGGTCCTTAGCATGGGGTTGTGGTGAGCTGATGTCCCTACCAGGCTTCTTAACTAGCTTAACCAACTAATCTTGGTTAACCTATTTCATTAGAAAGATAATGCTGGTTGAAAAGCATTATTTTTATTATTAATTTCTTTTTTTTTAACAGTGAACAACCAGCCTGGGCTTACAGAAAATTAAATTGAATGTTTTGTTTGCTAAAATTGGTCTATGCTTTCTGAGTGTCTGAACTGCCTCCCAGTGACCGAAGATGGAACTACAGTTATTTGAGTAGTAATAACATTAATAATTAATAAAACTAACCCAAACCCTGAACCTAACCCTAACAGTACTAAGACCAAAACAGCGTTGTTTCACCAACCTCTTTGAATGAATGTGATGAGAAAGGTACAGTGTAGGTGATTTTCAGGGATGAACAATCACAATATGGTAGCACTAGTCAAGAATTCGACACATTGGGTCCATCCTTAAGTGGAAAAACATTCGGAACTAGCACACTGATTTCCTGTGTAATCATGTTGAAACAACATGGCTATGCTAGTCCACCAGATAGGCCAGCACTAAGCCAGCATAAACCAGCTTAGACCAGCATGGGAATTCATGCTTATCTACTCTGGTATTTTCTGCAGGGTCTCTCTAATCACACATGTTCAGACTACATCAACAGAGATTTTTTTTGGATGTTTAATAGTGTTTTGGATTTGATGGACCCATGTTTATCTAACAGTAAATTATTTACAGCCCAGTGCTCTGAAATCTTATATTCCAGATGTACTTGTGCATCATTTCCTTATATGAACCCGTTGAATGAGCACAATCTTTCCATTGGTATGTCGTAAATTTGTGTAACTCAGCAAATCATCTCCTGATTTTTACTCCCCATCCAGTAGTTTGAGTAAATTAACAACATAACCAGAGCAGTTTGGAATGGAAGTGAAGAGACGTGTTGTCGACCACTGAAGAATCAAGACGTCTGTGTGTGTGTGTGTGTTTGATGGAGCTCTGGGGTCTGTGTGGCAGACCTGTGTAGTGTTTGCTTTAGTCAGGAGTCTGTTTTGGAAAGATTCTCTGCTAAGCTTAACACAGCGAGCTGTGGTTTTCTCAAGTGTACTTGGTGTCCAGGCCATGTCTGACAGACAGAGGATAAATCTGACAATTTAATGTGCCCACTGAGCAGGAACATAATGTTTGACTTCACCTGTTCTTATCTGGCGCACAGAGCCATCACAATTTTTTTGGCTCTAATTTACTTCCTTTCAAAGGTGAACAAAACCGCAAACAGAAATGTAATGTAGCACACCACTTTAGACAGACATGTAAAAACACAAATGGAATTTTAGAGTTTTTGAATTTGTTTCTTTTTGCCATTAAAAAAAAAAAAAAAAAAAAAAAAAGAAATGCAACACATCCTTTCACCAGGACACAGTTGTTTCACTATAAATGATCTTCCTTCACTCTTAGCCTTCCATTATTTCTGTTTACTGAATTCTTGCTGCTGTGAGCCCATGTGGCCTCTGGCTAAAGAAACAAGTTTGGCTACAGAAAACACCTGCAGAAAAACAAAACTGTTATTTTAAAACTTCTTGGTGAAATTCAGTCAGTGCATTGCTACTAAATGACTTTCTGGCTTAGTCTTAGTCTTTTTTAGATAGCAGAGAAATAATTAGCCATCAATTTTCCAATAACTAACAGCATTCATCTTTGCTTTTCTCATTACCTACGGGCTCTTTTTTAAGGTCACTACTGTATGTCTTAAGCGCAGGCCAATACGATACATCTTATGTGCAAAGCCAGCATGGCCATTAAGTTTTGGTATTTTCGTACAAGCATTTGCTGACTAGGCATAAGTGGGTTGGCAAAATCGTGCGCGCAAAGTGCATGCGATAAATGAAGACAGCCCATTCAAAAGACATTCGTTGCTATGGTAAATGAGCTGTAGGCATGGGCGAACTTTCCAGCTCTAAAAAAAGACATAAAGGCAGCATGAAGGTGGTTTAATCCATATCTTCTGAAGAAATACGCTCCTTTTTTGGGGAGAAAGTGACCAAAATTGAACTTTTTTTCTTTTTTACAATAAATCTTGACATCTGCAGTCTCCTTGGCGTGTTCATAAGAGAAGCTCGATTACATTTCTTCGCACTTCACACATGCACAGAGCGCGTGTACATATGAGTTTGACATGTCATAAGGGTGAGTAAATGATGAGAGAATTATAATTTTTGGATGAACTATCCCTTTAAGCTGGGATAGGAGAAAATATTTTAAAATCCCAAAAATGACACACATTGCCTTTAAATTAGCTTTCTTGACAACATTTTTTTTTTTTTTTTTTTTTAACACTAAATACTGCTGTTCACTTGTGCAGATGTTTTGTTCATAATGATTGTCATGCACATGTAAACAGATTTTAAGTGCAGTTAAAAGCTTAGGGTGCATGGAAAGAGTACAATATCAATATCTGCAATTGGATTTAATTCATATGGATTGATGAAAACTTGTGGATGTAAACAAAGAACTGTATAAAATGTTCCTTTTGTATTCACAGTACACATATTTTTTGTTAAGTGTGATAAACTCTGCATTTAGCATAAACTCCAGTAAAGTCTTACAAGTCCCCAACATTTATTTTCCTGGTGATAGACTTGCATCTCTCATGTGTTGTTCATCAATGCTTTTATGAGCACACAATCTCGGAGGCTATAACTGCTTTGTCACAATCATGGAATTTAATTTTACTCAGGTCTATCATACACTGTAGCAAGTCAGTATATAGAAAATTATGTTTGACCCAAGGATATAATAGGTAGAAATCCTGACATTATCACCATTGTGCCCCTGAGCAACCCCTGGGAGACAGACACTGTATGTGTGTTTGCATTTAATATGCATGTGTGGTCTTGTTTGTTCAATCATGTGGGGACCAAATGTAAATTTTAATGGAAGTAAAATTTCTATTAATTTTTTTCCAAAGACAAATTGATTTTCAACAGAAAATGTTAAAACTTTAAAGACAGCTCTACCGTGAGCTCCGAGGTTGATCATTGATGGTTTATGCATTTGTTGAAGACATTTATCTGTGTTATTTCAACTTCATTGTTTAAAAATCATCTTTAAAAGTGGAATTCCTGGTGAACAACTACACTACCCATGGTCCAGCAGAGAAAGCTTCACCAGTCAGAGAACCGCGACCAACAAAGCCCGCCAAACAAGTCCAGTAGTTACAGCCCACTTCTATGAGGCACTGAGAATGATGCAAACGAGTCTGTCTACCTACACCCTCAAGCTACATTTATATTTGTATACTATATAGGGATATTTTGCAGTAAATTTAAGATATATTGTTTCAATACTTATATAATCAACAGCATTAACCTATTGAGACCAAAGCGTGACTGCTGTGTGAAAACCAAATAGTTTTCCTAAAAATTGTCATATATGTGGACAGTGGGACTAAATTGTGAAACGTTTTTTTTTTTTTTTCATCAAATTGTTTGTTTCCAGGAGTGTTGGTTATTCATGTTTTTGAGATGTTACAGTCATTGCATCAGAAATTAGCATACATAATTCTGATTACAAAGTATTGGCCAACATCATTCAATCACTTCCAACCATGTTAAAATAATATTATACATTATAAATTCTGAATCTACATATGTACTGATTACCATTGTCCCATGTCTGCCAAACATGTTGAGTGGTCCAAACATCATCTGCAGTCTGAAACTGAACTTTTAATAGGAAGTTTGGACTGAATGCACTTAGCTGCATAAAAAGCTATAGGATGCTCCCTTGCTCACTATTTACTGAATGACTTTACCTCCAGTTTGCTGTCTGTCTCCACTGGTCTCAGAACAGTTTGAAATGCACCTTATTTTCATCTTAACTCCATATATAGAGCCTCTGAAAGCAACAATTTCTGGTTTTTGGATGCGTCCATTAGTTCTAAATATGCTAATACACAGTGAATATAGGATATTTTAAATGAAACTGAGCATACAGTCCATACTTATGTGGTCATTGGTTTTAACAGCATGCTGTTTCACGATAAATCGCTCAAATTTTAAAAATGGCATATTGTATGAAAATAGAGACCCTGATCTTTTGACTCAAACAGGTTTCAATGTAAAAACATAATTAGGTTTCTTACCAGATGTAGTTTTGTTGGTGTTTCAACCAAACACAAACTCTGTTGTGATCGATGTCATGTTGTTTGGTCACATAGCTCCGTTCATCAAAAGTTTAACCCTACTGACAGCACAGAACCTCCTGAACTGAGATCAGTCGGTTTAAATTAATTAAATTAAATTAAAATAAATTATGCGTTGCATATAGTGAAGCCAAAAAACTATGTCCACGCATATGGTGTCGCATGAGGTTAAAGGCGCTGTAAGCAATTTTTTCATGGAAAGGTGTGCAAAAAACTTTCCTTTCTCTATCTGTCACTTACTCGACGTTGTGTTGATGTAGTGACACTAGGGGTCACTCTTGGGAGCCGAGACACCTCTGGTCTTTGATAAAAGGCCAATGAAAATTGGCGAGTGGTATTTGCATGCCACTCCCCTGGACATACGGGTATAAATGGAGCTGGTATGCAACCACTCATTCAGATTTTCTCTTCGGAGCCGAACGGTCATGCTCACTGAGCTGAATTCCCACGACTGTTCATTCACCTCTGCTGGATCTGACGGCGCATTTCAGCAGCTTCTCCCTCCTCTGCACTGGTGCACTGCAGAGAATGCCCCTGGGCACTTCGGCAGAAATAAGAGTATATTTCTCTAAAAGAGTATATTTCTCTAAAAGAGCGGCACACACAGAATGTCTTTTTAAAGATGTCTTTCTGATTGTGTGTTATTCCTGGTTGCGCCCATTATCTCTCGCCTTCTGACGGTCATGATCACTGTCTTTTGTGTCTGGGCACTGCTCACGCGGAGACAGCATTCGTGGATGGTCATGTACTCATTGCAAGGACATGTCCATGGCAACGATGCGGTTGCAGCTCGCCTTCGTAAGAAAGCAAGCCACCCTAGAGGCTCCCCGCCTCGGTCCTTTTACCCATGTGTATGATGTCAGCGCGGCTAGCACTGGAGGCGATTTGGGGACCCCAATGGGACCGCCTCTGCTGGGTATCCCCCCTCGGACCTCCCATTCCCCAGAACGCTCGTCTGCCCCGATCGGGCTTCCGGATGAGTCTGCCGGCTCGTCTCATGGCGAGTTCGACCTCTTATTTGGAGCCCGCAAAAGTGATGAGCTCTCGAGCGCAGCATCACAGAGCGGGCTCGTCCAGTCGGACGTGGAAGCCTCAGCTGGGCTCCTCCCTTTGGGGACGATTGCCCAGTCACAGGCTGACGTGGAGATGACGACATGTCGCGAGCGTCGGCTAGAGTGGAACCCTCCACTCTTCCCTGAACCCTCGCGGCTCAATGATTGGTTCTTGGGCTCGCGGCGCCGCTCAAAGCCACGCCCCGCCCCCGTTCCTTTCTTCCCGGAAGTGCATGAAGAGCTGACAAGGTCATGGGAGGCACTTTTTTACTGGCCGGTCCCGATATTTTCGGCTTCCCCGCCCTCACTACCCTTGATGGTGGGGCGGCCAAGGGTTATTCGGCAATCCCCAGGTGGATAAAGGCACTCGTGGTGCACCTATGCCCGCAGGTGCCCAAAGCCCCCAACCAAGGCCTGTAGGTTTACGTCGTCTCTGATGGCCAAGGCCTACAGTGCCACTGAACAAGCCGCCTCCGCCCTGCATGCCATGGCTCTCCTGTAAGTCCGCCAAGGCGCTAAAGGAACTGCACGAGGGTAGTTCCACCCTGGGATTGATGCAGGAGCTGTGCCCGGCGACCGACCTCACTCTCCGAGTGACGGAGGTCACGTCGTGGTCTCTCGGGCGGACGATGTCCATATTAGTGGTCCAGGAGTGCCACCTTTGGCTCAACTTGGTCGAGATGGGTGAGGCCGACAGGACACGATTCCTTGCTGCCTCCATCTCCCAGGCTGGCCTATTTGGCGACACCGTCAAGGACTTTACCCAGCAGTTCTCGACGGTGGAGCAGTAGACGGAGGCTATCCGGCATATCCTGCCTTGGTGTGGCTCAAGATCCCGCACCCCATCTGCTCGGCGCCAAGGGCACCCCCCTGCGGTGACTGCCCCTTCGGCCCGGCCCCGGCGTGGAGCCCACCGCAGGAAGCAGACACCACCCGTCTCACAGCCGCCCAGAACCCGTGAAAGGCTTCAAAGCGCCCTTGAGACGGGCGACCCAGGGACGACGAAACCCGCTGCTCTGGAGCTGGCAAGCAGATCTCTCCATCTTTTTGTTACCTTTGCATTTAATTGCGCTGCATGCCCAAGTGGCTGCAGTACTCAAGAGTTCAGCAAGAGCAGTTTCCTTGTTCCCTTTCTCAGGGACGTGTGCATGCCGTCATCATGACCACTGTCCACCACTCTATTTGGCAGGTTTGGCGCTCCAGCGGCGGACTCCCGCCCCTGAGCGCCCAGCTGTGGCACAAATCCGCCCCCGACGTGACAGTCACCATGGGTCACGAGGACAGGTCTCTTCCTCCCCCGTCCCAGGCTGTTCCGGGGATGGTCACAAGGAGCCAGGTAAGTGCTTCAATGTCCCTAGACTCAGCACGGCCACAACATGGTCTGGCACCTAGAGCTCCACCCTGCCGTGAGGCCCCACCTGCCGGTACGTCCAGGCGCGTCGTGGTCATGACGGGGTGCTGTTTGCAACGGGCGCGCAGCCGCCGGCTTGTGGACTGGCCCGCGACTGCATTGGCACATCAACTGCCTCGAGTTTTGGCAATTCTGCTCGCCCTGCGGAGGTTTCGGCCATTGATCCAGGGCAAGCATGTGTTAGTTCAGATAGACAACACAGCAATGGTAGCATATGTCAACCGCCAACGTGGTCTGCACTCTCGTTGTATGTCACAATTCGCCTGCCGTCTCCTCCTCTGGAGTCAGCAGCACTTCAAGTCGCTGCGAGCCACTCGCATCCCGGGCAACCTCAACACTACAACGGATGCGCTGTCATGACAGGTTACCCTCAGGGGAGAGTGGAGACTCCACCCTCAGGTGGTCCAGCTGATTTGGAGTCGATTCGGACTGGCACAGGTGCACCTGTTCGCCTCCCAAGAATCCTCCCCACTGCCCACTCTGGTACGCCCTGACCGAGGCCCCCCTCAGCATAAACACGCTGGCACACAGCTGGCCCCCAGGCATGCGCAAATATGCATTTCCCCCAGTAAGCCTACTTGCACAGATCCTGTGCAAGGTCAGGGAGGATGAGGAGCAGGTTGTCCTGGTAGTACCCTACTGGCCCACCCAGATGTGGTTCTCAGACCTCACGCTGCTCACGACAGCTCCCCCCTGGCGAATTCCCCTGAGGAAGGACCTTCTTTCTCAGGGACGGGGCACCATCTGGCACCCGCGACCAGACCTCTGGAATCTCCATGTCTGGCCCCTGAACCACCTGCGGTGGTAGACATGATCACTCAGGCTGGGGCCCCCCTACGAGGTGCCTGTATGCCTTTAATTGGCGTCTGTTCACTAAGTGGTGTTCTTCCCGACGGGAAGACCCCCAGAGATGTGCAGTCGGATCAGTGCTTTCCTTCCTGCAGGAGAGGTTGGAAGGGAGGCTGTCCCCTTCCACCTTGAAGGTGTATGTTGCCGCCATAGCAGCACACCACGACGCAGTCGACGGTAAGTCCTTAGGGAAGCACGACCTGATCATCAGGTTCCTAAGAGGTGCCAGGAGGCTGAATCCCCCAGACCGTGCCTCGTTCCCTCATTGGACCTCTCTGTAGTTCTTCAGGGTCTACAGAGAGCCCCCTTTGAGCCTTTGCAGTCAGCTGAACTTAAGGCACTCTCCTTGAAGACTGCCCTCCTGACTGCGCTCACTTCCATCAAGAGGGTAGGAGACCTGCAAGCATTCTCTGTCAGCGAAATGTGCCTGGAGTTCGGTCCAGGTTACTCTCACGTGATCCTGACACCCCGACCAGGCTATGTGCCCAAGGTTCCCACGACCCCTTTTAGAGACCAGGTGGTGAACCTGCAAGCACTGCCCCAGGGGGAGGCAGACCCAGCACTGTCATTGCTGTGTCCGGTGCACACTTTACGCATCTATTTGGATTGCACGCAGAGCTTTAGGATCTCTGAGCAGCTCTTTGCCTGCTTTGGTGCACAGCGGAAAGGAAGCGCTGTCTCCAAGCAGAGGAATGCCCTCTGGCTCACTGAAGCCATAACTATGGCATATCATGCCCAGGACATATCGCCCCCGGTAGGGCTACGAGCCCAGTCTACCAGGGGTGTAGTGGCCTCTTGGGCCCTGGCCAGGGGTGCCTCTCTAACAGACATTTGCAGAGCAGCAGGCTGGGCAACACCCAACACCTTTGCAAGGTTCTACAACCTCCGGGTGGAACCGGTTTCGTCCCAGGTAGTGGCACGCAATACAAGCGGATAAGCCCGGGATAGCCGGCTGGGTGTATCACTTGCACATAGCGCCTTCCACCTCCTTTTGAGCTGAAGACGTGTGCCATTAATTCCCAGTAGTGTTCAAAAAGTTTGTTCCCTGGTTGACTTCCTCCGAGCCCTGTAGCAATCGAGTTTTCGGAGAGACTCGCTGCCGGCCCAGTACACATGCTAACTAAGAGCCCTGTTCTGGGGTAGGTGCTCCGCATGTGGCGGTTCCCTGTAAGGCTAACCCCATGCGATATATATCTTCCGCTAATAAGTTTCCCTGTTGGCAAACTGCGTCTTCCTTGGGCAAAGCCCCTCTGCCCCAATCTCCATGTTTGTAGTAACTCCTCCCCCATTGGGTAGAATCTACCTTGAAGACTCTCCACATGGTTGGAAAGACCATGTGACGTATTCTTCCACTTAAATACCCCCCCCCCCCTCTTTGGGTGAGGTGTGGTCTCCGCTGTGTCTTCCCCTTGGGAGGGACACCCCTCGACTAGACCTGGCAGCCCAGTCGGATAATCCCCCTTCTTTTTTAGGGAGTGGAAAAAGAGAAGGGGAAAAGAGGCCATGACTGGGTTAAGACTGTCTATCACTTGAGTAGTCAACTTGTCCCCAAAGTGCCGTTCGACACTCATAACTATGTTGGGGAATGTTACGTGTCGACCTGGTGTGCTGGCTATGAGGCATACAGTAGTCTGCCCACCACACACTGCGAGTTCACGTAACACAGTTCAGCCAATTGTGGCGTTACGTATAGGGACTCCTAGTGTCACTACATCGACACAACGTCAAGTGAGTGACAGATAGGGAACATCATGGTTACTTGTGTAACCTCAGTTCCCTGATGGAGGGAATGAGACATTGTGTCCCTCCTACCACAATGCTGAACTACCCACTGAAATGGCCGGACCTTATATCGGCTCCTCAGCATAAAACCTGAATGAGTGGTTGCGTACCAGCTCCTTTTATACCCGTATGTCTGGGGGAGTGTCATGCAAATACCACTCGCCAATTTTCAGTGGCCTTTTATCAAAGACCAGAGGTGTCTCGGGCTCCCAAGAGTGACCCCTAGTGTCACTACATCGACACAACATCTCGTTCCCTCCATCAGGGAATGGAGGTTACACAAGTAACCATGACGATTCCCTGAAAGATATTACTGAGATTTCTCACCAGTCTTTGTGACAGCTCTAGATTTTGTAAACAGCAAACAAAAATGTGTCCTTGGTCCGCGGTCTCTGACGGCCGAAACGTACTGCATTTCTCAATGCCAAGTACGGCAAGTTCAGACTTGCGTACTTGTAGTTCGGACTTGGCAAGTTTGACTGGAGGACGCAGTACGGTCATTCTTAAATTAGAACGGCAGCTCACTTGATGACGTCACCATCTCAGCTGATCTTGGCAATACGTGCCTTCTCCAGTTATCTTCACTGTAATGTACACTGGTGGCAAAAAGTTTGGAATAATGTAAAGATTTTGCTCTTATGGAAAGAAATTGGTACTTTTATTTACCAAAGTGGCATTCAACTGATCACAATGGAAAGTCAGGACATTAATAACGTGAAAAATTACTATTACAATTTGAATTTTTTTTTTCAGAACTTCTTAAACTACTTCAAAGAGTTATCATCAAAAAATCCGCCACATGCAGCAATGACAGCTTTGCAGATCCTTGGCATTCTAGCTGTCAGTTTGTCCAGATATTCAGGTGACATTTCACCCCATGGTTCCTGTAGCACTTGCCATAGATGCTGCTGTCTTGTCGGGCACTTCTCACGCACCTTACGGTCTAGCTGATCCCACAAAAGCTCAAAGGGGTCCATAACACTCTTTTCCAATTATCTGTTGTCCAATGTCTGTGTTTCTTTGCCCACTCTAACCTTTTCTTTTTGTTTGTATGTTTCAAAACTGGCTTTTTCTTTGCAATTCTTCCCAATAAGGCCTGCACCCCTGAGTCTTCTCTTTACTGTTGTACATGAAACTGGTGTTGAACGGGTAGAATTCAATGAAGCTGTCAGCTGAGGACAGGCATATTTCTCAAACTAGGGACTCTGATGTACTTATCCTCTTGTTTATTTGAACATCTGGGCCTTCCACATCTCTTTCTGTTCTTGTTAGAGCCAATTGTCCTTTGTCTTTGAAGACTGTAATGTACACCTTTCTATGAAATCTTCTGTTTTTTGGCAATTTCAAGCATTGTGTAGCCTTCATTCCTCAAAACAAAGATTGACTGATGAGTTTCTAGAGAAAGCTGTTTCTTTTTTGCCCTTTTTGACCTAATATTGACCTTAAGACATGCCAGTATATTGTATACTGTGGCAACTCAAAAACAAACACAAATACAATGTTAAGCTTCATGTAACAAACCAAATAGCTTTCAACTGTGTTTGATATAATGACAAGTGATTTTCTAGTACCAAATGAGCAATTTAGCATGATTACTCAAGGATAAGGTGTTGGAGTGATGGCTGCTGGAAATGGGACCTGTCTGGATTTGATCAAAAATGACTTTTTTCAAATAGTGATTGTGCTGCAGTGGTCTTTTTACATCAGTAATGTCCTGACTATACATTGTGATCAGTTGAATGCCACTTTGGTAAATTAAAGTACTAATTTCCTTCTGAAACAGCCAAATCTGTACTTTATTCCAAACTTTTGGCTGCCAGTGTATATTTACAACATAACAAAATATGACATAAAACACAACCCTGCCTCTTTCCATTTTCATTTTAAAAATATTAATATGTATATATTTTGAGTGTTCCTAGAACTGTAGCCTACATATAAAAAGCCTGTGGTGGGAAAAAGGTTGTTGTTGTGAACATTGGTGAATGAATGAATGAGGAGAAACAAAATTAGACATCAGACATTAGAAAATTAGACAAAAAGCATCGAAATGGATCAGACCCGGACAGAAATTGGTAGGCTTTATAAAGAAGCTGAAGTGGAGGCTGCCCACCTGAGGTGGCGAATCCATCAAAGAAGAGCCAGGATGTGGTGGAGGATGGAGAGATGTGCCATATTAGCATGTCTCTCTAGCTTTGTACGTTTGTCTAATCATTATGCTTTTTTGTTAACCTGTCTACGCATTTATATGTAGACTTGACAGTTTACTTGGTACACCTTGATAAATTTTATAAAATCTTTATTTAATGTTATAGGGTGGTGTTGATTTATTTTTTGTGTCAGCTGTAGTTTGTGGTGCTGTTGAACTGTACTGTGTTATACTGAGAGGTGTTTCTAATATTTAGTTTATCTTCATTCATATAAACAGGATGGACAAACAACTCTCAATAGCAGATTTAATAACAAAAACTTAACCTCAACAAGGTTATAATGTTAACATTTATTGCAGGGCTGTTGTATTAGACTACATTAGATTTATAATAAACTGGCAAGTACAGGGTAGGTTTGACAGTTAATGATATTGAATTGGATTAGCCTACATTCCACATACATACCTGCCGTTTGTCTTCTTGGTACTCAAACATCAAGAGGTTGACACTCAGTCTGACAGGCTTTGTCCAGTTAGGTGCACAAACATCACTACATATTAATGCAAGAAGTACATGTACCTCACCTGTGTCATGTACATCATTAGTCATTAACCAGGACAGACTTCAGCACAAACAGGACATTTCATGTCTATGATACAGTAATCATGTAGGCTACAGTAACTTTTTGACTCAGAACCTGGGAAGACAGGTGTGCTCTAATACTGCCTATCAAGCAATGAAAGAAATAGAAACCTTCTCAAGCATAAGCAAGTACCTGACCAAACAGGTCAGATGTTAGAGGGAAATTTAATTCTGGTAGACTTCAACAGTTCATATCAGACAATATATTTAGAATAAAGTTGAATAAATATTAAATAGTGAAAACACATAAATAAGCAATAAATACATAATAAATATAACAACAATGAATAAACAATGTTAAAAAATTATATATATATATATATATATATATATATATATATATATATATATATATATATATATTTTTTTTTTTTAACAGGACCAAAGTCCCTTACAAAGGTATGCAAAAATGAATGACCATGTGCCTATCCTCACCATGTTCTTTTCTGGAGAATTTCACCTGCCGGTGAAAAGGCTCTCGTTGGCCGCTCGGGTTTCCTCAGTTGTCCCTTGATTAAAATATTGCTTAAATGTTAGTTTTAATGCACAATAATAGCCATTATAACAAGTTTGTACAATAGGGAATAAAGACAAGCAAACAACTCAGTCAAAAGTACAAAGGCAGCACTCTAGTACAACGTTAAAATTAAATACAAATATTAATTTATGAACATTAACTTTGTCCTCAGCCAAACCGATTTGCCCAGGAACAAATAATAGATTTAGACTCTGAGACTAAATATTGCCCGTTAGATATACCCAAAACAAATTATATCTCATGTTTGACCACGACTACAGAGACATCAGAGCCAGCGGCAAATTTCAAAAGGACTTGCTGAGATAAGGCTGTTCTTGGTGGGGTACCATGAGCACTGACCGCCCGGTCATCTTGATAGCTAGCGGGACTTACCATCTCTGAAAACGCCGGAGCAAATTTTCAAGGAGGCTCTATCTTGATAAATCGACCACAGATTTGAAGTTTAAACAACTTGCCTAAAGAAATCTTAAAACTATATTCTGTGACACAACAACAGTAGTATTTCAAGAATTATAAATTACAGTTGTGCGCTTTCTCCTCCGCCATTGCCGCTGGTTGGTGCAAAATGTATTCTGGGATACTTTGCTCTCCCAAGTCCACACAAGTCACCTCCTAATGCATCTTCGATAAAATAGGCAGAGCAAGAACATATCCGGGCATTTGGACTGTACTTGGCTAGATGCGGACTTTAAATTGGAACAGTACTTGGGCTGCAACTGATGACATTTCACAAGTCCACAAGAACACAAGTATAGACATTGTCTCAAGATGGCACCGAGTATGGCTGCTGCGTTGCGAGCTCCGACACAACATTGCAGTTTTTTGTTTGTTTTGTTTACAGTTCTGATGTTTTTTGTCTTGGATGTTGTCTGCTTTATTGTCTACGACAGACAAACACTTTTGGACATTGGTTCTGCAATTGCACACCGTAAACCGGACTTCAAATTCCTCAATGCCGACCCGCTGTTTACAAACATGCCAGCGGAGCCCTTTGTCTGGGCAGCCCGGCCGCGGAAACGCAGAAGGAAAAGGGGAAGGAGAGCCGGCGTTCTCATCAGAGTAAGACGTTGCACAAATTGACCCCTGCTACCCAGTATTCTACTAGCAAATGTTCAGTCTCTGGACAACAAGCTCTGCGAGCTGAGAGCACGGATCTCTTTCCAACGAGAGATGAGGGACTGCTGCATTATCTGCCTTACGGAAACTTGGATGTCTGCTGAGATTCCAGATTCAGCCATCGAACCCGCGGGGTTCTCCGTGCACTGAGCGGACAGAGCGAAAGACCTTTCAGGTAAAAGCAGAGGTGGTGGTGTATGTTTCATGATCAACAAATCCTGGTGTGATCAGAGGAACGTACATTCTGTCAAGTCTTTCTATTCTCCTGATCTGGAATATCTCATGCTTCTGTGTCGACTATTCTGGCTACCGAAGGAATTCACAGCAGTCATGATCACTGCTGTGAACATCCCGCCACAAGCTGACACAGACCGGGCACTCAAGGAACTGTATGGGAGTATAAGTGAGCAGGAAACCGCGCACCCTGAGGCCGCGTTCATTGTGACCAGGGACTTTAACAAAGCCAATTAAAAAACAATCGCACCAAAATACCACCAACACATCAGTTTCAACACATGAGGGGACTGGGTTTTGGACCATTGCTACTCTCCCTTCCGGTATGGCTACAGATCCCTCCCCGGCCAACATTTGGCAAATCGGACCACTCTTCTATTCTGATTCTGCCCGCTTACAGGCAGAAACTGAAACAGGAAGCACCCACCCTTAGAACGATCCAGTGCTGGTCGGACCAATCAGATTCTACGCTACAAGACTGTTTTGATCATGCAGACTGGGAGATGTTCCGGTCTGCCTCTGATGACGACATTGAGGTTTACGCTGATAGCGTAACGTGTTTCATCGGAAAGTGTGTAGAGGATGTTATTCCGACCAAAACAATACTGATCTACCCCAACCAGAAGCCATGGATAAATAGCGATGTTTGCACGGCACTTGATACGCGGACCTCCGCTTTTAATTCCGGGAATGCGGAGGAGCATAAACAAGCCAGTTATACACTCCGCAAAACTATCAGAGCAGCCAAACGCCAGTAAAGGGACAAGATTGAAGGACAGTTTAACACCACCAACTCTAGAAGCATGTGGCAGGGAATTAATATCATCACGGACTACAAAGGGAATAGAAACTCCGCCGTGAACACTGCTGCCTCTTTCCTGGATGAGCTAAATACTTTTTATGCTCGTTTTGAGGGAAATAACACCGCCCTCGCGGAAAGAGCTCTCACGGCCGAAGCTACAGATGTTAGTTCACTCTCCATCTCTGTAGCGGATGTAACTCGATCCTTCCGACGGGTGAATATCCGTAAAGCCGCGGGTCCAGACGGCATTCCGGGCCACATCATCGGAGTGTGCGCGAACCAACTGGCTGGTGTTTTTACAGACATTTTCAACCTTTCCCTCTCCTTGTCTGTGGTCCCCACATGCTTTAAAACATCCACCATTGTGCCTGTACCAAAGCAATCCAAAATCACTTGCTTAAATGACTGGCGTCCTGTTGCTCATCAGCAAATGCTTTGAGAGACTAATCAGAGATTACATCTGCTCTGTGCTGCCTCCCTCACTGGACCCATTGCAGTTTGCTTACTGCAACAACTGCTCCACAGATGATGCCATTGCATCTACACTACACACTGCTCTCTCCCACCTGCAAAAAAGGAGCACTTATGTGAGAATGCTGTTTGTAGACTACAGCTCAGCATTCAACACCATAGTGCCCTCCAAGCTTTATATGAAACTCCGGGCTCTGGGCTTAAACAGCTCGCTGTGCAGCTGGATCCTGGACTTCCTGTCAAGCAGACGCCAGGTGGTTAGAATGGGCAGAAACATCTCATCACTGACCCTCAACACTGGAGCCCCACAGGGCTGTGTTCTCAGCCCACACCTGTATTCCCTGTACACACATGACTGTGTGGCAACACATAGCTCCAATGCCATCAGTAAGTTTGCTGATGATACAACAGTGGTAGGTCTGATCACTGACAATGATGAAGCAGCCTACAGAGAGGAGGTGCACACTCTGACACACTGGTGTCAGGAGCACAACCTCTCCCTCAACGTCAGCAAGACAAAGGAGCTTGTGGTGGACTTCAGGAGAAAACAGGGAATTCTAACAGGGAAGCGAATTAGCAGAAGATATACATCGCATGTGGTTACCTTACAGGGAACCGCCACATGCGGAGCACCTACCCCAGAACAGGGCTCTTAGTTAGCATGTGTACTGGGCCGACAGCGAGTCTCTCCGAAGACTCGACTGTCACAAGGCTTGGAGGAAGTCAACCAGGGAACATAGTTTGTGAACACTACTGGGAATTAATGATGCACGTCTTAAGCTCAGAGGAGGTGAAAGGCACTATGTGCAAGCGATACACCCGGCCGGCTATCCCGGGCTTATCCGCTTGTATTGTGTGCCACTACCCGGGATGAAACCGGTTCCACCCGGAGGTTACCCAACCCGCTGCTCTGCAAATGTCTGTTAGAGAGGCACCCCTGGCCAGGGCCCAGAAGGCCGCTACACCCCTGGTAGAATGGGCTCATAGCCCTACCAGGGGCGGCACGTCCTGGGCATGATATGCCATAGCTATGGCATCAATGAGCCAGCGGGCGATCCTCTGCTGGAGACAGCGCTTCCTTTCTGCTGTGCACCAAAGCAGACAAAGAGCTGCTCAGAGATCCTAATGCTCTGCGTGCGATCCAAATAGATGCATAAAACACGCACTGGACACAGTAATGACAGGGCTGGGTCTGCCTCCTCCTGGGGCAGTGCTCGCAGGTTCACCACCTGGTCCCTAAAAGGGGTCACGGGAACCTTGGGCACATAGCCCGGTCAGGGTCACAAGATCACGTGAGAGTAGCCCGGACCGAACTCCAGGCATGTTTCGCTGACAGAGGACGCTTGCAGGTCTCCTACCCTCTTGATGGAAGTGAGCGCAGTCAAGAGGGCAGTCTTCAAGGAGAGTGCCTTAAGCTCAGCTGACTGCAAAGGCTCAAAGGGGGCTCTCTGTAGACCCTGAAGAACTACAGAGAGGTCCCATGAGGGAACGAGGCACGGTCTGGAGGGGTTCAGCCTCCTGGCACCTCTCAGGAACCTGATGATCAGGTCGTGCTTCCCTAAGGACTTACCGACCACTGTGTCATGTTGTGCTGCTATAGCAGCAACGTACACCTTCAAGGTGGAAGGGGACAGCCACCACTCCGACTGCGCATCTCTGGGGGTCCTCCCGTCGGGAAGAACACCACTTAACGAACAGACGCTACTTAAAGGCATACAGGCGCCTCGTAGAGGGGGTCCTAGCCTAAGTGATGGTGCCTACCACCGCGGGTGGTCCCATTGGGGTCCCCAAATCGGCCCCAGTGCTAGCCGCGCTGGCCTCAATCCCGTAGGTAGAAGAACTGAGGCGGGGAGCCACTGGGGTGGCTTGTTTTCTTACGAAAGCAAGCCGCGACCGCAACATTGCCATGGTCATGTTCTCGCAGTGAGAACATGAACCATCCACGAATGCTGCCTCCGTGTGGGTCGCGCCCAGACACGAAAGACAGCGATCGTGACCGTCTGAAGTTGAGAGGTAACAACCGCAACCAGGAATAACACACAATCGGAAAGGCATCTTTAAAAAGACGTGTTTTTAAAAAGACGTTCCGTGTGTGCCGCTCTTTTAGAGAAATATACTCTTTCAGGAAAATATACTCTCTTTTTTCTGCCGAAGCGCCCAGGGGCGTTCTCTGCAGTGCACCAGTGCAGAGGAGGGAGAAGCCGCTGAAATGCACCGTCAGATCCAGCAGAGGTGAATGAACATTCAGCTCAGTAGACATTGACCGTACGGCTCCGAAGAGAAAATCTGAATGAGTGGTTACATACCAGCTCCTTTTATACCCGTATGTCCGGGGGAGTGTCATGCAAATACCACTCGCCAATTTTCATTGGCCTTTTATCAAAGACCAGAGGTGTCTCGGTCTCCCAAGAGTGACCCCTAGTGTCACTATATCAACACAACATCGAGTGAGTGACAGATAGGGAACAGTGCCTTTAAAGTTTCATCTATGAATTGTTCCTTTTCCAAAGTTCATCAAAAATACTCGTGGCTGACCAGACATGATATTGAAAGATTAAATATTACATATGCATTAATTTATACCACAATAGTTCAATTTGTGTGAACTATTGTGCTAACTGAACAACTGCAATGTACATAAACAGTTCTGTGAACAAACATGGTGTGAATGTGTGCAGTTGGTGTCCATGTTAGGAGTAAAAGTTTGTGTGTAAAAATGTGTCTTTGTGGCTTCTTTGTTTCAGCTTTTTCCTCATGGAAAGTTAATGCTGCTTCGAGAGGTCTTGAAGAAATTTTTTGGTCCTTAGCTCAACTCTGATCTTAGATCAAACCTTAGGATGGTGGTTTTAAAGGTTGCTAAGAAACCACTCATGGACCAATGAGAAGTCTTTTCCAATGTATTGGAAGATCTTTTCTGCCTTGTGAGGGGTGTCTGGCAGCTTATCTGATGGCTGTGCTTGTCATTTGTTTGTGTTGTTCCTGCCACAATTCAAACAAACTGGAGCCACTCTTCTTTGCCTTCACAGTTAGGGAGGGACTCTGCCATAAACTGGCTCCTGGAATGTCATCTGGTCCAATTGTTCAAGTGCCATGTTGTAACAAGATTAAAGTGATTGCTGTTATTTGTGCATTGTTGGAACATGCTGGTTCAATCGTTTGGGTTCAGAAGAACTTTATTTGTAGACTGGAGTCGTGTGGATTTTGATGCACCCTAAATATGCATTTTGGACTGTCAAAAAATGGAGTACATTCACTCGCATTGTTTAAAGGAGGAGACCTGAAATGAAATCCTAAAAATCTTAAATTCTGTTTTTTGAAGAAAGAAACTCAGGATGGCATGAGTAAATTATCAGCAAATTATCATTTTTGGCTGAACTATTCCTTTAATGTCTCAAATTTAACACACATCTGTGGTCTCTCCCTTACTTTGCAATTTTATTTAATTTTTCTCCTTCTCCATCACCTTTATCTCAACAAACTAAAATATTGTCTTTCAATGATCAATTAAGTTACATTTAAATTTAGTTTAATTGGAGAGTCGATTGATCGATAAAATTGATCTTTTCTTCCCATTTCCTATTTTCCTTATTCCTTATTCTTTCTTCCTAACCTACTTTATATACTAATAGGCCTGGAGCAATTAAGTGTTAAGGAAAAGTTATTGCTTCCTACTATTGTTATTATTTCTATCACCCCTCAGTTTCCAGTTTTATTTTATTCTACTTGCAGTCTAGAGACCAAGCCTGCTGAACCATCAATAATTCTGGTTAAAATATTTGTCATAAATAAGAATCATCTTGAAATGTCAAATCATTCACCACATTTTGTGTGTTCTCTCTAGTTATTCTCATGCCACTACGCTCTCTTTGTGTTTATCAACGCAATCCAAATTCCGGAATCCAAACCAGCCACGTCCAGAAATAAATTGCAGAGTGAAGCGACAGGTAACCATTGCCTCCCCCAAGAGTGCCGTCCAGGCACCTGTGGTGAGCAGTTCAGCTGTACTGCATAAAACAGGTGTATGGTGTCAATCCCGCCAGACTGAAAAAAGATGTACTTCACCAGTTGCCTACATTCACTGAAACAAACACCTAGCTGTTACTACACTTCATTAGTGTCCCCACACACTGAAGCCAACAACTAGCTGTAACACTACACCTAGGCTCTTAACCCTGTGCAGATCTTAGTTTGCTCTCTCCCCAATCTTCCACTACAGTGTGCCAAAATTTCTCTGAAGACTGACCCTATGACCCACTGGAAAGACTTGGAGGCTGGACTGAGTATCATGCTGGCAAAAATCACCAGCTCCCTGGCTCACAACCTCAAAGGCCAGATGAATCTGAGTGACAAGAACACCACCCACCTGAAACAGGAAGTGAATTATCTAAAGATGCCACAAAGACCCAAAAGGAGCTAACACATGCCCAGTGCCACATAGACCAGCTTGAAGCTGAAGTTAAAGATCAACGCAAGGGGTCCGACCAAGCAGAACAGGTGTCAACAAGAAAAATTGAACAGCTCCAAGAAGCCCTGGTGAAAGCCAATGCAGCTGTCATGCACAAAGAGCAGCAGGCAAAGGACCCCCAAGAGGATCTGGAAAATAAACTTCAGTATACCGAAGCACAACTGGAAGAAGCCAGGTCTGAAAGACATCTGGAATTGTCCAAAACCGAAGTTGAAACCTTGACCCAACAACTTGACCTCACCAAAGATGGGCTCGACATGGTCTGAGATGAACTAAAACATGCTTACGAGTTAATGCGAGAGCCTAAAATGGACAGACGTCTAATAGCATCATCCTGTCCAACAGAGCAGCATCCTACAATCAAGAGCTTGCATATGAAGTAAGGAACAAGGACCCACATTTCAAAACCTCACGGGCCCTCTCCCAAGAACCCCTTGTCGATGACAAGAGGGGATCCATTCAAGCAAACCCTGAAGCAGAACATGGAATGGCCCTCAAAAACCTTGACAGCCTGGCCAGGAACATAACAAGTTCAGCCAAACCCTGCTGGAGGTCATGCAATCCATGCTTACCTGCAAGACATAGACTTCCACTTGAAAACATGGCCTCAGGTGAATGCCCAAGACAGATTCTACCTGCTAAGAACAACATCCAGTCTAGAGGTGCAAAGTTTCCAAGATAGACTCTCAGCCCACACTAAGTCTGACTATGAACTTCTATGATAGGCCCTGATAAAAGAGTTTCCAGATGTAGAGTCTGATCAAGGACTGTTTGCCACCCTGGACATCAAACAGGGTCAGCAAGAGACTTCTCAATTCTACAACAACAGCCTCTGGCAAGCCTACTTTGGGTCTCGAAATGTCCCTGAGATGGAAGAGGAAATTAACTTCAAAGCCCTCTTC
The DNA here is from genome assembly GCF_019703515.2 of Myxocyprinus asiaticus. NCBI lineage: Eukaryota > Metazoa > Chordata > Actinopteri > Cypriniformes > Catostomidae > Myxocyprinus > Myxocyprinus asiaticus. The sequence goes on along the minus strand of NC_059357.1, from coordinate 31,449,779 downwards.
CTCAGAAACCTGCTCCCATGATGAGCTATCATCTAGGGGCCATGGCCTGCCCTTGCACAGTGACAACCCAACAGCTATGTGACTTGGCACATAAGGCTTATGCCAAACAAAAGATGGCATCTGGAAAGAAGTCCAAGACATCATCAGTCTCAAGCCTCACCACTCAAAACCAAGGGCTGGCACTGGAAGATCCATAGCATCACGACAAAACCAGGTTCTAAGAAGACACACAAAGAGAACCCACAGATGGCAAAGACTGCGACCCACACACCAGAGCCAGATCCAGGTATACAACCAATTGCAGGGAGAAACTATCGGACAAACCAAATCCCTCAGAAGACCCAAGAGGAAAGTCCACATGGGATCCCAGCTGGATGTCTAAAAGCAACTAATGACAAAATCTACTTCCGTACTGCTTAGACAGGCCCAGAGCCGAGTCTGCACAAGAACAAGGTCATTCACACACAGAAGACCCACCAGAACCGCGGAAGCTACTCACAGCATACTTCAAGCTGAATCAACCCAAGAAAGACCATAAAGACAATTCAGACTCATACTGATTCAAACCGCAATTGGAATACAGGTGCCAGGCACAACAATGACTGCCATAGTACAGACTTATGGACAGAAAACTCAGCCATTAGCCTCATCCTCAGCCACATCCTAACTCAAGGCATTTCAGAAACTCTGATTAGTCCTGTACAGACACCAAGAACTCTGTGTAAAAGATTCCCTGAACTGTGGTTTCATCAAGATCCATAGTCACTTAAAGGATCAAGATTAGCTGAGACCCAAAGAGCCAATCTTCAAATGGGCGCACCGAAACCAAATCAAGAGACACAATAGCTCCAACAAACCAGGAAAGGGGGAGCTTAAAACAATCTGATAAAGATCAAACTGTCTATATATTACACATAATATAGTTCCTCGAGGATTGTAAAGATTTAGAAGTCTAAACTTCCTTTTGCAGCAGCCTCTTAGGCTCCACACGGTCATGGAACAGCACCCATCCTGCATGCATGACTCCACATTCTTCAATGGAACTCCAAGCATGGACTCAGTATAAACAAAGACTTCCCTGAACCAAGCCAAAGACTTAAATGCAACACAATGCAACATGTAAGTAACCTCCAGACTTTCACTGTAATCTGGTTCTTTATTATATAATTTGGGTAATCCATTCTCAGATCAAGCTGTATTAAATTATGTCTTTGGGTTTGTCAAGGTATGGTCTATTGACTCCAAATTAAAGCAATATAGATGCATATTAATTTTCCTGTGTTACATATAATTTCTATTAATTTTCTGTTGAAACTCATTCATTAACCTGTGTTCATGTTTGTCTATGTGTTAGTTTAATTCCCTTTTGATTCAGTTCAATTGACATTGCTGTAAGCAGTATGGGGAAATACTTTCCTCAACAACCTAGTTGAAACCCTTGTACAATAATGCCAATCTTCTGATTGGCAATGGTGATTTGAGCTCTGCCCCTTTAGGCATGCAGTCGGCCTATATAACGGGGCGCTCAATCACCATTACTTCAGATTGTTCTTCCTTCACGACTATGAACATTGAACTTTGTCTAGGAAACCCTCTCCGCTTCACCATTGAGATACACTTTAAGTGGATGGATCTTCTCTGTGAGACGCGAACTGGACGACTTATCACCTGTTCTCTTGTGCCTGCAGCGAGAAGGATTACTACTCTCCTGTGTGTTCCAGTAAAGATTTTGCCACTTCGCCATCGAAAACGCTCTCGGTGAATGGGTCTTCGCTTCAGATGCTCGTCGCTTTGACCATGCAGGGCCTCAACAAGCACTCACCTGCTTCCTTGCAGCATTCCAGCAGGGGCATTGTATCCTTTCATACAGTTGTGGCTAAAAATATTGGCACCCTTGGTAAATATGAACAAAGAAGTCTGTGAAAAAAATCTGCATTTTTTACCCTTTTGATCTTTCATTTAAAAAAATCACAAAAATTTAAACTTTAATTGAAATAAAACAATTGAAGAGGGGAAATATCTCATTATTAAATAAATATTTTTCTCCAAAACACGTTGGCCACAATTATTGGCACCCCTAGAAATTCTTATGAGTAAAATATATCTGAAGTATATTCCCATTCATATTTGACATTTTTAGTGCACCTGGGTGACTAGGAACATGAAATTATTCAGCCATGACTTCCTGTTTCACAGAGGTATAAATATGAGGTAACACACAGGCCAAATTCCATTAATCATCAATCACAGTGGGTTAGACTAAAGAATATAGTTCTGATGTGCGGCAAAAGGTTGTTGAGCTTCACAAAATGGGAAGTGGCTATAAGAAAATAGCCAAAGCACTGAAAATGCCCATTTCCACCATCAGAGCAATAATTAACAAGTTACAATCAACTGGAGATCTTAAGAATCGTCCTGGATAAGGATTTGTGTCTATATTGTCTCCATGCACAGTGAGGAGGATGGTTCAAGTGGACAAAGAATCTCCTAGGATCACAGCTGGAGAATTGCAGAAATTAATTGGGTCTTGGGGTCAGAAAGTCTCAAAAAAACAAAAACAAAAAAAATATCAGACATACATTACCACAAGTTGTTTGGGAGGATTTCAAGAAAAAAAGCCTCTGCTCTCATCCAACAACAAACTCAAGCGTCTTCAGTTTGCCAGACACTACTGGAACTTCAAATGCGACCGGGTTCTATGGTCAGATTAAACAAAAAAAGAGCTTTTTGGCAGCAAACACCAGAGATGGGTTTGGCACACACAGAGATGCCCAATGCCCCCGGTTAAATGTGGTGCTGGATCTTTAATGTTGTGGGGCTGTTTTTCTGCCAGAGGTCCTGGACATCTTGTTCGTATACATGGCATCACGGACTCTATCAAATACCAACAGATAAAAAATCAAACCTGGCTGCCTCTGCCAGAAAGCTTACAATGGGCCCTGGCTGGATGTTCCAGCAGGACATTGATGCAAAAAAAACATCAAAATCAACACAAAAATGGTTCACTGACCACAAAACCAAAGTTCTGCCATGGCCATCCCAGTCCCCTGACCTGAACCCCAATTTGTGGGGTGAACTGAAGAGCAGAGTCTACCAACATGGACCTCTGAATTTGAAGGATCTGTAGAGATACTGTATGGAGGAATGGTCTCAGATCCCTTGCCAGGAGTTCTCCTACCTCATTAGGCATTATAAGAGAAGACTCAGAGCTGTTATCTTGGCAAAGGGAGGGTTGCAAAAAGTATTGAATAAAAGGGTGCCAATAATTATGGCCAACATATTTTGGAGAAAAATATATATTTAATAATGAGATTTTTCCCCAATTGAGACAATTCCTCAATTGTTTTATTTCAATTTAAGGTTAGATTTTTGTGATTTTTATTTTTTTTTAAGTAAAGATCAAAAGGACAAACAATGCAGATTTTTTTTTTCATAGACTTTTTTACTCATATTTACCAAGGGTGCCAATTTTTTGGCCACAACTATATATATATACAGTATATATATATATATATATATATATATATATATATATATATATATATATATATATATATATATATATATATATATCTCATTAACTCGCCCCATAAAGTGTTGGCTTAAAAGTCAGAGGACCGCAGTCAAAAACCAGCCATCAACTCAAGCTGACATGTACCATGACAGAGTCATGGATGTGACATGAAATTTCGTAGTTGCCTCAGGAGGGCGCTGCGGGTCACAAAAAAGTCACCGGTAACTCAGTCTATGACTCACCGCTCTACTTTGGTTCAGTGTGGAGAACCCCGCCCCCGCAGTTCTGGCTCTGCCAAAGACAGCCGAGCCATCGGTGAAGCCATGCAAAAAAACGTGGCCCGAACGGTTCCTGTGTGTTATGTTCGATTATAGAATGTTCACACAAGAAACAGAAATGCGCTCGCTGCTCGAGATGCAAATCACACGCTGCTCATCCCCGCTGAGTACGCCAGGATGATAGACAAATGTGTTTTTTGGTGTGTTGTGTTCAAGAATGTAATCACAAGAAGCAGAAACGAGCCCGCTGTTCAAGGCGCACATATTCACACACTGCTCGTCCCCACCGGGTACGCCGGGATGGTAGACAAATGTGTTTCTGTGTGTGTTGTGTTCACATATACAACGCTATTACTCAATAGAGAAGCGCTTATTGCATTCGCTCTCACTGCACTTTCTTGAGATGCACAAACATTTACACACCGTTCCTATTCTGTCCCCGCTTGAGTTCACCGGGTGATTATGCATATGTGGTTTCTGTTTGAATGTGTCCACATAAACTATATTCTCACATGAGCAGAAAAGTTCACTGTTCACTTTCCTCCCTGCTGGTGTTCACCGGGAGGTCGTTTTTTGTATGTTATTTTTGTGTAATTTTGTCAGAGATATTCTCGCTGCCTGTTCGAGACGTACATATTTATGCGCTGCTCATTCCCCGCCATAGGTCCCTGGGAACTTTTGCATTATGATCTGTTACAAGACATGAGAACCAATGCTATTTGGCATCAATGATGTCAAACCTGGCGTGATGTCCAGATCATTTGAGAGCTATGGTGGAGGGTAAGATTTTCTGCTCCTCACACAAAGCTATTGAGCTCCGTAAACATTCTTCAAAAAATTTCCTTTTCTGTTCCGCTAAAGAAAGTCATATTTGGAACAACATAAGAGTGAGTAAATGATTACAGTATTTTAATTTTTGGGTTAACTATCCCTTTATTGATAATATCATTATGTGCTCTTCCCCTTTCTCCATATGCTTGATATTGTTTAAAATTTCTATATTAGCTTCTAACTTTTAGAACAAGCATGCCATTGTAATGAATAATTCCTCAGCTGCAGTCCTCATCTATAACTGAAAAGACAACATAGCCAAAAGAAATCCATCAGTAATGTTATTTATATTTCGCCGTGTCTGCACATCACCTACTGCTCTCCACCTTCTATTAAAACTTGCTGGTAATTGATGATTTTTTTTTAGGGCTCAGGAGACTGATGTGTTAGCATGATATAACTTGTCACTACAAATAAGAGAGGCAAGTTGGAACCTGTGCATTGAAGCATCTCTCTCTCTCTCTCTCTCTCTCTCTCTCTCTCCCCCTCACCCTCACCTTTCTTTTAAGTAATCAAAGCATGTCATAATCTTTCAGTTTTCTTGCTTTTATATTCTGAATGCCGAATTCTGAATGTCAAGACATTAGGTAGAAACCTCTATGGATCCTGGCATCATATAAATCAATGTTTGGGTTTATCTGTTTATAAAGGGTCATTACTGCAGTACAGAGCTCAGTAAATAAATAATAATAAAAAAAAGAATATGCACGTTGTAATTTAAGAAATTATTACTATAAAAATGGTATACCAGACTTTCAGAATATGCTTTGGTAAAGCTCAGGCACTTAAACTTGATTATTTACACAATGACAAGAAAATGAATAGGATATCCAACAGAATGGAACCTAACAAGGGGGAAAAAGTTAGCCATTGCTCAGTGAGGGTTAAAGAGTTTTTAAGACCGTCAACTTTAAGTACATTTTTATTAATAAGGCTGCTGATTTAACATGTTAATTCAATGTGATTAATTATATAAAAATAAACATGTCTCAAAATTAATGCAATTAATCATGCCCTCTAATCGTATGTAAATTCTGTAATGAGGTCCTACTTTCCTACCATCGGAGCAAGTCGCAGGTCAGTGAGTCACAAGGTGGGTTTCCACCCAATTATTTTTATTTATATTTTGAAATTGTGCATAAGAAATCCTGAATGGAAATGCTTGATATGCAAATAAACTAAATTAGCTTAAAATTGAATGCGTTAGGAGGAGGTGGATTTTCTAGAGTTTCGCATTAGTTAAAATGCGCATTAAGGTGATGGAAATGGTTTATTCGCAAAACGATGACGTGTTTTGACCATTCATGTTATGAGTGTGCGATAGCTTGATGTGACTAGCCCACTGAAAGGTCCGACCGTGGCACACAATTCTTTGAACATAGCGCTTGTCATTCGGAAGTGTTTAACCCACAGCTGGTCGATAAAGTGGGTCCTCACAATGCGCCAGAACAGTTTTGAGAGTGGGCGCTCCCAGGGATGCGGAAACTGGCGGTGTGTAGGCATCGCAGCTATTTCAGCCCACATTATATCAGATATTACACTTATTATGCAGTGTCTTGTGTGTGCATTTAATAAAATGAGATACTTGCTCCAATCTTGCAAATAAAACTGTCCCCAAAGCAGGGTGAGGTCATTCAGCTGCTCCATCACGACGAGGCGGCTGCCTCATGACAATGCTCATTACGTAGTGGATGGAAACGCACAACAATTCTGATTTTCTTAAGTCGAATTTTCAGAAATGCGCTTAAAAAATGCTAAACATTTTGGATGGAAACCCAGCAACAGTCAGCAGGGGGCAGTCAGTGCAACTCCAGCTGTAGAGGCAATAAACCACACTTACGGAAAGCAGACAGCACAAAATGAGTTCAGGAGCATTACAGCAGAAAGGGTTTTTGTGTTCAGACAACTCAGAATGATGGGATCTTTTCAAAGTTTCAAACTGTATTTACCTTGACTCAGCATCCTAAAAATGTGGCATTTATTGTGCGAGATGCTGCAAACCAGTGAAATGCAACACAACCATAGTAAGACGCATCAAAAAGCATCAGTCTTATGCATGTGTACATAGACCAAAATAAATACTGCAGACAGATGCAAGAACTTGTACTGTGAAAACAGGCCTTCTATCTACCCAAACTCAATTGCAAATGTTATTTTTTAATTTTCTGAATTATTTTATTTAATTTAAAAATATAATATTTATATATAATAATATTTTGAAATTATTTTTTATAATTATTTATTGAATTACATTTATTTTGGGGCCTTTCTCAGCAAATATTGTTAAATGCAATTAATTGCGATTAATTTGATTAATCAGCATATCATGTAATTAATTTGATTACAAATTTTAATCGATCGACACCCCTAGGTTTTAACTACAGTGGCAAGAAAAAATATGTGAACCCTTTGAAATTAGTTGGTTCTCTGCATTAATTGGTCATAAAACGTGATATCTTCATCAAAGTCACAGGTATAGACAAATCACAATGTGCTTAAGCTAACAACACACAAACACCCTGAACACATTGAACATTGAACACATCCCATTAAACGTTCATAATGCTGTGGGAGGAGTAAGTGAACCCATGGATTTAATAACTGATCGATCCTCCTTTGGCAGCAATAACCTCAACTAAGCATTTCCAGTAGCTGAGGATTAGACTTGCACAACGTTCAGAAGGAATTTTTGACCATTCTTCTTTACAGAACTGCTTCAGCTCAGACATATTCTTAGGGTGTCTGGGTAAACGGCTCTCTTGATGTCATTCCATAGCATCTGTATTGGGTTAAGGTCTGGGCTCCGACTTGGCCACTCAAAAAGGTGGATTTTCTTTTTTTGAAACCATTCTGGAGTGGATTTACTTCAATGTTTAGGGTTATTGTCCTGCTGCATCAACCAGCTTCTACTGAGCTTCTGCTGGTGCACAGCCACCCTGATATTATCCTTTAGGATATCTTGATAAACTTGGGAATTCATTTTCACTCAATGATGGCAAGCTATCCAGGTGCAAATCAGCCCCAAATTATGATGCTTCCACTGCCGTACTTCACCGTTGGGATGATGTTTTATTGTTGGTATGTGGTGCCCTTTTTACACCATATGTAGTGCTGCATGTTCTTCCCAAACAATTCAACCTTAGTTGCATCAGTCCACAAAACATTTTCCCAGTAGCATTGTGGAGTGTTCAGGCACTCAGCAGTGTTTTTGTTGAAAAGCAGCGGCTTCCTTCGTGGTGTCCTGCCATGAACACCATGCCTGTTTAATGTTTTCTGTATCATGAACAGAGATAATAACCAGTTCCAATAATTTATTCTGAAGTTCTTTTTTTTTTTTTTTCTCATTGAGCATTCTGTGGTGTGCCTTTGGACAGATGAATATCTAAGCTCTTCGAGATGACTTTGTAACCCTTTCCAGCTTTATGCAAAGCAACGATTCTTGGTCATAGGTTTTTTTGCGAGGCATGGTCCATGTCAGAAGATGCTTCTTGTGAATAGCAAAATTTAAAATGAGGGCTTTTTATAAGTGAAAGTAGCTCTAATCCACACCTCTAACACCTCGTTTCATTAATTGGAAGCTAGGTTTGCCAACTCCTGACTCAAATGAGGTTTTGTTGATGTCATTAGCCTAGGGGTTCACATACTTTTTCCAACCTACACTGTGAATGTTTCAATGATGTATTCAATATGTACAAGAACAATACAATAATTTGTGTATTACCAGATATTAAGACAAATTTATACATAAATGCAGGTAATTCCAAAGGGTTCACATCATTTTTCTTGCCATTGTATATTTTGATGGTCCTGGAATATGATGTCATTAAGGAACAGTCTTTTGTTAATTAAAGGGATTCTACATAAGACTGAAATTGAAAAAAAAAAAAAAAAAAAATGGTTTATTAAAATTATATTTATACAATTATATTTAGTAAAATTATGAAACACCTGGAATTTTTCTCAATAAATTGCCTGTTTGTCATGTTTAAAATTGGCAAAAAAATTAAAAATAAAAATTCATCCCATGTTCACCTAACTGAGATACTGTGATAAAAGAAAACTAACTAACATGATTTACATCTTTAAAAATTTAGTTTAATATATTTGTAAGACAAATGTGATGGGAACATGACAATGTACTGCATAACAGGAATGACCCATAAGAAAAGTTCTCAAAAGACTTTTTAGGTTAGAGTGATAATCCTGTCAATCAAAATTTCACATATCCTTCTCAAATTGGAATGCTGTATAGAAAGGCACAATTCAAATTAGTAGTTGTTTTCATAAATTCTCTTGTCAGGGAATAAATAGTGTCAGGATTGACTTAACATATTTCCAGGGTTGGGAGAGTTACTTTTAAAATGTATTCCACTACAGATTACAGAATACATGCTGTAAAATGTAATTTGTAAAGAATTCCGTTAGATTACTCAAGGTCAGTTACGTATTCTAAATACTTTGGATTACTTCTTCAGCACTGGTAGATTTTTTCACTTGTTTTGACTATAAAAACTCTGCCAGTACAGTAAGACAAAATACACATGTTAAAAATACATTCTCTGAAAAACCTAAATATCTTATGCAGTGTTGTTTCTAAAACAAGATCAATCTAATTGTTCTTGTTTTAAGGATTTTTAGATATTTTTACAGGAAAACATTACAAAAATTATTATCAGGAATACTATTTTTGCCATAATATCAAAGGTCTTATTAGAAAAAAAGAAATTATGATCCAACGTGAATTTTATTGATAAAAAAATATGATTGTGCCTGGTAACGTGCATGTAAAATGGCTAGAAATAGCATTATAGCTTAGTGTAAAGCTGACAATTTACACAAGGTTTATTACTATTTCTGCTCCAAACTTACTTGAAACTTACTTCTCTGTCTGCTCGTATGAATGTAACACATCATAAGAAAGTGTTTCACCGCTGTTCAAATGCACTTTGGATCGCATCATTTATATGTATAAATGTTTTCTATCTGAAAGGACTAAATATTAAATGAAACAAATGACAATAAAATGCAAAGTAATCTCTTCAGTAATCAAAATACTTTTTGAATGTAACTGTATTCTAATTACCAATGATTTAAATTGTAACTGTAGTGGAATACAGTTACTTATATTTTGTATTTTAAATACGTAATCCCGTTACATGTATTCCGTTACTCCCCAACCCTGCATATTTCCATTAACCAATTGCCCAATAGCTAAAAGCCTAGGCATGTAAACATCATTCAGGGCTTGAAATTCCACTTATCATGATATAAATGTCTTTTGCTGCATGGAGAATCATTCCATTTGCTAATCAAACAAAGATGGTTTCTCTGCATAAACAAACATGGTACCTGTCTTAGAGCAGGTTGTCACCAGTATACCAGTCATTTTACCTTCAGCTAGCATGTTTTTGAATTAATTATTTCCCTGATGTGCATTTGGCTATGATGCAATAATAATCTCTAGCCTTATTTAAAAATAGCTAAATCACACACTTCAGCCACAACTGATATCACGTCTAAAATATTTATTGCATTATTTACCATTCATTGTGAAAATCTGAATCAGGTTGAGCCTATCTTGATGGTTTAATAATCACTTGATTAATTAATGTGTCAAAAAGTAAATAATTATGGCCACCGAAGCATTTGCCATACCATGTCATGAATACATTTCAATACACAGCTTTTGAAAAAGACGTTGCTGTAATTGAATGTGGAGTTTTCCTCAACAGCTGACTCATGTAAGGTTTCATGAAAGCGAGAGTGCAGGAACTGGGTGGGTTTTTATTATTCAGACATCTGTTAAAGCATCGCTTCAGCATTTATGATGTGCTTTATTTTTTAATAATAGCTGCATATTTATTCACAAACAATGTGGTTGGCGCGACAACCCAAGCTGAATACGGAGGATTATGCGACACGGGGAGAGAGATTTCTCATACATACAAAGATCTATCAGCCCACACATACAGATGCCTGCTGTTTAACACTTTCTACGCCACAGGTAACATATATATAGAAAACATGCATTATTCAGGGCTAAATTATTTGAATGCATACATTCATCAATGTATGTTTTGACAGAAAATGTCAATTTTTATGGCCGCACATTTGCCAGATTGAATTAAATCGTCATTATCTGTGGATGTTAGAAGCTCTATCTTAAATCCTGCTCTGCATTATGTTTCAGATCATAGAGTATCCAAGGCCATTGACAAGTGGCATACATCCACAGGTAGTGAGTCTATTAAAAGCACTGTAGTTGATTAACAGCAATGGCAACAATGGCAGAATACCAACATTATCTTATGACCCTTAGTGTACATTCCCTGGTTATTTCAGAATAGAAATTATCACATATAACCTTCTTCCCCCTGCACTTAGAGTGATTAGCTATTGCATAACCTTTAACGGTGCCAAAGGGTTAAAGCCCAGTTTTAATCTAATACGCACATTAATGAGCCTTGTGGGTTTCTTTGGGCTGTAATCCAAAAGAACAATTTAGGAGAATTATGGCAATCACATTAAGTTGTCAACATCACTGTTCACTCCCTGAAAAGCTGAAGTAACGTGTTATTAAAATGAGCAGAAAATCCACTCTTCACCTGAGCGTATTATGAAGAGATAACACACAAAGTAACTGTCATTGTCTGTTCTATTGGTGTCCATTTCATATGTGAGCACGAAGAGAGTTTTTCACTGTGCTCATTTTGCACCATAATGATTTAAAAAATGTTTACAACGTGAAGGTTTATTGTTCTGACAACACGTAATTTTTATTAAATGTACCTAAACCTAGGGGGGCCTGGGTAGCTCAGCGAGTAAGGATGCTGACTAGTTGCGAGTTCGAATCCAGGGCATGCTGAGTGACTCCAGCCAGGTCTCCTAAGCAACCAAATTGGCCCGGTTGCTAGGGAGGGTAGAATCACAAGGGGTAACCTCCTCATGGTCGCTATAATGTGGTTCTCGCTCTCGGTGGGGTGGGTGGTGAGTTGTGAGTGGATGCTGCGGAGAATAGCATGAAGCCTCCACACGCGTCTCTGCGGTAACGTGCTCAACAAGCCACGTGCCCCACCGAGAGCGAGAACCACATTATAATTGGGGAGAAAAGGGGAGAAAGAAAAAAAGTATCAAACCTGATAACAAGTTGTTCTGAACCAGCTAGTGAGATGCCGACCGTAATATATTGCAATAAGAATAAATTTAGACCCATTTGTTGACTGCGCTGGCTGGCGTGACGTTGCAGAAATAGAAACCATTCCACAAATAGAAAGACCTGTTGTTCGTCATGTGTCGCTCATCCTGTGTCACGGCTGGTTATGACAAGAACTCTGTTTAACATGGAAAATATACCTTTTATCACATGTCGCAGCATTACGTCACGTCTGGTTAGGACACGGTGGATATACATGCATGCACTTGCCGTTGATAAAATCTTGATAATGATCCCATTCCTGTACTCAAGGTAATGAACAGTACAAAACCCATTGAGACATAAAAGCACATGGCAAATGTGCAAACTTTTACTTTTGACAGCAGTGGTGTTGGATTTTTATAATTTACTGGTTATTCTGATGCTGGGAATGAGTTATAACCTGGAGACAAAACTGTTATATTAAATACTTATCTGCACACATCCCACATATATGAAGTTATACTTTTATGCCCAGAGATAATTATATATATTTAATTAGCATTTTTTTAAAGAAAAATCGTTTTTAATTCTTCTCAGAGACATAGGGCTCTATTTTCGTGCCCGCACTGGACGCAACGCTAAGCGCAACGACTGTGCGCTACGTCTTATCCAATTTTCGAAAGTGGGCGAGGGTGGGAGTGTTTGTGCTATCTGTGGAGGTATGCACACAAACTGTGGGTGTATTGTATGTTAATGAAGTGTCGCAAAGCGCAACTTGCTATTTTCCTGAGAAAAAGGTCCTTGCGCTGAGATGTTTGAGAAGCCAAGTATAAAATCCGTTCCTGGATTTGCAGTTTGGGGATTCCACCAGCAGATGATGGATTAATAATAATAAATAATAATAATAATAATAATAATAATAACAATAAGTTAATTTTGTATGGCACCTTTCCAAATCTCAAAGACACTGTACATAAATTAAACATAAGTCATTAAACAAAGAAACATATAACAAATATACATTACAAAACAACTGACAATGGGAGAAAAGCTAAAAATATTTCAAACAGGTGGGACATGAGCTAGCAGGATGAGAGCCATCAGTCCTAGAAAGGCCGATAGACAACATAAATCAAAGCAGGGGATGAATGCATACTAGGGGTGTAACAATTTGCTCCGACAACGATTTGATTTGATTGCGATTCTATACCTAACGATTACGATGCATTGTGAAATTTGAAATTTGGTCACGATTTGAGCCGATTAGATTATTTTGGAACGATTCATAATTCTTTTCTAAAATATGCTGAAATGTTTTTTTTTTTTTTTAAGAGTTTTTACTAAATATTTGTAATTTAAACAGCACAGAAATGCTCCAGACTTGAGCACTAGAGTCAAAAAGCTGGGTTTCCATCAAAATGTTTAGCATTTTTAATGTGCATTTCTAAAAATTAGACAAGAGAAAATGCAAATCATCGCGTGTTTCCATGAACTGTAAATGTGCATTATCTTGAGGGAGCCCACCTTTTTGTCATGGAGCAACTGAACGACCTCTTTGCTTTGGGGAGAGTTATATTTGCTGTAATAAAGCAATTGTACATTATGTCACTAAATGCTGCCAGGAGACATCGCAGAATAAGTGCAATAGCTCACATAATGAGGGCTCAAATGGCTATTCCCATTCGCCGACAGCTTCCATATACCTGGGAGCACCCGCGCTCAAAACAGTTCTGGTGGATTGTGAGGACCAACTTTAACGACGATCTGTGGGTGAAGCACTTTCGACCAACTAGGGCTATGAAGAATTGTGTGCCATGTTTGGGCCTTTCATTGATCCAGTCACGTCAAGCTCTCGCACACCTATACCATCCGACAAGCGCATTGCCATCATGCCTTACAAATGGTCATGACACGTCATTGTTCATGAGAATAAGCCATTTCCATCACTTTAATGAACATTTTAACTAATGTGAAACTCTAGAAAATACAACCTCTTCCTAGCACATTAAATTTTATGTGAATTTTTAGAGTTTATTCACATATAAAGTGTTTCCATTCAGGATTTCTTATTCGTATTTTCAAAATACGCATAAAATAGTTGGATGGAAACACAGCTACAGATGCATTTAGGACCAAGGAGGTTTGGCTTATACAGTATGCATGGCTGCATATATTAACAAAAAATGCATTACATTATATGTATGTAGAGCCGAGGAGGGCAGGGCCGGGCTGGAATGAGACACACCCGGTCCCCAATCAGCCTGATGGGGCGCACGAGGGATAAAGGCGGCCGGGGACAACAGTTCGGGAGAGAGAGAGAATTGCAGACAGCTGTACTGTATTTTTAGTTGTGTGTTTTGTTTAAGTTGTTCATTAAATTATTATTTAAGTTGTCAAGCTGGTTCTCGCCTCCTCCTTTCCACTAAACCCCCTTACAATGTATTATAGATATTATGAATGTTACATATAGACATAATGTGGTACATATACAGTTGTGGCCAAAAATATTGGCACCCTTGGTAAATATGAAAAATCTGCATTGTTTGTCCTTTTGATCTTTCATTAAAAAAAATCACAAACATCTAAACTTTAATTGAAGTAAAACAATTGAAAAAGGGGAAAAATCTCATTATTAAATAAATTTGTTTTTCTCCAAAACGCATTGGCCATAATTATTGGCACCCTTTTATTCAATTCTTTTTGCAACCTCCGTTTGCCAAGATAACAGCTCTGAGTCTTCGCTTATAATGCCTAATAAGGTTGGAGAACACCTGGCAAGGGATCTGAGACCATTCCTCCATACAGAATCTCTACAGATCCTTCAAATTCAGAGGTCCATGTTGGTGGACTCTCCTCTTCAGTTCACCCCACAAATTTTCAATGGGGTTCAGGTCAGGGGACTGGGTTGGCCATGGCAGAACCTTGATTTTGTGATCAGTGAACCATTTTTGTGTTGATTTTGATGTTTGTTTTGGATCATTGTCCTGCTGGAAGATCCAACCAGTGCCCATTGTAAGCTTTCTGGTAGAGGCAGCCAGGTTATGATTTTTTATCTGTTGGTATTTGATAGAGTCTGTGATGCCATGTATCCAAACAAGATATCCAGGACCTCTGGCAGAAGAACAGCCCCACAAAATTAAAGATCCAGCACCAAATTTAACCATTGGCATTGGGTACTTCATCATCTCTGTGTGCACCAAACCCATCTCTGGTGTTTGCTGCCAAAAAGCTCTTTTTTTTTTTTATTTCATCTGACTACGTAACCCGGTCACATTTTAAGTTCCAGTAGTGTCTGGCAAACTGAAGATGCTTGAGTTTGTTATTGGATGAGAGCAGAGGATTTTTTTCCTGAAACCCTCCTGTGGAGGTGGGGGCGTAGTTGAGCACCGGCTTGTGAATGGAGAGCAAGATCGGGAGATGAGAACGGTAAGGATCATCACCTGTCATTGATTATCTCTAACAGCTGCTTGTCATTGCAGAGAGAGTTGGAGAGGGATTTAAGAGAGAGCTGTACATGCACACACACTCAGAAAGCGTGTTTATTAAAGTCTGCTGAAAAGCGAGTATTGAGTGAAATATAAAATTACCTTTTGAGTTGGATTTCTCCATCTCCAGCTTCCTCCTTGCCCCTCCTTGTGAACTTGTTACACTGGTACCGAAACCCGGGAGGAAGTCTTCAAGACCCCTGCCAGCATCCACCAGTCACAGCATCAGGCCCTCCTTGAGCTGCGTACAGAGCAGGAGCAGTGGTTCATCGCGCTTATCCAGGCCCAAGCGGAGGACCGGCTGGTGCTCCAGAGCTTGATACCCCAGGAGGGGTTCCACTTGTCAAGATGGAGGCCCAAGACAATCTGGAGGCCTTCTTGAAGCTCTTTGAGCAGACGGCAGGGGCATGCATTTGGCCAAGCACCCAGTGGGCAGTCCACTTATTACCACTGCTGTCCGGGGAGGGCCAACTTGCGGTGCAGCAGTTACCAGTAGAGAACCTCCTGGTGTATGCAGATCTAAAGAAAGCCATCCTGCAGCGGGTCAGCCAGACACTGGAGCAACAGCGCCAACGCTTCTGACCACTGACTCTTGGCGAGCACGGCCACCTGTTTGCCTTTGCCCAGCAGCTCTGGGACACCTGCCAGAGGTAGGTGCTGGCTGAGCAATGAGATGTCACGACAATGTGATCGATCTGGTGGTACTGGAGCAGTTTATCGCTCAGCTTCCGAGAGGGATGGCTGAGTGGGTCTAGTGCCATCGCCCAGCATTGCTCCAAACGGCCATCCAGCTGGCAGAGGACCATATGGCGCGTATTCGGGAGTCGGCGAGCCCCGAGATCCTTCTCTCTCTCTCTCTCTTTCTCCCCTGTCACCCCTCCTTCTCTTTCCTCCCCTTCCTCCTGTCATGTACCTGTTCCCCGGAAATGGGGAATTCCTTCCCCAAAACCGATTCCCTGGTCCATTCATCCCACTGGCTTTCCCTAACACTCTCCACTCTCCCCCACAGGCTGGTGAATCCGGTAACACTGGGTTTTAATATAGTAATGATAATCGATTCTTAAATTCCGTAATCGATGCATCAAAATGTATTTGATAGATCGATGCACCGCGATGCATCGATGCATTTTTACACCCCCATTGCATACAGCTCATTTACACTACCAAATTCTCATGAATGGGCTGTCTTCATTTATATCGAAAATGCTTGACATGAAATGGAATATATAATAGGAAGCAGACCGTGCAATAACTAGAAAAGAACCTCGGAATTTAATTGCAGTTGACCCAGCCCGTTAGCGCCTTGCGCATGCGGTTTCACCAACCCACTTGCGCCAAGACCTATCACATGTTGGCACAAAAATATCCAAACTGTATCACGTATCGCATAGCACTGCGCTTAAGGCATAGCGCTCTTAAAATAGGGCCCATAGACACAAAATTTTCTTCTTAACAGTTGTTCCCAGCAACTACTGTATGCCAGCTTAATGATGTTAGAATGTTTTACATGTATACAAAGAGAATCATAGGACATAAATAAAGAACCAACATGATCACACAGGAAATTGGTGTGTTAGTTTAGAATGTTTCACCACCCATATCAGACCCTATGCAGCAAATTCTGATGTCCTGAAAATCATCTGTACTGTACTGTTGGCATTACATTCCTAATATTACATTTGCAAAGAGAAGTTTTGGTCTCAAAACTGCTAGGTTTAGTGTTTAGAGTTAGGTTTAGGCTTGGGTTAGGAGTATATAATTGAAATTACAACTCAAATGTTTCACAGTTCCGCTGTGCTATTCACGCCACATCCAGTAAAAAAAATAAGTTCTTGCATTTGTGTAGTGCATCACAACTGTAGTTCCAGCTTCAACCACTGGGAGAAAGCATACACCAATTGTAGCAGACAAAACTTAAGGTTTTAATCACTAAAAATCTTCCACCTCCGTGATGGCAGCACATCTCATTCAAAAGATAAACTTGAAATTTAGTATGTGGTCACATGAGACACAAAAGCCAATGGCATTTGACATCACTGACATCAAAAATGTGTTGTTACGCTTCTTGAGGCAGCAATTTTTGAATGTTGAAATAATACTGAAATTTGGGTCTGTTCTTCATACAAAGCGATCAGAAAACTTGGACTATACACCAGGAACGAAACAGGTCACTTCATTAAAGCAGATTGCATACATTACATACTGCTAATAAATGTTTTTTGAAATAAATGTAATGTAAAGATGACAGAATTGTACCCCAAAATATTCTGAAGCCCTTCGCATCAGTCTACTGACTGATGCGAAGCAATGCGCTAACCAGCCAATTTTTTTTCTTTGCATTTTCTTTATATTTCTTTCTTGTCTCCATAATTCCGTTTATTCATTTTAATAAGTAAAACAAAACATATTAAATGCACTAGAATAACTTACTTATCAACTGAGAATATGCCTGCCACTTTGTAGGTACTTCGATTTGTATCTTGTTCATCATCCAAGCTTGTAAGCTTTTCTCATCAAAATGTCAGCTGAAAGTTGAAAACTTTGTGTGTGGTTAAAAGGAGGAACGTGGTGGAGGCTTCCTTTAATAGAATCCCCTCATCCATTCTCCTCTACGATTATTATTTTCTCCCACGTCCTGCTAGTATTGCAGCGTCTATGCAAATGCAATGAACATTCTTTTAAACTAATCAGTGACGGATTAAGGCACCTCTGCCTTAGAAGTGACTATGGAAAGAGACAAGCGGTTCCCCTGGTGATACAGCCTCTGGTAGAGAGGGACGCTGCAGAAAATTGTCCTTGTAGGACAACCTGATCTAAACTCAAAGTGTCACAAAGTGCAGCTCTTTGGTTTAGCTGAGAGAATAATTTGAGCCACCCCTACTCATGAGGGAGCTCGACAGCTAGAATGGCTACTTAAAAAACATGAAAGTACCCCCAGAGGAACTGGACATGTCAGGGTTGGCCTCTTCAGTGAAGTACCAACCACACAACTAATCCTCCAAGCTTGTGGTCTCTCCTGCAGGCTGTAATCTGGTGCTCAATGCGTTTGATAGGGGTTAGTGAAGAGCACTGAAAAATCCTGAAAAAACCTGACTACGTAGAGTGAATATACCCTCATTAAGAGTATAAACACTGTCTTTGCACATCAGAATCATGTGTTGCTGCTGTATTAAGGTTTATAGTAACTTGGACATCGAGTTATCTGTTCTGTAAATTCTATAATCATAGCTTTCAGTCAGATCTTAATTATTGGCCTGTAGGCAAATGATTACAGATTTGGGGAATGATGACATTTTGTTTCCTCTTCTGTGCTACAACTGAGGAGAATCTAATTGTACACAACGTCATTCTACCATTTCTCTTTTTATTTTCAACCTGAGTATTTTTGGGCTGTGGTTCTCAGTTGGTGGGTCGCAGGTCTGTTCTGGCAGGGTCGCTGACAGCAGGGAAAATATGATGCTAAGATGCTAATAATAAAATGAAACTAATGATACAATCTTGCATAGTTAGAACAGCACAATAAATAGGCTTATCAACTTTTAAAGTGAGGAGAAAACACTTCCCATATCTGTTTTTGTTAACGTCAAAAGCTGAGCATCTGTTCAAACTCACAAATTCATCTGTTATTTGGTTATGCGGCTAATACTAAATATATATTTAGCCCACTGTTTGTTCCATTTGTTAAGCTGGTAAATCAAATTTCTGCTGTAGTTTATGAATAAACTACAAATGTTCCTATTCAGCCTGCATGTCATGTTAATAAGTTAGCATATTATTGTGCCTATGCAGTTTGTGGTAATAGTCATACATTTCAGTGTTTGATTTTTGTTCACTTTTGTGCGATAAACTATTTTGTATTGAGTCACCACTTAATGTCCAGTCAAATTTTGGTTTGAAGCAAAGCCAGCTGAGAAATAAAACATAACCTCAGTGCCAGACCTTCCCAAGTCTTCAAACTTTACTTTTAAATTTTTAAGTAGCAAGAAAATAAAAACTGACTTCCAATTAAGTCAGTTTTAACAACCATTAAATAACATTAAAAACAGAAATTAACAATCCAAAAACAGCTGAAACAGAAAAGCACCCCTCTTAATTTCCAACAGACTAGAAGGTTTTACATTACCAATAATTAGCATTTCCAAGGAAATACATTGATTGCGTCTGAAACAAAACATTTCAATTATGACTGAGTAAATACTGACGGTTTGAATGCTCCATTACTGAATGTGGGACACTCTCAACAACAGAAGTGAAAGCTTAATGCATTTTTTTTTTTAAAGTGGAAGATCCTGTTGCTGTAGAGCTTGCTGTGATGTTTATGGTTTATGCCACACTGTGTTCCTCAGTCTCTCCTTAATTGGGATTGATGCTGCACCAAATCAAGGGGAACATTATAGATCTGCCAATGAACTAGAGATGACAAGATTTACTGAAGGGCAATCTTGCATTTCCTCAATAGATTTTTTTAGTACAGATGAGCAGTTCGCCGAAGTGTGAAATGGAAAGGAGAAACAACAAAAGCATCATTGAAGGCATTTAGCAGTTTGTAGCACAAAACGTTTTCCTCCCAATTTAACAGGGTCTTGAATGCCTGAAGAATTGTTTTCATTGGCTGTTTCAGCTTGGCTGCATGACTCCTCGCAGACAGTCCTAAAATCTTTGCTCTGCTCTGTTCCAAAACCTAGTGACCTACCTCTGAAGGCAGCATATCACAAGTAGGTATAGCTGCAGGCCGGAGATCTCCAAATGGGGATGGAATATTCAAAAGAGGGCAGGGTTACTCCAGAATGTGGCGGGTTTACTCCAAAATGGGGTTGCGCAAACTCCAAAAGGGGGCATCACTTCCACTCATGGTTAGGGTTAGGGGAAGGGTTAGGTTAGGTTAGGGGCTCCCTATGTCTTTTCTGGCGGTTTGGTGCTCCTGCCCCTTTTTGGAGCTCTGCCTACAGAAATATCCTTCTCACATTTTAAGGCATCATGGACACCCTCCTGACGCAAACGTTGTCCCAAAAGGTAGGTAACTTAATTATGCTGCCTCATAAGATACCTAATTTTGGCCAAATTCTAAGGCAGCATGTATCCTTCAGAGAAAGGGAAATTTTAGAAAATATAAATCGAAGACGCACGGGTGCAACTATAAATTTATAGGGATGTATACAATATACGGTTCTGAGTGCTAGGTTGTGGAGAATGCAGTAGTCCAGTTATTGCACTGCAATACCATGCACAAAAGTGGCACAACTGTTTAGTGAATTGGTCTTCGACTATTTAACTCAATATGTGTTTGTGTTATGAATATTCATGCTCAATAAAGTATCATGCCATTCCTCTCACATGGCCTGCGAGTGTAGTCTCCCTTGCACTTTGTGTGAGGAACACTATTTCTTCTTATGTAGAGCGTAACAAATCAGTCACTGATGAGCAGGGTTGGGAGGGTTACTTTTAAAATGCATTTCACTACAGATTACAGAATACATGCTGTTAAATGTAATTTGTAACATATTCTGTTAGATTACGCATCTTCAGTAACGTAATCTAAATAGTTTGGATTACTTCTTCAGAACTGGCAGATTTTCTCAGTTGTTTTTGACTATAAACATAGAGTAAAACAAAATACACTTATATAAAAAAATACATAATCAGAAAAAGCCTAAATATATGCAGTGTAGCCTCTCAGTTGTATTTATTTTAAGGATTTATTAGATTTTTTTTTACAGGGAAAGAAAATCACAAAAATTCTTATTAAGTGTCATATTTTTGCAGTACATGTTTGCACTAATATCAAAAGTCATATTAGAGGAAAAAAAAAGATCTAACGTGGATTTTCTTGAAAGAATTAATTATAAAATATAATCGCGACAGTTGTATCTAATGGCTAGAAATACCATTTTACCTTGCCTTGACATAATGCTAAATGTTCACATTGCAATTTACGTAATGAACTATTTCTGATGCTCCAAACTTACTTCAAACCCCCACAGATTGTACACAACAACATCTTCTACATTGGTTAGTATTTCCCATATAAGCTAGGGTGACCATATTCTGGTTTCCAAAAAGAGGACACCTTTTGTGGGGATTGGGGTGGGGTGGAATAATAGGGTTCAAAACAGTGTTACTATGAATGCAAACTTTAATACAGTGAAAAAGACACTCTATTAGCATAACATAAATATATATAAATAAATAAAAATTTCCAACATTCTTTTGAATGTCCATGTACTAAAATAAAATATTTGATGCCATGAGTGTACCTTCATTTACTATTACTATTATTTTGAATGGCCATGGAAAATGAAGCAATGTGATAACAATTTTACCTGGTTGCAAAAAGTAGTCCGTTAATTTACCTGATGAACTTTCACCTTTTGCTGACCCTTTATGCTTCACAGAGCTAATGTGTGCTTCTAAATCACTTGCACCTTTATTAGCAACTGACACATAAGTGCCAGCTTTACATGTCATACATTCTGCTTCCCACGGATCTCGACCTGGACGAAAGCATGGGAATTTTTTGTGCAAATTTTCTATAAATTTGCACTTTCGTTTGGGCATTGTTTCCACTCAGCTGTCATTTGCTGCTACTGTTAAGCAACCGTTTGATGCCGAACACAACAGTGCTTCGCGCGTTCGCGGAGAGATTGACAGGCAGGAATTTGACCAATATTTGCTGCAAGCCTCTTATAATCGACCAATTGGTATGTGAGAAGGCGAGACTTACAAAGAGGGGTTAAAGCGATGCAAATATGCGCGCACACACAATGAAGTATTAGACCAGATGCACAAAATAATGCAACTAAAGCTGAATCCCGGACATTTTCGCAAATTTAGAAATCCCGGCCGGACGCTTTTTTGAGGTCCGAAAAAGAGGACATGTCCGGGAAGAAGAGGACGTATGGTCACCCTATAATAAGCATCCTTTATTCTTGTAAAAATACCCAAACCGCATAAAAAATTGACAAATCATATAGCCTTGTAATCGTGTTTTTATTGGATTTATATTTAATCTGTCAGAGTGTTTTGAACTCTTTTTTTGCTGCTCTAGATCCTTAATGGTGTCGGATCCACTTTTTCACTCATAACAGTATGAGAGCGCCCTCTGTCTGCTCGTATAAATGTAATGCATCATAAGGAGAGTGTTTAACTTTAGCAGCTGTTCAAACGCTCCTCAGATCGCTTAATTTAAAAGAATTTAAAATGAAACAAATGACAATAAAATGCAAAGTAATCTCTTCAGTAATCAAAATACTTTTTGAAAGTAACTGTATTCTGATTACCAACGATTTAATTTGTAACTGTAGTGGAATACAGTTACTCATGTTTTATATTTTAAATACGTAACGCCGTTACAGGTATTCCGTTACTCCCCAACCCTACTTATGAGGTATTATAATGCTTAGGAAGCTACCTAAGAATGCAGCTGCCTATGTAGGCTTGAGGCTGTGAGGCAACTCACTAGGTTTAAAAAAACACCCCTTTTCAACACCTAAATATAACGGCTACAGTCGCTAAACTACAATGGTGTTTTAGTTAAATGCTAAAAGAAAAAGTGATTTCTATACAAAAAATTATATAAAGTCATACTATTTTGAGCATAGTCTTATATAAATTTTTTACGAGAATAAAGTAATAGTTTTGAGAATAAAATCATAACATTTAGTAATACTTTAAGAGTAAAGTCAAAGTTTTGATAATAGCATTATGAGATTAAAGTCATAGCATTACGAGATTAAATTTCTTTTTTTTATTTTTTTTTTATCCCCTTTTCTCCCCAATTTAGAATGCCCAATTCCCACTACTTAGTAGGTCCTCGTGGTGGCACAGTTACTCACCTCAATCCGGGTGGCGGAGGACAAGACCCAGTTGTCTCCACTTCTGAGACCATCAGTCCGCGCATCTTATCACGTGGCTCGCTGTGCATGACACCGCGGAGACTCCCAGCATGTGGAGGCTCATACTACTCTCCGCGATCCAAGCACAACTTACCATGCACCCCATTGAGAGTGAGAACTACTAATCGTGACCACGAGGAGTTTACCCCATGTGACTCTACCCTCCCTAGCAACTGGGCCAATTTGGTTGCTTAGAAGACCTGGCTGGAGTCACTCAGCACACCCTGGATTCGAACTCGCAACTCCAGGTGTGGTAGTCAGCGTCAATACTCACTGACAAGATTACATTTCTAAAATTATGAGAATAAAGTTGTAGCATTATGAGATTAAAATAGTAATGTTTCTCTGTTATGAGATTATTCTCAAACATTAAGACTTTTCTTATAATATTGCGTCTTTATCCTCGAAATCTTTGATTTTTTTAATTTTATTTTAACGTGGCACTAAAACACTGTCGTAGTAAACTAGGTTTACTCTTCAATTTATGGCCATTGAACAGTATAAGAGGTGAAAGTATAAAGCACTTTTTAATGACAGTTTCTTTCTCGTGAAATACGAAAGCATGTTCTATAATCTCAAAGCAGCATATGTTCAAAGTAGGGATTTAATGCTTACAGGTTGAAATTAACTCATGTACAAGCCTGAATCAAAACCCCAAAGAATGGCTTCTTGTTTTCATGTCTTTAAATTTCATTCAGTACTATTTGTCTGTGATGTTTTGCATGTGTGTGTGTGTGTGTGTGGGCAGGTTTGGGTGGTTTACGAGGACATTTTTTTAGGTTAAAAACTGGTAATTACAAGGGTATTATGCTATAAATGTGGTTTATAAGGACATTTCTACGATCCCCATAATTCAAATCACTTAAAAAACATACTAAACTATGTTTTTTTGAAAATGTAAAAATGCAGAAAGGTTTTTGTGAGGGTTAGGTTTAGGGTTAGGGTTAGGGGATAGAATCTATAGTTCGTACAGTATAAAAATCATTATGTCTATGGAGAGTCCTCATAAGGATAGCCGCACCATGTGTGCCGCGTGCGCGTGTGTGTGAATGAGAAGCAGTAATAGTCAGTGAAAGACGTTTGTGAGATTTCACACTTGGTGTTGCTGAGTGAATTTTGTTTTAGTTAATCCCTTTCATATTTATTTCAGTCTGGACAGTTGGACCCCATATAGAGGAAAACTATTGTCAGATCCTTTACTTTTATATTGGTCAAACAGTTTACACATTCATTTTCTGAAGCAGTGACTCAGCTAAGTCTAGGAATGGACTTAGCATAACTTGCTGTATAAGTCTGACCAAAAATGCAGCTGCATGTAATTTATTATTTCATTATATGCTCTTTGAGGGTAATTGTAATGATTTGATGTTGGGAAAATGTACTTTTGGGTACTTTTCCTGGTTGTGTAAAAAGCACACAAGTTTGTCATCTTCATTTATTCAAGTTCATATTTTCCTCATAAAATTACCATCCAGAAGGCTTCATATTCACAGACACACTCACCTTATGACCCTCTCAAAAGAGCGTAAATGTCTGTGGAATTTAAAATTGCCAATAATTAGATCTTATTGTGAAGAGGTTAGAAGGTCCTTTTCTTAATTTAACCATTATGGCAGCCATCAATTGCTGGTCTGTCATGATACAGCAGTCTCACTTTATGGTGACATATAATCAAAGCACAAATGGGATTTATATGAGAAATGTATTCAAAATGGTGAGTCAGCTTTGAAGATTGAGCTATTTAGATATTAAATTAATTAGTGATAAATGATGTAGGATTCTTTTCATGAATCATGAATCATTGATCTCAGGAATCCATTAAAGAATGTAATTTGATGATATTTATATAGTATTGATGAAAGCACATGAGAAATTTTACCTTGTGACACAAGAACACTTGTGAATGAATTTAGAATTAATTCATATTTTTGTATTTCATTGAAAGCTCATTCTTTGTTCGAGATTGACTGGCTGTACCAGGAGTCCCTGTTCCATTTTGATCTGAAGAGGCGTTTAGTCTTCTTTTTTAGAACACTTTTCTTTTTTTGTAGTCCAATTGAATAAGTCATCTCAAATAATACAGCCTTAAAATAGCAATTTTCTTGATGGCAGGGGCAATTTACATACCTTCAGAAATTTTTAAAGTCTGTGATGACAGTAGTTAGATGAATGGGGATGATTTCATTACAGCTCTATATCTTAGATGAGGAATCTCAACATTTTCACCTACAGCTATGAAACTATATTAGCCTCATAGTGGTCACAGTCATATTGAAAGATGATTCAGCCAAACAAACACAAGAAAAGTATACTGTCATGACTGTATCAAATTGATCTTGATGTTATCTTTGTAGAAAAAAGTGTGAACTTTTGATATACTGACTGGAGAGAAACTTGATGAAGCTAAAGTTTACATCAGCAATGCATTGTCGGTAATCTCCAGAAATATTAACGAGATGATTAAAGATTAATCTTTCAAAATTGTCATGAGTACTGTACATTTCAAGATGGTATCATAGTATTTGTTTTATAAGAAAGTACCCTTAACCCTCTGGTGTCTGAGGGTGTTTTGGGCCCTTGAGAAGTTTTGACATGCTTTGACATTTGTGCTTTTTTCAGTTGCTTAAAAACATTTGAATGGCTAAAGTCTGATAACACTGTATTCAGCACAAACTGGGCTACAATAATATGTGAGCAACATGTATGTACATGTTTGTATTTTTGAGAAAATAACGTTTATGCGTGGTTTTTGAAAAAACAAAAATTTTAAGTCACTGAAATAAGGCCATATAACACATACTAAACATTGTTCACAAGCCTTTTGAGAACTAGATCTTGTAGCCTAGAGTTTTTGCTACAAAATGATGTGAAAACCATCCTGATCACTCATTCATACAAAAAAATATAGTCATTTAACTTTTGTAAGACACTTTTAGTGTTAGAAAGGCCATATGTGAAAGTGCATGATCATGAACAAAGACCCCTTCCCTGGGCCTATCAATGAGGAATGTGACGGAGAGAGAATGAATGTGAGGAGACTTAATTATTGAATGTATTGTTTGTAACTTATTCACAAAATCAAGTTTAAGTTAAAAGAAGTAATCTGACTATACATTGTCTTTACATAAAGACTTTACTTAAAAACTTTAAACCTACACTACCGTTTAAAAGTTTTAGATCGGTAAGATTTTTTAATGTTTTAAAAAAAATCTCTTCTGCTCACCAAGGCTGCATTTATTTGATCCAAAATACAGCAAAAACAGTGATATTGTGAAATATTTGTACAATTTAAAATAACTGTTTTCTATTTGAATATATTGTAAAATGCAATTTATTCCTGTGATCATAGCTGGATTTTCAGCATCATTACTGCAGTCTTCAGTGTCACATTGATCCTTCAGAAATCATTCTAATATGCTGATTTTCTAATATGGGCATATTAGCATAGCTTGTGCAAGCACAAGCTTCGTTGATGGTAATGAGGCAGCATAAACACTAGTTAAAATATAATCTAAACATTCATATTATTTTTATATCATATTACATATCATATTTATATCATACAGCATACAATTTAAATACCTGCTTTAGCCGAAACAACATTTAAAGGTAACTAAAACTTGCCTACTAGGACATATTTCAAATTTCAATACTCTGAATACTGGCTGGCAAGTCTGGAAATAGTCCAACTAGTAAAATATGTACATGTTCATATAAAATAGCATGTCAACTAATGTAAGTAAAGACTTACTCATCCGAAATTGTATCCTCGGCTGGATCAAGTCGCTTTTCAAAATGTAAACGTTCATCGTCGGAGTCCTGCTCTTCTTCTGAGGAAAATGTGAACTCTTCATCACTATCCAGGAGCTTCCTCACCTATGTTGCGTGCCATCTTCCAAACGCGCAGGAAAGTGAATGAATCTAATGATGAACTTGATGTTTTTTAAGGCATTGTTGGGGGCGTTTACCATTTGCATTGATCGCTTCAGCACATTACCGTATGAATAGTGCACTCTGCGCGTGGGTCACATTAGCAATAATTAGCTGAGACAGGAGAAACTGTACATCTCTTTAGTTTCATACAGATTACATTGCAGGAGAATATTTGTTTTAAATTTGAATTGTTATATTTAAAAGTAGACATTTTAAACTTTCTTTAAACATATGTTTCATGTTTGTCTGATAAGTATTCGCTGAGTTTCAGTTCATGTTTGTGACGTGTTTCAGAAAGATGCTCGCGGAGACAGAGACGGCTGAAAGCGCACCCTGTTTATTTTCTTTATTTTACAAAAGCACAAGGTTTTTTTGTTGTTACTGTGAGTGTACACAAATAAAAGTATACCCTTTATAGTCTCTAATGATGTCTTACACTTATCTGTATGCCCAAAAATGACAGAGTATTTTAAGTTGTTTCCGCTGTTATGAGGAAAAAATCCAGCAGGACGCACCAGCGCGTCCGTCGACCCCTGAGGGTTAACTTCACATTTGATTTTCATCTCTCCGTTAAAACACTTGACTATAGAGATTTCATAGATATTTGTATACTTTAAGTTTTCATATTTCATAATCAGAAGCAGCCTCTGCCTGCCAATCATTTTGTGAGTTCAGGTTTGCTGACATGTCTTTGGATGGTGGGATTTTAGAGAGAGGGCATGTTATTGCAGACTGATCTCACTGTAATTTCAGCAACAGTAGATTGGAAAGTTCTTCAGCTGAAATCGGTCTGTACTTACAAAAATTTAAAACACTGCCCCCAGTGGTGAAAGCAGGAAGTGTTGTTAAATGTTTCTAGGTGAAATGTCTACAGGGCTGTACCAAAAGCAAGTTGTTTTTAGTTGTAAATTATGTAATACAGTCAACAGGAATGGATATTTTATTAAGCCCCTAACCCAAACCCCAACCCTAAACCTAACCATCAGTGGATTAAAAATGTTACTGTTGTAATTTTAGAGGGACATTGTAACCTTGGAATAGCGCTCGTCATTGTTTATGTAAACATGCCTACTTCTTGGTTTCCATATGCCCAGAACCTGTGTCTCAGAGGCTGCTCATGCAACGAACTATTAATAGCGGCAGAGGAAAATGTAAAAACATTTAAATTTATGTAAAAATGTCTAATTGAAGATGCCGCATGTCTGTAACTCAGCAGAATGAATGGGATCCATGTAAGGGTACCAGAACATTTGGTAGCAACATGTTGACTTCCCGTGTAATCATGTTAGTTGTTGAAGTGATGGGGTCAGTCCAGTTCAGTAGCTAAGACTGGCGGAAGTCAGCTTATTGGCTAAAATTGCTTACAGTGCCTTTAATTGTAGTATTTTAGTTTTATTTTGAATGAAATCCTCTATATTTGAAGATCTGCAAAAATGCTGAGTCAATCTTTAAACTCTGATAGAGGACCAAAATCAACCACTTTAATCTTAAATCATCAACTTTCTTTCAGAAGTGCATGCAGGTTTATTCAGGCACAGGCAGGCTGACGAACAACAGCCAAAGTCAATTCGACAGGTCAGTTGCAGACACAAAGAGAATTTTAATTTCGCAATTATAGCAAGAGAGCAGGTGACTCTGAATGACTTTCTAATTATTTCGGTATTCTTGAAGGGATGTTGTCTGTCACGCAACAAATATGCAGCAGTTGAGGAAGAGCATGTTCCAGGTTGCTGGGCGTGCCATTTTTCATTAAATCGAAGCTTTCTGCCCAGCCTACTGTTCTGTGTAATGAGTATGAAGCAACAGGGCTTTACCTCTGGTAATAGAGTGACTGAATTTGTGTGGACATCAATACATCTGATGTATTACAATGGATTGTGATCTGTATACCTTGAGTGAGAAATGGATGTTAAGACATAAATCGCTATTACTATTGATCATACTCTGAACCAATCCCTAGTGTTTGTACATGCAACATTTATGCTGCAGACATCAACAATCACTAAAATCATCTTGCTTGTTGAAGAGAGGTATGCTATTACTTTTAAAAGAAAAAAATTCTGTAGGTCAAAAATCTCATAGACTTACATTAAAAAATGACCAGAGCCATATATAGGAACCAAACTATCAAAGAACAACCTAGCTATGGCCTAGCAACCACCCCAAAACCCTAAAAACCCTAAAAACCACATAGCAACACAGTAAAAATCACTCAGAACACCTTAGAAACGGCATATAAACACCCTGGCAACCACCCACAATGCCCTAGTGTAGTGGTGGCAAATTTTACATGGGCAAGAATGACTTATTTTCTTCAGAAAATGTACAAAGCAAGTTTTTATTATACATTTGCACTCTGAAACCACAAAATGCTCTAGGGCAGTCTGTATGGGACCAATACCAAAAGAAAAAGAGAAGGAAAAAAAAAAAGCTCTGCTATATTCTTGACCACAAATCACCAAAAGCCATTTTAATAAATATTAAACTAAATATTTTAAGATTTTCACAGAACCGCAGAGTAAACACCTAATATTTCAGCCATTTATATATTTATAAGTAAGTCATTTAAATCAAGAAACCCAACTTTATGATAAATAAGGTGCAAAGGGTTTTAAAAAACAAGCTTCTGTGAGAATATTATCCTTCCCCAGTTGAAGACATATGGCACATGTACTGACGTCCTGTGTTGTAAGAAAATCACTTGCTGACTAGCAAAGACAAGAAGCACAGCCAGAAACTGCACTGAAGCCAGCAGCAAAATTGCAAATACTAATAATGTAAATTCACAAACTAATTGGCCCCACACCATCTGTTTCTAGATAAAATAATGAGAATTATTATGTTGGCATTTCCGAGCAAAATGTTCGAAGGCTGATATATATTCATGTGATCCCAGCAGAGTGTGCTTAAGCAAAAAGCCAAAATATGGCTGTTGATAAATCACAGTACCGTTTTGGCAAGCATAAGGATAGTGGATTTCATCGGGTTTGAGAGGTTGACTTTGATAAGCAGACAGTAGTGTCATATTCTCTGTGCTGCTGATTGACTGATAATTTCTTGCCTGGATGTTCCGATGGGTGCTGACTTCTCATCAGTTTTGCAGGTTGTCATAATCCATGCACCTCTTAATGGCAGGCTGCACCGTGATTGTATGCAGATGAAGGGACATGATAAAGTCATTATGGGCATAATGGTGACTGCTGGCCCTGTGCCACTTGAGTCCCACTTATTAATGATATGTGTGAAAGCAGCTCTTATTTCACAGACAGTCTGATGGAGTCTTGAAAAATGTGTAGAAAAAGAAATGAAAGACAGATGAAAATACATTGATTGTCCTTGGTGTTTTCAGTTAATACATTTTTGTATAAAAACTTAAAGGGTTAGTTCACCCGAAAATGAAAATTCTCTCATAATTTACTTTCATGCCATCTTAAATGTGTATGAATTTCTTTCTTCTTCTGAACACAAACAAAGATTTTTAGAAGAATATCTCAGCTCTGTAGGTCAATACAATGCAAGTGAATGGTGACCAAATCTTTGAAGCTCCAAAAATTAGATAAAGTCAGCACAAAAGTAAACCATACGACTCCAGTGGTTTAATCATTGTCTTCTGAAGCCAGTTGGTTTTGGGTGAAAACAGACCAAAATATAACTCCTTTTTCAATGTACATCTTGACAGCAATCTCCTTGGTGATCATGATTTCAAGCTTGATTACACTTCCTATAGCGCCATCTAGCTCTGCACATGTCTTGCACTAGGAAGTGTAATCAAGCTTGAAATCATGATTGTGCCTAGAGGCTGCAATGGCAGTTTTCACCCAAAACTGACTGGATCGCTACAGAAGACATTGATTAAACCACTGGAGTCGTATGGATTACTTTATTGCTGACTTTATCTCCTTTTGGAGCTTCAAAGGCCTGATCACCATTCTAAAAATCTTTGTTTGTGTTCAGCAGAAGAAAGAAAGTCATACACATCTGGGATGGTATGAGGCTGAGTAAATGATGAGAGAATTTTCATTTTTGGGTGAAATATCCCTTTAATGGCCCTAATATTTACACACTTAAAAATACATAAATGTCATTGCATTATATAACAAAATTCAAACCAAGTGGCATTTATTTTAAAGAAAGCCAGTACAAGCACACTTTTTTATGCAAACATTTAGCAAAGAAAGGTTTGTTAGGTTGTACATGATTAAAAAAAAAAATAGATATTCAGTTCAAAATAAAGACAAATAGCCTTTGCACACTTGGTTGTCAAAACGTTTTTGGAACATGTCCATAGTTTATGTGATGAACTACACCTGTGGTTACTCTTGTGTGAACATGAGGGCAAATAAAAATGACCTTGGGCCCTTTTGTTTAAAAGTGTTTTAAAAAATGGCTCAGAAAAGTGAATTTAGTTCTTAGAAAGCTCTAGCATTATTAGCTTGCCACTTTTGGTTTGATATTTTGATATCTAATGTAATGACATGCATACATTGTTAAGTGTGCCTAAAGTGTCCAAATCATTCTTGTGCACACTTTATATAGATATTTTAGATATAGAAGACAGAGTATAGATATACTCTGTATCATTACACATTAAAATTAAATTAAAATCACCAGTTCACAAGTTTAGCACGTTATTTCCCTAATTTGATCAAATACATGTCATAAAAAAGTATAATTACTTGGGGTACTTTAAACTTCTGTTTTACTTTCCTGTCCTCAAAGTGAAAATGAAAGGGAACAAAATAATATTATATATTTAACAGTGTTGACTGGGTGTTTTACATCATTAATTGTGTCATGTTCTGACACCCTCATTAACATGACATTGAAATGGTACCACACAAACCCAAACAAGACTTTGCACTAATGTGTGCAGGGCAAAAGGGGATTTGTGGTTCCTATTGGTTCTTTATTACACTGGAATTGTAAAAGCAGTCTTAGGGTGCTTTCATACTTGGTTCGATTGCTTGGACCGAACTCGAGTTTGTTTCCTCCCCCCTTCTCCAGCCACCGTTGATCTCTGTTCACATCATATTATTTTGGTGTTAACCACTGTAACTAGGTAACAACTCAAGAAGACATCAGTCTCACTGTGTTATTGAAGTATTCTGTCACGAATTTGGAGGAAGGACCCAAGTGCTGGAGATGAATAAATGTTTAACAAAACAAAACACAAACAAAATAAAGATAAATCAAGACAAAATGGAAAAGATAACAAACCAATAATAAAACAAGAACTCGCAGGAACCGACTGACTAGACAGGGGAACAGAATGAAACACAACGACTTGACGGGGAAGACAAGACAAAGGAGAGAATATATAGAGGAATGGAAGATTGAGGGCAGGTGCTGCCAATAATCACGAGGAGCGTGAATTAGCGCTGCCATTGCAACAGCAGCACCTGTGAGAAAGACGAAGGAAAGAGGAAAACAACAGCACATGGGACAGCCTGAGAGATGGATGGAGGAAACTGTCACAATCCTGCCACAACAAGAATAAAACAAGACCCCCCCCCCCCAAGGGACGACACCCAGGCATCCCACAAACAAGACAGATCAAAACTAGACAAAAGACCACACAACGGGAAGGGAGGGTGGGGGGGCAAACAGGTGGATGGCACTAAATGACACAAGGCAGACAAGAGAAAACATGAGTCCAAGCAGAATAAACAGGGAATAAGATAAGGTCCAGGGAAGAACCAGTAGAACAGACCAGGATGGCACTGGCAGGATGAACCAGGGTAGCACCAGTGGGATGGACCAGGGTGGTGCCAATGGGATGAACCAGGGAGACACTGACAGGATATACCAGGATAGTGCCGGTTAGATGGACCAGGGAGGTGCCGGCGGGTTGGACCAGTGTGGCGCCAACAGGAGGGACCAGGATGGTGCCAACGGGATGGGCAAGAGTGGCGCCAATGGGACAGACCAGGATAGTGATGGCAAGAAGGACCAGGGAGGAGCCGGTGGGTCAGACCAGAGCGACGCCAGCAGGATGGCCAGGAAGGAGCCGACAAGTTGGACCAGGGTGGCGCCAACGGGCTGGACCAGGGTGGCACCAACAGGACAGACCAGGATAGTGCCAGTGAGATGGACCAGGGTGGCGCCAACAGGATGGACCAGGGAGACACCGACAGGACAGACCAGGATAGCGCCAGCGAGATGGACCAGGGAGGAGCCGGCAGGTCAAACCAGGCATCTTGGCAGGATTCGGCAGCTGGACTATGCTTGGTTGCTGGACTTGGCTGCTGGACTTGGCTTGGCTGCTGGACTAGTTGAGATGACTTGACTTGGCATGGCAGTGACGACTTGATGGCATGACTTGACTAGGTATGGCAATTTGACTAGGCATGGTGGTTTGGCTTGGTGTATCAACTTGACAGAGAGTGGTGACTGGACTTGGTGTGGCAATTTGTCTTGATGTGACAGCTGGACTTGTTGTAACAGCTTGAATAGAAGTGACATCTTGACTGGACGGGATGACTTGAACAGGCTCGGTGACAGCCACAGGGAACAGGACAGGTTCATCAATGGCCTCAGGGAACTGGACAGGCTCGTCGACAGTCTCAGGGAACTGGATGGACTCGTTGACAGCCACAGGGAACTGGACAGGCGGCTCCACGACCGGAGCGAGGACAGGTGGCTCCAAGATGGGAGCGAGGACAGACGGCTCCAGGACAGGTGTAAGGACAGACAGCTCCAGGACGGGAGTGAGGACAGACAGCTCCAGGACGGGAGTGAGGACAGACAGCTCCAGGACGGGAGTGAGGACAGACAGCTCCAGGACGGGAGTGAGGACAGACAGCTCCAGGACGGGAGCGAGGACAGACTTGATGACCACAGGGAACTGGACAGACTCGTCAATAGCCAAAGGGAACTGGACAGGCTGTGTGGCAACCACTATGGTCAGCGCCTGGGGAACGGCCTCTGTGGCCAGGAGCACAGGCAGCAGCAGGGAAACGGCCTCCATGGCCAGGAGCACTGGCAGCGGCAGGAGAATGGCCGCCACCTCCTGGCGATCAGCAGCAGGAACGGTCGCCGCCCCACAGGAACTGACTGACTAGACAGGGGAACAGAATGAAACACAACGATCTGACAGGGAAGACAAGAAAAAGGAGAGAATATATAGAGGAAGGGAAGATTGAGGACAGATGCTGCCAATAATCACGAGCAGCGCGAATCAGCGCTGCCATGGCAACACTGATTGCGCTGCTGAGAAGCACCTGTGAGAAACACGAGGAAGAGAGGAAAACAACAGCACATGGGACAGCCTGAGAGATGGGCAAAGGAAACAATCCTGCCAAAACAAGAATAAAACAAGACCAAAAGACATATTCATCTCTTCATCCTGCAGATACGTTGCAAGAGATATGAAGAATGTGAGCTGTTCTCTGAGGGCGATTTATTTGGAGACAAGCAGGTATGAGAAATGCATGATATCATTATAATTGCGATCGGACGCCTGCAAAGATGCAAAATATACACTCACTGAGCAATTTATTAGGGACAGTATGGTCCTAATAAAGTTCCCGACATGATCTTCTGCTGTCGTAGCTCACCCGCCTTAAGGTTTGATGTGTTGTGCATTCTGAGATGCTATTCTGTTCACTACAATTGTACAGAGTGGTTATCTGAGTTACAGTAGCCTTTCTGTCAGCTCGAACCAGTCTGGCCATTCTCCGTTGAACTCTCTCAATAACAAGACGTTTCCATCTGCAGAACTGCTGCTCGCTGGATGTTTTTTGTTTTTGTCACCATTCTGAGTAAACTAGAGACTACTGTGCATGAAAATTCCAGGAGATTAGCATTTACAGAAATACTCAAACCAGCCTGTCTGGCACCAACAATCATGCCATGGTCGAAATCACTGAGATCACATTTTTTCCCCATTCTAATGGTTTATGTGGACATTAAATGAGGCTCCTGACCCATATCTGCATATCAGCAGTTAACCATACTGGAGTTCACATGAACCATACCAAAACCACCTTTTCAAGCAGACTCGGGTGTGGTTTGTGGGTGTGCACCTGAGATCAGGATTCACATCATCCAAATGAACTGATGTCATTCTGGGTGCACACCAATATTGCTAGTATGAAAGCACCCTTAGTGCAGGACTATGACCCAACATTTCTGACACTATTACATCTTCATCAGAGGCTAAAATTAATTGCAAAAGTAATTAATCGACTGTCTGTGAACATGTCACACTAAGTGATCAAAGACTGGTGATTTTGCCCAACGATTTCCTGAAAATTCGTCTCAATTGGTAAAATTGTGACCAAAATCGTACAGTGTGCATTAGACTTTGCGCTACTTAATAGTTGCTGATTAGTTCATGATCAAGCCACAGACAAATTTCAGCACATGGAGGAACTGTTTGCCCTTCCACATATTAAATGTTCACAAAGAAAAAAACAAACAAAAAAAAAAACAGGAAGCTACCTGGCAGTATTAACGGAAGGTGCACACAGGTTGAGCAATAACTCCAGGC
Source organism: Myxocyprinus asiaticus (assembly GCF_019703515.2). Lineage (NCBI taxonomy): Eukaryota > Metazoa > Chordata > Actinopteri > Cypriniformes > Catostomidae > Myxocyprinus > Myxocyprinus asiaticus. Next base: position 31,414,220 of record NC_059357.1, on the reverse strand, counting down.
TGTGATCAAACCCTGTCATCTCCCTCCAGCCGGCAGAGGGGTCAGGATTATTCTGAAGTGACCTCCTGCAAGTTGTGAGCATAACTGAAAGGGATTGACCACCTATTGGCCTCTATCTATTCATCAGACACCAGAAGGCTTGACCCAAATATCCCCTGAGACAGAACAGTACTGTATGTCCATCATGTGTAAGCTAGTGCACTAGCTCTTTCTAATAGCTTTTTGATGGATTCAAAAAGAGTAAACCTGTGCTGTTTACAAGCTCGCATCTCCACAAGGGTACATAAAACCGCAGAATACTGCAGGTAGACTTTTAATGAACCCTTGATATTTACCTTTTACTGAATTCCAGCCAATTAGAGCAACACTTTTGGACAAGGGTCACAGACAGTTCATAAAAATTCTATCAAGGAAATATCACAGGAAAATATGGATTGATAAATACTTAACTTGTGTCTCACTTTTGCCTGATAAAGTTTGAAGAACATTAACCTTGACATACATGGTAATAGCAGAAAAAACAAAAAGATATTAGACACTGCATGCCTCAACCTCTGAATTTCCCATGGCTTTCATTTAAGCCTTGCATGAGTTTAGCACTCTTTTAACTGTCTGCCTCCTCCCATCCCAAGTTTATGATCTCCGCTGGCTGCCTGTTTTTCAAAATGTGCACTTCGCATCTCAGATAGGAAGTAGCAACAATACGCATTTGAAATCAGAGACTGTATAGAATGAGAGGGGTCACTGTTAAACTTATGAATGGGAGAAACTATAAAACTGAATATGACAGCTCTAGGAATGGAAGTCCCACCTTACAGTTAAAAGTGTAAATCAAGTTTTTGATGGAGACATCAGTTTTCATTGTAAATGGGCATGTGCTCTAGAGCAGCCTAAATGTTTTTTATTTTTTTTTATGTGATCTGGGCTAAAGAAGCTAAATGTATGATCTGATTGTTGTCAGATTTTATTGCTGATTTGAAAATTGTTATTTATGTTAAAAATAAAATTTTTGATTTGAAGCTCTCAGTCTTTGGTCTTCGGACTTTCCCCATTCAAGTAGATATGAGGATTTGAGGATTTAGGAGAGGTCATGTCATATTTCGCCTAGGGCAGCAGAATCTCAACACTTTCTGTTTTCTAATGTGTTGGTGCGCACTTTACCATTTCACACAATTTATATCAGATTAGGTGCATCAATTACAAGATCATTCTATCCCAAAATTAGTTGTCACACAACTTACAAAACAACATGAGAGAACATGTGCGAAAACATGTCAACTTGAACAAATGGCTTGTTTTTTTTGCACTAATTTTGCAAAGAATGGAAAAAAGAAGAAAAATGTGGATGAGATGGTGGTTGGGTAGACTTGGCAGGAGTTTGATAGTTTTCCTCTTGCACTCTTCCACTCTCGCCCAACTTCATTGACTGTTGCTCAATAGCCAATTTTCCACCATCGGGCCAATGCAAGCCAGGGCTATGTTGGGCCTCATGTATACAGATAGAAGACAAAGGCAGGCCTAACACAGTCGTAAAACCTAACTCATGCCCACATTCCAAGTCATAAATCTTACTGATAAAAATCGTGCAAAAATCAAACAAAGGGAGTCCAAAACAGACTACAAATCCCATGAAGCCTTGCTTACTAAAGGATCGAACTCTCAACTCCTATTGGATGAGGCGCACGACAGAACGCACCTCAACCATGACATCATCAGGAGTAGAAATACCTCTGAAATGCTTCTGGGATTTGCTTCCAGCAACTTTGCTCTCCGTGTGTAGATGCAGCTCATCGCTGCTCTCAGGTGTAGCCTCGTGGCACAAGGAAGTAACGTACTACTTGAAGCTGTGGCCATACAATCTCCATCTCGCTGGACGAGTTGAGATTACTCTGTGTTCCACCGAACACTCTAACGGATCCGAAGGAGACCGCTGAGCAATCCGCATCTTCATTCATTTGCCTGCAGAAGTGAAGAGATTAAAGATTTCTCTTCCATCTTCAATCAAGTCGACATCGCTGATTTCTCCGCCAGCCCGCCGAGAATCAGCAGCCGTACCGCCCGCTGACAGAGCGAGGAAATGGCCTCATGTCATCACCCGAGCCTCTAGGAACCGAGCTGGAGTTAAAAGACGGATGAACACACATTCTACCTGTGTCCTCATGCGATTCAAGTAAGAGGTTTACGTCTGGGCAGAGATAGAATATTATAGTGTGTTATTCTTGTGTATCAACATTATTGCTTGTACAGTTTACGGACCGCCGTGTCCGCTCATTGCGATTAATACTCAAGGTATTAATTATCACGAATGAGATTTGCTGTGTTGTAGTCCAACCACATTGGACTGTTGTGCATTTCCGCCATCGCGGGTGAGACTGGCACACTGAGTTTATCCATTAAAGAATCAAAGACCGCAGGATGGTTTACGAGCCGTCCACAGCATCTCTGAGTGATAAACTAACAGCTGTTTTCTGTCCCACGATCGCGAAATCGGCTTTCGGGCCGTCACTTTATTCTCTCTCTTGTACTAACCACACACGTACGCACACACACGCACGCACGCATGCGCGACCCCTCACAAACATTCTCTTACACATTTTTAGCTAGTAGATAACTTTATGATAAAGCTCAGCTTTGTCCCTAAGCTATCGTACAAGCAGATACACGCGGTAAACTGGTAGAAGCCATTGACTGGTTTCTCTCCGCCCACATTCGGGGCCATATTCTCTGGCCGGAAGTCTCACATGACATACTTTCCACGAGAGTCACGTCTGCCATTTTGTGCGCATCCCTCCTTACACACACACACACACACACACACCCTCATGTGTTATAGGATTATTTTGGTTTCCATATCTAATCATATCACTGTTTAGTTTGTAGTTGTAAGTCAGAAGTTTATTGACTGCATTGTATTAATTATTAATTGATATTACTGCATAAATAAACTTTGTTATATTTCAAAGAGAAGTGTTTTGGTTTGTTTTGCATACACCTGTGTCACATGCTGACAGGATGTCATTGCTCGGATTTAAGCCTTCATTCGTTGTTTTTTTCTGAAAATCGATATTCTTCAGATGTTGATTTTCCTAAGAAAACAATCTAATATTGAGACTGTTATACTATCTGGTTATTAGTCCCTGATTCCAGGGTGGTGCCCCAGCAATACTGATCCTTATTAATATTCTATTGATTTTTGATAATTGATCATTATCTTTGATGATTGTTGAACTTGAAGGATCAGTAAGCTAGTGTTAATTTTAATTAATGTTTCATTGACATTAATGATTGATAATTATCTTTGCTAATTGTTGATTTAAAGGATTAAAAAAGCTAACATTGATTCTCATCAATGTTCTATTGATTTTAATAATTAGTAATTATCTTTGATAATTATTAATTATTGCTAATAACCAAACCTGCTCCTAAACATAGCGCACTACATTTACTGGAGTCCCATATGAGGTTTTATGGAGTTAGATTCAATTAATTAGTTTAAATATTAATTAATAACTAAAGAAATAATTACCAATTATTTCTGATAGTAACGCTGAAATAACCAGTAAAGCCCTACAGCTATCAACTGATCAGCCAGGGCCAATGGCCTCGGACCTCGAGCTGCGAGACCAAAATCGATCTGCATTACCACCATCAGGCCAACAGCCCCGAAGAGTTGCAGCATTAGCATCTATGCTGAGATCACTGCTGAGCCCAGCACTCTGATAGTGGGTGACTCCATTATAAGAAATACTGGCAGCAGGGCTACAACTACTTCCTGCCTTCCTTGAGTAATGGTTTCTTGGAACCTATGAGCTCCAGTATTCAGGTGAAATGCCCACAGTGAGGCGCCAAAAGCAAGTTCTAAAATGAGTTGTTTTTAGCTTTAAATAATGCAATACAGTGAAGAGGAATGCATATTTTATTAACACTACCCTCAAACTCAAACCCAAACCCCAACAAAGGTAAACACATTTGAACCAATGCAAAAATCTCTGATGGGAGATGCCGCTTTATGGGGCAGACGTCAAGGTACTGGAACTTTCGGAAGCAACATGCTTCTTTTCATGTTGAAAAAAAGAAAATGCTTCCAAAGTAACAAATTTGTTGGGTTTATTAAAAGTTGTATACACTGTGGGTTTTGAGCTCTAGATTTCACAGATATTTGTACATTTCTGTATATGTATGTTGTATGTTTTTCTGATCAATATTTTATGGATTTATAATTTCCTTTATTCAGTCCCCCCCCTCCACCCCATAGTAAATAGGTCTGTATTTAGAAATATCACAACAGGGTTTCTTTTTAAGGATTTAGGACATGTCATATTTCGCCTTGGGCAGCAGAATCACTACCAGAATATTAGGGCATCCCCAACTCTCAAATCCCAATTTAACCCCTGGCTACGAACTGGGGCTTTTTGTGGCAAATTTATAATAAGACATATATAATATGATCTTGGCTTACCTGGTCAAAAAATAACCTCCTGAGTCAGGTGGAACAACAAACCAACATAAGGCAAGTATACAACCCCAACAGTCTCACAAACATGAGCAACACCACAGTTAAGTACAAAAAGGCTGAATTTATTATTTTCCACAAAAAAAAAAAAAAAAAAAAAAAAAAACTACTGTCAAATACAACACCAAATCACTCTTTAAAAGTAATTCACCCACAGAGGTGGGTGGAATTTCCGGTTGGCTAAGTGCGGTTGGTTTGTGTTTTTTGTGTAGCCCATAACTGTTAGCTAGCATGTTATTTGGTTAGATGGTTAGATTCTTGCTTTATAAACATTGTAAAATGTCTTTGAGAATTTCTCAGACAATGTGTGCAGTAATGGCTGTCCCAATAGTCGAGTAAAAAAAAAACTAGTGAAGTTTTGGCTAAAAAAAGCAATGTTATGATCACAAACCACTCACAAAAGAACAGTACTTCTGTTCTGGATGCTTCAGTGTCCATCAGTTGGGTCCTCTGTCCTGCATTTTTTCCTGCCTGCAATCCACTCTTTTAAGTGTCTTTGCAGGATGTCCATGTCTTCCCCAGGGGCACAAAAGTAGTGGTAAGAACTTCCAAGCAGTCATGCATCTCAAGTCACCACCCACGTCCACACCCCCAGCTGCAAACAACAAACACACACATCAGTTCTCTCATCAACAAAGCATGCTAAATCCATGACACAGTCGACTTGAATAGGCAGTAAGCACGTCCCTTTAATTTATTGTTAGTGTGCATTGCTATATTTAGACTACGTCTCCTTCCTCTCTTTCTCTCATTTACAGGACCTGCGTGGGATCGATCGGCTCACTGGATTAGCAAACCTCAGCATCAGGGAAACCAGCACACGCGTGTCTGTGTCCTCTCCACCTCTGGAAACTTGGTTTTACAGTACTGTATATTGTTCAATAGCTTAAGTAATGTCCTCAATTAGGGATCAATTGGTCTTAACAAGGACAGGTGTAACAGATTTCTGTAGCATAATACGCAAATACAAATATAAACAATGCATGTGCCACTTAACACTCCAATAAAACAGCAAATACAAATCATCAAAAGTGTGAGCATGCATCACCCATCACAAAAATAAATAAAACCCCAGTCTCTCATCCCATAGTCTGCTACAACTGTGGAACCACAGTTAAATAAATTGAGATTATAGCATGTTTTTCAAAAGAGTTTTTTAATCCATCTTGTTTTGTTGTGAATTAAAAATGTGCTTAAAAGGGTTAGTTCACCCAAAAATGAAAATACTCTCATTATTTACTCACCCTTATGCCATCCCAGATGTGTATGACTTTCTTTCTTCTGCTAAAAAAAAAAAAAAAAAAAAAAAAAAAAAGATGTCTAGAAGAATATTTCAACTCTGTAAGTCCATACAATACAAGTGAAAGGTGGCCAGAACCTTAAAGGTCCAAAAAGCACAAAAAGGCAGCATAAAAGTAATCCATACAACTCCAATTGTTAAATCCGTGTCTTCAGAAGCGATATGATAGGTATGGGTGAGAAACAGATCAATGTTAAAGTCCTGTTTTACTATAAATTTACTATAAATGTGCACAAAGAATGCAAATGGCCAAAAACAAAAGAAGAAAGTGAAAGTGGAAATTTATCCACAGTTTTCCTAAGCAACCACTGGGTGGTGCCATGATGATTCTAATTGCCTCTTTTCTGTTTCTGGTCTCAATATGCAATGTAAAACTAACCTGAAACGAGCGATCCAGATGGAGAACAACAACCATTTAAGTGTTATTTGGAGTCAAAATAAATTTCAGGCTCAACTTGTGCAGTTGTTGGCTGTCATAACAATTCAAAGTAGTTAATGATATCAACGTAACTCACCTTGGACCATCACTTCATGTCATCTACATACTCAGGTGAGGCACTGTCTATAAAAAAAATGGTCATCTTAACTCTGTGAAGTGTCTGCACTGTAGAGCCACATGTTTTTCCTGACAATTTCTACAAAAGTAAAACTTAACCTGCTAAGAATATATGCTGATGCAGTTGAAAACACTGGAGACCAGAAATTGAAAACGGGCGAATCGTGGAACACTTCCGCATTCAGGAAAATGGCGGATAGTAAAAAAGGACTTAAGTATTTATCTGTTTCTCACCCAAACCTATAATATCGCTCCCTTAATGTGCTTTTTGGACCTTCAAAGTTTTGACCACCACTCAAATTGTATGGACCTACAGAGCTGAGATATTCTTCTAAAAATCTTTGTTTGTGTTCAGCAGAGGAAAGTCATACACATCTGGGATGGCATGAGTGTGAGTAAATGATGAAAGAATTTTCATTTTTGGGTGAACTATCCCTTTAACATCGTCACAAAAGAACACTGCTGTTCGCACACTAATACGCACAAAAAAGAATGACGTCTGTTAGAACAGGGTGGGCTGATGTGGCTGTAAAAGTATGATGAGTGCTGATCCACTTACATGTTACCATGGTGAAAACATAGTTGTACTCAATGTGTCATTTTTGCTCAGGTGCCTGGTAGGCTTTTCAGTCCACTGCCTCCATATGCTGCATTTTTCACACATGAGAGCCACAGGACCCGAGACAATACAGGAGCTGCTCTCAGTGGACCTGTCCCAACACTCACTCTGTCCCCAGGACTTTTGGCGGGAACATGTGCAAGACTTCATCCACACAGAGCACTGAACTTTTATTCTACATACTGTCTGAAATCTGCCTCTAGAATGGCACACACCTGGCAAACGAAAAGCGCAGACCGTGATGCCAAGTGTTTTAAGCGACATGAATTGTTTCATGTGAAAGCAATTATTTTCGATGGCTGTTGGCAGTCGATTCCACAGGGCTGCGTGAGTCATTCACAGCAGATAATATAATACAACTCTGTATATTATGTTCTTTACTCTTATTTATCATTTCACTTTACATATGATTAGTGAAATTATCAGATGTATAGCAAATGTTATAAAAATCCAATCAAAGACAAATACTGTAAAACAATTAAGCTGGAATGAAAATAGAAGCAAAACAGTATATGGGACTCAAATCTGTTTAGATCCAACTTTGATGTATTTTGTGTTGCTTATGCCTTGATATCCTCACTCCTCACTGATAAATACTGTTCCCTATCTGTCACTCACTTGACGTTGTGTCAATGTAGTGACACTAGGGGTCACTCTTGGGAGCCCGAGACACCTCTGGTCTTTGATAAAAGGCCAATGAAAATTGGCGAGTGGTATTTGCATGCCACTCCCCCGGACATACAGGTATAAAAGGAGCTGGTATGCAACCACTCATTCAGATTTTCTCTTTGGAGCCGAACGGTCATGCTCTCTGAGCTGAATTCCCACGACTGTTCATTCACCTCTGCTGGATCTGACGGCGCATTTCAGCGGCTTCTCCCTCCTCTGCACTGGTGCACTGCAGAGAATGCCCCTGGGCGCTTCGGCAGAAATAAGAGTATATTTCTCTAAAAGAGTATACTTCTCTAAAAGAGCGGCACACACGGAACGTCTTTTTAAAGATGTGTCTTTTTAAAGTTGCCTTTCCTTGTGTATTATTCCTAGTTGCGCTCATTATCTCTTGCCTTCTGACGGTCACGATCACTGTCTTTCATGTCTGGGCACTGCTCACGTGGAGACAGTGTTTGTGGATGGGTCATGTACTCATTGTGAGGACATGTCCATGGCAACGGTGCGGTCGTGGCTTGCCTTCGTAAGAAAGCAAGCCACCCCAGAGGCTCCCCACCTTGGTCCTTTTACCCACGGGTATGAGGCCAGTGCGGCTAGCACTGGGGGCGATTTGGGGACCCCAATGGGACCGCCTCCACCGGAAATCCCCCCACGGACCTCCCATTCCCCAGCACGCTCGTCTGCCCCGATCAGGCTTATGGATGAGTCCGCCAGCTCGTCTCATGGTGAGTTCGACCTCTTATTCGGAGCCTGCGAAAGTGATGAGCTCTCGAGCGCAGCATCGAAGAGCGGGCTCGTCCAGTCGGACGCGGAAGCCTCAGCTGGGCTCCTCCCTTCGGGTGTGGTCAACCGGTCACAGGCTGACACGGAGATGACGACATGCTTTCCCGGGCAGCCGCGAGCATCGGGCTAGAGTGGAACCCTAGCTCAAAAGCCGCTCAAAGCCACGCCCCCGTTCCTTTCTTCCCGGAAGTGCATGAAGAGCTGACAAGGTCATGGGAAGGCTGTGCCCGGTCCCGATCTTTTCAGCTTCCCCGCCCTCACTACCCTCGATGGAGGGCGGCCAAGGGCTATTTGGCAATCCCCCGGTGGATAAAAGCCCCCATCCAAGGCCTGTAGGTTTACGTCGTCTCTGACGGCCAAGGCCTACAGTGCCGCTGGACAAGCCGCCTCCGCCCTGCACGCCATGGCTCTCCTGCAAGTCCGCCAAGGTGCTAAAGGAACTGCACAAGGGTAGTTCCACCCCGGGATTGATGCAGGAACTGCGCTCGGTGACCGACCTTGCTCCCCGAGCGACGGAGGTCAAGGCGCGGTCTCTCGGGCGGACGATGTCCACATTAGTGGTCCAGGAGCGCCACCTTTGGCTCAACCTGGTCGAGATGGGTGAGGCCGACAGGACACGGTTCCTTGCTGCCCCAATCTCCCAGGCTGGCCTATTCAGCGACACTGTCAAGGACTTTGCCCAGCAGTTCTCAATGGCGGAGCAGCAGACGGAGGCTATCCAGCATATCCTGCCCCTGGCACGGCTCAAGATCCCACACCCTGTCTGCTCGTCGCCAAGGGTGTCCCCCTGCGGTGACTGCACCGGCTCTGCCGCAGCCCGGCCCCGGCGTGGAGCCCACCACACGAAGCAGATGCCACCCTTCTCGCGGCCGCCAAGAACCCGTGAAAGGCTTCAAAGCGCCCCTGAGACGGGCGACCCAGGGACGACGAAAGCCGCTGCTCTGGAGCTGGTAAACAGACCTTTCCATCCCCCGGTCAGGGCTGGGAGGAGAATCTTTTTGTTATCTTTGCATTTAATTGCGCTGCATGCCCAAGTGGCTGCAGTACCCAAGAGTTCAGCATGAGCGGTTTCCTTGTTCCCTTGTTATCCGGTGTGCACGGCCGTCGTCACAACCACCACCACCACTCTATTTGGCAGGTTTGGCACTCCAGCGGCGGTCTTCCGCCCCTGAGTGACAGTCTCCACAGGTCACGAGGACAGGCCTCTCCCTCCCCTGTCCCAGGCTGTTCCAGGGGTGGTCACAAGGAGCCAGGTAAGTGCTTCGATGTCCCTAGATTCAGCACGGCCATGACATGGTGTGGCACCTCGAGCTCCGCCCTGCCGCGAGACCCCACATGCCGGTATGTCTGACGACACTGTCCCTTTGGTCCCCCTTGCACGGAACTTGGAAGCCAGGCATCCGCCCAGGTTCAGCGATATCCACTTCACCTTGGTGAAGGACGAAAACACTGCTACCTTGCGCACGGAGATCGCTACCCTCTTATGGAAGGGTGTGATAGAACCTGTCCCTCCAGCCGAGATGAAGAAGGGGTTTTACAACCCCTACTTCATCATACCGAAAAAAAGGTGGTGGGTTGCGGCCAATCTTTGACCTGCGAGTACTGAACCAGGCTTTACACAGACTCCCGTTCAAGATGCTGACGCAAAAACACGAAAGTCGCAGAGGCAGCCCTTGCCCCGTTAAGGGAAGTGGGCATTCGCATTCTCAACTATCTTGAAGATTGGCTAATCCTAGCTTACTCTCGGGACATGTTGTGTGCACACAAGGACTTGGTGCTCTCACACCTCAGCCGACTAGGGCTTCGGGTCAACTGGGAAAAGAGCAAGCTCCTCCCGGTTCAGAGTGTCTCTTTCCTCGGTTTGGAGTTGGACTCAGTCTCTTTGACAGCCCGCCTCACGAACGAGCACGCCCAGTCGGTGCTGGCCTGTTTGAAGGCATTCAAACAGAAAACAGCGGTTCCACTGAAACTCTTTCAGAAGCTCTTGGGCATATGGCATCCTCAGCGGTGGCCACCCCGCTCGGGTTGATGCATATGAGACCGCTTCAGCACTGGCTTCAGACTCGAGTCCCGAGATGGGCATGGCGCCGCGGGACATATCATGTGGTCATCACGCCGGTCTGTCACCGTCTTTTCAGCCCTTGGACCAACCTCTCATTTCTACGGGCAGGTGTTCCCCTAGAGCAGGTCTCCAGGCGCGTCGTGGTCACGACAGACACCTCCAAAACGGGCTGGGGCACTGTTTGCAGAGGGCGCACAGCCGCCGGCTTGTGGACGGGCCTGCGACTGCATTGGCACATCAACTTCCTCGAGTTGTTGAAGGGTTCGCCATTGATCCAAGAAAAGCATGTGTTAGTTCGGACAGACAACATGGCAACGGTAGCATATGTCAAACGCCAAGCCGGTCTGCGTTCTCATTGTATGTCACAACTCGCCCGCCGTCTCCTCCTCTGGAGTCAGCAGCACTTCAAGTCGCTGCAAGCCACTCACATCCCTGGCGACCTCAACACTACAGCGGACACGCTGTCACGGCAGGTTACCCTCAAGGGAGAGTGGAGAATCCACCCTCAGGTGGTCCAGCTGATTTGGAGTTGATTCGGTCAGGCACAGGTAGACCTGTTCGCCACCCAAGAATCCTTCCACTGCCCGTTCTGGTACGCCCTGACCGAGGTACCCCTCGGCATAGATGCTCTGGCAGACAGCTGGCCCCCTGGCATGTGCAAATATGTGTTTCCCCCAGTGAGCCTACTTGCACAGACTCTGTGCAAGGTCAGGGAGGATGAGGAGCAGGTCGTCCTGGTAGCACCCTACTGGCCCACCCAGACGTGGTTCCAGGACCTCACGCTCCTCACGACAGCCCCCCCCGGTGAATTCCCCTGAGGAAGGACCTTCTTTCTCAGGGACAGGGCACCATTTGGCACCCGCGACCAGACCACTGGAATCTCCATGTCTGGCCCCTGGACGGAACGTGGAAGACCTAAGCGGTCTACCACCTGCGGTGGAAGACATGATCACTCAGGCTAGGGCCCCCTCTACGAGGTGCCTGTATGCCTTTAAGTGGCATCTGTTCGCTAAGTGGTGTTCTTCCCGACAGGAAGACCCCCAGAGATGCGCAGTCGGATCAGTGCTTTCCTTCCTGCAGGAGAGGTTGGAAGGGTGGCTGTCCCCTTCCACCTTGAAGGTGTACGTTGCTGCTATAGCAGCACACCACGACACAGTGGACGGTAAGTCCTTAGGGAAGCACGACCTGATCATCTGGTTCCTGAGAGGCGCCAGGAGGCTGAATCCCTCCAGACCGCACCTCGTTCCCTCATGGGACCTCTCTGTAGTTCTTCAGGGTCTACAGAGAGCCCCCTTTGAGCCTTAGCAGTCAGATGAGTTTAAGGTACTCTCTTTGAAGTCTGCCCTCCTGACTGCGCTCACTTCCATCAAGAGTGTAGGAGACCTGCAAGCATTCTCTGTCAGCGAAACGTGCCTGGAGTTCGGTCCGGGCTACTCTCATGTAATCCTGGGACCCCGACCGGCTATGTGCCCAAGGTTCCCACGACCCCTTTTAGGGACCAGGTGGTGAACCTGCGAGTGCTGCCTCAGGAGGAGGCAGACCCAGCCCTGTCATTGCTGTGTCCGGTGAGCGCTTTACGCATCTATTTGGATCGCACGCAGAGCTTTAGGATCTCTGAGCAGCTCTTTGTCTGCTTTGGTGCACAGCGGAAAGGAAGCACTGTTTCCAAATAGAGGATCACCCACTGGCTCATTGACGCCATAGCTATGGCATATCACTCCCAGGATGTGCTGCCCCCGGTCGGGCTACGAGCCCATTCTACCAGGGGTATAGTGGCCTCCTGGGACCTGGCCAGGGGTGCCTCTCTAACAGACATTTGCAGAGCAGCGGGCTGGGCAACACCCAACACCTTTGCAAGGTTCTACAACCTCCGGGGTGGAACCGGTTTCATCCCAGGTAGTGGCATGCAATACAAGTGGATAAACCCGGGATAGCCAGCCGGGTGTATTGCTTGCACATAGCGCCTTTCACCTCCTATGAGCTGAAGACGTGTGCCATTAATTCCCAGTAGTGTTCACAAACTATGTTCCCTGGTTGACTTCCTCCGAGCCCTGTGGCAGTCAAGATTTCGGAGAGATTTACTGCCGGCCCAGTACATGTGCTAACTAAGAGCCCTGTTCTGGGGTAGGTGCTCCGCATGTGGCGGTTCCCTGTAAGGTAACCCCATGTGATGTATATCTTCTGCTAATTAGTTTCCCTGTTGGCAAACTGCATCTTCCTTCGGCAGAGCCCCCTCTGCCACAGTCTTCATGTTTGTAGTAACTCCTCCCCCGTTGGGTAGAATCTACCATGAGACTCTCCACATGGTCGGCAAGACCATGTGATGTATTTTCCACTTAAATATCCCCTCATCTCTTTGGGCGAGGTGTGGTCTCTGCGGTGTCCTCCCCTTGGGAGGGACACCCCCGACTAGACCTGGTGGCCCAGTCGGATAATTCCCCTTCTTTTTTAGGGAGTAGAAAAAAAGAAGGGGAAAAGAGGCCACGACTGGGTTAGCCTGTCTCTATTTTTTGGGTAGTCGACTTGTCCCCAAAGGGCCGTTCAACACTCATAACTATGTTGGGGGAGGTTACGTGTTGGCCTGGTGCGCTGGCTATGAGGCACACAGTTGTCTGCCCGTCACACAGCTCCATTTCAAGTAACACAGTTCAGCCAGTTGTGGCATTTCGTATAGGGACCCCTAGTGTCACTACATCGATACAACGTCGAGTGAGTGACAGATAGGGAACGTCCTGGTTACTTGCATAACCTCCGTTCCCTGATGGAGGGAACGAGATGTTGTGTCCCTCCTGCCACAACGCTGAGCTACCTGCTGAAATGGCCGGACCTTGTCTTGGCTCCTCAGCATAAAACCTGAATGAGTGGTTGCATACCAGCTCCTTTTATACCCATATGTCTGGGGGAGTGGCATGCAAATACCACTCACCAATTTTCATTGGCTTTTATCAAAGACCAGAGGTGTCTCGGGCTCCCAAAAGTGACCCCTAGTGTCACTACATCAACACAATGTCTTGTTCCCTCCATCAGGGAACGGAGGTTATGCAAATAACCAGGACGTTCTAGTCTACTCCTTTTAATACTCTTCTATTTACGCATTTGAGTAGTCTCTGCAAAAAACTGTAGACACTATTTTGGATGTATACAAGGATCTAATGTAACTGAGTGTGCACAAAATGGATATTGAAAAGTGCCATACACACATGAGGATTAAAAAAATTAACAAACACTGGCATAAAAATGCGCACACCATCCACACACTCTTGACCATGCTGTAAAAAAGAATACAACAGATTTGTAAGCGATTTTTTTGCTGTAAGCGATTTTTTTATGGAAAGGTAAGCACATTTTTTTACTACTCCCTGAAAGATATTAATGAAATAAATGTACTGAGATTACTCACCAGCCTCTGTGACAGCTTTAGACTATGTAAACTGCAAACAAAAAAGTGTCCGCGGACAATGACGCTTTGCTGCCTGTCAATCATTCTGTGCATTCTCATAGTATTGTAGTTGCAGCGAAATATTGAGGCTTAATGTCATTTTTATGCCATGTTGCTCGTAATAGTTGTCAGTTGAGGGCGCTGTTTTGCTGCTGTTGTTTTTGACTACCGTTTCTGCGCGTGTCGGTGTCAATAAAGCTCATTTGGTATCTTTGGAGTGCAGGTTTTGGAAAGAGGGGTGTGGCTAATCCAATGGCTCAGCTTGTCGAAATTCTAGAATGGCTAAAATCACTTACAGCACCTTTAAGTGTTGAAGTCTTTATTGCAGTGCAACAGTGACAAAGTTCATGAAGCACTTTGTATTTTATAGCATGTCAGTGGTTCTCGAACTGGGGTGTTCAGGGAGTTTGAAAGGGGTTTGTGAACAAACATATAGTATTTATAATTATTTATATATTATAGATTTTTTAATCGTGAAAAAGTGACCATAAATACTTAAAGCTGCACTATGGAACTTTGTGGTCTCTAGCAACATCTGTGGTTGAAACGTAAAATTTCAAGCAACTTGCGGAAGAACACTTTACATGAGTTGTGTTTAAGACACAGTGTTCCTACGCTACAATCGATTGATGTCGCTTCAGGTGTGATCACCCAAATGGTGTGGCAATAAATATTGTTTGGACAGTTGTTCATCTCTATGAAAATGTAGCCCTTCTGGGAGATGCAGTTATTCAAAACAAATCAGGTTAAGCAGAATTCACATCAAGGCAGTGAATGCTTCTTTTACTTGTATGAGCGATTTGGCAGCTCCATTGGCCAAGTAATGAACTAAACAGGACAATTAAAAACTTGCCATTTCATTTAATTAACCACATTTAGAATAAAATGGCACACTCATGTTTTGAGTCGAGCACTCAAATAAGAATTAATCTTCATGCAGGCTTAAAAACTTAGTATACATTTTACATAGACTAATTTAAAAGGTACTAAAATATAAAATGTAAAAAAGTTAATATAATGTATACACTTCTTTTGGAAGACCTATTTGTCAGGGTTGTATGTGTTTTGTTCCATGCCATGTTTGTTCCTGTCATGTGATCTTGTCATGTGGTCCCCTGGTCATGTGATTTCATGTTTCCCTCCATGTTCATGTGTCTTGTTTTCATTGGTTTATTGTCTAGTTACCTTGTTATCAGTTCTGTCTTGTCATTGGTTAACTTGTTTGTCTTGTTACCCTTGACCATGTATTTAAGCCTCATGTTTGCCATTGTCCATTGTCAGGTATTGTTAATGTAGCATTGTTTGGAAGTCAAGTCAAGTCAAGTCAAGTCAAGTCAAGTCAAGTCCATGTTTATGTTCACGGTTTTTGGATTTCACGTTTATGAATAAACTGCACTTGGGTTCTTCACATCACCATCGTCTTCATCTGCCTGCCATTGCCAGCATTCGTTACAGAATACCTGACTGACCAAAATGAACCCAGCTATCCAGCTTCTTCGTTTATGCCAGGGGAATCATCCCCTGGAGAATTATGTCATGGAGTTTTGTGGTCTTTGCTACCTTGTCAATTTTAATGAGATTGCCCTCAAGGACTGTTTTTGCTTTGGACTGAATGAGCCAATCTCTTCCCTGATGCCAGGCGGTCAGACTACCCACAGCCTGGCTCAGTATATTGACCTTGTCCTACTAATATGTGGTTCATCGTTCACTGTGGGGGAGGTGGCCACCAAGCCAGAGTCCCACGTCATGGCCGCCGAGCTAGAGTTCCTCATCATATTTGCTGAGCTAGGATCCTATTCCAGGCTATGTCACAGCCATGCCTGATCCTGCTCCATACCATGTCACAGCCATGCCTGAGCCTGCTCCATGCCATGTCAAAGCTGTGCCTGAGCCTGCTCCATGCCATGTCAAAGCCGCGCCTGAGCCTGCTCCATGCCATGTCACAGCCGCGCCTGAGCCTGCTCCATGCCATGTCACAGCCGCGCCTGAGCCTGCTCCATGCCATGTCACAGCCGCGCCTGAGCCTGCTCCATGCCATGTCACAGTCAAGCTTCAGTCTGCTCCATGCAATGTCTCAGGCTCACCTCTGGTCAATGAGCCAACGCCCAAGCCTACCACAGTCAACAAGCCAATGCCCAAGTCTGCCACGTCCAATGAACCAGCGTTGCAAACCTCGTCCACTCCAGAGCCATCTCTCACTGGGCTGTTTGAGTTCCTTCGGCTCCACCGTGGTCCTTCAGCCTGTTGGCATTACTGGGGTCCCTCGTCCCTCCAGCTCCTTCTTGGTCTGTCAGTCACCTGGCTCCGCCTTGGCTCTCCAATCCTCTGGCTACGCCTCATCTCTCTGATCCTTCAGCTCCACTGGGGACCTCCTTCCCTATGGCTCCGCCTTGGTCCTCAGCCCCACCGTCTCCGCCTCAGTCTTTCGATTCCCCCAGCTCCGTCTTGCTCCTCCGAACCTCTGGTGAAGCCTTGGTCCTCCCTGCCTCCGGCTCCACCCTGACACTCTTCGGCTACTCTCCAGGTATCCAGTTCTCCATGGTTTCGCCCTTTAAGCCTCTCACGGCTCCGCTTTCCATGGCTCTGCCCCTCGAGCCTCTCATAGCTCCACCCACATGGGTTCAGCCCTGGTCTCCTGCTCCATGCCATGTTTTCACCAGACCACGCCCCACACCTTGTTTCACCATGTTTCCATGTCCTGCCACGTAACCACATCATATGATACAATATGTTACAACCACAACAGTACAATCTTTTTGTGTGATGAACAGAAGGACATTTAAGTTGTTACTCAATCTCAAATCAAGTCATTAATAAAGTACTGGTTTTTATAGTCTTTTGTGACCAAAATCATGACGTCATGTCCAGAACCAAGGTGTAACATTATCAATGAAGCCTTCTTATTTGATTTCAGTGCTTTATTAATGATTTGACTAAATTTGAAAATAAATTATGACTTAAATTTCATTCTGTTCATCACACAAAGAGATTGTATGGCTTCAGAAGACTTGGAATATAGCACATGCGATGTATTGATTACTTTTACTGTGGTTTAATGTGTGTTTTTTAGCCCCTTTTTAAAATTGTCAGAACAGCGTCATTATTCACTCTCTATACCAAATAAACCCAGTGAAAACATTTTAGAATTCACCTTTTGTGTTCCACAGAAAAAGTCATATGGGTTTGGAGCAACATTAGGGTGAGCAAATAATGACATAATTTTCATTTTGGGGTGAACTATTCCTTGAATTTCAATTCCTATTGCCCATCCTCTTGAAACTGTGTTCTAAACATAATACAATATATAAAGCATCCATTCACATCAAGATGTAAAGCTTGTGCATGTATGTATGCACAATCTTCTGCTAACCTGGATTTGCGTAGGATCTGGCCAGCCTGATCTCATCACGTTACGTGACAGTGGTAACATTTTTGCAAAATAAATTGCATGCTTAATTATATGTTTAGCTGCTGTTTCCCAATGAAATGTCCAGTGAGGTGTGCCAAAAGTGAGTGAAATGGGGTCGTAATCAGAAGAGATTTTTAAGTTGAATATTAAATGGAGATTTTAATGAGTAAAATGTACCTCCCTAATCTAAAATTTTAACCTAAACCTACACAAAAGTGTCCAAAAAGCAAATGAGAGGTAAACCAAACAGACATCATTACTCTAAACCAACACCTAAAGCTAACTGATATTGTCCAAAAAAGCAAACATGACATTAAAAGCACATTTTCTGATGCAACCACGTCATTTCATGTCACTTTCATCTCACATGTCAGCTTACATGCTTGGCTGGGCTCGACTTCTGAGTCCAAAGTCCAACACTTATTTAGGTAAGCTACCGTGCAAGTTAAACCTATGCAAAGCTTTATACTTCAAGCCCCAGATGTCGGAGATTCATTTTGTAACTTGTTTTGAGCTAAACACAATTTCATACATTCCTTGTTCTCAGTTGTATGTTAATCACTTGCATTGTTTGATAATGCAAATATTTGTTGAAGGCCAGAGTGGAAGAGCACCTCCCCAACAGCACACAGGAGGTGATCCATGTCACAGTGCGTCGGCACATTACAGTGCAAATGATACACAGAGAAATCAAAGATACAATCATGCAAATGGGTGAGAAGAAAGTCTTTGCAGTATAACATTATACAGCCATGCTCAGCAGTTGAGTTTGTTCCTATCAATTAAAATGCATGCATCTCAGAGTGGGATGAGGTTCTGAAGTGCTCTTCTAAAGGTTGGATCTGTTTGCCAAGTGACACTGGGTCCAACTGATACACATTTAATTAGTGCTTGTCTACAGTTTCATTAATTCAGTGGCAGAATATGGGTGTCTGCATCCTTTAGCTTGGACAATAGATAATCATTCATTAAACATTTCAAGCTAAACAACAACCAGTGCTTTGACATGCTGTTGGCTTAATACTTAACTAGGTAATTAACATTTGGGAAAAAGCTTGCAGCTAGCATTTCACATTTAGCTTTGAACCCATTTAAACAACCATCATACGCTGTTTCTTTTTTGAGCAGTACTCTGGAAAAAAGCGCAGACACTCATTTATCATGTTGGCATGCTCACCAATATGCTGATAAAATCAGACAATGCAATAAAACTGTGCATATGTAAGACTTAATTGGATAATTTTCTGCTTTTGATGTCAAAATGTTCTTTCTTCCTGTCAAAACTGGCATGCGCACAACCTTATTGCACTTTGGATAAGCCAGTAAGAACAGCAGTAAAGATGTTTACATGCAACGCAAAATTGGGTAATGGGCAAAAAAAAATCACAATGATTGGTGTATGCTTAAATAATTTATGATCTTACCCCAATAAAATAAAACATAAACAGTATAAAGGCCTTTGCACACCAAACACAAATAATTGCCGCAATTAACATTTTGAATAGAAACAATGGATTCCTATCAAGCCATTCACACCTGGAGCAAACATTTGTGCACTGACAAAGCACATTTGTTTGTTTTTTTTTGTGAGTGGGTCAAAAATTTTTTTTCGTCCAGCAAAGAAATGACCTGACCAATAAAATATGACCTTTGGATCACATGTCAGGAGCCATTGCAGTTACCAGAACCAGAGCAACTAGTGGCACTGAAGCACAGAAAAGTGTTTTGACAAACAACATTAAATGCTGAAGGAACTCGAGGAAGACATCCTGAACCAGCAGTGAGGATGTTTATTTCAATTTCATCAAATGCCTTGAAAACTGAAAAAAAATGTTTTCCCTCATGTGGGTTCTCTTAACATGTAAATTATATTGCTACAAGACTGCCTTGCATCCCCTTTAAAAAACTCTCTGATCTTATGTGGATTGTCTTCATAATTTATTCCATATTGCTGCACCTTTTGCCTTTGCATTTAATGTTATGTGAGTTCTTTTACATCTCTAATATAAAATATATTTTGGCGTCTTAGACTTTGTATCACTTTTTTAAATAAACAACTTAATATTAATACTATTGCACACTGTGTGCCTTTGTATATAAAAACGTGGAGGTTTTGTTAAGGCATGAATGTTTTAACATCAACCATTCACCTCGCTTTTAATGTGAAAGGGCCATTCAGCGGAGATTTGTTTAGCATTATGGCATCGCCTCAGGTGTGCAAAGGCCTTTAGATTGTCAGCCCTAGACGAGGAGAGTTCTAGTCTTGTCATATTGTTAATTCTTTGATTGTATAGATCACACAATATCAGCCTATTTATCTCATCAATCTGAATTGTGGCTTTCATCCAATACATCTCATCTGTTGTTCTCCCTAAAGGTCACAGAGCTTGACAAATAGACACTTCGCCACCTAGTGTAGATAACATCAAAGCAGGCAAGGAAAACTTCAGGATCATATGCTTGAGGAGCTTTAAAGACCCCCTGGAATAGCTTGATGAGCGCAGTCACTTTTTTGTGCATGTATGAATGCGCTTTTTCAAATTTTCAGATCAGACGGTTATTTCCTTTTAAAGCCTCACGTAACCTGCAAAGTTTAAAAATCTTGTCTTAGCGTAGTGGTTGATTGACAGGTAGAACATTTACCGAGAACTCCTTGGTTTCACCAGACTCGCTTGGGGAGTCAAAAATCTATTCTATATCCACTGTCAAGTGTATTCCATTATAATGGATGCACGCCCCTGAATGTAGCCCTAGTACTTGAAAACGAAAACAAGTATGACAGATAAAAATAGACCATGACGGAAATTTTTCAACTCAGCCTGTCAGAGTGATGGATAAAAAAAAAAATTCTAGCACAACCTCTGGATGGAACATTCTCATTCCAGAGAGCATCTTATCAGACAAAAAATGTATATGCCCCAGAGTGCAAGATCATCAGTCATCAATATTTGTGGTCCGTTTTCCTGGAGAAGAAATATTTGAAATGTGTATCTGTTAAAAAACAATTCTGACAACTTTTATGAGTACATTAACATTTAAATGTGCTCAAAGCTAACACATGTGGACTTAAACCACTCATATATTTAAGCAATATCACACGAGCAAGAGTGCGATATGGCCCTACATCAGCTCTGCTGTGATTCGGCCGCAGGCCGAGTGCCGTAGGCAATCACAGCAGTGCTGATTTACTTATATACAATAGTTCAATGAACAAATAAATGTAAAAAAATTTGGAAAAACTGAGTACGATCATAAAAACACATTTATGCATGGAACTACTTTATTACGCGGTGGATCAGAATCTGCCGTTGCTGGTTCAAACCAAATGATGCGTCCAAGCCTCCGTTAGTAATTCAAAAATGTCACTTCAGAAATAGTATCATGGCTTGTGCTGGTTCTAACAAGTTATTGGATAAACAAGTGTAAAGCCTATCTATAGTTACAGCCATCACACAAGGATGGATGGATGGATGTGTGTGTGTGTGTGTGTGTGTGTGTGTGTGTGTGAGAGAGAGAGAGAGACGGAGCATGTGTGATCACCTGTTGCCACACCCAAGCAGAGATGCTGTCAGCTTTCTGAAGATCAGCTTTCTCAGTGGAAAAGTAGCCGTCCAAGCAGGGGTATTTCTCCCTATTTCACGGTAGCCAGTGTGCAAGAGTCTTTCACCATAGAAACCGCAATCTTCTCCGCCATTTTGAACAGTGTGTCCACTCCAATGTGGAATGTCCGATAAGAGGTAAGCGCCTTCAGTTTGTGTAATTAATCAGGCTGTTGTGTCTCTCAGCTGTGATGAGCTGTAATGCTGAAGTTGTTTGTTTAAAGCTGTTTAAAGCTATTTCATAGCTTTAGTAGTGTAGTAATACAAGCGATCATGGAGTGCTGTATGTAAACACTGGCTGACGCGGATTCACGTCATGTGGCTCACATTACACATAAAAATGATCTTTTGCCACCACCTGCTGGCTAACATGTATAATGTCAAAAATAAATAAATACACAAAAAAAGACAAACAGTAGCTCTTAACACATCTGCACTGCTCTTACACTTTAGTTTAGAATGGCACAATCACAAGTGGAGTGATACACACAGTGAAGCGTCAGAGTGCTGATGGTGTCAGACCATCAGTGCTCATGGAACGTCTCTCGTCCAATCAGATTTGAGGACCGGAACTAACTTTTGTGTATATATATATAGAACTGGATCGCTGACGTATTAGTAAACTGCCAGCAGGAGGTGAAGCCACCAGAAGTGTTCGAGCGACCATCTTGGTGTGCCCAATCTGTCAAAAAGCCTCAATGACTGACAGCTGATAAAGTCGCTGTTTCACCGTCTCCGACCTCTGGATAGGGCAGTCACATTTCACCCTCTACTGACAATCACGATTAATGTTTAATTTGCTCATTATGGGTTATATTTGTTACGAGGGAGACGAGGGAAGCAATCGCGATGTCAAAGCATTCACCTGTGTGCAGCACAACCATCATGGATGTGGCAAATTTATAATGAAAGCAAGAAAATCTGTAATATCTGCTTGTTTTAGGGTGACAACCCATCCTTTCCCTTGGAGTGTTCTTAAAAAAGTCAGACCGGTATTTCTAAGTCACCTAAAATGCCCGGGATTTGCCTGTTTTCCTATTCAAGTGCTCTCTGTAGTCATACATAGATACATGTCATTCTGTGTGCATTTGCAATTGAAGCTTACAGTATCAGTTTAATTAATATTTGCTTTGTTTGTCTCACTCATTCTCTGCATGCCTGTTGCGCATGTGTGATAGAGAGAGGGAGAGAGAGAATGCGCGTGTAACAAGGTTCGTTCATGGAGGAGGGAAAGGAGGAAGTGGGAGGTGACGAATCAAACTCAAATGGTATTTTATTTTTACAATTAAAGAAAATATCACACTCGACACTGCGGGCTGCACAGACACACACACACATGCAGGCTCGGCGCTCTCTCCCTCTCTAAGGTTTTGGGCAGCCTTTTATCTCCCCGCCTCTCACTGTGAACACAGAAATCACAATTATCAGCAATAAATCTCAGGTGAAAACCCTTACCGCTTTCTCTCTCCCCAGACGAATGCTCGGCCACGCCCTCGCCTCCACATACCCCCACCGCCAGACTCAGGTTGGGGGAACAGCCCGGCCTGCCCACCCCCCCCACCCCTTTTCTAGGGAGGAACTCCGCGACAGCCATCTGCGCCCCCGGCCTGTGGACCACCTCGAACTTAAATGGCTGGAGTGCCAGATACCAATGGGTGATCCGGGTGTTTTCATCCTTCATGCGGTGGAACCATTGGAGTGGGGCATGGTCCGAACAGAGGGTGAATGCCCATCCTAACAAATAGTAGCGGAGAGTGAGGACTGCCCACTTGATGGCCAAGCACACCTTCTCTTTGGTGCTGTACTTAGTCTCTCTCATAGAGAGCTTCCATAGAATGTACAACACCGGGTGCTCCTCCCACTCCACCACTTGGGACAGTATAGCACCCAGCCCCCAGTCTAATGCATCCGTCTGCAAAACAAAAGGGGAATGCAGAAGCGGCCCACCACAAAGTTCAGCTTTTACCTGCGTGAATGCTTGTTGGCACAGCTCCGTCCACTGGACCGGGTCTGGAGCCCCCTTTTTAGTGAGATCATTCAGCGGGATGGTGATATCCGAATAATTAGGCACAACCTTTGATAATAGCCAGCCAGCCCCAGGAATGGTCTTGGGCATGTCACAATGCGGTTTTATCAATTTGGGGCCGCACCTGGCCATGACTTTCGTAACCTCCGTTCCCTGATGGAGGGAACGAGACATTGTGTCAATGTAGTGACACTAGGGGTCACTCTTGAGAGCCCCAAACACCTCTGATCTTTTTTTTAAAAGTCCAATGAGAATTGGTGAGTGGAATTTGCATGCCACTCCCCCGGACATACGGGTATAAAAGGAGCTGGTATGCAACCACTTATTCAGGTTTTGTGCTGAGGAGCCGAGATAACGTCCTGGCCATTTCAGCAGGTAATTCAACGTTGTGGCAAGAGGGACAAAACGTCTCATTCCCTCCATTAGGGATCGGAGGTTACGAAAGTAACCATGATGTTCCCTATCTGTCACTCACTCGACATTGTGTCGATGTAGTGACACTAGGGGTCCCTATACAAAATGCCACAACTAACTGAACTGTGTTACGTGAAGTGGCAGTGTGTGATGGGCAGACTGCTGTGTGACTCGTAGCCAGCGCACCAGGCCATCACGTAACCTCCCCCAATGTTCTTATGAGTGTCGAACAGTCCTTCAGGAACAAGTCGACTGCCCAACGAATAGGTGGACAGGCTAACCCAGCCGAGGCCTCTTTTCCTTCTCTTTTCTCCCCAAAAAGAGTGGAATTTGTTAACTGACTGGGAGCCCAAAGTGTCTACTCCCAAGGGAAAGACACCGCGGAGACCACACCCTGCCCAAAAAAGGGGGGTGGGGTATTTTGAGTGGAAATACGTCACATGGTCTTTACTGAGCCTTGTCGGAAGTATGTCATGTAGAGAGGTTCGATGGTAGGTCCTACCCAAAGGGGTAGGAGTTTCTACAAAGCATGGCGACCGGGGGGCAAGGAAGTACGCAGTTTACCGACAGGGAAACGATTTTGTGGAAAATATCACATGGGGTTGCCTTCGGGGAAGCAGCGCATACGGAGCACCTATCTCAGTACAGGGCCTCATTAGCGTACATTAATGAGCCGGCAGCGAGTTTCTCCGCAAACTCGACTGCCACAGGGCTAAGGAGGAAAGTCATCCAGTGATCACAGTCTGTGAACACTACTGGGAGTCATGAGCACACGTCTTCCCCTCAAGGGAGGGGAAAGGCGCTATGCGCAAGTGGTACACCCGGCCAGTTGTCCCGGAACTTACCTGCTCGTGCCTGCCACTACTCGGGACGGGACCGGCTCAACCCGGTGATTGTAGAACCTCGCAAAGGTGTTGGGTGCTGCCCAGCCCGCTGCTCTGCAGATGTCTGCCAAAGAGGAGCCACTGGCC
This sequence comes from Myxocyprinus asiaticus, assembly GCF_019703515.2. Lineage (NCBI taxonomy): Eukaryota > Metazoa > Chordata > Actinopteri > Cypriniformes > Catostomidae > Myxocyprinus > Myxocyprinus asiaticus. Next base: position 31,389,860 of record NC_059357.1, on the reverse strand, counting down.
AGGGCCCAGGAGGCCACCACACTCCTGGTAGAGTGGGCTCGTAACCCTGCAGGGGGTGGCACATCCTGAGCCTGATATGCCATCGTGATGGTGTCAATGACCCAGTGGGTGATCCTCTGTTTGGAGACAGCGCTGTCCACCAAAGCAGACAAAGAGCTGCTCTGAGCTTCTAAAGCTCAATGTCGATCCAAATAGATGTGTAAAGCTCGCACTGGACACAGCAATGCCAAGGCTGGGTCTGCCTCCTCCTGGGGCAGCACTTGCTGGTTCACCACCTAATCCCTAAAAGGGATCACGGGAACCTTGGGCACATAGCCCAGTCGGGGTCTCAGGATCATGTGATAGTAACCCGGACCAAACTCCAGGCACGATTTGCTGACAGACTTACCCTCTTGATGGAAGTGAGCACAGTCAGGAGGGCAGTCTTCAATGAGAGTGCCTTAAGTTCAGCTGACTCCAAGGGCTCAAAGGGAGCTCCCCGTAGACCCTGAAGGACTACAGAGAAATCCCACGGGGGGACGAGGTGCAGTTTAGAGGAGTTCAACCTCTTAGTGCCTCTCAGGAACCTGATGATCAAGTCGTGCTTCCCCAAGTACTTACCATCTACCGCATCGTGATGAGCCAAAATAGCGGCTACATACACCTTCAAGGTGGAGGGGGACAGCCGACCCTCCAACCTCTCCTGCAGGAAGGAAAGCACCGATCCAACTGCGCATCTCTGGGGGTCTTCGTGTCGGGAAGAACACCACTTAGCGAACAGATGCCACTTCAAGGCATACAGGCGCCTTGTAGAGGGAGCCCTAGCCTGAGTGATCTTATCTACCACCGCGGGCGGTAGGCCACTTAAGTCCTCCACGTCCCGTCCAAGGGCCAGACGTGGAGATTCCAGAGGTCTAGTCGCGGGTGCCAGATGGTGCCCCATCTCCGAGAAAGAAGGTCCTTCCTCAGGGGAATTCACCGGGGGGGGTGGGGGTGGGGCTGTCGCGAGGAGTGTGAGATCCGAGAACCATGTCTGGGTAGGCCAGTAGGGTGCTACTAGGATGACTTGCTCCCGTCCTCCCTGACCTTACATAGGGTCTATGCAAGTAGGCTCACTGAGGGAAACGCATACTTGCATAGTCCAGGTGGTCAGCTGTGTGCCTTCGCGTCTATCAGGGCGTACCAAAGCGGGCAGTGGGAGGATTCCCGGGAAGCAAACAGGTCTACCTGTGCTTGACCGAATCGACTCCATATCAGCTGGACCACCTGAGGGTGGAGTCTCCACTCTCCCCTGAGGGTAAACTGATGTGACAGCGCGTCCGCTGTGGTGTTGAGGTCGCCCGGGATGTGATTGGCTCATAGCGACTTGAGGCGCTGCTGACTCCAGAGGAGGAGACGGCGGGCGAGTTGTGACATGCAATGGGAGCGTAGACCACCTTGGAGGTTGATGTATGCTACCGTCTCTGTGTTGTCCGTCTGGACCAACACGTGCTTGCCCTGGATCAATGGCCAAAACCTCCACAGGGCGAGCAGTACTGCCAACAACTCTAGGCAGTTGATGTGCCAACACAGCCGCGGGCCAGTCCAGGTGCCCATTGCATACGGTGCCCCAGCCCATCTTGGATGTGTCTGTTGTTACGACGATGTGCCTGGAGACCTGATCTAGGGGAACCCCTGCCCGTAGAAATGCCAGGTCGATCCAAGGGCTGAAGAGGTGGGGACAGACCGGTGTGATGGTCACGCTATGTGTCCCGCGGCGCCATGCCCATCTCGGGACTCGAGTCCGAAGCCAGTGCTGAAGCGGTCTCATATGCATCAACCCGAGCGGTGTGGCTACCGCTGAGGATGCCATATGCCCCAGGAGCCTCTGAAAGTGTTTCAGTGGAACCGCTGTATTCCGTCTGAATGCCTTCAGACAGTTCAGCACCGACTGTGTGCGCTTGTTCGTGAGGCACGCTGTCATCGAGACTGAGTCCAACTCCAAACCGAGAAAAGAGATGTCTGAACCAGGGAGAGCTTGCTATTTTCCCAGTTGACCCGAAGCCCCAGTCGGCTGAGGTGCCGAAGCACGCGGTCCCTGTGTGCGCACAGTAACTCTCGAGAGTGAGCTAGGATCAGCCAGTCGTCGAGATAGTTGAGGATGCGGATGCCCACTTCCCTTAGCAGGGCAAGGGCTGCCTCTGCAACCTTCGTGAAGACGCGAGGGGACAGGGACAGGCTGAAGGGGAGGACCTTGTACTGGTACATCTGGCCTTCGAAGGCAAACTGCAGGAAGGGTCTGTGTCGAGGTAAGACCGAGACGTGGAGGTACGCATCCTTCAGGTCTACCGCCGCGAACCAATCTTGATGCCGGATGCTTGCTAGAATGCGCTTTTGTGTCAGCATCTTGAACGGGAGTCTGTGCAAAGCCCGGTTCAGTACTCGCAGGTCCAGGATTGGTCGCAACCCACTGCCTTTCTTTGGTATGATGAAGTAAGGGCTGTAGAACCCTTTCTTCATCTCAGCTGGAGGGACAGGATCTATCGCGCCCTTGCGCAGAAGGGTAGCAATCTCCGCACGCAAGGTAGCGGCATTCTCGCCCTTAACCGAGGTGAAGCGAATGCCGCTGAACCTGGGCGGGCACCTGGCAAACTGAATCGCGTAGCCGAGTTGGACGGTCTGGACCAGCCATTGCAACGTGTTGGAAAGCGCAAGCCACGCCAGGCCCAAACTCCGGGCGAGGGGGACCAAGGGAATGATCACGTCGGACGTACCGGCAGGTGGGGCCTCGCGGCGGGACGGAGCTCGAGGTGCCACGTCGAGGGGATCCGAGCCCCGTGGCCGTGCTGAGTCCAGGGACATCGAAGCACTTACCTGGCTCATGCCGCCCACCATAAGATTGGCCGAAGGGGGGGAGGAGGAGTATCGTCCCCATAGTCCACTGGACCCAACCTCATGTGGGTGTGTTTGTGCCACAGTTGGGCACACAGGGGCGGGGGGACCACTGCTGGAGCGCCATACCTGCAAAAATGAAATGGTGGACGGTGGTCATGACGACGGCCGTGCACACTGGACATGTGACCCAGGGAACAAGGAAACTGCTCTTTTGCTGAACTTTTGGGTACTGCAGCCTCTTGGGCATGCGGCGCAATTAAATGAAAATGAAACAAAAGATTCTCCTCCCGGCCCTCCACCGGGGGATGGAGTGGTCTGCTTACCAGCTCCAGTGTAGCAGGTCTCCTTGCCCCTGGGTCGCCCGTCTCAGAGGCGCTTCGAAGCCTTCCTCGGGTTCTTAGCGGCCGGCCATGAGATGGGTGGCGTCTGCTTCCTGCGCTGGGCTCTACGCCGGGGCCGGGACACGGGAGCGGGCTGCAGTGGAGCCGATGTCGTTGCAGCAGGAGGACGCCCTTGGCGATGAGCAGACGGGGTGCGGGGTCTTGCGCAGCGCCAGGGCAGGATGTGACGTATGGCCTCCGTCTGCTGCTTCACTGCCGAGAACTGCTGGGCAAAGTCCTCGACGGTGTCACTGAATAGGCCAACCTGGGAGATGGGGGCATCAAGGAACCATGCCTTGTCAGCCTCTCACATCTCAACCAAGTTGAGCCAAAGGTGGCGCTCCTGGACCACGAGGGTGGACATCATCTGCCCAAGAGACCGCGCCGTGACCTTCGTCACCCGGAGAGTGAGGTTGGTCACCGAGCGCAGTTCCTGCATCAATCCCGGTTCAGAACTACCCTCATGCAGTTCTTTTAGGCTGAGGTGGCTTGTCCAGCGGCACTGTAGGCCTAAGCCGTCAGGGACGACGTAACCCTACAGGCTCTGGACAGGAGTTTTGGGGCGCCTTATCCACCTGGGGGATCACTGAGTACCCCCTGGCCGCTTCACCATCAAAGGTAGCGAGAGCGGGGGAGCTGAAAAATCGGGACCGGGCAGTAAAAGGTGCTTCCCACGACCTTGTCAGATCCTCATGCACTTCCAGGAAGAAAGGAACAGTGGTGCCCCGAGCACTGGAACCAATCATCAAGCCACGAGGGTTCCGGGGAGAGTGGAGGGTTCCACTCTAGCCTGACACTCGCAGCCGCCCGGAAAAGCATGTCCGTCATTTCTGCGTCAGCCTGGGACTGGGCGACCATTCCCGAAGGAGGAAGCCCAGTCGAAGCCTCTGCGTCTGACTGGACGAGCCCACTCTCTGATGCTGCACTCGATAACTCATCCTCTTCCTGGGTTCTGAACGAGGGGTCGAACTCGCCCTGAGACAAACTGGCAATCTTGTTCGAGCACGCGACCGGGGCAAGCGAGCGTGCTGGGGAATGGGAGATCTGTGGGGGGATACCCATGTTCTCGCAATGAGGACATGATCCATCCACAAACGATGTCTTCACATGGCAGCGCCCAGACATGTAAGACAGCGATCGTGGCCATCGGAAGAGGAGAGATAACGACCTCAACCAGGAATAACACACAAACGGAAAGGCATCTTTAAAAAGACGTTCCGTGTATGCCGTTCTTTCAGAAAGAAAATATACTCTTTTAGAATATACTCTTTTAAATGTTCTGCCAAAGCACCCAGGGGCGTTCTCTGCAAACCACAGATGCAGAGGGGGAGAAGCCACTGAAATGCGGCGTAAGATCCAGTAGAGAGAGGTGAATGAACTCGGCGGATGAATTCAGCTCAATGAATAGAACCGCTCGGCTCCGAAGAGAAAATCTGAATGAGTGGTTGCATACCAGCTCCATTTATACCCGTATGTCCGGGGGAGTGGCATGCAAATTCCACTCGCCAATTCTCATTGGCCTTTCAAAAAAGATCAGAGGTGTTTGGGGCTCTCAAGAGTGACCCCCAGTGTCAATACATCGACACAACGTCAAGTGAGTGACAGATAGGGAACCCCATACCGTACCTCCACCGTCCAATTGTGCACTTCTTCGGGTTTGCTGTGAGCCCCGCTCACCGCAGCGACCTCAGAACTGCCCTCAGATGCTGCATGTGCCGCTACCAATCACTACAAAAGATAGTGATAACATCCAAGTAGGCAGCGGCATATGCAGCGTGCAGTCTGAGGATCCTGTCCATCAGACACTGAATCATAGTTAGGGCCCCAAACAAACCGAACGGAAGGGTCACAAATTGGTGTAACCAAAAAGGTGTGGAGAAGACCATTTTTTCATGGGATATTGGTGTTAAGGGGATCTGCTAATATCCCTTTGTCAAATCCAGTGCCGAATAAAAGCGAGCCGTGCCCAACCGATTAAACAATTCATCAATGAGGCATTGGATTAGCATAAAATTTAGACACCGCATTAACTTTTCTATAATCCACACAGAACCAGACTGAGCCATTGCTTTTAGGTACCAGAACCACCAGGCTGGTCCAATCACTGTGGGATTATTCTATTACCCCCATATCGAGCATGGCCTTTAATTCTTCCCGTACTACCTGTTTCTTGTGTTTGGATAAGCAGTATGGACGACTACGTACCACTACCCGGGTTGTGGTCTCGATGTGGTGTTTTATGAGATTAGTGCAGCTGGGGAGAGGCAGAATACGTCAGAAAAATTATTTTGCAACCTGGCAACCTCTGTATGTTGTGACGGTGAGAGGTGGGACTGGGATGAAGTGATTGCCTTTTAGATTCACCTCCGGTCCGAGCTCCTCCCTCTCCAGAACTGCCCATGCCAAGGAAACGGGTATTGCCTCTCTCCATGGTTTTAGTAGGTTGAGATGGTAAATCTGACATGCCCTGTCCCTATCCGTACGCACTACCTCATAATTGACTTCCCCAACTCGTGTGACCTCAAAGGGCCCTTGCCACTTAGTGAGTAATTTTGAGCTCGATGTGGGCAGTAATACAAGTACTTTATCTCCCTGTGCAAAATCCTGTAGCCGAGCTCCCCTGTTATACAGCCGGGACTGACAAAAATTCTCACTGTGTTTTCGCCCCAGTGTGTGGAAGTTTGCTCTCAGGTCAAGAATGTATTGAATTTCATTTTTGCTCTGTGAAGGTCCCTCCTCCCAATTTTCCTTTATGACGTCTAACACGCCACAGGGCGTACGCCCATATCTGTGTTTAAATAGCTTACTTTATGTTTATTCACTGATGATTTTCTATTAAGTCAATAGGCAAATTGGAATGTTTGGGTATAGCAGTATGGCGGCGTAGTGGCTTCACTGTTATGACATCATCAGCAATCCAGTTCTATATATACTGTATATCAGTGACTAAAACCCACAAAACTCCAATTTTGATTTCATGGGTTCTTTAACTGAGTGTTGCTCCAGCTGCTGACTCATCCACATGAAAAACCCTGCTCCGCACAGCCACATTCCTTTGCTTTTTATTCATTGAAGGTGACACGCTTTTGTCATCTTCCCTCATAAGTTATCCATTCAAGGTCTGATTTTAATTATTGGATCACTAGCGTCAGCTGAACGCTGAGATATTTAAGGGTAATAAAGGTCTACGGAGTGAAGAGCAGAGTGAGATGACCATTCAGATGTCTTGAAAAACAATCAGAAAAAGCTTTTATTTCTCACCACCTGGTGGAAATGATCTAAACTGTACTGTTTATCTGGCATTAGATTAAGCTATATTTACGCCATTTTCAGATTTCCCTCACAGCTGTGCCTGTTTTATATTCAGGAGAGTCTGGTCTTTTGAATCTCATCCAAGGAAAGATCAATAAGAATGAGCAGGGCATTAAGTCGATATTATGTGGACAATAGCAGTATCGCTTATACTTACTCCAAATTATATCCTCTCTTTGCAACTTTTTTTAAGCATACATAAAAAAAAAAAAAAAAAAAGAAAATTAAAAAGAATTAATTGAACAAATAGACATAGGTAGAAGATTACATCTTTAATTATGTATAGAAGCAATATATAGAAGTTTATAGCAAAACATTCAAACATTCATGGCGGAATTCGGCAACTGAACATGATTATTTAAAAATGATGCATTATGAAAGATGCATATTAAACATATGCATAAACAACCTCAGAACCCATGGTACTGTAAGACTATCTTGAAATGTTTATACATTATCATAGAATAGCAATTTCTTTATGGAGAAAATAAAAGGGATTTTTATTTTTCAAAACCCAACTGTTCCGCTCTGTTGCTTAGTCCAATAAAACATTGACGATATTATCTAATACTTAATGTTATGCTCTATACAGATTGAATTGTGGGTTTGATGGGATTGGTATACAGTGTAGAGGCCACATTTATTCATTTGAAAATTCATTTATTTTAATGAATTTTCATTCATGCTTATATAATGGTTAAATGTGGGGGTCATTGCCTGAGCTGGGCAAGTAATATATATCAATATGCATATAAATGTGCAAATTATATTTAACTTTAGTCAAGTATTCAGTTTTTCATATTCCGTGACAGTGCTTTTGTATTGTGTATAATCTTAATTGATAATGGTACCAAATGATTTCAGAGGATAATACTGTATATGGATGCTTAGCATTGAAGTTTTTGTGTACAAAGATGTTATGATTGACAAGCTGATCTCACTAAGTGACTCATTGTGTTGTCATTGAGGTCACATTCTTCAGGGAGAAAAAAAAAAAACACGAAAAGACTGAATTCTGAAGAATAACAGCACTTGTGACGTAATCATATAATCATTTCTGCTTTGCTTTTGTGCCGGAAATAATGCCGCATGTTCTTAAATACAGTCAGCGAATGTTGAAAGGTTGCCTGAAACTACTTTACTCAAACAATGTAAAATGTTACCTGGGTCATTTTTTGTATGTATTTTCAACCTCATGACATCCAGAGAAGGATAATTTTTTATTGTTCAGAGAACAACACTAATTAAGTTCTGGATTTTTAGCATTTTATATGTATGAAAATACATTACATGTAGCTATTTTGTTGGTTATAATATTCTCTGCATGAAAATGAATGACTTATTTTAAAAAACTGTAAACATTGTAATAGTATATTCCCCTCTGTTGTCTAACAGGGTGGAACCTACAGTTTCAGGGTTGAAATGTCAAGACTAAATTAGCTATAGGTCTGTGATGTTGTGACATATTGAGTCAATCTAGGGAATTAAAATTGATTTCCCATGAAGCAGTATATGATGATAAAATGTCAACAAATCAGGATTGTTAAGACTTGTTAGGTTTTATTAGTTTAATTACCCTTAAAATGTGATGGCACATGATTAGTTAAAGCTGTCGTTGGTACATACTAACCAACATACTACCGTTAATTGTATTTTATGCTATGTCCATGTAAAGCACTTTGTAAACATTGTTTTAAAAGATGCAATATAAATAAAGCTCAACTTACCTACATGATCACATGGGAATTTTACTTCCAAATGTTTCAATACACTGACATCGGCCCCATAAAGCCGAGTTACCGAAAAGCAGCATCTCCTAACAGACATTTTTGCATCTGTTCCAGACCAGGAAGTAATTGCATTTGCATAATCAGTGACAAGCGCAATTCAGAGGTTCCATTTTACCTCTAAGATTACATTTTTACTCTACTGAAGGTTAGTTTTAGGGTTTGGGTTAGGGCATAGAGTTAATAAAATATGCATTCCTCTTCACTGTATTACAGTACATCCTATACTGCTAATAACAAATCACTATATAACTTGCTTTTGATGTCCCTCTGTGGGCATTTTTAAGTAATTTCAAAAACACTTCCTGCTTCCTATATTGGGGTTCGGCTAAAAAAACGTCAGCCTACTGTTTCCTAATTAAGTGTGAGATCAGTCTGTAATAACAGGATGGTTTTGTTTGTTGGTTTCAAACATACAGTTCAAAACCCTCTTAAAATAATTTTTGTGAATTCTATCCTCCAAATTAAAATTTCAATATCATATTTTTTTATATATAGCTCTTGGGTAAAATGTAAACACAATGGGCCTCATTCATAAAACACGAGCAGATTTTTTTTTGTCTAAATCGTTCGTAAAGCCGGTCTGACATAAATATTCAGATTCATGAAAATGTTTGTATTTTCAAAACAATAGTCGGTACAAACAAAATTTACACCTACTCTTGACATCCGAATGTGTTGGGTTCATTCAGGTAAACTGTCATGACTACATTTTGATAGAAGAATAATTAAATAAGTAATGAAAAAATAATTAATAATTAAATGAGTGAAATTAACCTTAAAAATAACAAATAATAATAATAAAAAAAAAAAGAAAAAATATTTTATTTAGAAACTTTTCTTTTGTTTTGCTTATTTTTTCAAAGTAGCCTTCTGACATGGGTTTGCGTTTGATTTTCTAAAAAAAATAAAAAATAATGCCCTCTGACTGGCTGGACATTTTTTTATTTTTTTATTTGATATAAGCTCTGTTATTTAGATTTCATAATTTAGTATAGGCATCTGTAAATTGCATTCAGTTGATGTATGATCAGTGGTGAAACCATAAATGAACACATCGCAGGCAGGTGCGTAAACAATACAGTGGGGAAAAAAGAAAAAGTCTGCACACTGTCATATAGCTTTTAAATCTGTAATATCTTACAGTGTTTCAGTCAGAGACCTTCAGGCATTCTATCAATTTCTTTGAAGATTGTTCCTGTTGCAAGGGAAGTATATCACTTTACAGTCTGGAATTTACTCGAGAAGTTTTTCCAATGATGCCAGCGATGAACTCAACTGAATCAGAGAAGGTTAATGGTGGTGGACGTCCTTCTGTCGGCATGAACATAACATGAACATGTTTTACACTAAAGCTTCATGTCAAACCATTTTTATTGACCTCTTGGACTGTTCAATTCACAAAAGTATCATATGTGATGACAGCAAAGATGACTAAATTTCTCGCTTTCTTTTTAGATGCGAGTGTTTGCTAAATCAATATTTTATGATGTGAACGCACTCCATTAAAAAAAAAAAACTTTTATCACTGTTCGCATATATGTTAAAAACTTCCTATTCTCATTTACTAGCAAGTCTGAAGCCTTCCTTATATGGTGTTTCATAGGCGTAGATTATGTTAATTGTGAATGAACGTGCAGGCGCACTCTATTTACATGGAATTCACTAACAAGTTGTACTAACAAATCTGGGAAATACGAAGCATTCGAGAATCCGGCTGTAAGTTTCCGAGAAGCTCAATCTTTCTGGAAATTACTCCCAATTATTTCATATATTTCTGAAATTTTCATGAATAAGGCCCAATAAAATGGTCTGGTTACAACTGGTTACAAAACCTTGGTTCCCTGAAAGGAGGGAACAAAACACTGCATCAGCAGCTGATGCTATGGGAAACTCCTCCCAGGAGAGACAATCTCTGAAGCCCCTTAAAATCATGCCAATATATTGGCAGATGTCATTTGATGCTCCACCCCAATGCGCGCATCATCATCGGCATATTTTCGACTGAAGGAAACAGAGCGCATCTCTCTGTTCATTAACAGCAAGAAATCAGTAATGCGGCAAGTGTACGCAGCGTTCCCTCCTTTCAGGGAACTAATGTTACATGCTGCATCAGTAGCTGACGCAATGGGAATCGTATACCATCAAGCTGTCCTACTGATTCACATACACAAAATAATGCCTAATAGCCAGTAGGGTAGTTAAAAGTCACTGACAAAGTCTCCCCTTCATATTGACAAGCAGGGAGGAAAAGAGAGAGAATACTCAAACCATTCAAGGTATTTCATTTAAGAGTGACACTAGCCATACAGATTACTGAAGCACTGTACAACCATTGTCATCCTCACCATGGTTGGGAAAAAGCTCAGAACTCTCAATGACAGACAAATTAACATAATGCCACTTGCCAACAGGGTAGTAGAACATTAAAACACTGCTCTTTACACTTGAACGAGCCAAAGAACAACATGGTCATGAGACCGATAGTCAGAATACAATGACACTAGCTGGTAAAGGAGTGAACATTAAGAAATCAAACTTCCTGTGGAGCAAGGATCTGGGAAGAGAGGGAAGAGACATCCAAGTAATAAAACCTGGCAAAGGAGCTAAGGGAAGCCCAGCCTGGAGCCAAACAGATGTCCTCCAAGGACACACTCTTTGCCCAAGCCCAGATGGAGGCCATGCTCCTGGTAGAGTGAGCCTTAATACCCTGCACGCCTTGAGAATCTTAAGCGAGCGTAATGGTGTCGACAACCCGATGTGAAAGTCTTTGCTTGGAGATGGCTAAACATTCTGAACAGCCTCCAAAGCTGACAAAGAGCTGATCCGTCAGCCTGAATTGACACGTACGGTCAGGGTACATGAATAGCGCCCTTACAAGGCAGAGCATGTGCAGTCTCTCCACCTCATCTGATTCAAACAGAAGAGGAGAGAAAGCATGTGAGGTCACCACCTAAGCTCTGTAGGGAGTGGGCAAATCCTTGGGAAAATAACCTTCCCTGGGCACTATGCCCGGTCCGAACTCAGGAATCATGGACTGAAAAGGCCTGAAGGTCACCAAAACGTTTAACTGAAGTGAGTAACAGTGCATCAGTGCGGTACTGCATCGAGTGCCTTGGATGGGGGACTCGAAAGTGCATTCAGTACAAGCGCTAAGTCCTATAAGTGCAAAGGTTGTTTTATGTGCTTGTGAAAACATTTGCAAAACATCATCTTTATAAAGACAATGGCCCATGTTATGGTTTCATATCACCTCTATTGACCTTTCTGCATGTTCTTACCCATTTTGCACTGCAAGATATGTAAGTGCAGCGTAGTTCTAGCGGGAAAACTAGCAGCTGTACATCATCACAACATTAGCTAGGTAACTCCTAGCCAATCTCATGTAAGCCATTGCTTTATAAGTCTGCTCACAATCCATCACATTGCTGTTTCAGTGTGCTAATACGATAACATCATTCTATAGCACTGTCTGTGACGTCGAGTCCGATTCGCTCCCCGACTAACTAACATCCAGCTATGGATACGTACTTATTCACTGCTCCTTACCTTTATCCAGTATCAGCAGCTCCTCGCTGCAACACACGTCTGCAAATTTCTGGATTCTCAGTGGGATCAGGCCCTCTTGGAATTATAATAGACATGTTCCGATCTCTCCAGGCCACAGGCGAACCAGTGCACAGAACATCTCTGGAGGCCCGCCTTCCCTCCCCAACAATGTCGTCACTTCATCTCAACTTCTGCCCACATGAAACCCACGGGGAGAAAACAATCAGCAAACCCGGATCTTCATCCATATCTCATTCACTTAGGAGATCTCCCTCAATCGAGTCACTGCATCCACCTCAATCGGAATGCATGACCCGATGTGGAAGGAGTGCACTCCTCGCCTAGTCTGTCAAAATCATCGGCACAGGCAGCAGCTGATTTCCATCAGAAATAAGCTAAATTCTCAATCATATCCATCAAATGCATTCAGATTATAGTCATGGGTCTAGGCCTTCTGTTGCCTATGCTGTCTGTTCATCATAACACATCTGCATCAATATCAAATCAAAAGCCAATATTTCATGTCAACAGCGTATTCGCTCTCATAGTAACGGCAGGCAATCATGCATTCACAGCGTGATCGCCATGAGGGTAACTCGGTTAAGGTTCACTCGCATATCATTCACCGTGTTGCATGCCCGAGTGTTCCCCATTGGGGAATTAAGATCATTATTCAGGCATGTCATGATGTACAGTGCTCATTGTATGGGGTCTCATCACTCCATTCAGTAAGATATCCCTGTTTTGTTGGTCGCACTACGCTCTAAATCACGTAGCGGGCAAATCCAACACAAGATATCATCCCTATGCCCTATTCACTATGAAAGACGGAGCTCATGATGTGGGCACTCTGAAGGGAGCATGGCATCACAGTTTAAATGTAGCCTTCACTGAAGTCTTGTGAAAGGGTCCTTTGTGAAATAATTACCTTCTTTTGTTCGAAACAACATTTCGAGCGGTGTTCCCTTCCCGAGCGCCTTCAAAGGCGCATTAATGCCGCTTTGGAAAATGCATTGTTTTCTTACACTATACACCTACTTCCACATTCTCCATAGGAAGTACCAATGTTGTGGCGCGCCTCTGACACCTAGTGGTAGGCTCCGCACTTATTCATCAGATAATTCCATTTTGCGCCTTATAAACATAAAAAAGAAACATCCCTTTTTCAGGACACTGTATTTTATAGATAATTTTGTAAAAATCCAAATAACTTTACAGATCTTTATTGTAAAGGGTTTAAACAATGTTTTCCATGCTTGTTCAATAAACCATAAACAATTAATGAACATGCACCTGTGGAATGGTCGTTAAGACACTAACAGCTTACAGATGGTAGGCAATTAAGGTCACAGTTATAAAAATTTAGGACACTAAAGAAACCTTTCTACTGACTCTGAAAAACACCAAAAGAAAGATGCCCAGGGTCCCTGCTCATCTGCGTGAACGTGCCTTAGGCATGCTGCATGGAGGCATGAGGACTGCAGATGTGGCCAGGGCAATAAATTGCAATGTCCATAATATGAGAAGCCTAAGACAGCACTACAGGGAGACAGGAAGGACAGCTGGTCATTCTCACAGTGGCAGACCACGTGTAACAACACCTGCACAGGATCGGTACGTCCGAATATCACACCTGCGGGACAGGTACAGGATGGCAACAACAACTGCCCGAGTTACACCAGGTATGCACAATCCCTCCATCAGTGCTCAGACTGTCTGCAATAGGCTGAGAGAGGCTGGACTGAGTGCTGGTAAGCCTTTTGTAAGGCAGGTCCTTACCAGACATCACCGGCAACAATGTCGCCTATGGGCACAAACCCACCTTCGCTGGACCAGACAGGACTGGCAAAAAGTGCTCTTCACTGACGAGACGCTGTTTTGTCTCACCAGGGGTGATGGTCAGACTCACGTTTATTATCGAAGGAATGAGCGTTACACCGAGGCCTGTACTCTGGAGTGGGATCGATTTGGAGGTAGAGGGTCCATCATGGTCTGGACTGAGCTTGTTGTCATTGCAGGCAATCTCAACACTGTGCGTTAGAGGGAAGACATCCTCCTCCCTTATGTTGTACCCTTCCTGCAGGCTCATCCTGACATGACCCTCCAGCATGACAATGCCACCAGCCATACTGCTTGTTCTGTGCATGATTTCCTGCAAGACAGGAATTTTCAGTGTTCTGCCATGGCCAGCGAAGAGCCCAGATCTCAATCCCACTGAGCATGTCTGGGACCTGTTGGATCGGAGGGTGAGGGCTAGGGCCATTCCCCCCAGAAATGTCCAGGAACTTGCAAGTGCCTTGGTGGAAGAGTGGGGTAACATCTCACAGCAAGAACTGGCAAATCTGGTGCAGTCCATGAGGAGGAGATGCACTGCAGCACTTAATGCAGCTGGTGGCCACACCAGATACTGACAATTACTTTTGATTTTGACCCCCCCTTTGTTCAGGGACACATAATTCCATTTCTGTTAGTCACATGTCTATGAAACTTGTTCAGTTTATGTCTTAGTTGTTGAATCTTTTTATGTTCATACAAATATTTACACATGTTAAGTTTGCTGAAAATAAAAGCAGTTGAAAGTGAGAGGACATTTCTTTTATGTTTATGATCAGGTCATACTGGGGGTGATTCCTATTTCACAGCATATTTACATTTTATTACTCATTCAGGCATCATGAAAGTGCAGAAATTTGTATCGTATGTGTCTTCATAAATCATTCACTTTCATCTCTGTTTGGACCATGTTTCATTCAATGAGGATTTTCAAGCATTTGGTCTTTATCAATGTTCCAAATTTCAAAGCTCATGAGTTTAACAGCCATGTCAGCCTAACTACATTACATTTTACTTTAAGTATCAATGCATTTCAGTATGATGCTATTCACTTTTAATGTGCCGTGGTTGGGGATGTTAAATTTAGTAGCAGGTAAGTTAGGTTTGGCAATCATTGGATAAAACCTGTGCCGAATCAAAGCTCATTATTTTCATCTGGCTACTGTTAATTTCTGTTCCTGCTGGTAAGTCATAGCTCCCTCCTAATGCTTTTACGTTATTTCTTCAACTATGTTGCCAGATGCTTTATTGATTTTAAAGTTATCAATGTTTTAGTTTTTTGCTCCATTCAGTGTGTGTGTGTGTGTGTGTGTGTGTGTGTGTATTAGGGATGCCACAGTTCTCAATATAATATTGAACCATTCGGTACGACATCCACGGTTCAATACGCGCTTGTGTATTGCGTTTTTTTTTTTTTGGTTTTGCGTTTTAATAATTTCCGTGCGTATTATTTCTCTCCGAATTGGCTCTGTTTGTGTGTGTCCGTGAATCTACGCGCTGAGATGAGGAAACGCTGACCCGCGAGTAAATATCCAATAACTATGCCCTAAAGTTAGGGGGTGCTTAACCATGCTTGCAATGCTGGTGTAAGATTTCACACTTTAACATGGCGAGCGGTGAAGTGAGGCTGCAGTACGAGGATGCACCACCATCTTTCAAATCTGTGGTGTGGTGACATTTTGGTTTTGCCATTGAGTATAATGCCGAGGAATCAAAAAGGTAAACAAAAAAATTACTGTGTGCAAGCATTGTTTTACATGTGTCGCCTACTCAAATGGAAACACTTCCAACATGACTGCACATCTGCGGTGCCATCACCCAGCGATATCACTGTCTGAAAGCAGGATAACAGAGCAGGTAATACAGTCATCCAAAAAGCAACAGTCCCTCGCTGATTCCTTCCAGCATACATACTTACAAGTGGAATTTTTTTTTGTTGCTTTTAAGTAAAATAAAGAAAGAGTATTGCAATAAAAAATAGTATTTTTTCTCCTTAACTTCTTACTGTTCCTGTCGCCTAAGCATAGAATAACAAAAAACACTCTGATGTGCCAAGCCATCAGAACCAAACCGAAATGAAAACCGTGGTTAAAAAACCGAGGTATGTATTGAACCGTGGGCTAACTGTATTGTTGCATTCCTAGTATATATATATATATATATATATATATATATATATATATATATATATATATTCCAATTTCATATTCAATCTCCCACCCTCTTGGGCCACCTCATTTCACATGCGCATCATTCATTAAGGCCGCTCCATCTCTCGCCTCACGCTAGCATTTTGACGATAACACTCTGACAATGTATATATTGACGACCGCTGCTGATCAGACCTCAAATTTGATCCCCATAGCTAATCACTGGAACCGTTTCCCCCTTTTCCATAACAAAACCCTGAATCCTCCTTTTTCATGCACGCGCACCCGCCGAAGGTCCTGAGGCAACCGAATAGGATCATGATTTGCAGGGAAATTGCCAGACTAAATTTTTACTTACACCAGCTCCCCTTCATCCGCATTTCAAATTCACCCAGTCGTCGCCAGTGTATTATGGGGTCCCCCACTGGCATGCAAACGTATCGTCATTTGAAACACAACTACCGCCGTCATATCAAAGGCTGTCCTCCTCTAGGCTCCTTAGCCCCTACTGAGACATTTGACATGGCAGAGCACCAACTGAACCCCATTCTCTCAGCCGAGCGCATTCCCAGGTTTTCAATTCAATCACTACTCTCTATCTCGTTCAGGAGTTCCATCAACATCTCCATTCACCAGCATACTTCTCATCCTCTGCCCACCCTTTTGACCCTTCTGCCGGTCTAAGCCCATCACTCCTCCCCTTAGATTCCACTAAAACTCATGCAGAAAGGACTCGCGCAACCCATGCTTATTTCACCTCTTTTCTCTAACACTCCAAAACATACCACATGGGATGCGGTTGCAGCAACATTATCTATAACCTCCAGCTCTTCCTGCCCGATACCCCCCTGCATATTCAGAATACTAGTTCACAATTCGCATCTGATCCCTCAAATATTGCAGCCCCTCCCCTAGTCTCGAGGCACACTTTCAGCTTTGGTGCGTCCACTATGGCTGCTCATCAAGGACTTCCAGAACCCACAATCAAATGCTCGGGCACTGGTCTTCCTCATC
This sequence comes from Myxocyprinus asiaticus, assembly GCF_019703515.2. Taxonomy (NCBI): domain Eukaryota; kingdom Metazoa; phylum Chordata; class Actinopteri; order Cypriniformes; family Catostomidae; genus Myxocyprinus; species Myxocyprinus asiaticus. The sequence continues at coordinate 31,372,982 of NC_059357.1, read as the reverse complement.
CTCCAGAAATATACTTGACCCAACCCTCAAGTCGTCTATTGTCCTGCAAGGACACCGCATAACCACATCCACCCTCCTCACCAAAGCTTCCACAATCCCAGCATGGTTTTTCTTTGCATAGGTACTGCACAAGCCTAGCTCGCCTTCAAAGGAAGGCTCCTAACCAACATGGGATATCTTTCAATGAAGGGTATTGCAAGCAACGTCGCCATTATCGTATAGCTCTATGCTACATTGTTCACCTTTCACCAAAGATATTCCAAACAATGCCGCCCTCATCGGAGGGTTCATAATCAAATGTTTATCTTTCAACAAAGATACTGCACAACAACACTGGCCTAACGTAGGTCCTCATACTATGTTGTTAATCTTTGGTAAAGATTCTGCACAACCAGGGGCTCCTCAACGGAGGGCCCAAAACTGTACTCGAGAATAAGGACAAAAAATTACACTCGAGGACAAAATAAAACTCAAGGACCCCCCCAAAAAATAAAAAAATCTATCATACCCTCTATCATAAAAGCCATCAGTAAATATAAGCACAGCTTTTCCTACTGCAAAGGTATTGCACAACCATGCCAGGGATACAGAATATTTCACGACAAGTGTCAATTCTAGATCTTCATTCTCCTTTTCTCTTCTCTAGATTGAACGCCAAACACAAGACCTGGTTCATAACCTGACCGGATCTTCTCTTTTGGGGGTAGTATTTTATCTCTCTCTTTTGGGCTAGGCTCCTCGCCCCTGCCTTCTATCTCCGGCAGGATCTGATGGCTCAGAGTACAACTTCTTTGGACTACCAGACGGGGCTTACGCCAAAGAGAGACGTTACATTCCTGTTTTATATTCATCAAATAAATGCCATCTAAAACTTTACTCCTGATAGAACTACCTTATCCTCATATAGTCCATACTTGCATTTGCTAAGTATTTAGCAAATAAGTATTGTAAGTATTTCTTGTTAATTTGAGATATAAATATATATATATATATATATATATATATATTTTTTGCATTTATTTCCCAAATCTGCTTGACATGAGAGAAACTACATTTTGTGTATTCTCTTACCATGCAGGAGAAAAATTTCAATAAACTACTTTGAATTTGATTTGTATATCATTTTGTAAAAATATACCACAATTGATCCATGCTAACAATTAGCATGACCTGTATATCATTGAAATGTTAACCACCAGCTTTGCTGAGATTTCATTTTTATGTCCTTGTTTTTGCTGCTGACGTCTTTAGTTTTCACAAGACTTCACTGCAATCCAATCACTCAGCTCTTTAAAAGTCATGTTGTAAATATTGCATTTCAATCCAATTAAGTAAAGTAAAGCAAATATTTTTTTCTGGGTCATGATGCAGTGAAACTCTTTTGTGAGTTGAAAAACAGAATATTTGTTTGCCTCTTTAATAAGACTGAGGCATTTTATATTGACTGTCTGTAGGTCTATATTGGACATAACTTAACAATTGTGTTATTTGCTGTTTGCAACATGGCATGATAGCATTAGCACAGTTCAATGACTAGCATTTTTATTTTTATTTATCTTTTTTTTTCCACTCCCTGCTTCTCTTCTGGCCATAACACTGGTTAATCAATAGAGGATGAAGCTGGAAGCATGTCACATTAAATTATACTATATATCTATATTTAATGTAATTTTACTGAAATAGTGACAATGCCAGGAACAGACTTTTAAGACTTAAAGTAATAGTAATCTACCTGTACGAAAGAGCAGCAAAAAGTTTATTTATTTTGAAACTGTACCCTGGTAATACCTTGGTATTTTTGAATTACCTTGAAGTACTATGTAAATACCATGATAAATTAAATATAATTTAGTACCCTTGGTGAGAGTACCATAATATTACCATCTGATACTATCACTGAATATGGTCACCACATTACTTTTTTGTAAGCATAGTTGAGTATGGAGATACTGGGTAATAGGTTGACCTATGTTACACATATGGTTGGGGAGTAACAGAATACATATAACGGGATTACGTATTTAAAATACAAAATATAAGTAACTGTATTCCACTACAGTTACAATTTAAATCATTGGTAATTAGAATACAGTAACATTCAAAAAGTATTTTGATTACTGAAGAGATTACTTTGCATTTTATTGTCATTTGTTTCATTTAATATTTAGTCCTTTCAGATGGAAAAATGTATACATATAAATGATGCGATCCAAAGTGCATTTGAACAGCAGTGAAACACTTTCTTATGATGTGTTACATTCATAGAGCAGACAGAGAAGTAAGTTTGAAGTAAGTTTGGAGCAGAAGAAAGAGAAATAAACCTTGTGTAAATTGTCAGCTTTACGCTAAGCTAAAATACTATTTCTAGCCATTTTACATGCACGTTACCATGCACGATCATATTTGTTCATCAAGAAAATTCACACTGGATCATAATTTATTTTTTTCTAGTAAGACCTTTGATATTAGGGAAAGAATCGTATTCTTGATAATAATTTTTGTATTGTTTTCATGTAAAAATATCTAAAAATCCTTAAAACAAGATCAATTTGATTTATCTTGTTTTAGAAACAACACTGCATAAGATATTTAGGTTTTTCAGAGAATGTATTTTTAACATGTGTATTTTGTCTAACTGTACTGGCAGAGTTTTTATAGTCAAAAAAAGTGAAAAAATCTACCAGTGCTGAAGAAGTAATCCAAAGTATTTAGAATACGTTACCGACCTTGAGTAATCTAACAGAATACATTACAAATTACATTTGACAGCATGTATTCTGTAATCTGTAGTGGAATACATTTCAAAAGTAACTCTCCCAACCCTGGTTACACGTCTCTTGCATAATTTTCTCCTTGGTGGATCTTCTAGGGCAGAACAAAATAAACATATAAAAGGCACTGTTGATCTTGAGGTTATGCATCTCCAAACAACCGTTAGAAAACTATATATATAGGTGCATATGTCATGATTGTGTGACAAAATCAAGGAAACAGTGTTTAGAGCACACAATGCAGTGTCACATTTTTCTGAAGAGATGACATGAACAGATGTTTAGCTAAGTATACATTATCCTCAAGTTGTGTAGTACATCCTTGACAACATGTTCTCTTGTGTCACATTATCAATTACCCCTTTCTCCAAATCTAAAAATATTAGAATTTCAAAGGAATATCATCATTTATTGCCCTCATGAATCGGTACATTGTTATTTTTCCGCATTTTTCAGCTTACCTCTTGAGATCCGAGCGTGACTGCTGTGTGAAATTTCCATTTCCCATTTTGATTTGTAAATAGCATTGTCACAGTCGGTCTCCCTCATTTTCTTCAAGGACTCTTATTTTTAAGTTTTCCCCTGCACTACATCTCCCAGTATCCACTGCCCTCATCACTTCCATCTGTTCCTTATTATCCTCACCTGTATTCCATTCCCTCATTTAGTTCTTTGTGTATAAATACCCTTTAGTTTTGTTCATTGATTTGTCAGTCCTTGAAATGTTATGTTGAGTTATTGAAGCAATTACTATTGATTAGTTTGTAATGTTTAGCATTTGTTCCACTCCAGTGTTTGTTCCACTCCAGTGTTTGTTTTCTCCAGCATTTGTTCCACTCCAGCGATTATAATTAAAAGTTTGAAAGATTCTACTCCTGCGTCTCATCTCTTCCTCTTCCACTCCTTGGACACCAATGTTACAGAAAGACTGACCTACAAAAATACAAATATACTTCCCTGTTCCTCCTAACGTCTACCTCTACTCCAGCGATCCCACTAATCCCCCTCTCATTCAAAGCCTCACCTCGATGAGCACATCAGAGCATGGAGCCAACAGAATTATTCTTGGAGCTGTTCAGGCAGGATATTCCCCTCTTGGAATACACAACCAAGTTCCTTCACCTCACTGCTTCGACATCAATACCGGTCTGTAAAGGTTCCAACAGGAAGGAAGCGGGAAGTGGGTTGGCAGTCCAGGTAAATCAGCTTTTATTCAAGCGTTCAGCTTCACAGACAAAGTATAGGCTTTTCAGCTTCATAAACAAAGAGCAGGCTTTTCAGCTTCATAGACAAAGAGCAGGCTTTGCAGCTTCACGCAACACTAAAGAGGCTTTCAGATACAGACGTGGCTTTTCAGCTTCACGCAACTCTCTCTCACTGGCGTACTCGGCGGCCTTTTCAAGCCCATCTCTGTCGTCACTGTAATGAGAAACAGGTGTTACACATCATTAATCACCAGGTGATGGTCCTTAACGCTTCCTCTCTCCCCAGTGAAAGACACACAACCACGTCCTGCTCCACATACCCCCACCACCCGACTCAGGCCTGGGCAACGTCCGGCCTGCCAACTCCCCCCCCCCCATTCCTGGAGAGGAAATCAACCACAACCATCTGTGGCCCCGGCCTGTGGACCACCTTAAATTTGAAGGGCTGAAGTGCCAAGTACCAACGAGTGATCCATGCATTGGTATCCTTCATACGGTGGAGCCACTGAAGCGGAGTGTGATCCGAGTGGAGGATGAAGGCCCGCCCCAGCAGGTAGTAGTGGAGAGTTAGGACCGCCCACTTGATGGCAAAACTTTCTTGATGGTGCTGTACTTAGTCTCTCTCAAAGAGAGCTTACGACTAATGTACAGCACGGGGTGCTCCACACCCTCCACCTCCTGCGAGAGCACGGCCCCCAACTCCCTCTGATGCATCCGTCTGTAAATTAAAGGGGAGCAAGAAGTTAGGAGCATGTAAAAGCGGCCTGCCACAGAGTGCAGATTTCACTCTCATGAAAGCCTGTTGGCACGCCGGATCTGGTGCCCCCTTTTTAGAGAGATCAGTTAAGGGGCTGGTGACATTAGAAAAGTTAGGAACAAACCTTCTGTAATAGCCAGCCAGCCAGCCCCATGAACTATCTCACCTCCTTTTTAGACTTGGGACATGGGCAGGCCGCTATCACTGTGGTCTTATCAATTTGGGGACGTACCTGCCCATGACCCAAGTGGAAGCCCAGATACCGTAATTCCACCCGCCCAATTACGCACTTTTTCGGGTTTGCCTTTGAGCCCCGCCCACCTCAGCGACCTCAGGATGGCTCTCAGATGCTGCACATGCCTTTGCCAATCATTACTGTATATTATGATATCATCTAAGTAGGTAGCAGCATACACAGCGTGTGGCCGGAGGATCTTATCAAAGAGGCACTGGAACGTGGCGGGAGCCCCGAACAAATCGAACGGAAGAGTGACGAATTGGTGTAATCTGAACGGTGTGGAAAAGGCCGTTTTTTTTCCTCGGGATAATGGAGTTAAGGGGATCTGCCAATATCCCTTTGTTAAATCCAATGTCGAATAAAATTGAGCCGCACCCAACCGATCGAGCAGTTCGTCAATTCAGGGCATTGGGTAAGCATCAAATTTAGACACCGCGTTGACTTTCCGGTAATCAACACAGAACCGGACTGACCCATCACTCTTAGGTACAAGAATAACCGGGCTCACCCAGTCGCCGTGCGATTCTTCTATTACCCCTATCTCGAGCATTGCCTCTAATTTGTCCCGAATCACCTTTTTCTTGTGTTTGGGTACGCGGTATGGCCGACTACACACTACCACTCCTGATGGGGTCTCGATATGGTGTTGTATGAGGTTAGTCCGACCGGGAAGAGGAGAGAACACATCCGCAAACTCTTTTTGCAACCTGGCCACCTCCATGAGCAATTATGTTTTTAAGGGTTCGATTAAATCGTTCCACCAGCCCGTCAGTTTGCGGGCGATAAATGCTGGTGCGAATCGATTTAATCCCCAGCAATTCATAAAGTTCATGTAGTGTTCATGACATAAACATTGTGCCTTGGTTGGTGAGGATTTATTTCGGAATCCCCACCCGGGAGATAATTTTGAAGAGTGCCTCCACAACCCTGTGTGCTGAGATGTTGCGTAAAGGCACTGCTTCCGGATATCGTGTTGCATAATCCACCAGGACTAATACAAAATGGTATCCATGTGCTGACTGTTCTAATGGCCCGACGAGGTCCATTCCAATTCTTTCGAAGGGGGCCTCGATTAACGGTAATGGGCGCAATGGCGCACTTGGGTTGGCCGGTGGATTCACCAACTGCCATTCACGGCATGCTGCACACCATCTGCGTACATCCCCGCGAATGCCTGGCCAATAAAAGCAGGCCATTAAATGGTGTAGTGTTCTCTCTGGTCCTAAGTGACATGCCATTGGATTGTGATGAGCCGCCTGGAAAAGGGTTTCCGGACGGCTCCTCGGGACTAATAGCTGGGTTATATTTTCATGGGTTTGAGTGTCCTGCGTCACTCAATACAACCGGTCCCTAATAACTGAAAAGTACGGGTATGTGAGGGCGACGTCCGGCTGGAGCTGCTGGCCATCGATTACTCTTACTTGGTCAAAGGCATGCCTAAGTGTTTCGTCATGCGACTGCTCTAGAGGGAAGTCCCCCTCCGGGAATTCCCTGAGGGTGGGAATACCGGAGGATTCCCCTCCTGCGTCATTCTGACACAGAGCAGATGCGGATGGCCCTGGCTCCGCCTCCCCAGCCATCGTGTCACACATCAAACACCATGTTTTCGGTTTGCAGGACCCATCCACACACAACGCTTTCAATAATCTTTTAAACCCCAGCCAATTTGTTCCCAAAATCAGTGGATGGGTGAGGCGGGAATTTACCACGGCCTCCACTCCATGTCACCCTGAAATTGAATAACGGTGGTCACTACCGGGTATTCGTAAACATCCCCATGCACACACCTCACCAACACCTTGTGATTTGTACCCAGAGCCCCATCATGAACCAAGCCGTGGTGGATCGAGGTTTGATTGCAACCCGAATCCACCAGGGCTTGGTATGTATACTCCTTAATCCTTACTGGTATGCAATACGTCCCAGCTTGATCGGGGGCGACCTGTGGCATGTCGGGGACCTGGATTCACGTCCCCACTTCCATTACCAGAGTCCGGTCCTGGATGTGTCCCAGCTCCTCGCAACTCCAACAGACCGGCCCAGGCTCCCCGACTGCACCCGTGGCGGCGGAGGCATCACCCTGGGGAGGACGACAGAGGGGGTAGGGGGTTGGTGTGTAGTGCAGCCCGCGGAAGCGGGTGCTGGTTTGGGTAAATACGCCCCCATTTCCGGGGGGCGTGAACAGGTCAAGAGGGTGGAGAGGGAGGGGCAGAAGGGGGAGTAGAAGGGAAAGAGAGAGAGAGACTTGAACTGCTCGCCGGCTTCGGGGTAGGCCGCCATGTGGGCTTCGGCCAGCTGGACGGCATCATCCACCGACGTGGGGTGATGGCACTGGACCCATTCCGCGGTCTTCTTGGGTAGATGAACAGTCAGCTGCTCCAGCACCACCATCTCTATTATATCCCTTCCCCGGCTAGCACCCATTTTCGGCAGGCATCCCGGAGCTGTAGGGCAAATGCAAACGGGCGGCCAACTTCACTCAGGGTAATGGAGCGGAACTACTGGCAATGTTGTTCGGGGGTGCGACCCACCCGTTGCAGGATAGCGGTCTTCAGTTTCACATAGTCCAGGAGTTCCGCAGCTGGCAGTTGTTGCGCCATGAGTTGGGCCTCCCCGGAGGGCCCACTGGGTATGAGGCCAGCCAGAGGCAGTGGCTGAGTGCTCAAAGAGGTCCAGGAATGCCTCTGGGTCATCCTGAGGGCCCATCTTCATCAGGAGCAGGTGCGGCTTCATCGCTGCCTCCGGGGTCACAGCGGAGGTTCTGCCTGGAGCTAACCAGCTCCATAGAGCCTGCCGATCCTTGGACTGGGCCTGGAGGAGCTCCTAGAAATGATGCTCCTGGGTGAGCAGGGCTTGGTGATGGGTCTCCTGGATGCTAGCCAGGGCGCGGATGACTTCACCCAGCTGTGAAGTGTCCATGGCGACCAGTCTTCTTCCTCTGATGTCCCGGGTTTCAGCACCAGTGCAAAGGTTCCAACAGGAAGGAAGCAGGAAGTGGGTTGGCAGTTCAGGTAAATCAGCTTTTATTCAAGCATTCAGCTTCACAGACAAAGTATAGGCTTTTCAGCTTCATAAATAAAGAGCAGGCTTTGCAGCTTCACACAACACTAAACAGGCTTTCAGATACAGACGTGGCTTTTCAGCTTCACGCAACTCTCTCTCACTGGTGTACTCAGCGGCCTTTTCATGCCCATCTCCATTGTCACTGTAACGAGAAACAGGTGTTACGCATCATTAATCACCAGGTGATGGTTCTTACCGCATCCTTTCTCCCCAGTGACAGACACACAACCACGTCCCACTCTACACAGATATATACTGTACCTCAAGCCCATTTATAGAATGGGATTAAACTTTCACAGACCCACAGCACTTCCGGAGGCGGAAGATCTTCCCTTGGCAAATTACATCCTAGCCACCCTGAATATCCATTACCCTTCACTCTCGTCACATTTGATAGAGATGTTGACTCCTTCCACAGCCCCTATCTCCATGGTAACTCCTCTCCATTCAATTCCCCTAAATAATTTTTTTGGGGGGTTCATCCTCTCCAGGTTCCAGTGGTCGATTCCCTGCTGCAGTCAGCGGTAGCGACCACGGAAGATGCACTTCCCCCTTATGCTGTGAATTATGGCAGGAACCCCGGGTCACAACCCGTGACCATGCCGGCCACGGTTAAGGAACCAGTGCCCATGCCTGCCACAGTTATTGAGCCAGAGCCAGTGCCTGTAGCCTCGACCATCCCAGAACCAGTGCCTGTAGCCTCGACCGTCCCGGAGCCAGTGCCTGTAGCCTTGACCGTCCCCGTATCCATGCTCCCTGCTGGCCAGAAGAGGAGGAGAAGGAAAAGGACTCCTTCTCCCCAGTCTCTGCCTATGCTTCTGACCACGGTGGTCGTTCCCCAGTCTCTGCCAGTGCTCACGACCATGGTGGTCATTCCCCAGTCTCTACCCAAGCTCTCGACTGCAGAGGTCGATCCCCAGTCTCAGCCTGTACTCTCTACCATGGTGGTCATTCCCCAGTCTCTACCCAAGCTCTTGACTGCAGAGGTCGATCCCCAGTCTCAGCCTGTACTCTCTACCACAGCTCTCAGCCCCGAGCCTCCCTCAACTCTCAGCCCCGAGCCTCCCACGGCTCCACCTTCCACAGCTTCACCTATTGACCCTCTCACAGCTCCGTCCCCAGAGTCTCCCACGGCTCCGCCTTCCATGGCTCCATCCCCAGAGTCTCCCATGGCTCCATCCCCAGAGTCTTCCACATCTCCGCCTTCTTCGGCTCCACCCCTCGAGCCTCCCTTGGCTCCGCCCTCAGACTCTTCCGCTGCTCCACCCACTTCCCCAGCGGTTCCGCCTCCTTTCCCATTCCCAGCCCTGAAGCCGCCCCCCAGGCCCCCGGATCCATTCCCAGCCCTGAAGCCGCCCCCCAGGCCTCCGGATCCATTCCCAGCCCTGAAGCCACCCCCTAGGCCTCCTGATCATCCTCCTTGGATCCTTCATCTTCTGCATCATCATACCCTCCTCATCCATAGTTGGGCGCCAGGAGTCGCCCTTTAAAGGGGGGCTAATGTCACAGTCTGTCTCCCTCATTTTCTTCAAGGACTCTTATTTTGATGTTTTCCCCTGCACTACATCTCCCAGTATCCACCGCCCTCATCATTTCCATCTGTTCCTTATTATCCTCACCTGTATTCCATTCCCTCATTTAGTTCTTTGTGTATAAATACTCTCTAGTTTTGTTCATTGATTTGTCAGTCCTTGAAGTGTTACGTTGAGTTATTGAAGCAATTACTATTGATTAGTTTGTAATTTTTAGTGTTTGTTCCACTCCAGCAATTATAATTAAGTTTGAAAGATTCTACCCCTGCGTCTCCTCACTTCCTCTTCCACTCCTTGGACACCAACGTTAGAAGCATCACCTAGTTAACATGCAAAATAAATAAATAAATAAATAAACTGAAGAGCAAATAGTTTTCCTAAAAATATATGTCCACATAAGTAGACAGCGGGACTAAGTTGTGAAATTTAAAATAATTTATAGAAAGTCATATTTTTTTGTATCAAATTGTTAATCATGTTTCCAGGAGTGTTGGTTTTTCATGTTTTAAGATGTTACTGACATCAGACATTAGCATAATTAATTCTGATTAATTTAAAGTAATGGCCAGCATCATCCAATCACTGCCATCCATGTTAAAATACAATTATATATTAAATATTCTGAATCTAAGTACTAATTACCATTGTCCCATGTCTGCCAACCATGTTGAGTGGTTCAGACATCATCTGCAGCATGAAACTAAACTACCTTTGACAGGAAGTTTGGATTGAATGCACTTGGCTTCATAGGAAAGCTAAAGGATGGTCCCTTGCTCCCTATTTAGTGAATGACTTAACCTCCAGTGTGCTGTCTGTCTGCAGTGGTCTCACTTCATTTTCATCCTAACTCCATTTAAAGCGCCTGAAAGCAATTTTTTATCTCAATGTGAATATGCACAGTAAATGCATGATTTCTAATGAAAACATTGTGCTATTTTACACATTAGTGTACATTGTGTTTAGCAGTGTGGCATTTTACGATAAGTAACGGAATTTTTTTAAAAGTATATAGGATGAAACTAGAGACTAATCTTTTGACTCAAACAGGTTTCTATATAAAAACTTAATTAGGTTTCTTACCAGATGTAGTTTTGTTGGTGTTTCTCCCAAAGACATATTCCGCTGTGATCGGTGCTATGTTATTTTATCACATGACTCTGTACGTCAAAAGTCTAACCCTTTACTGACAGCCCAGAGTCTCCTGAACTGAGATCAGTTGGTTGAATGAAATGAAATTATGCTTTGCGTATTGCGAAGCCATATTACAACGTCCACCCTTGTTTACGTGTGGTCGCACAAGGGTTTGGAATGACATGAGGATGAGTAAATAACGAAAATTTTTGGACAAACAATACTTTTAAACATATAATGCTAATGTACATTTACAGGTATGTTCAGTAATTTGTCCAGCAATTGCAATCTCATGAAGTCAATGAGCTTATCAAGAAATATGTTCACCTTCTTGACAGGTCTCTTCTCACCTATTCAACACAGTGTCCACAACTAATTTCATACCACAGATGGCTTAAATTTCAAGTGGGTAAACATGGAAATGTCAAGCGATGCAGATACTGTGAGAAAATATGAAGCCAAGCTCATCTGTGTACAGCATTAGACTTGCTGCACCTAAAAACACCCTCTTGTCAGAGACACATCAGACTGTATCATGGGGTTAGAACAATCCTTGAGCCCCTGTGCCTTGCAATCATGAGATATGGCCATGAGCACCATGAAGAGTATGACTGCTGTGGTAAAGAATCTGAGAAAATCCAGCAAAGCGTCCCCTTCTTAAATTAAATATATGCATGTATAATGTGTATAAAAGCATTAAGATGTGCGAGACTGGGCTGGAAATAACTCATGCATGCTTGAGAGCACTTGGCTGTGGCTACAGAAGCATTTATGTGACTTCACATCTCTCATAGATGTCAAGCTAGGGCTCAATCTCCTGTGAAAGGACTCAGAAATTCCGAAGAGTATGGATTCGCTAGTAGTCCGCCTGCGTGGCTGTGAAAGACGTGTCAAGTACCGTGTCCATAAGTGAGCTTCCAAGCCGATGAGGTTCTGGCCAAGGGAGAGGTCTTTCATGAAGTATTGAGTAAGCAAGTTACAGAGAGAGACAGAGTGAGAGAGGAGGAGGTGAAGATGACTGTGAGCTGCCTGATCCTCTCAGTTATCTGACAGTCCAGATCTGATGTGTGCTGTCCTGTCATTAAATTCTCAGAAGCTCTCTATCTTCACTAGCTGAAAATAGTCAGTTTTCACTGAAAGTCATATCTTTGCTTGGGTGGACACGAGTCAGGGCAGATTGGGGGCCCTATTTTAAGAGCGCTTGTGCTAAGCACAGCGCTATGCCATAAGTCATAAGCACAAAGTCAATGGGTATGGCCATGAAGTTTTGGTATTTTCGTGCAAGCATGCGATAAGTCTAGGCGCAAGTGGGTTTGGCTAAATTCCGCGCAAGGCACTAATCGGCACTTCACTTCTACCGGACGATTTTGATTTAAAAAAATAAATAAAAATGCATTTATTGAAACACAAAACATTTTTACCAAAAATATTTCTAAATTCAAATTACTCTTCAAACAAAATGAAAATATAATCAAAATAACGAAGCAGTCAAAATAAATAAATAAATAAATAAATAAAAATAAAAAAAATAAAAAAAATCCAAACATTTTACTCTCTCCGACTTCTTCCACCAGCACTTTTGCAGTGACTTAAAAATCACTCTATGACAACAGGTGGAAAAATACCAATAGGATCATAAATACAATTTTAAATATAAACATAAAAATATTATTAATAATAATTGAAAATTAAACCATGACCTATAGATAGTTTAAAGGAATAGTTCACCCCAAAATTTAAATTTTCTTCCTTATTCACTTACCCTGATGCCATCCCAGATGTGTATGACTGTCTTTCTTCAGCAGAACACAAATGAAGATTTTTAGAAGACGATAGAGCTCTGTCAGGTCCTTATAATGGAAGAACATGGGTGTCAGCAATTTGATGGTCCAAAAGTTACATTTAGGCAGCATAAAAGTAATCCACGCGACTCTAGTCGATCAGTGAATGTCTTCTGCAGCGAATCGATGGGTTAATGTATGAAACAAGTAGATAATTAAAACTTTTTTAACTTTAAATCATCGCTTCCATCCAGAGCTCTGACGCTGTTTGAAATGGCTGAACTCTCGCGTGACGTTCGTTCTTCTGTTGTAAATAAGCACCGCCTCCGAATTCTTGCATGAACTCGCTGACATGCTTACATCATGCTTCATGTCAGCTGCTGGCAGGAAGTGCTTTTTAAAAATTAATAAAGTTTTAATTATCTATTTATTTTTTACACAAACGATTTACTGCTTGATGTTAATTTTGGGTGTTAGCTAAGAAAATTCCCATACTCAAAGCAAACTAAACTTCAGTGTTATGCAACATTTCTAAAGTGTTCCACAAGTCCAAGAGCTAAACATAAAGAGGCCAACATCCATGCCTTGACTATTGAAAGTATTCGAGTTAGTATCATAGGAGGACTCCGTTATCTGCGCCATCTCCAGCTGGAAGGCATTTTTAATTGATAGGGAAAAAAGGCAGAGGTGGGAATGAGTCAGGTATTTTTCACTCTTTTTGTCCTCCCTTCCCTCACTTTCACTTTTCAATCTGTTTTCCCCTCAGCATCGTGAGCAGGGGATCACTTTGACGGCGAGGTGTGGGCGGATGTGTCTGTGTTTGCACTTACAGAGCCTGTGTGGTGTCACAGAGGTTTTGGAATCTGCCTCAGCACCGGGGAGGGCCTGGAGGAATGGAAGGTGGGGGGAAAAAAGCAAGCAGGAGGAAAACATGCTGGCAGGCTGTTAACAGACAGCTGCAGACTAGTGGGCGACCTGGTGAGAGTGTCCTAACTCAGTGCCAATGGAAGAGAGAAAACACAGGATGGAGAGATGGAGTAAAATATATCTTTGCATAGAAGAATAGATCCTTTAAAGGGATAGTTCACCCAAAAATCAAAATTCTGTCATCGTTTACTCACACTCACTTTGTTTCAAATTGGTATGACTTTCTTTCTTCTGTGGAAAACAAAATGAGATGTAAGGCAAAATCATAAGAGTTTGGAACAACAAGGGTGAACTTTCCATTTAAGGCATTAAATTGCATAATTCCCTCACTCCATCCCTTACAAAAAAAATACTGTGGGAGGATTATGGAACAGCAAAGGCATCAGATGATCAACAAGGTACTGAATGATTACCATATTCATTCACCATGGCATTTACATGGTAATCCAAGGTACTACCATGGTACATGTCAAAAAACCATGGTATTGCCATGATACGCACATATATCCCCCCCAAAACAAATATGGTATTACCATTGTTCCATCACAGAGGACATTTTATTGCTGGGAGGTTGTTCTTTCATGGCTCATGTTTCATGACAAATGGAGTTCTCAGTTTATGCTTTATTAATGAATTGACAATTGTTGACAAAGTCAATAGTATAGAGCTAATTTATAAATTAAAGAAATAGTTCACCGAACAATTTTTATTTTAAATTTAATTAATCACTTACCCTCATGCCGTCTCAAACTCATATGGTGAAACACAAAGATATTTTTAAGTATGTATGATGTGTTTTTGTCCATACAATATAAGTCAATGGGGTTCAAAACTTTTAAAGGTCAATTCAGATTGCCCCAACAAACTCTAACAAACATCAACATTCTAAAGTTATCTGTTGGATTTAGAATGTTGAGAAGCAAAACTGTTATTGTTAAACTGCCCCAGCAAACTCCAACAGGGCAAACACACTAACCCAACAAAACCCATCAAGCAGTGTGAACTGGCTTTAAGATCCAAAAAGGAAATAAAGACAGCATAAAAGTAGTCCATACGACTTGAGTGGTTTAATCTATGTTCTCTGAAGTGAAACAATCCCTTTGGGTGAGAGACAGACCAAAATTTAAGTCCTTATTCATTGTAAATACCAGGAAAAGCAGAAGACCTACAGCAAGTAAAAGGCTAAATTTTCTCTTTATTTATGCAAGTATGCAATTTCTGCGACACAAGTGCCACCGAATGGAACTGCAAAAATAAACAATGTTTTCAAAAAAGCTTTTCGAATACACCCTTCATCTGCCATTTGTCAAACAAATAGATAAACCCACCCCCAACTCACGCCATTGGTAATGTTGTTGAGGAGGGTCTAAGCGGGTCGCTCTAAAAATCAGGAATTTGTATAGCACCACAGAGACACAGTGTTTACAGTTTTTGAGAAGAAAAATGACCCTCAAATAGCTTACTTACAGTTGTCTCTCCAATTTAAGCTGTGTTTAACAGAAAAAGTTACATACTTCAGCTTTAATCAAATTACCATCGAGGAGAAACAATTGAGATATTAAAAAGATCTCATTTGTGATTTTTCTTTCCTATGGGATGTCCAAAAAGCATGATAGTACCATGGTATGTTTTGGTATTTTTGTTAGTGTTGACTTGGCCCTGATCTCAGGTACGCATCAGGACATAAAAGAAATAACAGGAAAGCGAACATCAATGTTTAATATATTTGCACTTCTGAATTGATATGCACATTCACACAGGCACCCAAGCATGCACACATATGCACACACATACAAACACACACATCGCTGATTTTAGCTTGATTCCTTAGGCCTAATTGAGCAGTGCAACAGCATATAGGATGTTTAATGAACAATGAAATCAAGTCATTACGATCAGACATATGGTCATGATAAAGAGGAGGGCATATCCTGCTGAATGTTGACATTATCGATATTGATTTATAAATATGTCCCAGGACAGCAGCAATAGTGAATTATGTTGTCTTTATGTCTTGCAATAGGCACTATGATAGATCCTCCTCTCTCCTCTGCAGGTAGAGGCAAAGTGACAGCGTGCCAGCAGACAGGTGAACGGATTGTTGACTGCATAAATGAGAACTCTGGCAGGGAGTCAAAGGTGCCCATGGTTTAGCAGGCCTGCTGCCAGCCTGGCAAATGAATGCCCTCTTCACATGCATGCATTACATTCAAATGATTTTGAGCCTCACTTATACCCAATCAGAGTCCAGGCCCATCTTTAAAAGTGCTTCCTTTCCTATCAAACCCCCTAATTCGCCATTGTGTGGAGCATAATACCACTGACTTCTAACCAGACAGCGAGAGTGATCCCAGAAAAATGCTATCATACTCTGACCAATTCAGTTGGCAAATCAATTGCATAGGTATAAATGGACACAAATGTGAAAACCCCCATTCCCGCCCTCATCCAAGATGATGATGAGCCTGCATACAGAAGAGAGGTTGAACAGCTGGCTCACTGGGGCAGTCAAAACAACCTGGTGCTCAAAACAGTGGAGATCATAGTGGACTTCAGGAGGAACACCCCAGCATCGAACCCGCTGACCATTCTGAACAGCACTATGGCAGCAGTGGAGTCATTCAGGTTCCTGGGCACTACCATCTCACAGGACATGAAGTGGGAGACCCACATTGACTCCATTGTGAAAAAGGCCCAGCAGAGGTTGTACTTCCTTCACCAGTTGAGGAAGTTCAACCTGCCACAGGCGCTGCTGATACAGTTCTACTACAGTTCAGCAGTCACTGAATCTGTCCTCTGCACTTCAATAACTGTCTGGTTTGGTTCAGCTGTGAAATTGGACATCAGAAGACTACAAAGGACAGTTCAGACTGCTGAGCGGATTATTGGTTGCCCCCTGCCCTTCCTTCCAGAACTGTACACTTCCAGAGTGAAGAAAAAGGCCTGGAAAAATCACTGTGGACCCTACTCACCCAGCCCACTACCCTTTTGAACTGTTGCCTTCTGGCTGATGCTAGAGAGCACTGGGCACAAGAACCGTCAGGCACAAGAACAGTTTTTTCTCTCAGGCCATCCACCTCATGAACAGTTAAAAATTCCCCATTGTGTCATGGCTCTGGTGAGTTTGCCGGTTTATTCTGTTGTTTTGTTTTTCTCTCTCCCTCTTGTCTCGCAGGTGGAGACGGCACACATGATCGGTGTTTCCATGGGAACATTGATCATTCCAGGGGTGGCGCTGATCATGCCACTGATTAACATGCTAGCTACACCTGTTCAACTCTGATTGCACTCCCTACTTAATCCTTGTGTGCCCTCACTGCCTTTGCTAGATTATTGTTTGTGCTGTCAAGCAGCTAACCTTGCTCTCTTTGTCTTGTTGGTGCTGTCTCGTGTATCTTTTGGTTGCCTGTCTCTGCCCGCCTGTCGGGAAGTGTGGTTACCTTCCAGTTTGCTGTACGCCTGTCCTTGCCACCCACGAATTGCCAGTGGAGGATTCCTCATCTCTGCCCACATGTTGGGAATACGACTGCCCTCCTTTGCCCGGGCTTTGTTCTCTGCACCACACCACGCTTCAACGGACACTTTCTACGGATCTGCTCCCGACTTCCACGACACTGTCTATGAACGCACTTCTCCTTTGCCCACTGTGTGGCCACCATGCGCACTAAGACTCTTTCTTCACCTCCTGCTAATGCAGCTGCTGCTGGGATCGCCAGTCTTCGCCAGTTCAGTTTACTGACATTTTTCTGTTGTTAATAAATACTTTGAACTGTTCTTCTGCTTTTGGGTCCCTTTGTCTCACTCTCGCTCTGACACATTGAGCAATAATTATGTGCAATACACAGTTTAGTCAGTTTATATTTATTTAACATATCCTACCTCTTCTGCCATACATTCCCTTGCATCTGTATATAACAGATTTGTGTTTGTATTTGTACAAACATATATATATATATTTTGTCTTATTGTGTATTTCTATATATACTTATTTTTTTCTATTTGCTCTTCATTTTTATTCTATTTTTTATTATCACTGTCTTGTTGTTGTTTTATTGTTTGTGCACTGGAAGCTTCTGTCACCAAGACAAATTCCTTATATGTGTAAGCATACTTGGCAATAAAGATCATTCTGATTCTAATCTGGCTCTGAATATATATTTTCAATGGAATGGGTAAAACAGCACTGATGCAAGTACACTAGAGAGGAGACCGGGGCCAGCTGTCACATGGGAAATTGTCACAAGTGCTATAGGTCAGTAACTATAAGGTTTTGAATCAAAAGTCTAATTACACAAATGCTTGCCTTTTCTAGCAGTGGTTTTGTATGTTGGTTTCAGACACCTGGTTCCTAGTAGGACCTTTTTTGTGACTTTTCAACTAAACTTAAAGGTGCTGTAAGCAATTTTACGCCGGATTCACACATACTCCGGGAGCAGGGTGTGAGCAAGTGGCGGTGTCTCTTTTCTAGGTTCCTACGGCAACGGTGGGCAGTCACATGCACTTGTTTATCAGCATACTTGGTCATGATTGGTTAATATATAAAGTCAGTCCACTGGGCGGTCATTTTTGGAATGCTTTCGGACTGGCTGGGTAATGGGTACGTGAATCGGATTTTAGTCAAGCAGTGTTCCAAGAGTGCTGATTTAATTCACTGAATCATTCAATAACCATTTCTGGAGATTGCATTTTTACTCCAGTAGGTGGCGACCAATGAGCATCTTTTATGTTATGAGTGAGTCTTTCAGTCATTGACTCAACAACAAATTGAAGTGAACAAGAATGATTCATGCACTTAAAGGATTCGTTCAAAAAAACTCATATCAGCTGTGCTGATTTATGGCACAACAGCACTATTTTGTGTGATATTGTATTGTATTTAAATATATTCATATTTATGTAATAGTTAGGTAAGCAAGTGAACGCCACAAAAAACACAGCTGTCATAAATTAAGGAAATTTTTGTGTATAAAATAATTATGTAGACTTTAACTAAAAGGTTAAACTGTCTTCTTAGGACAAATATTATTATTTTTTTTTATCATAAATGGTAGGCTGGGGCAAGTTGTCACATGTGTTTTATATAGACCTTTACCCACATACATTCCTGGTCATTTCCCTTTAGGAACTTTCTAGATGAAAACTCTAAATGGCACATCCGAGGAGACTTTTTCCTCTTGCATGCACACACAAAAGTAAACCCTGTAGTGACGTCATCTAGTGTCTTTTTTTTTTAGTCACTGCTGCAATGTATGTGCCTGTACAGAAATAGATTTTCCAAAATAAACCTACTATAAACCTATTCGCTGGAGTAAAAATTATGACAAGGACATTTTCAGACATTTCTTTCCTCCACTGTCTCTTTAGCCAATGGAGATGGAACAAGCTGTTGGCAAAAATGAAAGTCCAGTGTACAGGCACTTAGCCAATTTTAATTATGCATGCCATTTATCCACTGTCCAAATAACCCTGTCCACTTGTTCCTTGTAAGTGTATCAATCTGAGTCAAGCACTATTTACAGCCATGGAGTAGGCTGGTCCTTGGGGAGATAACCCCAGCCTGGGCTATGGTTGGCTGGAGCAACCTGAAAGTATACACACATCAGGCCATTGCACTTTGCCTCCATACTGGTGCAAATAAGGGCCCTCCATTCAGAAGTCTTAGTGGAAAAGAGGCATGTCACCACTGGCAGAAAATATGTAGCTTTTTTGTAAAGCTTTTAGAGTAGGTGGTGTGTTTATCCCAGCAGTTTGGCCGAGGGCAGCCACTGTAGTGTTATGGTGCAACTTGTGTGTTGTGTAAGTGTGCATGTATATTTTTATGACAATCTTTATGTGTGCACATTTCCCCCTTTCCTGACCATTGCCTTTCTTTTCGCCTGTGCCTCAGCTCTGAAAAACTTCAAGTGTTGCTCCAAGCAAGAGACAAGGGCAGGGGTCGTCAAACTTTTTGACATGGAGTGCCATTTTTTATTTTCCTGGTCAATGGCTGCGCCACTCATAAAAGTGCTTTAATGAAAGAAAACCTGTCTTTTGTACAAAATGAGTTAATACAGTTAATGTCACAAATTTGCTTATTTGATTACTGATCATGAAATTGTGTGGAATCTTAAATATTTCTTATATTATGTCATTGTAATCATGTAATTACCAGCACGCAAGCAACTGCAAGAGAGGAGCAGGCTATTTTATTTATATGACATTTTTCGCACCTGCATTCCAATCTACATCTTGATGTAATCCTTCCTAGTGTCACAGAAATTACATACTCCAGCTTTAATTATAGCTGGTCTCATGACCAAAACGTCACCGTACTGACTTTTTGCCTGCATCATCCAAATGTCTTTAGGTGTATTCGACTTAATGAAGCGCCTGTTACTGACATAGCAGAAGTAGTAAAAGTAGAATGTGAAGTATGCAATTGTGAAAGAAGCCCATTAAACACATGCGTCTTTACCGAGAACGTCAAAGGGAAAATACGACTGCCCCGTCTGTTGTGGACAAATTAAAGAACAATATTTTTATGGAGTGTGTTGCTGATTCAGTGGTGGGTTGTCTGACAGACATTCTTTGACAGTTGTTCACAGTTTCTTTAATTAACTGTTGCAGAAGAAAAACCTGTGGGATGCTGTAACATAGGCCTTTATGTTGCGCACCTCTATACACCTAAAATAAACTTTTGAAGCGACTCCAAGATCTCCAGTTACACTGAAGCACAATATTCTGCACCCGGGATGCAGATAAGTGGTGTTGCCCTATGTTGGAGCATCTCTTTTCATTATAAAGTTCCCCTGGGGTAAAAAGCACATTTTATTTTATTTTCTCCCAAAACACTAAATAGCAAAAACTACCACCGGACTTTCCTTAACAGCTGATGATTATGCTCCTATACACAGATGAGCTCTTCGTGATATAATTTATTTTAGTCTTGATAATTAATGATGTGTTTAAATATTTCCAAACTCCAAACAAACACTTGTTGATATAAAAGAATATATCAAATCAATCACACAGTGCATCTACATGTACAGACTGATCAATTATCAAAAGAATGGAGGGCCCCATTCCAGCTGACAGATCAACTCACTCACCAGTGGCGGATTTAGGCATGGGCGACATGGGCAGTTGCCCAGGGCGGCACCCACACAGACCCCCCCCCAAGTCAACAACTTTGGGGGCGTGTTGAAGTGGGTTTCGCCCAGAGCGCCATACAAGCTAGAACCGCTACTGCAACTCACCATATTTGAAGAGCAACTCCATCCTCCACTTCTTCACTGAGCGCAAATATACAGTATGTCCTTCAGTTTTTTACTTCTGATCCTTCAATAACTTGGGTTTTATTGATTTTTGGCTACATTTCACTTTCTTCATTTGTTGCGTTAACCACAACCAGGCTTTATGATGTAGGCCTACTACGTAATACTGAAAGCTTGGCTTGAAGGTTTACCTCAGATAATTATTGTTTATTAATGTGGAAGGAGGCAAACATCATTTCACCTTATTTGGCCACATTTTAGGTGGAAACAATTGACGTTGCTTCATTTGAAACTAAACTTTTTTTATTTGTATTATTCAGTTTACTAAGCGGAGCCTTGACTTGAGCTGTCAGCCTCCTCTGGCATTTATGCAGCACCTTTCAAACTTGCCTGGGCTATCACGTATGAAAGAAAATAAATGAAATACACATTTTCACATTAGCCTGTATGTATTATGCACACTTGAAGTTAAATCGATCAAAACAACTGTTAATTTGATATTATTCTTTTTTAAATATATATATTTTTTAATACTCAGCTGTCCTTGCTACCTGTGACAGGCTGCCAGTATAATACAAAACTTTACTACTGTTATCACAGGACTGCCTGCTGTTAGCCTACTGTGAATATCACCAGGCAGCGAGAAATGGTTCAAGTTCAAATACCGAAAGACTCATAAACCAAGTAAAATGACCCTGCTGGCAATGTTCTTTGCATTTTAGACAAGACTGTAGCGCTCTCTCTCTCTCTCTCTCTCTCTTTTTCTCTCTCTCTCTCTCTCTCTCTCTCTCTCTCTCTCTATATATATATATTTATGTATTTATTTATTTTTCCTTACAGATGTCCTAATCTTATTTTTTAAGTGCCAATTGTGAACAATTGCAACAAACTGCATTTTGCTCCTGAAATGATTATCTAAAGGTCAAACAATACACTTTTCTGTCTGTAAGGTCATGACATGGATATCATATTGAACCATGATGTCATATAGGGCATAAGCAAGTTATTATGAGTTTGGTTTACTCAAATAACATATCTAAAAAGTTGCCTTCATATCTTGTGTTTTCTGCTGTAGTCAGTTTTAGATATTTTAAAATATTCTAAAGTATTGCAATTTAATTTATGGTTTTCATAAAAAATATGGGCACACTAAAAATAATGAATAATGCTTTCCATTAACATTGAAACAAGTCTAAACACTGGAATGATTTTAGTATTCTACCCCCAAGGAATTTATTTACAGTACATGAGGAATCTGAAGAGTTCTGATACTGCTGTATGAGTTTATTTCTAATGCAGTATAAATAATTATTTATTTTTATTAAAGAGTGAAATGCCCCCAGCTGTGAGATATCACTGCAAGTATAAGCTTCGCCAATTTACAAAAGAGATATGTACTTAGCTGTCTCAAAGGACGCATAGTCTCTGCCTACCTTGTCCGGTGTCGCTGCATATTCCGATCTATGCAAATCTAACTCCTACGTAATGAACTGCTTTTACCTCAGACAGTGAACTCAGAATGTTTATGTAAATGATAACACATCACACACCTCTAAAGACCTTTTGTTAGAATAAAATGATGTTTTTTAAAGTAACTCAAGGCTATAGCTTTTGATTTAGCAGTCATGATAACCTAATGTAATTGTTTTCATTTGCTCTGTGTTGTATGTGCTTGTTAGTAAAAGCCTTATTTTGCTGATGCTTCACAACTGAAACTCACAGGGAACGTTATATTTTCACCAACATACATTCCCTTGTAACATGTATGCAGCTGTCATACTTGTGCATTATTCATGAGATATTTAAATTCAGAGGGAGGGACATGACAAAACACTTATCAAAACAAATGTTTTTCAAATACTTATTCAGAGTGCGTTGGCTGGAAAACTGACACACTGCTTCCACGTCTTCATGGACAAGCAAAAAAACTCACATAAACATACTAAGTCTGTGGGCCACAGTTATTTAAACTATGAAACCACTCCATTGAATTTGCCATTTCTGGAATGTAATTTTGGGTCCTATATCTTAAAAACTGTAATCCTTTAAACATGGATTTGCATAATCCAATTTTGACAGTAATACCGGAGAAATGTAATAATCAGAACATTTACATTTTGCTTTCCCGTTCAGTTTGAAGGCCCCATTTTCCAAAGGCGACGTATGGAAATGTTATCAATTACCCTACAAGAAACAACATCACAGAAGACCCATATGGCATGAAAATCTGTAATCAATGCATATTACACACCACTAACGGCAATCATCCACAGCTGCTGTGAAGGATAAATGTTGAGCCACTTAAACAAATGGCCCACCATTGCTTCAAGGGCACTTAATGCAGACATTTGAAAAAAACCTAGACCTAATAGGATCTCATCTTTCTGACACTGCCTGACCAAAAGGAGGATTTGCTCCAGGCATCTGTGCCATAGTCCAGATGTTAAGATGGATCTGCTATGTTCAGGGGTGGCAGATGCTCTATTATATTGACTGCCGCAAAACATTTCCTCTTCAGAATTATAACTATCCTCCTCTTTCTCCACTCCATTTAATAGGCTTAACAAATAAATGGAGGATTTGAATAAATCACAACTAATAATTCACCTCACAGCCTGTCTTCTTCTCTCCCCAAAACCCATTTTCGGACATTAGAGCCCTCTCTCTTTAATATTGACGGCTACTTAACATATTTAGCTTCAGTTTAGACAGCTCAGTGCAAATATAATAAAATCCCAAATTCAGGGTCTATAGACTGATTGTAGGTGATCGGGCAATTTGCAGAATGTCTCTGTGCATCTTCACCTATTGTAGATTGGCATCACTTTTAATCAGTCAGTTTCATGTTTTGCCATTTGTGGTTTCAAATAGGCTAGCTGAGATTTCCAATGTGCACTGTAAAAAGTAGTAACATGCAGTTGTTACCTAAAGATGCTATTTCTACCTGATCTAACCCTTAAAGTTAGTTTTGTTGGTTTAACCTTACATATTTAGGTTAATTCATTGATGTTAAATAATACTTTTGACTTGAATAAAGCCTGTTAATTTAGATGTTACAATATGAAGCACACTTTTTTCAGTACTGTATGTGCATGCTCTTAAATATCCCCTTGTAACATCTCATTGTAAATACCTATTTAATCAGTCATTAGATTTTTGATACATTTCCAAATCAGTGAGAAACAGAAAATGGTATCATAGTCAAACCTCTCTTGCACATTGGAAATTTTACTTACACATACCAATACCATATCAAATTAACCTGCATTTATTAGCAAGGGAAACATAGACCAAAGGTATTTAGAAGTAAAACCCTTTTTTTTCAGTATTAATTAGCTGAAATTCATTAGCTCAAATACAAATAACAGGCCCGTTAATATTCCTAACATACACTCACGTAGAACTTTATTAGGAACACCTGTACACCTTCTTATTCATGCGATTATCTAATCAGCCAATCGTGTTGCAGCAGTGCAGTGCATAAAATCATGCAGATACGGGTCAGGAGCTTCAGTTAATGTTCACATCAACCATCAGAATGGGGAAAATAAATGCGATTTCAACCGTGGCATGATTTTTGGTGCCAGAGGGGCTGGTTTGAGTTTTTCTGTAACTGCTGATCTCCTGAGATTTTCACACACAACAGTCTCTAGAGTTTACTCAGAAAACAAAAAAACATCCAGTGAGCGGCAGTTCTGCAGACAGAAATGCCTTGTTGATGAGAGAGGTCAACGGAGAATGGCCAGACTGGTTCGAGCTGACAGAAAGGCTACGGTAACTCAGATAACCCCTCTGTACAATTGTAGTGAGCAGAATAGCATCTCAGAATGCACAACATGTTAAACCTTGAGGCAGATGGTCTACAACAGCAGAAGACCACATCTGGCACTTTATAAGGATCATAGTGTTTTAAGTGCTCAGCGAGTGTGAGCATAGCATTAACTTGTTAACTGTGTTGTTATTACAAGTGCAAATACATTTAAAACAACTTTAAAACACATGCGACACAAGACGCAGCTTAATTTGTGATAGGCACAGACTCCCTGCAACATTTGCAGTGTTGCATTAAACTGAGCAAGGGATCAATGCTCCTCTGCAACTACCCCCAAAACTTTGAAACAGCATGACTGACTGCTACCTACAAACAAGAATAGCAAACATTTAACCTCGCCACGTCACATCAGCCTGCCCACTCTAATGAGCATTCAGCGCTGACACCCCCACCACTGCAGCGGACCGGTGCTCCTCTGCAGGTCTCCTGCTGCACATCACTCAGAGGCACACATGCTCACACAAGCCCAGTCGGCCTGTGGGTAATGCACCAGATCACCAGTGCCTCTCTACAGATGGATGCCCACTTTTGCCACCTGCATGGTTCTTTATGAGTGCTGCAGAGAGCAAGGGAACCTTAGCCTCCACAATAAATCCATCCTGTGCCAGACACATAGGCAGCAGCAGCCTACAGCTCCCTCCTGGCCCCCTGCCCCTCTTCTCTAAGTGCAGCCTCCTGAGAGTCAAGGTTACAAAGTATGATGAATGGCTGTCAATCGTACCCCAAAGTTTACCGAACTTAAATTGTGACTGAGTGCATTCAGAGGATGTGTTGGACATCTGCTTTTCCCAGTAGTGCAGAAAGTCAATATTAAATGATGCCAGTCTTGTTCCTTTTTCTGTTTCTTTCCCTGTTCCTTTCCCTGTTTGCTTCGAGCAGAAAATGGTACAATGTTATTTTGTGGGTGGAATCATGCACAAATACTGTAGTAAGAATGTTACAATGAATGAAATAAATGTTGTTCCCTCTCTCTAAACTGGTTGAATGAATGTGATTATACGTGCTTTGCCAACTGTTGTATTTTGCATTAGCAATTTTCAGCTACAGTGGCAATATTTACCTTAAGGAGCTATTTCGAAGTTATCTAACACTTAAATTGATTTTGTTGGTGTAACCTAGTGTAGACAGGTTGATATAGTGCTGTATCAAACCAGTTAATTTAGTTGATACCACATGAAGCACATTTTTAGGTTAGCATTTTTATTTTATATTTGTATGTTTCCCACATGCATGTTAAAAAATGTTTTAATTAAAATACCAGCTTCAATACAAGTTAAGTTTAATCGACAGCATTCATGGTATATCCTAATGTTGATTACTACAAAAATGTATTTATTATAATTTAGTATAGCTGCAAGACATAAACAATATGCATGTTAACACGATTTTAGTGTGATAAATCCACTTACTAACCTTTTCAGTGTAAAGTTACATCCAGTTTTACATCGTTGTTGCCTTGACAAATGTAATACTGGTTAATTTAAAAGACCTTGCAGCTCAAATAATGCATACATTTTAACAGAAGGATTAATGTAAGTGCTTTTATAAAATTATAAGCTTCACATTACTGCCTTTAAACCCTCCAAAAATAGGCCCCATTCACTTCCATTGTAAGTGCCTCACTGTAACCTCGATTATTGATTTTTTACAAAAGATTTTTAAAAGGATTTTTACAGTGTACAGTGATGTGTTAACATCTCGCATTTTGAACTGAAGACTTCTCTCACGTGGCACACAGCCCTCTTGCATTCAGTGTTGAACCAACACCATTTATAGCCTCGCAGTAACCAACAATCTTATTATGAGATTTAACTTTGCCCCAACTGGACTTGTGGATGAGCGGTGCTCTGGCCGCGCTCCGTAACTAATAAAACACGGGCAATAGTTATAATAACGTGCCGTCGGTGGCGTTGTGACAGACAAAACTGCTCTGTAGCAATATAATAGAACTCCTGCCATGTGCTCTGTCTGTGCGGAATACATAAAGGCTCTGCCTTGAATGAATCACTCGCTCTTTAATGGATCTTTGAGGATCGCGCTTGACGCAGTGACGAGCTGTATTTTTTTCGTCCCCCAGTCCGATATCTACTGCCTCTTAGAAAATGTCAAGGGGGTTCATGGTGACATAGGGACCCCGGTTTTGGTTACGGAGAGACTGCAGGGCTCTTGCTTCGCTGTGCGAAAGAGGTAAGTGAAAATGTTTTGGAATTCAGCTCTGTCGCATCTACGGATATATTGTAGATAGATCGTTGGTTTTGTTGGACGATAAATGAAAAGAAGCATCGTAAAGAGCAACTGTAGTCTGTAAACAGAATTTAATGTCATGCAAGTTATCCGTGTATCTTCTGCACATCCGCGTATTTGCAACAAATGTCTCGGTGTGCTTCTGCCGGACTTGTTTAAGTTATAAATTGATCATAATGTGTTGAGTTTGGCGATGCCCCTAAACGGACTCGAAATGACCATGCAATTAGCGTATTTTTGCACTTAGGCGTAATATATATTGACACTCATACAAAACTACACAGGAAAGAGGGCGTTGGAGCGCGTTTCTTTTAAATAGCATGGGATAATTTGACATAAACTTAAACTATGCATTTGTGCGTTAATGATTTAGCTGAAATTATACATCAAACGAGTCAGCACTTGGTTAATGCATTAATATCTGTCTTTGTAGTTAGTTTGGGGTTTTATCTTCCTCCAAAGTGTCTAAGTTAGAGATGATACAGCCTTTAATATAAGACGCGAGGGCACCGCGAACATCTCCAGACTGTCGCCAAATGTTTCAGGACCCTGGACAGCAGACAGGTTTCATTTGCCGCTAGAGTTCGCCTTCAGCCATAAAACTGACAGCTGGTAGCCCCATTTCCGTCCTAAATCACAGAGTACTGTGTGAAAATATGTCCGATCAGTGCATGGCTAGCGTATTACACCAACAGAGCTCCGAAAGTTTTACAGCGAGCGGTAGCTTGTTTATCCATTTCCAAAACGGTTAACAATGAAAGTGGTTGTTATGGCTTAGGCTACTGTATACCTAAAATACAATTAAATTATCACCACTTGTGTGTAATGTTGAATGAGTACTGTGCGGGGCAACTGAGAGTGTTTCAAAGAGTGTCTCTTTGAAAACGGGTCTTTAGGATTTCTAAATTAAGGAATCATTTGAAGTCTCTAAAGCAAGAGAATAAGCTATTCAGAGACATAATAACTGAGTTTGAATCAAAGCTAAGATTGAAAACATGACGCAGATCACTTTGGAATACGTCATTTCAAAGAACTCAACTAGCTCAAGTGCTATTGTAAAACCTTGAGTTTAATAAAAAAATAAAATAAAATAAAACAATTAATAAAATAAAAATAAAACACTCACAATTGAAACAGATTGCAATGTAAATATGTGAGAAATATGAATATGGTATTTTAGTTGAAGAGTTACAGTAAGTGTAACAAAATACATGAAAAAGACACCAAACTTTCCATATTTTAACAAGACCTGAAAACAATGTGAATTATGTCATTGTTAATTTATCCATATAATGTAGGTAAACCTGTGATCTCAGCTGTGAAGTACTGTATGTGCATCCATTTGGAAATGTGTCATGTCTCTTATGACTCAAAAAGCTGTTTGTTTTTTCACCTTGACTGAGAGATCTGTACTTCTACCAGCTCTGACCTTTGACACTTAGCCTCAGGAAGTCTTTGAGCACATTAGGTCATCTAATGCAACTCGTAATGACCTTATAACACAGTTCATTACATAAGAATTAAGAGCTTCATGCGTGTTAAGTAAACTGCCTACCCATTTCAATTGTACAAATATCTTTGACAGGACAAGCAGTTTCTGTCTAAATCGAAGTATTCCTATTTTGAGAACTCTAAAAGACTTTCAAAGTTCTCAAAACACAAATATTTAGATTTATAATGTACTTGTAAGTCACAAAGGAACTCAGTTTGCCCTATAGAGCTGTTTTTGGATAGCTATTACCTATTTTGTTTATCTCAAAAGGTAGTGTGGTAAAATAATTGAAGTTAACTATGTTGAGGAACCCAAACATACGTTAATAATGAATCTTAGTGTATGTCATTATTGTTGCTGACTGGAAGATCAGTGGCTTTACCACTTGTCCTGACTGGGATGAATTGCACTCTTTACAAACAGAGAATATCCACCCTTTCTACAAACATTTGGTGAAAACATGGCAAATCTAAATCATTCTCGATCTTCAGCAGGTAAACTGACACAGGAGCTGTGCCCAAACATAACCTGATGTTCACTAGTTTTGGGCCATTCAGACCGAAATAGAGCAGAGCGCTTTCGGTGTAAAAGGCCCCTGACTCTGGTTTCAAAAAATTAAAACATTGTTCGTTAGGTGCGTGCATGCATCTCTTTCTCTCTCTCTCTCTCTCTCTCCCTGTCTCTCTTATCTTGATTATGCAGCTTAAAGATTGAGTCAGCTGTTTTGTATGCAAGGTGTCTGAGCCAGGCTCTTTGTGGAGGAGAGAGCAATCGTGCCGTGGATACTGAGAAAGAGCGAGAGAGAGATTGAGAGAGAGAGAGAGAGAGAGAGAGATGGCAAGATGGGGGTGAAGAGAAGGTACGAGTCTATATTCGTTTTGTTGGACATAATAGATCACAATGGAGCAAAGCAATGCTAATAGTAATATCACATTATCTTCCTTTAAATACCAAAAGCATATTTTATGCATGCAATACTCACATAAGACATAACTAATGATAAATTATGTAGCTGCCCAATGTGTTCACTTATACTCATAAAACACAAGTGCAATTGTCGGTGATATCTGAGGTAGAAGGCTTTTACAGAGCCATTGAAAGTGTGTTAAAAATGAATAAGGACAGATTTTGAACCGATTATTCAGTTGAGGTATGGAGAAGCATCTCGATCCAGTATATCCATATGCCTAAAGAGGAGAGTAAAAGAGAATATTTATTTAGGTGACGAAGAAGTGGACATTGATGACAATTAAAATCATACAATTGAGTATCCTCATAAGGAACACAACTAATCATAGCTTTATCAACATAAATATGTGTGAGTTAAATATTAAGGTAGTATCCATAATGGTTCAGTTGAGACAAGTCACAAAGTTTATGCAATTGAGTTTTAACCACTACCACAGATCATGCAAAAGTTATATAGTAACTTGCTTAATGTCCAAATTAATATAATACATGCATCTGAAAATAATTATTTATTTATAGCATGTATTTAGGAGGGGTACAGCTAAGCACTTATTTCAGAATCAGAATCAGAATCAGAATGAGCTTTATTGCCAAGTGTGCTTACACATACAAGGAATTTGTCTTGGTGACAGGAGCTTCCAGTGTACAACAATACAAAAACAATACAAAAACAGCAGCAAGACATAGAAAATAATAAAAAATAAAAAATAGTTATACACATACGTACAGACACACATACACATGGGTAGTGCAAATCTAATACAATCTGTTATGTACAGTGCAAATGTTTTTTTTTTTTTTTTTTCCAGAGGAATGAAATGGCAGAAGAGGTTGGATGTGTTGGATAAACATAAGAAAGACTAAACTGTGTATTGCACATAGTTATTGCTCAATGGGGCAATTTAACTGTTCATGAGATGGATAGCCTGAGGGAAAAAACTGTTCCTGTGCCTGACGGTTCTGGTGCTCAGAGCTCTGAAGCGTCAGCCAGAAGGCAACAGTTCAAAAAGGTAGTGGGCAGGGTGAGTGGGGTCCAGAGTGATTTTCCCAGCCTTTTTCCTCACTCTGGAAGTGTATAGTTCTTGAAGTGGGGGCAGGGGGGATTATAGCTGGGATTAAACCTATCGCTAATAATGCTTCTATATTATAAACAGCTATAGATCTATGAGTCTCATGCAACTATGTGAGATGTCTAGATGAGACTGTAAGAACCCTATTCCTATTGATATGCCAGTTTCCTAGTATTAAGGCAAAGGATGTTGAATAGGGAAGAAGTGGGCTGTCCGTGGTTCTTAAAACCCTTGGGAGTCTGTTGGACTGAAGTGGTATATTGGGCTTTGAGTCCTTTGTCATATGAAGTATGTTCTTTTGAGATGTTTCTTGTTTACACGTCTCGGCGGCAGCCTTTTGATTCTAAATTGATGGAGATGTTGTAAGCCTGGAGCTGCACTGTGGCGATGTCCCTTGTGCCTCAACACACATTAGCGATTGGATCCGTCTTGTAGCAAACAAAGGTTTTTACTATACCTGCATGCTCTAGAGCTTTGAATACAGTGACATGGAAGTTCAAGTCAAGGCCATACAATTTTTGACGTACTATTTCACTTTTGTTATCCAGAGCTCAACACATTTTTGCCGGCAATGCTTTGGCATGTAGGGAGGGTGTGACTGTAAGTGCTAAACCTTGGGGCAGATGCTCAAAAAGAAAAAAACTGAGGTTTCATTGAGAATCCAGAGGTCTCAGTAATGCGTTAAATAAGTGGCTGGAACTCACAGATAAGGCTGAAATTACAAAGCTGATATCCTTACAGCCTTTGCCCTTGAGTGCTGTTTTATTTCAATTTATCAACACAAAGATTGCACAGTTGTTGCGATTGTATCTGTTGGAAAACATACAAATGGCATTAACAGCTTCACCTTGAATCAGAAGCTTGTGTGAGTCATTAACTGTGCAGCTAGCATTTACTCAGTGGGGTTGCCCACTCTCACTTAGCAACTTTAATGCTTCAGATGTCACTGTAAGTTGCAAGTGCAACAAACACTACTAATACTCTCAAAACAATTAGAAGAAGCTCAATGTTGGCAAAGTCGAACCAATTTTTTTCAAGTGGGTGGTAGCAATACTCCCCTTACGAAGCTTACAATGGACGAATGCTACAATTAGGCATGTTCAGAATATTATTTTATTTTGTATTCTAATTAGGGCTGTCAGTCGATTAAATGTTTTAATCACGATTAATCACATACTTTTTCGTAGTTATTTGCGTAAAAGTGCTGGAATTTGACTCTAAATGTACTTGTTTTCCTGTCAACAAAAACAAGAAAAGAAAAACAATATGTAACAATATAATGTAAAACAAAAAACATTTTACTACAATCCTTCCACAGTATAAAGAATGAAATGTACTAAATTAGCACCAATTTAAGTAACATTAAACATTTCCCAAGGTCTAAGTGGTCGACTAATTGAAAAAACTAGTCCCCCCATAGGTTGCATATTTATTTCAATGGGCATTAAATCTCTTAAACTCTTATCCTCCACAACATTAATCAGCTGGCTGACTGTGGCTATCTGCTTTGCTACAGCAATCGTAAAGCTGCGTTCATGATTCGCATCAGGGCGTCAATGCCAGCGTCATAAGACACACTTTGAACTCCACATGAAAAACACTGCAGACAACGCTGTGGTCATAGTTAAGACTTGACGTGCTTCTGTGGTAATTGAACTGCACATTGCAGTGGCTGTAAAGTACTTGATTTCTCTTGCAAGTCCCATCTTGATCATTGACACAGAATCTCTGTTGTGTGTGTTTTGTGGTGTGTCCGTCAGTGTAATGACACCAGACGGACACATCGAAACATCACAAAGGTTCCATCCAGGTCCGACTAGTGTTTATGCTGGTTTATGCTGTATTAACGGTAAATGTGTTAATCACGATTAACTTTTGAAATTAAAAGCATCTTTTAACATGTTAATTCTGTCAGCTCTGTCAGAAATTACTTAATGGAAGCTACGTAGGTTGCTGCTGGCACTCAGTGAACAGGTACCATGCATTCAAGAGTATAGGGGATATTGAACATTACCCCTCCCTCTTCTTTGGCATCCCTTCTGCAAAGTAATTAGAGGTTAGGATACAGAGTAGCATGGCTGTGTACCTGCAGGCCTGAGCCCTCACTTGATGAATATCCCATGCATGAGAATCCATTAAAGCTGGTGATACATAACGGGTTTGTCAATGCTCACTTCAGAGTTTCTTGTATTGATTGAGTTTTTGAGCGACCAGCCATTCTCCTCAAAGCAGTTCTCAATCCCTCTTTCTCTCGTGTACTCTCATTTGTGCTTGTCTATTTTTATCTCAGGATATGCATAAATTCCAAATAGCTATAAAATGATGGTGCTTTTAGGGACTAAAAAAGCAGGGACTAAAAACAGTTCAAGGAATGAAAACGAAAACCGAAAACGAACGACATTTTTTAGCAGAATGTAACCGAAAACCGGAACAAAGTGATTTTCAATTGTTTGGGAGTGAAAACATTATTTGCAAATGCTGGTAACCAGTTATAAACTGTTCATTTTGTTCCGTTAATTTTTTCATGAAACCAAAGGCCAAAGGGGTTATCACAGTAAATTTTTGGAACTGCACTTCTTGCCCCCCAAAAATTATACATGTTCTTTGATCCTGAAGGAAACTGCTGCATCACACATTTCTTTGCCTAATTGTCTGTGGTGGATGTCATTCATTATGTGAATTAAGACCTTTTTAACATCTATGTATAATTACTACATATACTGCACGTGCACGGCTAATCCAGATACAAGGGAAACATTATAGCGGTAAAAAGTACATTTCTCAGTTGTTTCTAAGTCTTCATTGAATTATTGTTAGATAGGATGCATTAATACAGATTTTATGCTGTTGGGTTTTGACTCAGAAGCAGATCTGTAAATAAAATTATACTTAACTGTTAATTAACTGCTTGTTACGATTTCTATGCTGATAAATCCACCACACAGGAAAAACCGTAATTGCTTATTTTCTCTTATTTTGTTGAGGCAAGTGGCTTATTTTGGGCTTGTTTTTCCAGACCAGATTGCTTGTTTCTCTTGCAAGATCTGGCAACACTGCAGTTGGTATTATACCCACCCTTAGGCCAGAGTACTGTCATTTAAAAAAAACTTTATTAACTGTTCTTTTATTTTGTTCTAACTGGTAACCTTTTGGAAAGGAGGCTGCGGAACTTCTGAACCGGAACGAAAAAATACTGCTTTTGCTCAGAACGAACTGGAATTAAAAACATTTAATTTTTAGTCCCTGGTTAGAAGGTCACATTATATGGTTGCATAAACCACAGCAATGTTATCATTAAAATGTACACTCAACACTTTATTAGGTACACTTGTACACCTACTTATTCATGTGATTATCTAATCAGCCAATCATGGGACAGCAGTGCAATGCATAAAATCACGCAGATACAGGTCAGGAGCTTCAGTTCATGTTCACATCAATCATCAGATTGGGGAAAAATGTGATCTTAGTGATTTAGACTGTGGCATGATTGTTGGTGTCAGATGGGCTGGTTTGAGTATTTCTGTAACTGCTGATCTCCTGGGATTTTCACACACAACAGTCTCTAGAGTTTACTCAGAATTGTGCCAAAAAAATAAAATAAAATAAAAATAAAAAAAAATCTGGTGAGCGGCAGTTCTGCGGATGGAAATGCCTTGTTGATGAGAGAGGTCAACGGAGAATGGCCAGACTGGTTGGAGCTGACAGAAAGGCTACGGTAACTCAGATAACCCCTCTGTACAATTGTAGTGAACAGAATATCATCTCAGAATGCACAATTTTCAAACCTTGAAGCGGATGGGCTACAACAGCAGAAGACCACGTATGGCACTTTATTAAGACCATAGCGTTCTTAATAAAGTGCTTTGTGAGTACGGTTGGCTTGAGGTAAGACAAAGAATGGGACAAATGGTGCATTTGGGGAAAAAAGTGACAACAAGGCAACCAGAAATGTATGGTTATGAGTAAATAACATGAACTGAATACCAACATGCTATGCATTTGAACAGATCACATTCTTATATTTTTCAATAAAAGACATTTCGGTGGGTTTCTTGTTCAGTGTTGGAGAAAAACTGCCAATAAGTTATTATTATAATTTAATCAGACAATTTGAGAATTTTGAGCACTGAAAATTGGAGCACTTAAAAATTCTGAGTAAAATAATGGCTAAAATATATGTACATTTTAATCAGGGTTACATCACAGTTAGTGCCATTGTATTTAACAGGATCAATATCATTGATCACTCAGCATGTCAAGTTAGCTGACAAATAAATATACTTCAGACACACACACAGTAAAATTGCTTCCTTTTTAATTAATTGTCCACATTCCAATTACTGTAATTAGCCCACATGGGAAATACAAAGCCTTACTGTAGTGATGGATCCACTCGAAATTCCAGCTTGATTTTAGTTCCACTGCAGTCCAAACAGTGGTGAATATTTCAAAGTAGATTCTAACATAAAGCTTGTATCCAGTAGTGTGCCCTTGTAAATTCCATAGACAGTTCTTAATAAGGGTTATAGCTGGAAGAGAAAGCTTCCTGCCCTCACTGGTCTCTCACTGAGACATACAAGGGCATCCTCTCTCACTATGATCAAAATGGTGAACATCTACACTTGTCTTTCTGATCCATTGCTTGGGAATACAGTGCTCAGAGGCTGGGTTCTGTTTCATCATGTGAACGTTGACTGCCTCTGATTTATTTATTCTTAGAAAATAATAATAATACTATTTATTATTAGATAAATTATTCATCAATCAAAAATAGGGTTAAAATAAGTGTGCAGTTTAAATTGTAATGTATATGAAAATGGAAACACTGATGGTTTTGATGATGAATTAGAATTTAGAAAGCATTGTGATCGTCATATAATTGTTTAGTCACATAATTTCATTTATGCATTTGGCAGATAATTTTATATAAAACAACATATTTTATCCAAAGAATATACATTTTACCAGTCCATGCATTCCCTGGGATATAAACCAATGATTATGGCATTACTAGCCCAATTTTTTACCAGTTCAGCTACAGGAACAATTCAAGCTTTGACTTGTTGCCTATGGGATAGATACTGTATGGTCTGCTATTAGAAATGAAATGAGAAAGAAAGTCCAGAAATAAAGTGTGAGAAGCAGGGGCAGGTACATGGAAACAGCCAGATGGCCATCTGCCATAGAATGCTTCTGGCCCCTGGTAAAAAACTGTCTCATACTTGCAGATCTGATTAATGTCTTCGCCTGCTCACCAAACACAATTCTAGCAGATGTGAGTTTGGGATATTCTGTAGAACTGACAAAAGCTGAGGATATCTCTGAGGAAATTAAATGGAAAACAAAGGTGATATCATTCATTGTGTGGTGCTCTTCATATGGCAGTAGAAGAGAAAAAAAGCTCAAAAGCAAACATAATGTCTGTCTTTGTGTCAGCTGTGTCACTGTTTACTCTCTCTTGTGAAAAAAATAAAATAAAATTATAATGTGAATTGGTAGTGTGTTCATCGCAGTAAATGATACTTCAAACTACATGACAGTCCACTATTTCAGTCCCACAATTGAATCTGTTGAGCAATCTAGCTGGGTGTAGAGCCATATCGTGTACAGAGAGTGTACCTTCTTTTATTTCTGACAGACTTATCTTGTTCATGGTGAGATGTACAGGAGAATGCTTTTTGTCTGACAAGACCACAAAGAAAAGAATGGGGCAGGTCATCTGTCCTTACATTCAAGCACACCATGTTATGTGAACTGTCGAAAAAGGGACAT
Source organism: Myxocyprinus asiaticus (assembly GCF_019703515.2). Lineage (NCBI taxonomy): Eukaryota > Metazoa > Chordata > Actinopteri > Cypriniformes > Catostomidae > Myxocyprinus > Myxocyprinus asiaticus. The sequence goes on along the minus strand of NC_059357.1, from coordinate 31,336,942 downwards.
TCAGTAGCAGATATCAAACATTTTCCATCCCTTTGAGACATATATTTGTTTTGCTGAAAGCAGAGATAGACTGAACGTAGAATCACTAGTTACAAACTCACATAACTTTCTTTCTTCTGCGGAACATAAACAGAGATGGACAAAAGCACCTCATACATCTTTCAAAATACCTTTGTTGTGTTCCGCAGAAGAAAGTCATACGAGTTTGTGACGAGTGATTCTACGTTCAGTCTTTCTCTGCTTTCAGCAACTCAAGTAGGACTACTGGGTAGAGGTCTGCACAGGCTTAAAAATAAAACCCTAACCTGATCCGTACCTGAGATCATGCGACCTGACCCTACCCGACCCTAATGGTACCATCAGAGTTTAAGCCTGAACCCGAAATTGCTCACTCTCTTTATAATTTCTTCTCCAAGTAAGTATTGTTGCAATAGGCTGTTTTTTTTATGTAAGCATCGTAGGCAGCATTCGTAACAGTATAGTAACATTGAACATACACAGTTTAAACAAGGCATGGTGGCCCCTAAGCACACCAGAGCAGAAGGGAAAAAACAGTGGCTTACCATTTTTGCAGCCTGAACTTCTTCAGAACATCAAATCTTCATGACACCTGTGCTAAAAAGCTAGATGCAGTGCAATGAATGAAAGAGAACGCAAATGTCTCAACATCTGTTTTTGAAACTTGACTTGGTGGCTGAATATGGTGGTAGGAAGCGATCAAGGCAAATCCGAAATCAGTGTTCACGTCACATCCTGTCTACTGAGATATTTTCATCTGATTGATTTTTGAAAGCAGCATAGATGTATCCTTCGCTGCCTATGAAATCCCTTAATCATGTGTGTGCTGTTCAACAGCAGTTGAACTGAAGAAAGAAACTGGCGGCCGAACTGACAATTTACAGCCAGTTTGTGTGTAATTGTACATTTTAAAACATTTTAAAACTTTTGATTACATTTCTAGCGAGAAATTAGTAATGTAGTTATTAAATATACAGCTGGTTATTGCCAAAACTCTTGTGTTTTTGTTCCAGATTAATAGTCCTTTGTGGTTTGGTTGGACTGAATGAATGCTGGTATCCTAGCAACGATGTGACGTAGTGCTGCCTTGGAAGCCTGTCCGAAACCAGTTTCCTGAGGTACCTTTGTACGCAAACGCTGCCTGTTAAGTTACTGACTGATAGGTCAGCAAGGCAACAAGGCAGCTACCGTAGGATTCTGACGTAGCCAGTGCCTAAAAACATGTGGCAGTCCTGCACAAGACACTGAAGTAACAGCGAGACATGGTGCAACAGTCAAAGACATCCTTCCAGCTTGTGTTTACATAAGAAAACAATAGCAAAAGATAGCAGATTGTGAGTGAGAGCGCGTGGGTGAAACAAGTTTGGAAGGCCTGTTTATTTTTCCATTGATTACAAACCCGGACCCGACTTGAAGTCATACTTGAAAAACTGACCCAAACCAGGCCCGAAACCCAACTGTTTCTCAGGTCCCGTCAAGCCTGGGTTGGGTTGCAGAACTCGAGTACTGAGTGAATGTCACATAATTATTATTCATGAATGAAGTTGATAAGTTTTAGAATGTGTCTCCCTCACTTTTTAGATTGTTCCTATGTTTCCCGTTAAGAACAATGTGAACACTTTGGAATTCTCTTTAGTTTGAGGAAACACTTACAATTAGACTCTACAATGATCTGCCCCTTGGTTTTGCACAATAGCTTTGATACTTAATAGAGAAGAAACATTTCAATAGAGAAGTTCTCAAAGTGAATTACTGGACTGTGCAGTTTTTTACCAGACATAAGCAGTATTCTTGATGATGCATGTGACAAGCATTCAACAATGACCTGCCACCGTTAACAAATGTTTTGTCCACTAAATGGGACCAGAGCATGACAAAACCTAAAGGGCAGGGCTTCTATGGCCAATATCTGTGCTTTGGGTTGCTAATGTAAAACATTGATCCCTGTTTCCGGAATACCATTGGTTGTTCAAAGTTCAGGAAATAATTAAGTAAAATGTATTTTAAATTCTATTGACTGCAGATCGCACCAGTTGCCAAGATATGTTTTATGCATACTCAGATTTTAAGGGCCTCTAAGCATTTCTGCCACGATGAATCATACATTTTAGTTTTGGCTGGCAGAGGCGTTGTACTTACCTTAAGCATATGCCCATAATTAAGAGCTGAGCATTGTTATAAATCAGTCATCCAATGTATATTTAAGAGGTCATATGATTAAACAGCATTACTTTCATTAGAAATCTTTGGGAAATCAACTGATATTCTCTCACAGTGTGGAGAGAAAGAGCACAGTAACCATAGAAACTAACTCTGAAGTTGCTAAAAACATACAGTACTAGCATCTACTTATTAAAAATGTGTCAATATTCACACAGTTTTTTGGCCACCGTGTATGCTAAAACTCCAGTTAGACTCTTTCAATGCATGGTGGATGGGACCTCTGTTCACTTCATATAATTTTACATTACATTAATTTCATTTAAATGTGTACATGCACTTGGAATATAAATACATACACCGTTCTTGAAAGATCTCCAATAGTGACAACCAAGAATCTCCATAGTTATTCAGGAATGAGATGGTAGCTTGATATAAGCCTGCTGGTTTGACAGTCTGCTCCTGAATCACAACCAGATTTCTCAGACACTCTTTGAAGTGTAGGCAGAAATCTAAATTGCTTTAATGATTATGTCAGTTGGTAACAGTATATTAAAGAGTCCATCCAAGACCATCCCAGAGGAACATGTAATTGCTCAGTGGTTGCTATGTCATAGCTCAAGAGACTTAACGGATTTCACAGTTATCACAGTTGGTTTCATTTAAGTATCAACATTTTCTCAGATGTTTCCCCCAAAATTCCTTCAGAGAACTAAATGAGGGGGAACTGATTTTTAACAATAAATAAAGACTGTGAAAGAATTAGTTTTTCCAAAAACTGTGTTTAATAGATTAATTACTGTTTAATAACTACGCTACTCATCCTGAAGAGAAAGATCCACCAGTCAGAGAATCGTGTCAAACAAACCGCCACAAACAAGCTCTGCATCGACTGCCCATTCCCATGATGCATATAATTAACATAACCAAATAGATTTATATTTTTCAGTCATTTGTAATGTTTAATGGGAGTGTAGTTCATTCCTTGATTAAAGATGTTAATTTCACCATCTTGTACCTTAATTTTTTATTTTTTTATGATAAAAAAACACAAAAAAAAACATGTAAAAAAACAACAACAAACAAAAAAAACAAAAAACAATATCTTCAAAAGTGTTTTTCTTCCAAAAAATAAAATAAAAAATAAAAATAATAATAATAAAAATAAATAAAACATTTTCTTCAAATAAAACTTTGTAATCATGTGATTCACCTCAGAGCTGGTTGGTAGCATTCATGGCTTAGAATGCTTTTATGAAGACTTTTATTAAATCTCTATGGGGGACAAAAATGAATAGGAAAAACAAAAGATGGCTGAAAAAGTGGATAGGCACTGTTGAACTCTCATGTTGAGAGAAGTTTTCACAGAGTTCAGAGCTACAAAATTAATGCAAATAGCATAGCTAAGATAATTTGTTCTGTGGTATCTTGACCAATCTGAGCACAGTTTGTGACATTATTGTGATACACATGATAATTTATCAATTTGACAGATGTTTTTATTAAAAAAATATATAAATAAAACAAATTCCTTACAGTGCATCAAAGAAAATATTTTCTTCAATATGTGTTTTCCCTGAGAATCAAACCCATGACATTGGTGTTGTTGATTCCGTGCTTAACCACTTGAGCAACCAGACTGATCTTGAAGAAATGCTTATTTTATAAACTGAACCCCCAACCCAACCCAACCCCCAAACCTAAACCTAACCATCAATAGAATAAAAAATGTAATGTTAGAGGGAAAAATGGAACCTCTGAATCATGCTCATCACTGATTATGCAATTATGTTTTGGTTTCAACCTGGGATCTAAAGCCAGGTCTTCCATGCTGCTGACACAACACATTTCCAGTTGTGTCACAAGGGAAGGTAAACACATTGGAGCAGATGCAAAAATATCTGATAGGAGATGGAGCTTGTCAGTGTGTTGGCATAATGGGGCCGATCCTTTGGGAACAGGAAGTTTCAGAAACAACATGGCGACTTCCTGTGTGATCATGTTGGAGCAATATAAGGTCTTTTTGAAATTGGTAAAATCTGAGAGGAGACTTAAATTAAATTAAATCTAGGAGAAAAACATGAGACATTAAAAATTTGTGATTTTCCATTGCTACAGGATTAAAAAAGCACAAGATTGTGTCTGATCTGTTCTGGAAAAAAGAGAACTGCAAAAACCTACAGATTATTTTGCAGCCTTTGATAAAGTGTTTGTGTTTGTAACTTGTTGTTTTGCTTTGAGTGGTTCCAGCTATGTAAAGCTCTGCCTAGTCATTTCCACAAAAGCGGCCTCTCCAATGATGATGGATTGCAGCGTAATGAAGGTGGACATAGCATTGGGCTTTCAGGGCAACGACTTCACAGAGCAACACCTACTGAATTAAATCAATTTAAATCACTATATTTGGGTGCCCTTAGCAATAAAGCCAACCTCACTCCAGGCTCAAAGAAAGACTTTACAGAGAGCGGTGCAATGCAATTCGGATTGCATTCCGACATTCATTGTCCTGTCTTTTCTTTCCCCGTCTGTTCACATGCTCAGCCAAAGTCCAGGTGGACTTTGATAATTAGGTTGGCATGTTGTACAAAAACAGCAATGCTGCAAAATGATCAAAACCCATCCCTCATTTCCACGTCAAAACATTCAAGCCAAATGAGGTTATAATACACAAGTCCTTCACTACAGCCTTTCTCGTGTTGTATGAAGATGATTTACAGGCCTGCGGTTTTAATGATTATTATCCAGGCCCGGCAGCTGGTAGCAACAGAGGTGCCTCCCTAGCTGCAGCGTGCAAGACTGATGCTCCACCTGTTGTCTCTGTACCCACATGCCCTCTGTTTCTCATTAAACAGCACCGGCTTTCAGAGCCAATCAGAAAGACCCGCTGATTACCTATTGTGAAGGGGGAGAAAGAGTGGAAGAGAGAGAAAGGTAGATAGATGGAGTGAAAGGAAGACAAAAAGCACTTTCTCAGTGTGAGAAACAATATTAGGCAGGTGGTTTTAATGTTGTGGCTGATCAGTGTATATATATATATATATATATATATATATATATATATATATATATATATATATATATATATATATTTGTACAACAGTTAGCTCCGGTCCTCGAATCTGATTGGACGAGAGACGTTCCATGAGTACCGATGGTCTCATACCATCAGCACTTGGACGCTTCACTATGTGTATCACTCCGCTTGTGTTCGTGCCATTCTAAACTAAAGTGTAAGAGCAGTGCAGATGTGTTAAGAGCCATCTGTCTCTTTACATTTAATATTGTGACATTACATATTTTAGCCAGCAAGTGGAGGCATAAGAACATGTTTGTGTGTAATATGAGCCAGTTGGTGATGTGAAGTGAGTCAGCGTCACTCAGTGTTTATATTCAACAGCGCTCCGTGATCACTCGTATTACTACTACACTACTAAAGCTAGGAAATAGCATGAAGGCTCATCCCAGCTGAGAGACCAACAGACTGATTAATTACACAAACTCAAGGCGCTTACCTCTTACCAGACTTTCCACAATGGAGAGGAGAAAATGGCAGAGGAGATAGCGGTTTCTATATGGAATGACTCTTGCGCACTGGCTGCTGTGAAATAGGGAGGAATACCCTCGCTTGGACGGCTATTTTTCCACTGAGAAAATAGGATGAATTTGATCAAAATGACATTATATTCAGAAAGCTGACTAACAGACTACAGCACATGCTCCATCTCTCTCTCTCCCTCTCTCTCTCTCTCTCTCTCTCTCTCTCTCTCTCTCTCTCTCTCTCTCTCTCACACACACACACACATCCTTGTTTCTCCAATAACTTGTTAGAAACAGCCCAAGCCGTGATTTTAGTTCTAAAGTGAAATTTTTGAATTACTAACGAAGGCTTGGGCGCATCATTTGGTTTGAACCAGCAATGGCAGATTCTGATCCGTCGCGTAAGAAAGTAGTTCCACGCACAGATAAGTTTTTTGTGACCATACTCAGTTTTTCCTATTTTTTTTTTACATTTACTTGTTCATTGAACTGTTGTGTATAAGCAATATCACACTCGCAATCATGCCATATGGTCCTAAATCAGCACTGCTGTGATTACCTACGGCAGCCGAATCACAGCAGTGCTGATGTAGGGCCATATCTCACTCTTGCTCATGTGATTTTGCTTAAATATATATGTACATTTTATATATATATAGTGGCGGGATGACCAAGAGACGGACACAGTGGGTGTGGCGTCAAGCCTCGGAGAGGCATTTATTGGAAATAATAATAAAAATAACATGTCCATAAAGGGGATAATAAAGTGTCCAAGCAGGAATAGTGTTCATAATAAAGGGGGAATCTGGCATCCTCGTGGTAAGGCAGGGCTCCGTGAAGGGCGGGGTAGTGTCCATAGAATGGCCCAGGCATGAGCTGGGTCCGTCAGCCGCTCACTCTCCCCTCCAGGGTCCATGGCGCGAGGGGCGGCGGCGTCCTTGGCAGCCTGTCTTCCCAGGCCCGCGGCAGGTGTGAGGGGAAGGCGGCTTGGCATCTAGCCCCTCGGAGGTGATGTGAGCTGTTCACCCCCGGCGACTCATTAATGCGTCCGGGAGTCCGAGGAACAGGTCCAGCAGCGCGTCCAACTCCGAACCCTCCCAGCTCTGGTCCTGGGCGTGCGAGGATGCCAGTGTGTGCACGTGGAGATTTGAAGCCGGCTCCCCAAGAAGAGGTGTGCTCTGCGTTTTTAAAGACAGTGGTGATGAAGCATTATTCACAACAGGTGCGCTTCATTCACCACTGTCAAAACGAGGCTTATTAATTATGCACCTCTTCTTGCTCTCCTGCCCAACTCCCGTTGTGAGCCTGGCTGAAGGGCGGCCCTAAGAGGCGAGGCGACAATGACGAGCAGGAGGGGTGGATCATTCCGCCACAATATATATATATATACAGGGTTACTTTTGAAATGTATTCCACTACAGATTACAGAATACATGCTGTAAAATGTCATTTGTATCATATTCCGTTAGATTACTCAAGGTCATTAACATATTCTAAATACTTTGGATTACTTCTTCAGCACTGGTAGATTTTTTAACTTGTTTTGACTATAAAAACTCTTCCAGTACAGTAAGACAAAATACACGTTAAAAATACATTCTCTGAAAAACCTAAATATCTTATGCAGTGTTGTTTCTAAAACAAGATAAATCAAATTGATCTTGTTTTAAGGATTTTTTGATATTTTTACAGGAAAACAATACAAAAATTATTATCAAGAATATGATTTTTGCACTAATATCAAAGGTCTTACTAGAAAAAAAGAAATTACGATCCAACGTGAATTTACTTGATAAAATATATGATCGTGCCTGGTAACATGTGCATGTAAAATGGCTAGAAATAGCATTTTAGCTTATTGTAAAGCTGACAATTTACACAAGGTTTATTTCTATTTCTTCTGCTCCAAACTTACTTCAAACTTACTTCTCTGTTTGCTCATATGAATGTAACACATCATAAGAAAGTGTTTCACTGCTGTTCAAATGCACTTTGGATCGCATAATTTATATGTATAAATGTTTTCCATCTGAAAGGACTTAATATTAAATGAAACAAATGACAAGAAAATGCAAAGTAATCTCTTCAGTATTCAAAATACTTTTTGAATGTAACTGTATTCTAAATATCAATGATTTAAATTGTAACTGCAGTGGAATAGTTACTTATATTTTGTATTTTAAATACCTAATCCTGTTACATGTATTCCGTTACTCCCCAACCCTGTATATATATATATATATATATATATATATATATATATATATATATATATATATATATATATATATATATATACATACACTACCGGTCAAAAGTTTTGAAACACTTGACCGAAACGTTTCTCATGATCTTAAAAATCTTTTGATCTGAAGGCGTATGCTTAAATGTTTGAAATTAGTTTTGTAGACAAAAATATAATTGTGCCACAATATTAATTTGTTTAATTATAAATCTAAAAAAAGTTTTTGAAATTGATGACTTGAACCAAATAATAAAGAAAAGCAGCCAATAAGTGCCCAACATAGATGGGAACTCCTTCAATACTGTTTAAAAAGTATCCCAGGGTGATACCTCAAGAAGTTGGTTGAGAAAATGTCAAGAGTACATTTCTTCAAAATCTAGGCAAAGGGTGACTACTTTGAAGATGCTAAAATATAACACAGTTTTGATTATTTTGGATTTTGTTTAGTCACAACATAATTCCCATAGTTCCATTTATGTTATTCTATAGTTTTAATGACTTTACTATTATTCTAAAATGTGAAAAAAAAATAATTATAATAAAGAAAGAGTAAGTGTTTCAAAAATTTTGACCGGTAGTGTATATACGTCATCTTATTGTCTTATATGTTACAAACTCTGTTTGTGTTGTCGCTCCCTGTTTCTCGAACCCAAGACCTTGGTATTGCTAGCACCAGCTGAGCTATAGTATATAATACGTTTTTATGTTTCTCTCTGTTTATATTTTATATTTTAACCTCAAATGAGGTTCTTAAAAGTCTAAACCCATTAATAATGCAATATTTAACACAAGACTATAAAATGCAATTGATGAAATGTTAAAATTATGAAAAGTCAGGGGAGCTTAGGTTCATGCCTTCAGTGTGCATTTATTCTGGAGTGAAAAAAGTAAAATAGAGATACTTTTAAAAATAAAGACTCTTTTCAAAGGTTTTCAGTTTTGTACTAGAGAGAAGAAGAGCTTGTGTAGCGTATAAAGACAATCCTGTGCCTTTTATGGTTGACCTCAGATAGGAAAGCGGGGCATACAATAGCTTTGAGTTAAATAGCATGTAGTCTTCTGCAAAAGAGCTTTTGAATTATTTGGATCAGTCCTCAAATTGTGGATTGTCCTCCTTTTTTTCTTTGGTTAATATTTCCCTCCCAATTATATTCAAACTGCTTTCAGCAAATGCTCTCGGCTGTATCTTAGCCTAAACATGTTGTGCAACAGAAAAACAAATTAATCAACACATTTTTGCAACAGCAATTCTCCTCTTACCACCAAAAATTCCAAGCCTTCTCTATCCTCCCCACCCCCAAATCACACATCTAATTTCTTCCTTCTTTTTCTTTTTACATTTCCTAAATGTAATCACTGAATCTATGAATCTCTCATAGGATGTGCACAGGTAATAGGCAATAACAATAGTGTGCTCCTTCCTGAGTCAAACCGAACCCGATCTTATTTGATTAACGTTACACAATTCGCCAGATTAGCTATGACTTATGACCTTTGAATTAATCAACCCCCTCAGTTCATATGCTGTCAACCTTATTTGTTATGAGTCTGACTTTTATTACTCCTCTCCACCCATGAGAGTAAAGCGTGCTGGTGGAAATAGAGTAGAGTGCAAAGGCTCTTAAGGCACCCAGCTGCTTAAAACGTTGTGGATAGGCACATTAATCACATTATAAAAAGGCAGAAAATCCAATTAATTCTATTTGATATTCCAATAAGATCTGGGTCTGATTAAAAACTATAATCGCTTCTGACCACCATATAAATCCACATTATCCAGATTCTCAGCAGTGGGAAATATCCCTATGACTGCGAGAGAGAATATTTTATTTTAACCAAACAACTGTATCTGTAACTGTCTGATTGTATTTTCACACATAAATGCTTATCTCTGGTGGTTAGTGCTTTTTGTCCTGTATACTTTTAATTAGAGTAGTTTTGTCTTTCACCTCTCAATACTCTCATTAAATTCAGATTGTGAAGGGTTTTAACTTCTCTGTCACTGAAAAGCAAGTTGAAAATCATATGTTTGTTGCCATGCAGCACCACACAGCTTCACCAGTGCCCCATTTGCCAGACCCAGTCTGTATCTTTCAATCGATATATATTTAATTCTATATCTTTCATTGTGTCAAGAATAAAAGTGGCATTCTTATTGGTTTTTGAAAAGTGTGCATATGTATGTGCTCAAGTGCGGTACAGTGAGGTAAGAGGGAAACCCCACTTTTGCAGCTCAATGCTGCGACAGGTCGCGATGAAAACAAACACAGCAACAGAGGGGAATGTGAAAATAAAGTGAAACAACGGAGAACAGAAAATAACAGAAGTAGTCCTCAAATGCCATAATCACTATTTACAGCAGCGTCGCGGGGAAATAACGTTGCTGTGGAGCTGCTTACTGACCGAACCGCTTGTATACTGTAGTAAAGAGTAGAGTTGTGCCGATAGATGATGATCTCGGGGATCGACGATGGTCAGAGTGATCGCCAATAGATGATGCCTTTGACAATGTCAAGACGATATTTATTTATTATCAAATTAATATTACAAATAATTTGCCCGTAGACACACGGACATGTGCTTGAAGAAACACACTTTATTATATTATTAAAAACAGATTTTTGTTCTTAATAAATGCTTATCCAGAAAAGACAGAAAAGCCTTCATGCGCATCTATGACACGCTGTTTGTACGGCGGCATGTAGTCTCGTGGAACACGTAAAAGGTCACTCTTTCTTTGTTTCTGTCATCTGAATTTTTATTTTTTTTGCAAGAACAGTATCGTCTATGAGTGCTGCAAATGACCTCAGACATCTCAGCTCAGGAGGTGCTTTGAGTTCAGTTCGCTTTATTTCCACAGAGCAGTTCATTGTGATCACAACTCTGCAGCCTATTCATCTGTGATTAAAACATAAAATAATACAAAAACACGTTTACCTCGAACAATGATTTATATTTCAGTGATTATTATCATCATTATAATTATTATTTTTACATTTATAATTGTTTTTATGTCTTCATTTGTGTAAGTAATTTTCCACCTGCATGTTTAGATGGATACTTGCCTGATGATAAATGGAAAGGTGGCTACTTACATATATATAATTTTTTTGATCACTTCATTATTTTAATTGCTTTTTTGTTTCATTTGGAGTGCAATTTGAATTTAAAAATCTATTTGATTTAATTTTTTCGTTTTTTAAATAAATACATTTAATTTTCAATGCAAAATCACTAAAGCAAGAATATTCATTGATCCCTCAGTCCGGGGGTTGCCGATGTAATTGGATATTGCACACGATGTATTTTCCCGGACAACGAATTACCCAACTGGTATAGAATGCACAGATGAAGTAGGTACTTTGCCAAACTTTACTGTTGTAAAACCATCTTTCAAAAAGTTGAACAACACACATTTTAATTGTACTTTATTTTTTTCCAGTTTCATTTGAATTTTTAGTTAAAGTAAATAAAAAATAAAGTTCAAAGTTTGAAATCAAGGTTTCTTGCTTTATTGTGTAGGCTTAACCCAAACCCTGCTTAACGAAAATTACTCCATAGTACAACCTAGCATCCAACCAGCGGTAATACTGGTGTTCGTCAGGAAACAGTCATGACTATCTAGTTAGTTTCTCTAACGATGCATCGTACTATGGTGGTTCAGCAGTGAGTTATGTCATTGTATGGGAAACGCACCCCTGATGGTTGATGTGAACATTAACTGGAGCTCCTGACCTGTATCTGCATGATTTTTTGCACAGCATCTATCTATCTAGCATGATTTGAGAATGTTCATGAGCATCTTGTGGAAGAAAGGAAATGTGACCTTTTGAATAAAGGGGTTAACATGATCGTTGTCACAAATTTGATTAGTGACCCAGAAATAGAACAGAATATTAAATATTAAATAGCTCACATTTATTTAACATCATAATGTTTCTTTGTTTATTTTTTTTCAAAAACCTTAAACATTTGAAAAAACGATTTTAAATGGGAATACTTGCAATAAGGTTCTATTCAACAACATTAGTTAATGCAGTAAGGATCATGAACAAAGTGCACAATACATTTTTTGCAGCATTTATTAATCTTAGTACATGTAAGTTAAAAAATATAATTGTTCATTGTTAGTGCATAGTGTATTAACTAATGTTAACATATACAACTTTTGATTTAAAAAATATATATGTTAAAATTAACATTAGCCAAGATTAATAAATGCTGTAAAAGTATTATTCATTGTTAGTTCATGTTAACTAATGTTGTTAACTTAAGTAAAAAAAAAAAAAAAAAAAAAATGGAACCTTATTGTAAAGTGTTACCTTTTAAATCAGAGTTTTTCAATGTGGACTTTGACTTTTGAACCACACTGAATACATATACAAACATCAACATGTTTTCAAGAGTTCCCCATGTCCCAACACGAGACGGTGTGTCCCAGGGAGGGAATAATGTGCTGAGAAGGGGGTGTAGAAAGCAGGACCCATCTCATCAGCAGAGCACAGTACTGGTTAAATATGCAAGAGGCCTTGCTGCTAGACAATCCCCGAGGAGGTGAACCTCTGTTCCCTCAAGCTCCTCTTTCTCCTTCTCTAACCTGTGAGCAAGGGGAAGTGCATCTCTCACGGCTTATGCAGATCACCTCTGTTTAGACCAAATCAGCTGGGCAGAAAATTAAGCCGTTTTGAATGATACATAAAACTTTTATCACATACTCAATGCTTGAAGTTTTCCCCCCATCCTTCTAGTTTGCTCTCACATCTGACAGTCACCATTTCACAAGGTAATCACAAATTTATCTGAGGATGTGTATTTTATCTAGATTCATACAGTTATATGCCCTTAAAATTTACTTCTCCTGAATTAATTTTCAGTCTGAAGTGTGTAATAATGTTGTCAGTCAAATCTTTAAAGGGATAGTTCACCCAAAAATGAAAATTATCTCCTCATTTACTCACCCTCGTGTCATCCCAGATGTGTATGGCTTTTTGTCTTCTGCTGAACACAAAGTTTTTTAGAAGAATATCTCAGCTCTGTAGGTCCATACAATGCAAGTGAATGGGTACCAAAATTTTGAGTCCAAAAAGCATATAAAGGCAGTGTTTAAATAATCCATTGGTTAAATCTATGACTTCGGAAATGATATGATAAGTGTGGGTAAGCAACAAATCAATATTTTTTTTTTTGTTGTTTTTTTTTACTCTAAATCCCCACTTTCACATTCTTTTCTTTTGTTTTTGGCAATTCACATTCTTTGTGCATACCTACTGGGCAGGGAGGAGAATTTATAGTAAAAAAAAAAAGGACTTAAATATTGATCTGTTTCTCACCCACACATATCATATCACTTCTGAAGACATGGATTAAAACACTGGAGTCTTATGGATTACTTTTAAATTGCCTTTATGTGCTTTTTGGAGCTTCAAAATGTTGGTACCCATTCACTTGCACTGTGAAGACTGCAGACGAAATAACGTCGTACACATCTGGGATGGGTTTTTGGGCAAACTATCCCTTTAAATATTTCCATGGTTCAAATAAAAAGTGAATTATCCACATACAGTATATTGGTATTGCTTTTATTGCTTGTTTTTGCTGCAAACATTAATTGCTTTTTGAAATAACAATCAATACAGTACACTGCTCACACCAGGATGTCATTAATATACTTAATGGAAATATGAATTCCTAACACTAGGCCTTGCATTGACAAGGAGGCATTAAACCCAGGAAAAGAGAAAATCCATTGCAACTAAATGACATGAAAGTATAAAATATTTATGAAAATTATTTCAAACATTATTCAAACTAAGTGCAATGCTGAATTTTCATCATTTTCTGAAAAAAAGAAGCAGCAGCATAGTCAGTGGTGTAGCACAATGGGTAGTGCTTGCGACATGCATTTCAGATGAAAGCATTTGTGCACTTAAAACAGCTAGACACAGTGCATTGAATAGAACAGAGTGCCGGTGTCTCAGGGTGTTTTTTTTTAAAGTTCTTTTTAAACTGACACAATGTCTAAAGAAATGTGGCGCTCCTGCACAAAAAATGTAATCTTCTAGATGTTGTACAATGGTCAAAGATGTACATCTAGCAAAAAACTATTCAAAAACCATGCAGATGGATGAAAAATGTTTTCAGTGTGAAAGGCCCCAAGAGCTGTTACAGTAGCTCACAGGAACCCTGGTTTGAGTCTAGCCTGTTTTCATGTCTCTATGCCATTTCCCCTCTCCCTTAAATTTCCAGTCTTTCTCCACTGCCCTACAATAAAGGCTATAAAGCATCTAAATAAAGTGAAAAAATTAAACTATTAAAAAAAAAAAGAATAATAATGGCATGACATTGCTATACTGTGATACTGTGACTGGCCACCTGTCCAGGGTGTTTCCCTGCCTTAGGCCCAAGACAGCTGGATAGGCTCCAGCATTACCCGTGACCCTACATAGTACAAGCGGCTTTAGAAGATGGATGGATGGATGATATTGCAATAGTCAGATATTTCGGTGTGAAATAGTTCATAGAGATGCACTATTTCATTTTAAAATTGTGTTATGCATGTTTTCTTGTTGGAAATTCAATGTAACAATGACAAAAGTGGTAAAATTATCATTCTCTAAAGCACATCTCTTTATATAGTTGAACATCTAGAGAGATCAGATAGTACTCTATGGTTCCATGTGCTTGCTTGTCTACAATTGCTTGTATATGTGTATGTGGACAACACATTTTGGCAGCAGGTGCATAGTTATAGTGTTATATGCTGGCAGTGAGCCCTTAGGTTACCGCTGCCTCTGTCATGAACATATTTGCGCTGGAGTGCATCTGCACTCATTCCTCTTTGGCTCTGAACAGCTCACTCTGTAAGAGACCTCTGCTATGCTTAGAGGTAACATTAACATCGGTTAGTGTATAAGACAATACAGTGTGCACCTGCATAACCTCTGGAGTCAATCTCTCCTTGCTTGGTCTGTTTGGAGCATGGAAAAAATGGGCATGAATGGTTTTACATGTATTGCCTGGAGAACTGGTTGCCTTTGCTGATACTGAATAATAGAGGAGACTCAGTGCTGGACTGCAATGACAGAAAGAAGTTTTCAACTCTCCATGTGAAAATCCAGAATCCTGAAACAAAGGTTTAAGCAAAATCAAATGCAAATGTCCTATGACCTCTGGTAGGAGTTTTGGAAAGGACATTTTAGCTTTCCGATAGAAATATAGAAATGTGGATCAGGCAAAATGACTTTTGTCTTTGGAAATTAGTATACTGCTTCCTCTCTGGTGTACTTTTACTAAGTGAGCCTGGGGATGTGTAACTGTGCCATGGCTCATTGGATTTTACATTTCTTACATTCTGTAATTTTAAATTTTGGTGCAAAGCTGAGCAGAAACAATATGTGCATGTTTGAGAACTACTTACAAATTTAAAAAGTTCATAAAATTGCCTGTTATAGTTCTTAATGACTGACTGGATGTTCTGTGTTTTGTTAGTTATAGAAACAACTGTTGCAGAACTCCCAAAACCATGCATTGGTTGTTCTTGCAAAGGCAAGCATCATGGTTACTATTGCTCATACAGTGCTTAGTGTAAGAGGTTTAAACAAACCAAAAAGCAAAAATAATTTTCTTCATTAGTATTTTGTCTTTAACCTCTTCAACTCTTAGGAATTTTTGGGATGAAGCCTGCAGTTTTTCAAAATCAAATTTAAAAGCTCACCATTTATACATACTGTGGACTATTGCCAACATTTAAAAATTTTTTTTTTTTTAATTTTTAAACCACATCTATAAAAAGTTTAGACTCTAAGCTTTTAAATGATACCCCATATGCCTGACTTATGTATTCGGAGACTTGAACATTTTAAGCGTTCAAGCGTAAACTTTCTTTGTTGCATTTTTATCCCCTTTCGGACCTGCTGGCAGGTCCACAGAGTTGAAGAGGTTAAATATATATATTAATATCCTTAAAAAAATATAAATTCACTTGAGAAGCAAAATTACATAAGATTAAGTATGTTTTCCGAGAAATCCAATACAATTTTGTGAGGTTTACACATAAAACAATTATCTAATTATTTTCCCTTTGAATTAAGTTTTTTTTTTTTTTTTACTATTTTGAACCTTTTTTTGTTTTGTTGTTGTTTTGTTTAAAGCATAATTCTCTCTATATTTTGATAGATTTCTCGGAAAACAAGACTATATATCTTATGTAATTTTGCTTATCCAGTAAATTTTCCTTTTTTTTTTTTTTTTTTAAGGATTTTTAGATATTTTACTGGAAAAAAAGTATAGTAAGAAAATGATTTTTTTTAAATTTTGTTTTCTGTTTTTTGCAGTGTAACCCTAAGTATTAAACTTTGCATAACTTCCTCATAGTTTGTACTTATGACATCAGTGATACGTCAAATTATGCAAATTGTTGACAAGAGATGTGCTATAAGTTTAATGACTTTTTTAAGTGATTAGACTTATGATTTTCTCTTGGTGGATGATATAATGGTAGGGCTGGGCAATATGGACCAAAAATCATATCTCGGTATTTTTAGGCTGAATGATGATACACGATATACACTACAGGTCAAAAGTTTTGATACACTTACTCATTCTTTATTATATATATATATATATATATATATATATATATATATATATATATATATATATATATTACAATTTAGAATAATAGTAAGTCATCAAAACTATGGAATAACATAAATGGAACTATGGGAATTATGCTGTGACTAAACAAAATCCAAAATAAATCAAAACTGTGTTATATTTTAGCATCTTCAAAGTAGTCACCCTTTGCCTAGAATTTGCAGACATGTACTCTTGACATTTTCTCAACCAACTTCTTGAGGTATCAACCTGGGATGCTTTTAAACAGTATTGAAGGAGTTCCCATCTATGTTGGGCACTTATTGGCAGCTTTTCTTTATTATTTGGTCCAAATCATAAATTTCAAAAACTTTTTTTTATTTTTTTATTAAATTTTAGATTTATAATGAAATAAATTAATATGGTGGCACAATTATATTTTTGTCTACAAAACTAATTTCAAACATTTAAGCATACGCCTTCAGATCAAAAGATTTTTAAGATCATGAGAAACATTTCAGTCAAGTGTTTCAAAACTTTTGATCAGTAGTGTATATCTCGGTATTCTCTACGAAGTGGGCAAAATGTTCAGTTTTAAGTCAAAGCCACACGTGAGATGTCACAAGCACTTTTATTAAAACAGACTGTGATCAAAATAAAATGAAAAGACAGGGTTTCCTTCCTTGTTTGGAAATATACAGCTGCAAAACATGTAAATAAAAAATTATATAAAATAAATGTAAAATCTTTTTAATTATTTTTTTTTTTTTATTAAAAGTGGCAGATCACCTGTGTTTAATAGGGATGTGTGTGATTAAACAACTACATGTTTAAACATTGCTGCACCTGCTAGTCGACTCAGAAAATACTATTCGATTAAACTATTTTTGTAAAATCACCAGTCAAATGTGTGAAAACAGCTGTATATTTAGATTTGTGCATTCTCAAACGCTGCTGCACTTGAACGCATCCCTGGCATCTGCGATGATATGTCTGCACTGCGGGTTTATGGAAATAACTGTCAATTTCAGTAGCGGCAGCTGTAATGTATTACTGATGTTTCCCCACTTAGCCTTAACATTTCAAATAGATTTTCTTATGGTCATTATGCATAATACTGTAAGTGGTTCTTACTGCAAACAATCATTTTGCTGAGCATGATAGGCCTGGCATCTATTTTTTCCCCCCAAATCAATTCCTTAAACATTGCATTCACCAATGGCCAGATGAAGTTGGTGACCAAAGCACTGCATCCTCAGCCACTTCTTCAGTTCCATCGCTTTGACAATGTTGTTCCCATTGTCAGTTGTTATAGCAACCAGTCTCTTTTCGTCGAGTTTGTAAGAGCATCCTGCAGGGCTTCGGCTATATGCTTTCTGGTGTGATCTTGGAGAAAATAACTATTTTGGAGACACTCAGTTTTCATCTTCAAATCTTCAATTAAATGTACTGTCAAACTCATATATGACCCCAGCTTAGCTGGGATATGTGAAAAAAAGAATTTCACTGTATATGTGCAAAATGTATAATGTGTGATAAATAAATATAATTATAATTATTATTATTATGTGGCTTGCATGTCCTGCTTGACCACATATCGGTTTTCAGCGCGAAATGAGTCACTTTTGCGAGCCGATTGGTAAGGTTCTGTCTGACTGAGTGTACATTTCTGGCAGTGCTTCTCTTGCAAAGTAGTTGCGGCTGGGCAACTGGTATCTTTGGTCTTTTTAAAGCCTTCATGTTCCACTATTGCAACAGGGGCCATATCTTTAGTGATGTGGTAAGCCACTGCCTTAATTATATCATGCCACTTGGCACTTTTCATAAGGCACACTACAGTTAAATGAAGCTTGCAACGTGCTTGTTTCCAGGCAGAAGACTTTTCAGGCTGCGAAGGCTTCACAGGCCGGGGTTGCAGCAGCAGCACAAAGTTTAACACACTTTTCATACTGCAGTTTATGGCGCTATTGTAAATGGTGGAAGAAATCTGAAGTGTTTCCACTTTTGGATGCAACCTGTTTATGGCATTGTCTACAGATGACATGGTTTTGCTGCTCATCTGATCTTTTAATCTAAACCATCTACAAATAATTGAACCATTGTTTTTCTCTTTACTAACCAGGTCTTCTGTGGCAGTGTGGACCAGCGCTATGTCTCCCTACATGTTGCAGGAGTATTTGTGAGCGAGTGGGGCGGGGCTGGGTTTGCGCGCAGACGCAGTGGGAGAGTGGGGGCAACATCAAACTATATCGATATTAACGGTATTGTCTTATCCTATATCTCATTTGAAAATATATCAATATACCTTAAAAAGCCGATATCCTGCCCAGCCCTATAAAATGGTTGAAAAAGTCCCTTATGTTGACTTACGTTGAAGGAAGGTCACGCGCCATATGATAATCCTGAGCCCAAAATATCAAAGATAAATGGGGATGGGCTCTTTTTATTTGGGCCAATAAGCAACCAATGACAAAACCCTAACAACCACCTAATAATGAACTAACAACCACTCAGAACACCTTAAAGACACCAAAGCAATTCCCTGACAACCATCCATAAAATCCTAGCATCGCGGCAGTATATTTTGCATGAGCAAGCACCCTTGAAAAACTATAAAAATGTAGTTCTATCCGGCACTGCCTTCACAGGGTGTTGTATGCTGAAAGTTGAGATTTCATCAAGGCTGATGTGGTTTGCATACTGCACCAGCTGATCAGGGAACGATAGTCTCAGCAAAGGTTGGACAGGAGCCAGCAGTAGGTAAGAAACCTCAGGCCAAGCGGCAGCACTGCCCTGCATGGTGTGTTACACACTACAGTAAACCACCTGCTCAGTCCATGGCCATAATGGAGAGATAAGCAGATGACTCATCCAATGGTATTCAGTTTGTAAGCACCCCATGCCCAAAGCTAGAAACAAATATGCTTGTTTTCTTGTAGGGATTCTCTACGAATCCTCCCCAAATGGTTTCAGTTCTTTGAGTCATTCTCAATTTCCCACTTTACATGCCAACAATTAGGGAGTGAATATGGGGGTATTAAAACACAGTTCTGCTCATCATTTCATGTTATTAGGCTCATGTGAATGATTAAGTTACATAATACCTGTTGTTATTGCCTTCTCTAAGTGCGTTTGATTCAATTGCTGTGGGGATAGATGTGTGTTTGTGTGTGTGTATGTGTGGGTTTGAGTGCCTTGTGGTTGCCATGCAGCAGCACTGATTTGAAAGCAGCAAGCTCCCTCCTGCTCTCATCTGAATTACCTGTCCACATTGATTAGAGGGACTATGCATGAATGGGATCTTAGATTTTAAAGCCTTCAGAATTAAGATAAGCTTCTCTATAGCTGTGTGAGCTACACCTTGTTGACCTTCCTTCAAAGTGCCATCTGAGTGGGACAGACCAGCAGCTTTGGGGCCTTTAGACTCACAAATCACCAAATCTTCGGCATTAAACTAATTTACTCTATGCTGCCCACTTTTTCATGCAAACCTGCCGTTTTCCCAAATTTGTTTTCCAGCCCCTGCTTCCCCATATCCTCACCCTACACACAATCTCTCAATTCCAGCATACCTGAATACCTCCTCTAAGAAAACGCCTTCACTTTCTAAGATGTTGGAGTGTCTTCCTCATTTCACATCTTCAACAACAGTGGTTCTCAGTCTGTTCTGTTAGGGGCCGTTTACACGACAATGATTTCAACTAAAAACAAAGAACTTTTTATGCGTTTTGGCTGTTTGTTTACACGACAACTGCGTTTTGGGGCCTGAAAACGCAAACTTTTGAAAACGGGTTTCAAAGTGCACAATGTCGTTATCATCTCCGTGTAAACATACAAAAACGCGAATTTGTGAAAACGATGACGTCATGCGCACGCGTATTACGTGTTCAGTCTATAGGCATGTGCGTGAGTACTTCAAAACAACGCGCGAGACATTCAAAACTACAATGGCGGACTACAGGACTGTGTTTGTGCTGCTCAAGATTTTGAGTTTATTGACGCTTCTCCAACAAAGTGTAGATTTACTGCATCACTACTACGACCAGCGATCACCATCTTTATTGTTTGTATTCACCGCACTGTTCAGTCTCTGTGAGCTGAGAGCGTGGATCTCTTTCCAACGAGAGACGAGGGATTGCTGCATTATCTGCCTTACAGAAACTTGGATGTCTGTTGAGATTCCAGATTCAGCCATCGAACCCAAGGGGTTCTCCGTGCACCGAGTGGATAGAGCGAAAGACCTCTCAGGTAAAAGCAGAGGTGGTGGTGTATGTTTTATGATCAACAAATCCTGGTGTGATCAGAGGAATGTACATTCTATCAAGTCTTTCTGCTCTCCTGATCTGGAATTTCTCATGCTTCTGTGTTGACCATTCTGGCTATCGAGGGAATTCACAGCGGTCATTATCACTGCTGTGTACATCCTGCCATAAGCTGACACAGACCGGGCACTCAAGAAATTGTATGGGAGTATAAGTGAGCAGGAAACTGCACACCATGAAGCCGAGTTCATTGTGACCGGGGACTTTAACAAACCTAATTTCAAATCAATCGCACCAAAATACCAACAACACATGAGTTTCAATACACGAGGGGACCAGGTTTTGGACCACTGCTACTCTCCCTTCCGGGATGGCTACAAATCCCTCCCCCACCCACCATTTGGCAAATCAGACCACTCTTCCATTCTGCTTCTGCCTGCTTACAGGCAGAAACTGAAACAGGAAGCACCCACCCTCAGAACAATCCAGTGCTGGTCAGACCAATCAGATTCTACGCTCAAGCTTCAAGTTTTGATCACGCGGACTGGGATATGTTCCGGTCCACCTCTGATGATGACATCGAGGTTTACACTGATAGCGTAACGTGTTTCATCAGAAAGAGGATGTTGTTCCGACCAAAACAATACGGATCTACCCCAACCAGAAGCCATGGATAAATAGCGATGTTCGCTTGGCACTTGAGCGGACCTCCGCTTTTAATTCCAGGGAATATGGAGGAGCATAAACAAGCCAGTTATGCACTCCGCAAAACTATCAGAGCAGCCAAACACCAGTAAAGGGACAAGATTGAAGGACAGTTTAACACCACCAACTCTAAAAGCATGTGGCAGGGAATTAATATCATCACGGACTTTAAAGGGAATAAAAACTCTATTGTGAACACCGCTGCCTCTCTCCCGGATAAGCTTAATACTTTTTATGCTCGTTTCGAGGGAAATATCACCACCCTCGCAGAGAGAGCTCTTGTGGCCGAAGCTACAGAGGTTAGTTCACTCTCCGTCTCTGTAGTGGATGTAACCCGATCCTTCCGACGGGTGAATATCTGTAAAGCCACGGGTCCAGACGGCATTCCGGGCCATGTCATCAAAGCGTGCGCGAACCAACTGGCTGGTGTTTTTACAGACATTTTCAACCTTTCCCTCTCCTTGTCTTTGGTCCCCACATGCTTTAAAACATCCACCACTGTGCCTGTACCAAAGCAATCCAAAAATCACTTGCTTAATTGACTGGCGTCCTGTTGCACTGACCCCCATCATCAGCAAATGCTTTGAGAGACTAATCAGAGATTACATCTGCTCTGTGCTGCCTCCCTCACTGGACCCATTGCAGTTTACTTACCGCAACAACCGCTCCACTGATGATAGCATTGCATCTACACTACACACTGCTCTCTCCCACCTAGAAAAAAGGAACACTTATGTGAGAATGCTGTTTGTAGACTACAGCTCAGCATTCAACACCATTGTGCCCTCCGAGCTTGATGTGAAACTCCGGGCTCTGGGCTTAAACAGCTCACTGTGCAGCTGGATCCTGGACTTCCTGTCAAGCAGACGCCAGGTGGTTAGAATAGGCAGAAACATCTCCTCATCACTGACCCTCAACACTGGAGCCCTACAGGACTGTGTTCTCAGCCCACTCATGTATTCCCTGTACACACATGACTGTGTGGCAACACACAGCTCCGATGCCATCAAGTTTGCTGATGATACGACGGTGGTAGGTCTGATAACTGACAATGATGAAATGGCCTACAGAGAGGAGGTGCACACTCTGACACGCTGGTGTCAGGAGCACAACCTCTCCCTCAACGTCAGCAAGACAAAGGAGCTTGTGGTGGACTTCAGGAGAAAAGACAGAGAACACAGTCCCATCACCATCAATGGATCACCGGTGGAGAGAGTCAGCAGCTTCAAGTTCCTCGGTGTCCACATCACTGAGGAACTCACATGGTCTGTCCACACTGAGGCCGTTGTGAAGAAGGCTCATCAGTGCCTCTTCTTCCTGAGACAGCTGAGGAAGTTTGGAATGAACCGCCACATCCTCACACGGTTCTACACCAGCACTGTAGAGAGCATCCTGACTGGCTGCATCACTGCCTGATATGGCAATAGCATAATCCACAACCGCAAAGCCCTGAAAAGGGTGGTGCGAACTGCCAGACACATCATCGGAAGTGAGCTTCCCTCCCTCCAGGACATATATACCAGACGGTGTGTGAAAAAAGCTTGGAGGATCATCAGAGACTCCAGCCATCCAAGCCATGGGCTGCTCTCACTGCTACCATCAGGCAGGCGGTATTGCAGCATCAGGACCCACACCAGCCGACTTCATGACAGCTTCTTCCCCCAAGCAATCAGACTTTTGAACTCTTGATCTCTCACGATCAATATACATCAGCACTGCACTTTATTAATCTTATTATCTCACACTGGACTGTCATAAATTATATTCTCTCTTAACAACATACTGGCAACTGACTATCAACCGACAGCCTGAATGTCAATACAATACAATACAACCTACTGTATATTTTATATATACTATATATACTATTTTTATTGTATACTGTGTATTCTATATTGTGTGTATGTGTATTCTATATTGTGTGTATTGTATACTGTACATTGAATATTATTATTTGTATATTGTGCTGTGTGTAATTATGTGTATATTAGATATGTAAATTGTGATGTGTAAATCTGATGTTTATTGTAAATTGGTATATGTCTCATCACTGTCATGACTGCTATGTTGCTCGGAACTGCACCCAAGACTATTGCACTTGTGTATATGGTTGTGTGACAATAAAAGTGATTTGATTTTGATTTGAATGCTTATGTGCGCAGGTGTGTAGTGTTTCTTTACAAAGTGACATTGCCAACTACTGGCCTGGCATGCATAATACAGCGTTTTTAGTCATTTTCGCGGATCCGTGTGAACGGGGATCATTTTGACAACGTTGTCGTCTATACGCGAAACTTTTCAAAAACACAAAGGAAAAACTTTTCCGTTTTTAGTACATCGTTGTCGTGTAAACGTACCCTTAGGAGTCATGAACAGCAGGGAAAAACAATGCTACAGTAAATGCACATAGTAAAATGCAGCTAACCTTGTAATCATGCATAGCAAAATAAATAGGCTTATCAACTTTTAAAATGGAGGAGACGCTTGCTGACGTCAAAGGCTGTGCATTCAATCAAACTTGATGGTATTTTGGTGCAAATTCTTCTGTCACTTGGTAGAAGCTAGCCAAAGTAGGCACATGTCAACATGGACTGGTTATGTAACATGCTTTCATAATCAAAAACCATGAATAAAACTATGCTGTAACAGATTAGTCCGATTTGGGGCCAGCCAAGCACACTCACGGCCCGGCCCCGCCCTCCTCCTCGTCACATATGCATTAGTAAATTTATAAATATATGAATACATTTCATGTTTGATTTTAGGTATATTTTTGTTACTTTTGAACAACAAACAATTTTGGCATTGTGTTGGGTCACCATTTGATGTCCTATTTCAAATCTTGGTCCTGAAGCAAAACCCTTAGAGAACCACTGTTCTTCAAGATGTAGATGTGTGCATTTTCATCTAGAAAATTACATTTTTAGAGTGTTTTTTCATCCGCAATATGTCTGAAAATGTCTCAAGAGTTTTTTTTTGCTTTAATAAATGTAGGGTATCCTGACCTACTACATTACTGTCTGGTATTCGTACTGCTCCGTCTCAAACAGAAGGGCCCTGCAGCGAGTAGTAAAAATGACCAAGTCCAGTACTATTTTCCTGCTATTATAGACACCTACACTGAGAGGTGTTAAAGGAAGGCTAGCAGCATCAAGAAGGATTTCTCACACCCGCCCCATTGTATGTTCACACCCCCATCATCTTGAACCAGGCAAAGAAATGTCTAGGCCAGAATAACACTGGAATTTCAGAGCTAATAGATAATTAGTATTTAAATGCTGTTAATTTGACATTGAGCAAACAGAACAAACTGAAATTTAAGTCGTTATTCACTCTCAAATCAAATGATTAATCAACTCATGTACACAGAGCCCATATCAAATATGGTACAGGGACCATATCGTTAGTGATGTGGTAGACCACTGCCTTAGTTATATTGCACCACTTGGCACTTTTCTTTTCATAAGGCACACTATGGGTGAATGAAGCTTGAAATACATTTTGTTTTCGGGCAGAAGACATTTCGGGCTGCAAAGTCTTCGTGGCCTGGGTTGCAGCAGCAGCACAAAGGTTTACACACTCTTCGTACTGCAGTTTATGGCACTGTTGTAAATGGTGGAAGAGATTTGAAGTGTTTCCACTTTTGGATGCAATCTGTTTATGGCATTCTCTACAGATGACATGGTTTTGCTGCTCATCTGATCTTTTAATCCGAACCATCTCCAAATAATTGAACGATTGTTTTTCTTTTTACTAACCAGGTCTTCTGCGGCCGTGTGGACTGGCGCTATGTCTCCCTCCATGTTGCAGGAGAACTTGTGAGCAAGTGGGTGGGGCCGGGTTTGTGTGCAGATGCAGAGGAAGAGTTATATAAACAGTATTTTCTCATCCTATATCTCGTTTGAAAATATATCGATATACCTTAAAAAGCTGATATACCACCCAGCCCTATAAAATGGTTGCAAAAAATCCCTTATGTTGACTTACGCTGAAGGAGGGACATGCTCCTTTTGATATTCTGAAATTGGGGATGGGCTCTTTTGATTTGGGCCAATAACTAACCACCGACAAAACCCTAACAACCACGTAGTAATGCACTAACAACCACTCAGAACACCTTAGAAACACCAAAGCAATGCCCTGACAACCATCCGCAAAACCCCAGCATCGTGGCAGTATATTTTGCATGAGCAAGCACCCTTGAAAAACTATAAAAATGTAGTTCTGTCCGGCACTGCCTTCACAGGGTGTTGTATGCTGAAAGTTGAGATTTCATCAAGGCTGATGTGGTTTGCATACTGCACCAGCTTATCAGGGAACGAGAGTCTCAGCAAAGGTTGGACAGCAGCCAGCAGTAGGTAAGAAACCTCAGGCCAAGACTCTCCAAGCGGCAGCACTGCCCTTCATGGTGTGTTACACACTACAGTAAACCACCCACATCAACAACATCAAACCTCACTGGTCCTTTTGTCATGATGTCATGTCGTTTGGTCAACAGACATGCAAGAACCATTTAGGTGTGTTGTTATTGATGTATCACCATATTTGATTTGGGCTCTGTTTATAGTAGTTGATCAATGATTTATTTTGAGAGTAAATAGTGATTTAAATTTAGGTCTATTCATCATAAAAATTTATTTATTTTTTTGTCTTCAAATGACTTGGGATATGATGCATGAGTCTCGTTGACTACTTTTATGACACTTTTGGGTGTCACTGCTTTTGTATGGAAATTAGCTATCGCTAATCATGTCTTGAAATGCTCTCTGCTTGTCAATCATTTTGTGCATTCAGGTTTGCTGACATGTCATTGGAGGGTGTGGTTTTGTAGAGAGGGCGTATTGTTGAGGGGATGGGGTGGTCTAGTTCATGTCTGTCTTAAGTTAGCAAAACGACTAATCCTATTTGAACTCTTTTTTAAGATTCTGCTATTCTGCTAATGCTTCCATATTCTCAGGTCCACAGTCAGAGGTTTTGTGTGAATACCTCAGTCAAGACAATCCATATTTTAGCAATCCCTTAGTGGCTAGCATTTTAGCGCTACATGTTTGTTCCCATATACTGTAAATAAGCAGGCACTGGAATGAGTTTAAGCATTCGTTTGATCGCGCAGCCACTAGAGGCAAATGGCTGGAAGCACCTTGCTGCTCTAATTCACATTAGTTTAGGAAGTGAGGAGTCAGAAGTGCTATTGTTCTTCCTCCTCTCCTCTTCCTGCTAATCAGAGGCCTGCAGTGGCCACTTCTGCTTCTATCATTCTCTCCTATAATCGACTCATTCCCACAGGGGTTGCATTCAGCAGCTTTATTGTGTGCCTTAAAACTTGGCACAGTAAAATTAAAGTGTCTTCTTAAAGTGGTTTTGTTACCCCATTTATCGTTTCTTAATCCCTAGGTAATCCCATACTTTTCATTGTGGCACCACCACCAGTCTCACAGGCCCTGCGATCCTGGACATTTTGATCGCTATTCTGATACTCCAGATCATCCTAGAGAAGGGGCCTTCATTTGTGGGCATACAATTCCATTAGAACCGGGAGGGTTAGTCAGGTTGTAAGTGTTTCCTTTCCAGGGTGACAGAATATCACTGAGGAATACACAGAGATTCTTGAGTTCTGACAATAACAGCTTATTAATTGGATTCATCTAGTTTTGATCACCATCCTCAGTAGCAGCATTTGTGCATAGCGATGTTGTTTCATTCTCTTACTGCCTCTTCCCTTCCCTCTGGAAATGTACAATTATCTTTCGTAACTTAATTTTAGCCTCACGCCAAAGTGCAGCCAATCACAAAACCTGCACATGGACAAGATGGCCAGTGCCATCCTCTCTTGCTGTATCATTGTAAATGGCAAACGTGCACACACATGCTTGTTTATCTCTCCTTTGCATGCACATACATCTAGGTCAAGAGGAGGTTTGAAAACATATGGCTCTTCTCATGTTCGCCTGCCTCTAATCCTCGTAATCCATTATTTGTCATGCTTGGAGTGCAGGGTTCGTATTCGAAGTTAAGGAGGAAAAGAGGATCAGAGCAGGTCTGAGAACAGAGCTAGGGGCCTCAGCAGCTGCCACTATCTGATCAGAGGAAACAGAACCCTTTGCACATACCTTCAAGGTAGAGACCATGTCCCTGAGGCTGCCATTGCTACTCTCATCATGCATAAAATGCATATGCCAAAACTCATAGTGATTTACTTCTGCTGTTCCTTAAAGGCTGTCAGAGGCTGTGACTCAGTGTCAGTTTTGGCTCTTTATAATTGCCTATGCGATGGGGGAAAATGTTGTTTCTCCTGCAAAATGTAATTTACATTTGAACACTAAAGTGTGGAATTTTTCAGTGTTAAAATCAGGGTTCCCACAGTCATGGGAATTTATCTTTTTAGGTCTGGAAAAGTCATGGAAATTAACTAAATTGGAAAAGTGTATATAATTATTATAATTTTTTCAAGTTATGCTCTGCTTTAAAATATTTAATCACCTAAATATTGCTCGTTTAGTAAAACTTGCTCACAAGCCAAAGTAATGTCTGATTTGTGAGCAAGTCCTTCTTCTGAGTCAGTTCTTTTATTTTATTTGGTCAAATGGTTCACAAACCAGTGTGGATGTTTAATTAGCGAATCAGTCCAAATCAAAATTATTTAAAAAAAATATTGTTTTTCAGGAATCACAAATGACTGGAAATCAATTGGCCAAAAAAGGTGAAAACCCTGTAAAATACACCCCTCTCATTCCAGCTTAAAATACAAGTTAAGCTCAATCACAAGCATTTGTGGCATATATTAATTACCACTTAAATACATTTTGACTTGTTCCTCCTAAATCTGGGTTACAGTGAGGCACTTAAAATGGAAATACTCACTGTATAGTCACAAGACAAACTTTACAGTTCAAAGAATACATGAGTTTAACAGAAGAATTAATGCGTGCTTTTATAATATAATAAGCATAAAATTTTTAGCTTTAAATTCTCCAAAAATTCACTTCCATTGTAAGTGCCTCGATTTTTGCCTTTTCTTAAAAAAAAAAAAAAAAAAAAAAAGAGCAACAAGTCAGGATTAATTTGTGAGGTAATAAATATGACACAAATGCTGACTATTGTAACGATGCTGGCAAAGACAATGATGAAGATGAAGTAACAAACCCAAGTGCAGTTTATTTTCCAAACGTGGAATCCCAAAACCCTGACTACAAACGTAGAATGACAAGACCAGACCAGACCAGACCAGACCAGACCAGACCAGACCAGACCAGACCAGACCAACAAAGTTACATTCACAATACCTGACAAAAGACAATGGCAAACATGAGGGCTTAAATAAAAGGACATGGGTAACAGGTAAACAAGACAACCAATCACAAGACTAAACTATAAACAAGATAACAAGACTAAATGAACTTAAACCAATGAAAAGATAAGACTAATAACAAGGTAATCAAAGAATGAACCAATGAAAACAAGACATATGAACAGGGGAAACATGACAAGATCACATGAGGGAACAGGAAATCACATGACATGACACGACACGACATGACATGAATGACAGGTACAGGAACTAAACTTGAAAATAAAAGTCATGAAAACAAGAACAAAACACATAAACATGACAACTATTAAGCTTAACTTGTATTGAATCTGGAAAATACCTTTAAGGTGCAGAGACAACTGTAAGTAAACCATTCGTAGGTTGATTCGTAGGTTGAAGTGTAAACACTGTGGCTCTGTAGCACTTTCAAAACATTGCTATGTTTGATTGTGCATCGTGATCAAACCGACACAACAACAATGGCTCAACCAATGTTGTGAATTTGGGGCACGGCTGTCTGTTTATCCGACTAATTGTAGATAGCAATATTCAGGAAACCTGTTTTTAAAGCAATCACAGTTTTGAAACTGCCATTAGTGGTGTAGAAATGACACATTTCAGCCTACACGACTTACAGCATATTTGGGGAATACATTTTATCAGCCTATGCATTCCATGGGAATTGAACCCATGCCCTTTGAGTTGTTAGCACCATGCTCTAAAAGAACTGGAACATTTTATGTCAAATATCATGACTCGACTTGTGCTGTATTGCAGTAGATTGTAAGAATTGAAAAAGAGAGCAGAGAGGAAATTACAGTCATATACCTACATCACTTCTTTTAAATTGGATATTGATTCCTACTGTATATCTATAATACATCATTGGAATGGTTTCTTGTGTCTTATAGATGATCATGTGAGGGCATGCACTGATGATGTTTGAGGTTTGTGTGATTTACAAAGCATAGCTCCAAGTAGGAATGGCTGAGAGCTGCTTGGAGAGTTTGTACGAGCTCTGTGCTGTTAGCAAACACTCTGCCCAGTCCCTGCTGGCACAGACTCATGTCAGCACTGTTGTTGAGAAGTTCCTGTCTGACTGTGTAGCACAGTTGTCACAGTAGAGCAGGGCTACTCAACTTCGGAAAGGTCAGGGGCCGCAAAGCTGGATCTCTGTACCCTCGAGGCAGGGCCGTAGCTAGTGGGGTGAAAGGTGGTGACGATTCTAGGGGCCCAAAGGTCTAGGGGGCCCCACAACATATTCAAAACTGTATGTTTTAATAGGAAAGAGACCCAGAGCAATATACAGTCAGGGGGCCCAAATTACCTTGCTACGGCCCTGCCTCGAGGGCCACTCTCTTAATTTTTATGATTATATGCTATAATATATATATATATATATATATATATATATATATATATATATATATATATATATATATATATAATTATTAGTTAACATTTTTATAGTAAGAATGTTGGAATGTTAGTTAATGGGATAGTTAATTCCCAGATGTGAATAACTTACTTTCTTCTGCTGAAGAGAAATGATGATTATTTAGAAAAACATACCTCAGCTCTGTGGAAGAGAGACAGATCAGTATTAAAGTTCTTGTCTTTTTTACTATAAATATCCACTTTCACTTTCAGATGTGAACGTGAAAGTGGAGATTTATAGTAAAAAAAAATAAAAAAAAGACTTAAATATTGACCTGTTTCTCACCCATACCTATCATATAACTTCTAAAGACATAGATTTATCCACTGGAGTAGTATGAATTACGTTTATGCTGCCTTTATGTGCTTTTTGGAGCTTCAAATTTCTGACCACCATTCACTTGCATTGCATGGACCTACAGAGCTAAGATATTATTTTAAAAATCTTCATTTGTGTTCTGCAGAAGAAAGAAAATCATACACATCTTGGTGGTGTGAGGTTGAGGAAATGAGAGAATTTTCATTTTTGGGTGAACTATCCCTTTTAGTAATTATTTTAAACATATGGGGTGTTACAGTTCGATTTTCTGATAGCACAGTTCTGTGGTCACTGTGACTGTCAACTAACAAACACCATGAGTGTTTAACATCACATACACCAGAGATGTGTTCAAAAACAAGAGCAATATATCCAAAATTAGCACCAAAAGTCCTTCAGTGACAAGTCTTAAAGATTTTGCACCAAAGTAGATCACTAAAACGCATTTTCGTGAAGGCGTCTCAATGCCAATGAAAAACGGTTATTTTTTCCTTTAAATACTGATGTCATGACGAGTATATATCTCTGATGAACTATATAGATTTATAGATGTATATAGATCTATATAGAGGATAGATTTGCGCCGTGTTGAGTAACTTTCAAGTGAGATTGCGCATGTTTGACTGACAGACTGTGCGTGAGTGCACAGGTACTGTGTATGAACGTGTGCACAGACCATTCTCCGCTCTCATAAAATCAGCCATGATCAGAAATTATTTGTTTTTTATTTTTTATTTATTTGTAGCATCCTCTAGCAGTTGAATTCTATTCTAATGTGATTCAGCAATGTAGAGAACTAGCGTAGGAATCTTCATGAAAATTGACACTTCACAATTCATACAGATTTTAGAGGCTGCTGATTAATTGTAACATTGCTGGCAAAGACAGGCTGACGAAGACGCTGATGAAGTTAGAACCCAGGTGTAGTTTATTTACATAAGTGAAATCCAACAACCGTAAATCCAAACGTGAAACAAAACATAAACATAAACTTGACTAAACTAGACTTGACTTGACCAATCCAACAATGTTACACTTACAATACCTAACAATGGACAATGGCAAACATGATGCTTAAATACACGGACAAGGGAGAAACATGACAATGATAACCAATGACAAGACAGAACTGATGACAAGGTAACAAGACAATAAACCAGTGAAAGCAAGACACATGAATATGGAGGGAAACATGAAATCACATGACCAGGAGACCACATGACATGAAACAGGGAATCACATGACCTGGCATGAAAACAGGAATAACATGACATGGAACACATGACTATAAACAGGAACTAAACTTCCAAAATAAAAGATATTAACACAAAACATGAACAAAAACACATAAAACCATGACATTAATACTGTATATTTTTGATGATGAGATCATAAGATCGCTCGAGGGCTGCATGCGTGTTGAGTAGCACTGCAATAGAGTTTTTGCCAACACACTCTCACGGCAAAATCGTCAGGATTCAAACAACTTTTCTAAATTTGGCTAATTTGTGTGATATCATGCGACTGCACTCGTTTTAATTCCCACGACTTTCACTACAGCCAGTGACGTTGTTGGATATCGTTTACATCTAATACGTGACAATTACTTGCTTCTGTCACACACAACAGCTTCCTATCATGTTTACACACTCTACTGAATGGTTAAGTTTAGAGAAGGGTTTTGGGTAAGGGCATAATATTAATAAGCATGTCCTTAACACCTCGTGCTTGAAACTCGCGCCTACTTCCGCATTAGACATCCGGAAGTTTATGCGATAAAAATCATGCGACATCACACAAAATAGCCACCTCGTAAATTATGTACAACTTTTCATGAAATCGGGTTGAAATAAGCACATAACTAAACCTACTCGTAGTCCAGGGCCCTTTCATCCATGAATGAATAAAGAAATGTTTGATCCATGTCCTCCCTTCAAGACTTGGGTCCCTCTTGCTGCAGGAGCTACAGTCAATCACATTGGAGCTGAAGATATCTCAAGCTACTCTATCTCCCTGATCGCTCTTTGAAAGCATTACTCTGATGGACGTATGTCAGGCAGTGCGTATCAGTGGCGTGACACACAAGGATAATTTGCTGTCTTACATCCCAACTGCTTAATGGATATGAAAGACAGGAGATCTAACAGGCAGAACTTAGGGAGAGAGAGAGACACTTGCTCACTGGCACTGTCTTCGCCTGGTGCCTCCTACGGCTAACCTGTCAAGCTGAGACTGCCATGCAACTCTCACTACAGCACTGAGAAGAATGTGAAGTATTATCCTAGCTTCTACAAGTGAATGCACAAAGAATAAATAATTATGTAGCTTCTCTAAAGATCTTATGTACTGTGCATGTAATTACAAATTTCAGATCAATAGGCATGATGATTACAACATTACTAGTGATGTATGTTAGGTACACAGGGGTCCAAATGTTTTTTTTTTTTTTTTTTTTTTAACTGGGAATAAATAGAAAGCTTAAAGATTTTGAAATTGTTTAAAAAAAAAAAAAAAAAAAGTTTATGGTGTAAAATGAGGAAGAAATATTTAAGATTCATCACTATTTCTAGTGCCTGCTTATAAAATGTAAGCACATTTGTGACATTGACCATGTTAACTCCTTTGTACAAAAGGTCAGATTTTCACAGATACTCATTGGAATATTATCAAAATCATCTTAAAACAGCATGGATCATTATGGTTTGTTACAAACTTGTGGAGTGCATGCCACTCCGAGTGCATGCAGTCATTAAAACAAAAGGGGGGACATACCAAACACTAAGAAAATCTGAAATTCATGTACATTTTTCAATTCAACTTTCACTCAAATCATTATTCTGATAACATAATTTATACTGAGAGAAAAAAAAAGAATAAAAAAAAAGAAAAATAGAAGCATTTTCATTAGTGGTCTCTGACATTTGGATCACACTGTAACATTTGAAGAAGAGGAAAACGTGGTGACTTTGCAAAGTTTGAAAGTCTTTGTTTTGGAAGAAAGAGCTGAGCTGACAAATCTTTTCTTCATTCAATCCGTGATGTTGCCGTAGGACTTATCAGTTGAAAAGAGAGATGTCCTTTGTTGTTCTCGAAAGGCTCCCCTGTATAACACAACGTACATACTGTTGTGTCTCAAAAAAGAGTAACAGACACATAGCGAAGAGAAACAGGAGAAGCCAATGATGAATAGAAGCACAAATATCAACCCACACATTCTAAGAAGATCTGCTGTTGAAAAACAGGTCATTAAAGGTTAGCAGTGTTTAATCAACTAAGGACAGGCATAGGGAATCTTAGGTTATTACTCGTAAATGGCTAATGAAATTGTACAATAAAAATATACCTGTTCTATACTGTGTATTGCACTGGAATTATTGGGAATTTGCTATAAGCAAAAAAAAAAACAAAACAAAAAAAAGAAATACATTTAATTCTTCTGCTTGATATAAAGTCAACATTAAATCAAAATGTACCCTACTAACTTTCTTAATGCACATTCCTGTTCATACTGTGCACAATAAATCTCTGTAGTCTTTGAATAAAATGTAATACCTTGCTCTAGTTCTGAAACAATTTTTATTTTTGGCTGTCATTAAAAATTCCTATTACATTTTTAAACCCTCCCCTCCAATTACCTGGATCCATTCTGGCATGTAAAGCCTACTTTTTGCAATCAAATCAATTCCTGATGGATAAAATCAAGTCTTTCCCTATTTTTTTTTTAAATTTTTTTTTTTTTTAAGTTGAATATCCTATGAATATAATATGGCTTTTCACATTAACTTGACATGAGATGTAAATGGGGTGATGCATTCCATTTCAAACAACTGACAACAAAGATAACTTCACTTTGGAGCATCATTAGTTAGGTATATAAATTTCAGACTTATTTACTGATTGAAGGCATGGTAAACTAATTAAATGAAATACACAGTATGGGACAGTCATTATGCAAGCAAGGCACTTGGGCGTGCAAGCGTCCTGCTGGCTCCTACTGGAATACCCCACTTGTGCACTGATTGTTCTAATGAAGTTGGCAAAAGCCACCCGGTGCCAGTACAGAGACAAATCACTGTCAAGCTCCCAGCAAGGGAGACATTTTCAAGGCAAACAGTAAAAGTTAAAAACATTCACTACTAAATAGGCCTATGTGACAGGACATCACTGATTCCCTTTTGATCTAGAGGAATAAGGGAGGCTTCTGGTGCTCCAAGAAATCCATAGTTTTATAGTTATATACTGTCAGGGGACATGTAATGTCTCATGTACAACCACCAGCCAAAAAACTGAGGGGGACAGACATTCGGGATTTCTTTCATAGAGTCATGTGTGTGACATCAATAATATAATGTATATGTATATGTAATGTATACATCTAAACAATTATATTACTTTTTCATGTTTTTTCTTTGGCTATTATTTTGACTTTGTGTTTGTGGCATATATATTTTTGTCAACAGTGTAGACAGAGAGGTGACACCAGCTTCTGAAATTGTTCAGGTAAGATCATATTTGACATGAACATTAAGAAATGTTTTGTGCTTTGATTCTTTGGTTCTGGCTGACTGGACCAATGTTTGAAATGTTTGACAGTCATTCAATTATATGATAATTATTTTTTTTTAAATGAACATTTTAATTCATACATGTTTTCCACATTTTAGTTGTAATTATTAAAGTTCTATCATAAAACATGCTGATCTTTCCTAAAAGTTCAGTTGATATGCTTTCTTTTAAATGATATCACATATTCTTAAAAACATAAACACATTCTAAAAAAATCAGAAATTCTTTCAAACTGTCGTATTGTGAAAAAAGGCTAATGAGATTTAGAGATTTTAGATCATTTCTTAGCCACTGTATACTATAGGCTGTATCCAGGGTTGGGAGGGTTACTTTTGAAATTTATTCAGATTACAGATTACAGAATACATGCTGTAAAATGTAATTTGTAACGTTTTCCGTTAGATTACTCAAGGTCAGTAACGTATTCTAAATACTTTTGGATTACTTCTTCAGCACTGGTAGATTTTTCACTTGTTTTGACTATAAAAACTCTGCCAGTACAGTAAGACAAAATACACATGTTAAAAATACATTCTCTGAAAAACCTAAATATCTTATGCAGTGTTGTTTCTAAAACAAGATCAATCAAACTGATCTTGTTTTAAGGATTTTTTTATATTTTTACATGAAAACAATACAAAAATTATTATCAAGAACATGATTTTTACCCTAATATCAAAGGTCTTACTAGAAAAAAAGAAATTATGATCCAATGTGAATTTTCTTGATAAAAAAATATGATCGTGCCTGGTAACATATGCATGTAAAATGGCTAGAAATAGCATTTTAGCTTAGCGTAAAGCTGACAATTTACATTAGGTTTATTTCTATTTCTTCTGCTCCAAACTTACTTCAAACTTACTTCTCTGTCTGTATGAATGTAACACATCATAAGAAAGTGTTTCACCGCTGTTCAAATGCACTTTGGATCGCATCATTTATATGTATACATTTTTCCATCTGAAAGGACTAAATATTAAATGAAACAAATGACAATAAAATGCAAAGTAATCTCTTCAGAAATCAAAATACTTTTTGAATGTAACTGTATTCTAATTATCAATGTTTTAAATTGTAACTGTAGTGAAATACAGTTACTTATATTTTGTATTTTAAATACGTAAACCCGTTACATGTATTCCGTTACTCCCCAACCCTGGCTGTATCAGCTTCCAGTTTTCTGGGAAATCACTACACTTAAGCATGGCTGTGAGGATTTGCTCCCATTCAGATACAGGAGCATCAGTGAGGTCAGTGATGTTGGGCAATCGGTTTCTGGCACACGGTCAGATTTCCAATTTCTCTCAAAGGTGTTCAGTGGGATAAAGGTCTGGGCTTTGAGCAGGCCAGTCAAGTTTTTCCACACCAGACACCAGCTTTGTGTAAAGGAGCATTCTTATGATGGATCTGAAAATGTACGTTCAGTTGTAACTGAAATAACCAGACCTGTTAAGTAAAAGGGGGTGTCCACATCAGCTAATACTGGATACAATTACTAGAATAATATTTTTGTAAGTGATACAACTGGACTGGATGAGGATGTATTTTTTTCTAAATTTGGCAAGAAAAGTTCTCAAAGTCTAATGTAGCATTAGAGATTATTTATTTTCTCTGTGACAGCTGGCAGTTGAGTGGAGATAATGATATCATCAACACACAAATTCACCATGCGCCATATTCATCAAAAGCCTTCTGCTTATCAAAGCAAATCACATCATATGGGACTGAGTGCAAACCCTCTCTTACTCCGTAGAGCTGTTTGGGTGACTGACCTGTCCCTGTAAGTGCACAAATTAGACCTCCATTGTTTGGCTTCTTTTGTCTACTTTCTCAGACTAAAACCTTTGGCGTCTATATTGCATGGAGTTTCCAAGAGGTGTTTTTGACGTCATTTAATTTAATGTCCAATGAGCAGCAGCTCTTCATCACTCCACATAGTTCAAAGCCATGCTGGAGGACAAAGTTTCTAAGTTTATTTGCTGATGTCATTTGAAAGGCTCTCTCTTAAAAAGGAGAAATCAATAGTGGTATTAAATCCTTAGTGCTGGACCAAGAGGGAATGCAATGGAGAGAGAGAGAGAGAGACAGATCCTTCACTGTGATCTTGCATCACAAGCAGTCTGGCCAGAGCTCAAGTCTTACCTAAAGCCACTGTGCAGGAGACTTTAAGCCATATTGCACAGAGTGTCTCAATAAGCTTCCTAGTTTAACAGTCAGTGCACTCGCCAGGGAGTGGGCCATTTCTATGGTTGTCCCACTATCAAAATCCCTTCAGTGCACTGAAATGTTCGTTCCCCAGAAATTCCCAGAATGCAACATAAAATCCAGTGTGAGGCTGCTCACTATATTCACTTATACTGGAAATGTTGCCATGTGTTCTTAAGGCCAGAAACTTTACACAAGTAACATGCATTGCCAGCAAGCTGTCCGGTTGAACATTCTTAATGTTCTTTCTTGTGTTACTGTGGCAGTAAAAAATCTCAGTAATCAAGGGGCGATAGAATTACCTTTAAAAGCCTGTGCCATTAAACTGGATGTGTTATTATTCAGTTATGTTGCTAAAAATATTGTATTGACTTCACCTTACTTGCTCTGCAATATTCTGTTCAAACTGTTACTCCGCCATGACAGTACTTGGCTTGAAAAAAAATAAATAAATAAAAAACTGAAGCAGACAGTTCACACAAATGTCCGCTATTGCAATTTGGAAGACAACAACACATGAAATTGAGCTTGTGTAGCTAGAAGCATCTGCGTTCACATACTTGTGTAGAGTATGTTTCGGCCATCTTACAAGTAACCAGTGAATGAGCGGAAGTGTAAATGGGAATTCAAAGCCTTATTTTCTGTCTTTAATGTAAATTTTGTCTCCAATTTGTCTGGAAAGTTTTAATATTAGGGTTGTTAGAAGAAGATTAAAACAATAATGCTTTGATTTTTATTTACATGCTTATAGTATGTATGTTCTGTTTTCATAATAGCACTATACATTTTAAAATCTACAACAAAGATGCACAATGGTGTGTTATGCAGTGATGTTGTTAATTAATAACAACTACTAGGCATGTCATAAAATATTGATATATTGATTACGGCAAGTTATTTTATTAATATATTTTTGTGGCATCAATGTATTAACATTAGTCAACATTTAAATTAGAAGCCTAATTTGCATGCTTACCAATTTACTCAGTTGGGCTTCTGTTTAATGAAGTCTGGCCATATAGCATTGGGAGGCCACAAGGGGGTGATATAACATTTACTGAAGTAGGTCGCAAGGCACAGGTATCACAACATAGGAGCAGTATTTTAGAGCTCCTTACACAGGACGCATACACACAAAAGT
Organism: Myxocyprinus asiaticus; assembly: GCF_019703515.2. Lineage (NCBI taxonomy): Eukaryota > Metazoa > Chordata > Actinopteri > Cypriniformes > Catostomidae > Myxocyprinus > Myxocyprinus asiaticus. Next base: position 31,298,443 of record NC_059357.1, on the reverse strand, counting down.
TACAAAGGTTTTTGGACTCCTTTATGACTGAACAAAGTGACGTTGATGAGTTTGCAGGTTAGTGAATGAAACTGGTTTAACTGAGCAAACTGAACGATTAGAAATTATTATGCAATTTCTCTTTATGCACAAAAGACATACTTGTAACTGAAAATACATTGTGTAGGCTATATGAAAGATGCTTATAGACAATATACCATCCACTGATGACTAGAGTAAATAATCTTTGTCCTTTGTTGTCCGACAGACACGTCCTCATACCTGCCAACACTTTTACTGGGTTTCTCCCATTTTTCAACCCCTTCTCCTGTTGTATTCATGATTTGCAATTTCTCCCAATAAACTCATGATTTTCCGTATCCACACTTTGCTCATGAGAATGTATTAGACCTCCAGGTAGGGTTAGTTGTCACCCATTCCGTAATATACTGGATCAATCCGTATTTAAATATGAAATGATGCGTCCCGTATCGAATCAATACAGGATGCGATTTGTCCCGTAAACTGGTCAGATGGCGTCACGGTGAAATTGTTCCAGATCATTCATTTAACATTGATATAAGTTGGAAATTTTTCATATGGTGAGTAAGGGTTTGTATGTCCACACAATGTGCTGAAACGTGCTAATACTGTTTTTAATAACTTTATTAATATTATTATTAATACCTCAAAAAGCATTTATTGCTAAAACTGTCAAGTATGTGGTAAGGGACTATCTGAATACATTTCTTAATATATTCATCTTCATTGTGGTATTACTGACCGGTACTGCCGCTCCCTACCTGCATATTACTCAGTCTGCATAATGCACCTACTTCCTATGGGGGGACCATCTCATCCTAGGGGGGCACCAGAAACTCCATCGGCTGCCGTTCCTCGCACATATGAACCACGTATCTCCCTATTTTTCGCAATCTGATGTTGGCAGGTATGTGTCCGGTGTGCGACCCAATATAATGTACCCCGCTCACACTTTACCAAAGTTGTGCTGAGAAATATGTTTGAAAAGACAAAGACTATTTTCCAACGGGTAATCCTGTTTATATCTGAAAAAAAAAAAAAAAAAAAAACTATTCTGATTATCGAAGTGTGAAAAATGAATTTATGTTCACTATATACTGATTAATGACATAGGAAACTAGGGAGCTCGATGAGACACAGCCACAATAACCACACACGGCACTAGTGCAAAAAGGTTTTTACTGGCAATGCTACTGCATCTGAAATGGCTCCAAGTCTGTAGTGATTTTATAGAGGGATGGGGTATCTGTCACCCCAAGTGGAAGTGTGATGTGAATGCTGGTTGATCCAGGAACGTAGAAATGCTAAACGCCATACTCTGAATCGCACACAGGTGCACACAATCTCTGCCACAACTTTCAATGTCTCAATGAATAATACATTTGGTGCAAAGGAAAACATTTGGATTACTCAAGAGCAAAGACAAATACCTTTTAAGTTCCATTTGATATGACTTGCTTAGGTAAATAATTTATTCTCTGAAGGGGATGTTTCTTTAAGATTCTGACAAATGTTACTTTTGGGCTACACTTCTGAGGTAGGCCTATGCACTTTTTTTTTTTTTCATCACTCTAAGTGCTTCTGAATTCCAGATTTTCCAGGTTTTGGATTTTTTTCATACCTATTTGACCAAGGCATTTTGTGCATTGAACAGTAATTTAATAGATGAGGTTTTGCAGTGTACTTGCAAAAATGGTGTTGTAAACTACTTTAACATGCACTCAGAACAGGATGCCTCCAAGTGAGGAAAAAACCCTGTATTTCTCATGTTATTAGTCTTGTTTACAGAACTAGAGAGTGTGTTATATTTGCACTCACAAATTATAATAATAATAAATGCATGTGAGATGCATGCAAGCAAATCCAGTTCTGCTCATAATTTTACATACCACTTGCAACATCTGCCAGATATTAAGCATTTTTGTAAATGAGAGGGATCATACAAATTGTTTTTTGTACTTTTTATTTAGCACTGTTCTGATGAAGCTATTTTACATAACAGATATTTACATATATTCCACAAGACAAAATACATTCTGAAATAACAGATTAATAACACAAATGTTCTTAACCAAAGGTATGTAACTTAAAAAATATGTTTGGATAAAGTTATCAACAATCAATGTAATCCAGTTTTATTTTGTCATGTACAATATATTTAAATATCTGTTATGCAGCTTCTTCAGGGTACTACTAAGGTAGTACAGGTTGTACTAAATGCCCTAAAAATAATCTTATTTAAAATATTTGATCTCTCATTAAAAAGAAAATGCTAAACATCTTACAGATTCTGCATGGAGTATGTAAATGTATGAGGAAAAATTGGTTATGTAAATGTGCAGTGCCTATAGAAAATCATCATACCCCTTTGGAATAGTCACTTTTTGTTGTTGTTGTTGTTGTTGTTGTTGTCTTACAGCCTGAAATCAAAACCCACATTTTTTATTCCCAGTTTTATTTACAAATTTTGCTATACAACATTAAAATGTATAAAAGAAAACTAGAATAACAGGGACTGAAAAATGATCATACCCCTGGATTTAATACTTCGTAGAGCTACCTTTTGCTTTTATGACAGCTATCAGTCTGTTTGGATATGACTCTACTAGATTGGGCAAATATTCCCCATTCTTCCTTACAGAATTGTAAAATTGTGGGGTGAGCAGCTGGATGGACTGCTCTCTTCGAGTCCATTCAAAGGTTCTCTGTTGGATTTAGGTCAGGGCTCTGACTTGGCCACTCAAGGACTTTGACCTTCCTATTCTTAAGCCACTGCGTTGTTTTTTTGGCAGTGTGTTTAGGGTCATTTTCATGCGAAAAGTTGAACCACCTGCCCATCTTCAGTTGTCAAGCAGAGGGCCACCGATTTTTCTCAAGAATTTGGGTGTTCATGGCAGCATCCATTTTACATTCAATCCTGACCAATTGCCCAGTCCCTGCTGAATGGAAACACCCCCACAACATAATGTTGCAACCACCATCCTTTACAGTAGGTATGGTATATTCTGGGTGTTGTGTTGTGTTTGGCTTTCTCCAAACATAGTGCTTGGAGTTCAGTCCAAAAAGTTGTTTGTGTGTTTCTTTGTGTCATCTAACCATGGATGATTCTGATACCATGTGGCAAAAGGTTTTATGGTCAGATAAGACCAAAATTTTGTTTTGATTTCAGGCTGTAAGACAAAAAAAAAAAAAAAAAAAAGTTACTGTTCCAAAGGGGTATGATGATTTTCTATTGGCACTGTATGAGAAAAAGGGGGTTTAAACTTATGAGAAAAAGGGTATGTCAATGTATTAGATAAAAGGGCTTGCAAAAAAAAGAGTATTTTGACTTAAGTAAAGAGGTATATAATCTTATGTGCACAACTGTAAGAGTAAATAAGAAGATGAGAGGGGTGATAAAAAAAGGAAAAATGTTCTGTAACTGCCAGCGGTTTATACATTGAGGAGATAAGACTGTCTAATGACATGCAAATGGGTGAATGGCTTTTTGAAAAGCAGGGGGTTCTGGATGGGTATTACACATGTGACTCTCTGTAGCATCTGTCCAACCAGCTTTGGAGGAAAGCACATTTGCTGGGAAATAAGCCCCTTGGATTCACACTCACAGATGCAGCGTGGTTTCAAGGCCCCTCACCACATCACATAACCAACACGGTAAATGAGGATGTAATTCTCTCTGCTGCATCTCTCTGTGACTTTGGCTGATGGCCCCCCATTCAGTCAGAGTAATTCTTGTTCTTTGCATTCATGAAATGTATCACTTTGATAATGCAAGGCTCAGAATTACTGGCAAATAGCAAAATCCCATCTAGTGAATGGAATGGGCATCAGTCTCCTCCAAACAGTATTGCTTGGTGAGAGCCTAGACTCATCAATCTCTCCTGATGCATTGATTGGCATCTCATTGCTGTAAGATAGTTGGAGCACCAGGCGTGATTGACACGGTGGGACTCCCAGCTTGCCGCCTCTATTGGCATTGTCACCTCGTTCTAATAAGAAGGATCGTGTATAGAGACACGCAGTCAATATGGCGAGTGGAGAGTGCAGAGCAGGGGGGCAAAGGGAACGTGCTTTCAACAAGAAAAACATCAGATAGTGTTATTTTGTGTTTAGTTTCAGAGCAGCTGAGAAACAATGTGTCCTAGGCCAATTTACTGAGTCAATTCCAAAAGCAAAGATCATACAATTCTAATCACCTACCTGTTTAATCATACTTCAGAGTAGCATTACCATTTGCTAGCGACGCTTTCGCTATGTTTATGCTATTTACAGCCATCACTTTGATGGTAATGTGTCTGAAAAGGGCTCCAGTTTTCCACTCTGAATTATTTAATTGATCAAGCTTGATCATGTCAGGTTTTTCATTTAAAGATATCACCTTAGAGGGAGTGTTTTCATGTCTCTTCACTAACTCTTGAGATGTATGCTGCCTGACATAGGCTTAATCGACAAGTGTTAATTGCTCATCCTCCTTTAGAAAGTCTGAAAAATTATATTCATTGTGCCACCAATCCATTTCGAGTGACTGAAATGATTTGAATTAGAGGAAGTAGCTTAATAGACTAATTGCCACCAGCAATTACAGTTTATTAAGTCAAACAGAAAGTGCACTGACAAGTGTCACTGTGCCAGCCAGGAATACATAAAGTGTTATCAGAGAATCATTGCACTGTAATGACTTATATGTTTAAGAAAACAGCATTAAATATAACAATTAATTCTGTTTCACGCTCATTTTAGTATCTGCCTTTGAATTAGGCAAAACTGTCCAAAATCAGTTGTACCCAAGCATAAAATGACAGAGAAATATTAGCCCACGTTCTCAGTAAACACAATTTTCCATGCTGTAAAATTCAGTTCGTTTTTTGATTATTAATTTGAACGTAGCGGAACTTCAATTACATTGAAATAGGCTTCACAATTCAAATGCGGCCTCTCTCATTTCGAGCAAGTGTCTGCGTGAGTGTTTTATATGCACAGACACAATGTGTGAGGTCTGCAGCGGTGCTTGTATTAACAAACCTGCATGTCCAGTATGCATGTCTGATGGCAGACCGCCGTGCTGAGCTCTGTTTCTGGATGTTTGGCTGTGTATCAGAATTGTGGCTTTATCTGATCCACAAGTGCTTTACTAGTTCCTCTAAGTCCCTTTAATGAATCAGCTGTGGCAAGACCCATCAATACCCAGACGTTGACTAATGCCCTGAGTGCAAACACTACGCAAGTGAATCTTTCCATTATTGAGTGTTTTCCAAGTAAATGGCCACAACAGACTGCATGAGCCCTGCATGCAATTATCCCAATATCGATTGAGGAATTCCATCAGACCTGGGCATTTTCTTTTTTAAGTAACATATTTTATTTCAGTGGTAGATAACCAACAGGCTTTCTAAGTACAAGATGCAAAGCTAGAACAATCTATGTTTGCCCAAGAAGGTGCATAAAAATGTCAAAATTCTCCTTGGATGACCAAACACATTTTACATTATGACTCGAGGTTCCTGGTACTTTAGAATTGCAATTTGTTTGTTTGTGTGGCCTGACTTGGCTGGACAAAACAATACTAACTCAACCAGTGGCATGAGTTTGGTACAGCACTTTATGTTTGTACTAACAGTGGAAGAAGGGGAACTTTCGCAATTCTGTTTGTTGCCACTAGGGGCGCATAATTAATACACTTTCCCTTTAAAGGAGAAGTGTTGATTTTCTTCAATGTTAAAATAGTTTTAATTAACCATATCCTAGCTTTATATGTAGAGACAACTATAAGCAAGCCATTCATAGGCTGATTCCCCTGAAAGTTTAAACATTGTGGCTCTGTGACGCTATCAAAAAACATGCTCTGTTTGCTTAAGCATCACGTCCAGCACAACATAGCAACTTTGGCTTGTTTTGGGTTGGACTATGTGTTTGTCCAACCAGTGGTAAATGGGAAGAGGGTTCAGGGACACGTGTTTGAAAACAGTTAGAGTATTAATTCCATTTAGTGTTACTGGAGGCACTACATTTATTTATTTATTTATATCATTCCGTAAACATTCGGTGCACAAAGTAAAATCACGTTATGTCTTAGTGTGATTATTAAACCGCAAAGGCTGCCACTTAGTTTTCACGTGCTTCACGCTTCAAATGTGAACGCTTGTGAATGTGCTGACATTAAGACACAAAGTGTTCATACCTTTTAAAGCTCTTTGTCCCATACTCTGAAAACACCATCATAAGCATTGCACGCTCTGTTTGTAGCAGATGACAGCTAGCAGAGCACTAATTCAATTTGTAGCGCAAGGCATATACAGACTAAATATTTATTTAATGAAATAATAATCTTTTGCGGTTTAGAACTCACAACATAGCGACCTGCTTTTCCGGAACTGAGAAACTACCTTCAAAACACAACAAACAGAAAGGGCTTCACTCCAAAATAAAAGCTCAATTTAAATGGAAAATGTATGACATGAATGTATCACTCATATCCAGGGTTGGGAGGGTTACTTTTGAAATTTATTCCACTACAGATTACAGAATACATGCTGTAAAATGTAATTTCTAACATATTCCATTAGACTACTCAAGGTCAGTAACGTATTCTAAATACTTTGGATTACTTCTTCAGCACTGGTAGATTTTTTTCACTTGTTTTGACTATAAAAACTCTGCCAGTACAGTAAGACAAAATACACATGTTAAAAATACATTCTCTGAAAAACCTAAATATCTTATGCAGTGTTGTTTCTAAAACAAGATGAATAAAATGTATCTTGTTTTAAGGATTTTTTGATATTTTTACAGGAAAACAATACAAAAATTATTATCAAGAATAAGATTTTTGCCCTAATATCAAAGGTCTTACTAGAAAAAAAGAAATTATGATCCAACGTGAATTAAAAGATGATTGTGTCTGGTAATGTGCATGTAAAATGGCTAGAAATAGCATTTTAGCTTAACGTAAAGCTGACAGTTTACTCAAGGTTTGTTTCTATTTCTTCTGCTCCAAACTTACTTCAAACTTACTTCTCTGTCTGCTCGAATGAATGTAACACATCATAAGAAAGTGTTTCACCGCTGTTCAGATGCACTTTGGATCGCATCATTTATATGTATAAATGTTTTCCATCTGAAAGGACTAAATATTAAATGAAACAAATGACAATAAAATGCAAAATAATCTCTTCAGAAATCAAAATACTTTTTGAATGTAACTGTATTCTAATTACCAATGATTTAAACTGTAACTGTAGTGGAATACAGTTACTTATATTTTATATTTTAAATACGTAATCCCGTTACATGTATTCTGTTACTCCCCAACCCTGCTCATATCTCACATCTGTCATGCTCTTTTATGCAGCACTTTATTTGATAAAAATAACTCAGATGTTGTATTCCGTATTGTGCTGTGAGGTTCTGTATAAAAGCACTTAATTTGATAAAAAAATAATTCAATATTATGTTGAAAATTATTGGTTCTAGTTTCATTTGATTAAAGTTTTTATTTATTTATTTTTACACACCATTTTGATGATAAAATTGAAATAAACTGTTGATATGGACAGTTTATTACAGAAAAAAAAAAAAGAAAGAAAGAAAAAACTGGTATCGATATCGGTACTCGTTCTAAAAAAAAAAATGGTATCGGGACATCCCTAATCATTTCAAATAAACCTTCTTCCTCTAGACTGCAACTCCTGGCTTTGTTTAACCCTGCCATAATGAACATGAATATTTATGGTGGCGTATACTGTAAACATATCCCCTGGCGTTTACTGCAATCCAACAACCCACTGGGGGTCCGTGGAAATATATATATAAAGCATAGGCCTATAGAATGTTAAAAATATGAATGAACATTAAAGGGATAGTTCACCCCAAAATGAAAATGATGTCATCATTTACTCAGCCTTATGTCTTTCCAAACTCATATGACTTACTTTCTTTAGTAGGACACAAAAGGAGATGTTAGGAAGTAATTTAGCCTCAAATCACGTCCATTATAATGAAAAAAAAAAAAAAAGATGCAATGAAAGTGAAAGGTGAATGAGGCTAAAATTCTGCCTAACATCTCCTTTTTGTTCCATTGAGTAAATAAACTAATAAGGGTTGGGAAGAACATGAAGGTAAGTAAATGATGACATAATCTTCATTTTTGTTGAACTGACCTATTAACCATGTTAATTATGTTAAAGTCGCAGTGAAGAGCTTTGATGAGCAAATGTTTCTTTGGTGTTTTGACATATTTCCTACTGAAAAAGTAAGTGGGGCAGGACTTTAAAAAAAAAAAAAAAACTAATAGCCTTTAGTTTACATTGCAGCCCACCAAAGCCAGACACACACACACAAACTTGTTTTTATATTATTGTGGGGACTCTCCATAGACTTCCCTGCATTCTATGGATTTTGTATAGAAGTAATGATAATGTATATCCCCTAACCCTACCCCTAAACCTAACCCTCACAAAACGTTTTGCATTATTACATTTTCAAAAAAAAGGTTTAGTATGTTTAATAAGCCATTTCCCTCATGGGGACCGCTGGCTGGGCCCCACAAGGTAGGTGATCTCAGGTTTTACAATCCTAGTGGGGACATTTGGACATTGTAGTATAAACATGTACACACACACACACACACACACACAATGTCTGAGAAGTCAAACAGTGCATATAGGCAAACCAGACTGCTGATATTATTTGTTCATTTGTTTTTTACATCTATAAAATCAGAACACCACATTTCTGGGTAGTACAGAGCAGTGCTTAAAAGGAAATAAATAAAACAAATACAGTACAGCAGACATAACTCGTTTGTTCAGGTTTACTATATTTTATACAGTATTATTTTTTAATAAGAAATAAAAAATAAAAATATTCGTCTACATTCTGCCCCCCTCTAGGGGCTGTGTGTGATGTGCAAAAATAACTCACTCCAGGGGGTACTGCAGGGGAATTTAGACCCTACTCCTGAAAAGGTTAAGACCTGACCATTTAAACATTTCCTATTGATAAATGTTGAAAATCAACTTGCTGGTGTTGAATCTCATCACTGGGTGCTCATTAAACCCCTTGTGAGTCTGTTTCCGTCAAAGCACATTGTGCCTGTGCAGCTAAAGGGCTAATGGAAACCCCAGTAATCACAAATGGCTATATAGTCACTCACTTATTCTGGGCCACTCTCTGCTTTACTCCTTTCCATATTGTTTCTATAGGGCATGTTTTACTAACCTTTATGGGCCCTCAGCATGGCCCCTCAGATTCTCAGCCAGACCAGGGTTCCACAGTATAAAAACAGATAACATTTTGATAACATTTTATAATAACTATCATATTTAATCCCACCGGTTACATCTGTTTGAAAATTAGCACTTAAGTCAGCATGAAATCAAAATAGACCCTATTTATTTTCTTAATGCATGTTATTGGACTTTTTGTGAACAATTCATCCTTGCATTTTTTTTATAAAAAAAAAAAAAAAAAAAAAATGTAATAACTTGTTCTTCCACTGGGATGACTTCTTTGCTCTGTTGACATATGTGAGACTGTATTGCAGTTAAGTCAATAGTCAAAATGTTTAGTCAGTTTTAATCCCACCCCTTATCCCACCCTTGCCTGTCATGTACACAAACCTGACGTCGAAGCAGTAAACACAGAGATTGTAAAGAGGTGCCTGTTTTTCGGTTCCTTAACCCAAACTACCTTGAGCTCACTGGCTTTAATTTTTACATTTCAAAGAAGCAAATTCACAGTTGTGTTCCAGGCATGTCACACCTGCATGTTTCCACAGGTGATACATTTTGTATGAAACGGCAGTCGGACATGGAGAAAGTGACTCGAGTTTGTTCATATTTTTAATACAGGCATTTTTCAGAGGTATTGTATCTTGGGATGTACAGAACGAGTAAGCGTTCTCTATTCTATATATTAATGCATTGCAATTAAAATACTTTGATCTTTTACTCACTTGTTTCTTATTTATTTGCAATGGACTTGCACTACTGCTTCAGTCAAAAGACCACAATGTGCTGTGGGCTTACTAAAATTGTCAGTAAGATCATCGTTCAGTTCAAAAGTCAGTGGAAAAATGGGCCGGTATTGAGATCGATTTTCAGTTTACCTGGTAACCATCACTGGCATGAGTAGTAGGGTGGAAAGTGTGTGTGTGTGACTAGCGCTAATGTAAACAGACTTGGCTGCATGCATCGGATAATTGCACTTGATCAGCATGTTTTCACTGAGTATACAAGTTTTAAACTGTTTTCGTGGTGCTTTTGTGATAGTTTGGCTGTCTGTTTCAGAAAACAAACATATTATATGCCTGAAAATACTGTTTGAGTTGCTGTTTGTGTGAATGAAAACCACATCTGCACCTAAGCAGACGTGGCTGCATGCATGGGAAGATCACGTTTAGATATGACGGCTATGCATATCAAAATCAATCAAATCAAATCAAATCACTTTATTGTCACACAGCCATATACACAAGTGCAATGGTGTGTGAAATTCTTGGGTGCAGTTCCGATCAACATAGCAGTCGTGACAGTGATGAGGCATATACCAATTTACAATAACATCAAATTAACACAACACAATTTAAACATCTGTTATACACATAATTACACTCAACAATATACAAATAATAACATACACTGTACAGTATACAATACGCTGTTTTGTTTTTTGTTTTGTTTTTTGTTTTTTTGTTTTTTTTTACTATATAGATACACATTATTCAATAAAAATAAAAATAAAAAAGTATATATATATATATATATATATATATATATGTATATATATAGAATGTACAGTATTGTACTGTATTGACATTCAGGCTGTCGGTTGATAGTCAGTTGTTAAGAGAGAACATAATATAATAATAATAATATAATTTATAATAGTCCGGTGTGAGATATAAGAGTAAGGGTAATAAAGTGCAGTGCTGATGTATTTTGATCGTGGGAGATCAAGAGTTCAGAAGTCTGATTGCTTGGGGGAAGAAGCTATCATGGAGTCGGCTGATGCGGGTCCTGATGCTGCGATACCGCCTACCTGATGGTAGCAGTGAGAACAGCCCATGGCTCGGGTGGCTGGAGTCTCTGATGATCCTCCGAGCTTTTTTCACACACCGCCTTGTATATATTTCCTGGAGGGAGGGAAGCTCACCTCCGATGATGTGTGTAAAAGAGGACGCAAGAAGCAGTTTTCCTTTTTCAGGTGACGCTTTATTCCCCTCTTCCTCGACACCACTTTACAGTTACCTTTATACACTCTTTAAACACTAACACACACACTGTTTCTACAAATAACTTTCACTACACGGGAATCGTTACTCTGGCTCGGCTCTGTCATATCCAGTCTCCCCCACTGAGCGTTGTGTCGCTCTCTTTATGCCGCTCTCCCCGTGCTCACTGAAATTAGAGACAGGTGTTAGACAATTTAGCTCAGGTGTAAGCGCCCTTACCGCTTTCTCTCTCCGGAGAGATGCTTGACCACGCCCCCGCTGCCACAATGTGTCTGGCAGTTCGCACCACCCTTTGCAGTGCTTTGCGGTTGTGGGCAGTGCTATTGCCGTACCAGGCGGAGATACAGCCAGTCAGGATGCTCTCCACAGTGCAGGTGTAGAACCGTGTGAGGATGTGGCGGTTCATTCCAAACTTCCTCAGCCGTCTCAGGAAGAAGAGGCGCTGGTGAGCCTTCTTCACAATGGCCTCTGTGTGGACGGACCATGTGAGTTCCTCAGTGATGTGGACACCCAGGAACTTGAAGCTGCTGACTCTCTCCACTGGTGCTCCATTGATGGTGATGGGACTGTGTTCTCTGTCTTTTCTTCTGAAGTCCACCACAAGCTCCTTTGTCTTACTGACGTTGAGGGAGAGGTTGTGCTCCTGACACCAGTGTGTCAGAGTGTGCACCTCCTCTCTGTAGGCTGTTTCATCATTGTCAGTGATCAGACCTACCACCGTCGTGTCATCAGCAAACTTAATGATGGCATTGGAGCTATGTGTTGCCACACAGTCATGTGTGTACAAGGAATACAGTAGTGGGCTGAGAACACAGCCCTGCGGGGCTCCAGTGTTGAGGGTTAGTGATGAGGAGATGTTGCTGCCTATTCTAACCACCTGGCGTCTGCTTGACAGGAAGTCCAGGATCCAGCTGCACAGCGAGCTGTTTAAGCCCAGAGCCTGGAGTTTCTCATCTAGCTTGGAGGGCACTATGGTGTTGAATGCTGAGCTGTAGTCTACAAACAGCATTCTCACATAAGTGTTCTTTTTTTCCAGGTGGGAGAGAGCAGTGTGTATTGTAGATGCAATGGCATCATCAGTGGAGCGGTTGTTGCAGTATGCAAACTGCAGCGGGTCAAGATTGAGTGGCAATACAGAGCAGATGTAATCTCTGATTAGTCTCTCAAAACATTTGCTGATGATGGGGGTCAGAGCAACAGGACGCCAGTCATTTAAACAAGTTATTTTTGATTGTTTTGGTACAGGCACAATGGTGGATGTTTTAAAGCATGTGGGAACTACAGACAAAGAGAGGGAAAGGTTGAAAATGTCCGTAAAAACACCAGCCAGCTGGTTTGCGCATGCTCTGATGACGCGGCCCGGAATGCCGTCTGGGCCCGCGGCTTTGCGGATATTCACCCGTCGGAAGGATCGGGTTACATCCGCTACAGAGACGGAGAGTGAACTAACCTCTGTAGCTTCAGCCGCGAGAGCTCTCTCCGCGAGGGCGGTGTTATTTCCCTCAAAACGAGCATAAAAAGTATTTAGCTCATCCGGTAGAGAGGCAGCGGTGTTCATGGCGGAGTTTTTATTCCCTTTAAAGACCGTGATGATGTTAATTCCCTGCCACATGCTTCTAGAGTTGGTGGTGTTAAACTGTCCTTCAATCTTGCTCCTGTACTGGCGTTTTGCTGTTTTGATAGTTTTTCGGAGGGCATAACTGGCTTGTTTATGCTCCTCCGCGTTCCCGGAATTAAAAGCGGAGGTCCGCACATTAAGTGCCACGCGAACATCGCTATTGATCCACGGCTTCTGATTCGGATAGATTCGTACAGTTCTGGTCGGAATCACTTCCTCTACGCACGTTCTGATGAAACACATTACGCTATCAGCGTAAAGCTCGATGTCGTCATCAGAGGCGGACCGGAACATCTCCCAGTCCGTGTGATCAAAACAGTCTTGTAGCATAGAGTCTGATTGGTCCGACCAGCACTGGATCGTTCTGAGGGTGGGTGCTTCCTGTTTCAATTTCTGCCTGTAAGCGGGCAGAAGCAGAATGGAAGAGTGGTCCGATTTGCCAAATGGTGGGCGGGGGAGGGATTTGTAGCCATCCCGGAACGGAGAGTAGCAATGATCCAGAACCCGGTCCCCTCGTGTGTTGAAACTAATGTGCTGGTGATATTTTGGTGCTACTGATTTTAAACTGGCTTTATTAAAGTCCCCGGTCACAATGAACGCGGCCTCAGGGTGCGCGGTTTCCTGCTCACTAATAATCCCATACAGTTCCTTGAGTGCCTGGTCTGTGTCGGCTTGTGGGGGAATGTACACAGCTGTGATAATGACTGCTGTGAATTCCCTCGGTAGCCAGAATGGTCGACACAGAAGCATAAGAAATTCCAGATCAGGAGAGCAGAAAGACTTGATAGAATGTACGTTCCTCTGATCACACCAGGATTTGTTGATCATAAAACATACACCACCACCTCTGCTTTTACCTGAGAAGTCTTTCACTCTGTCCGCTCGGTGCACGGAGAACCCCGCGGGTTCAATGGCTGAGTCTGGAATCTCTGCAGACATCCAAGTTTCTGTTAGGCAGATAATGCAGCAGTCCCTCGTCTCTCGTTGGAAAGAGATCCGCGCTTTCAGCTCGCAGAGCTTGTTATCCAGAGACTGAACATTTGCCAGTAGAATAGTGGGTAGCGGGGGTCGATTTGCGCGGCATCTTACTCTGATGAGAATGCCGGCTCTGTTTCCCCTTTTCCTCCTGCGTTTCCGCGGCCGTGCTGCCCAGACAAAGGGCTCCGCTTGCGTGTTTGTAAACAGCGGGTCGGCATTGAGGAATGTGGTGTATGTATATAAAATAAACATATTCTGTGGTTTAAAAGACTGTATAAGATACTGTTTGAGCGAATATAAATTACAGACGCTTGACCAGCGCAGCCTGTGTCAGCACGCAAGCCGATTTGAATCTGACAGCTTGTAAAGTAACTGGCTGTTAGAGAAACACATATGTGTGATGCTACTCTGTGGGGCCCAGTTATTAACAGTACCTATGAAAGGGTTAAAGCACGAAAGAGCAGGTATATACCACTCTCTCACGCTCCACTCTCAGACCCGTAACCTTAGAGATGGAGCATGGGAGAGAGCCGCTTGGTGCAATTATACAACAGGGCAACAGCATGTAGGGTGCACATTACGGAAGGAGAGAGCGAGATTGTTAAGCACACACTGGAACGCCTTGCTCTGCATTTTCTCTCCCATCATGCCTCATGCAGAGTAGAGCGAAGCATTCTCCTGGCTGAATACAAGCCTGATTATGGGCTATTGCTGTAAAACCAGCCAGGGCCATGTCCTCTCCCCAAGAGCAAGCCACAGCACCACTGAGGTGAGTTACTGTGGATGACCCTTTGCATGTCAAAGAGGTTTCCATGGAGGCAGTTTATCTTCCCGCCTTAGACGTGAGTCGTGGCACTGTAAAACATGTTAAAACTTCCTGTCAGGCTGGAACTGCCCAATAAATGCTTTTAATTTGCAATATGTTTTTGTTTTGTTTACAGATTTGGAGCACATCCCAGCGTTTGCTCTTCAATGGCAGTCACAGTGCTGGGTAGTAACAGATTACATGTAATCTGGATTACGTAATATGATTACAAAATCAAGCACTTGTAATTCAATTAAATAACATTTTTAAACAACAGTATCAGTATCAGTAAACAACTGATACACGTTAGGTAAATCTTTGAGTGTTTTCTAATGGTCGGGTAGAATTGCACAAACAGACCTAATACTAGACACCAACATTTATTACACTAAAGATGGATCGGTAATCTATACATAAATGCTGAACCGACTGCATTAGTGCGCTAAAGCTAGTTTTAGTTTTGTGAATAGCTTTTGTTCTCTTCAAAAATGTACATGAATGCGCTTTTTCAGACTTTTCATGGATGGTGTTTATTTAATGTCAAAATTGCCATAGTAAGAACATTTTAAGTCTTAAGCCTTTTTTATTTCACTCAGAAACAGACAAACAGTGAGGAAACCAAACACACAAAATCATATCAATTCTCATATTTTGATCCATTAAATAAGTTTTCTTTAATGCATTTAAGCAACATTATGTCAAAATGTACAAGCTTATCCTACACAAATGCCTAGAATTAGGAACAAGAATTAGGTCAGAAGTAATCCAAATCAATCAGATTAGATTACTTTAAAATGTAATCCAGTAGTTTAAGTTACTGACTACAGTTTTTGTCATGTAATTTGTAATCAGTACCATATTGCAATGGACAGGCATGCAGTACATTTAAAGAAAAGGACCAAAGTTAGCTTTTTGACACACCTGCCGAAAGTGGGTGACTTGAGAAGATTTACGGGCCATAAATATATCTTTGGGGCCATTCACAATGAATGCATCCTAAACTAGACGTCAAAGATGTTAGTCTAGTGAATATCTACATAGGAAGACAATTGAAAAACTGTGCGGACAGATGCAATAACATGTTCAGTATTTAAACGGCTCCTTGCTAGCCATGAAACTGTATTTTGCAAAATATGAATAATAAAACAAATTTTGTCTCTATGACAGTTAATATATTTTGTCGCATCTCAGACCATTGTGTCTCTTGTTGAAAATGCACCTGCCACAAAAACACAAGGAAAACACAATTTTGTTTTCATTTTGGTGGGTAAATGCGAGGAATATTCCACATACATGCAGTTTATGGATTGCTGAAGAAAAATAAAACAACTTTTCATCCTAGATGAACTTCTGATGGTAAAAAAAAAATAAAAAAAAAAAGATGTGAGAGTTGTGAGAGATGTTTTATTGTTTGGATCACTTTGATGTAAATGACACATGTTGCTTATACAGTATCAGTGAGGGTCAGATGTATTGTTATTAAAGCATGTAATGTGCAGTTCCTAATAAAGGTACAGACTAACTGGCAGGTAAAAAAATATATATATATTTACTTGACAAAGCACATTTTTACTCACATTTGGCAATTGCTGAGTCTACATATCTGAAGGGCATCAGTATGCAAACTTGTGTTGAGAAACTTTATCCTTGCCCCCTCATCCCTCCACCCCAGGACTGCAGCCATTCACTCCAATAAGCAGCTGACCTAAAGGGGCCTTGTGTTATCTCTTTCAAGACAGGATGCTTGTTACATACTCAGTCAAACACATTTTACCATCCCTCCCTTTCAGGAATCAGCCTCACAAATTCTGTTTGATTGACAATATCGAGAGCAAAATGAACTACAAAAATAAACTTAAATTAATCAATGACACTACAAAGTAGTCTTTTGTCTGCTGCAGTGCGCTCCATTTGGCAGCTGAGTGGAGAAAAATGTTTGAAATGTGCGTGTGACGAGGAGGAGGGCGGTACCGGGCCGTGAGTACACATGGCCGGCCCCAAATCGGGCAAATCAGTCGAGGAGAGGGATAAGGCTGAGCCGGATGCAGCAGGTTGGGAGAGAGAGAGAGCCACACGCAGCTGCAGTGTGTGTTTATGTTTGTGTCTTTTTAAGTTTTCATTAAATATTATTTTGACTGTTCAGCCGGTTCCTGCCTCCTCCTTGGCCATATTAAACCCTGTTACATTGGTGCCGAAACCTGGGAAGGAGGAGGGATGCGCTGTCCGGCTGCCTGGAGCGGTGGAGTCGCTGCCAGGAGTCGGAGGACTCGCTCTGGTCTGCTCAGGGAGGCGCGTCTGTCATCTGCCAGAGGGTGGAGGAGTGGTCGATGACCAGGTGACAGCATGTCTGGGAACCGGTTCTCTCTCCTCTCTCTCGTGCCGTGTGTGTTGATATTTGTTTGTGTTTGTGTCTTTAATTTTTCATTAAACATTATTTTGACTGTTCAGCCAGTTCCCGCCGCCTCCTTGCCCATTTTAAACACTGTTACAGTGCGTATTCTGTCTCCTCTGCTACTGTAGGTAGTTGATATTATGAAATGTAAGTGCTAATTCATTCCGGTTGGTTTTAAGAGGCTTTATTGTTCTCCAAAGTTAAGCATTTTGCACTAGAAGCAGATAGAGTAGGGATGTTTTGATCTTATCATGTAAAAAGATGGACTCAGCTTTGCAGTGTTATTCAGTAGAGCTCCAGTGGTCTTACTCATTGTCTGTGGAATTACCTCAGCTGAATTAGGGTCCAGCCACACTAATGACTCTGATGACAATACTTATCCCCCATCTATTCCTGGCAGGGCTTGCCAGGTGATTGGAAACGCTGCAGGTCTTCATTACATTCCCAGGCAGAGCAGATGTATTAAGGATTTCAAAATCTCCGCTCTTGGTCGAAATCGGTGGCGTTATGCCTCTGTTAACTGATATCTATTCTATTGGTAGGTGTGCTAAAAATTCAGGTTTCTTTGCTTGATCATTTTTAACCATAACTTCTAGTAGACAGCATCATTCATTATTACTGGAGTGATTTGCTTTTGATGCAATGCGATGATCGTGTCCGGTGTAGACAGGGTGTAAGTCCAAGCATCCCAATATGTCATATGTTAATGAATTAAAAACAAGGTAAAATAATGCATTCATTGATTTTATGTGATAATTTATTTATTATATTTTAGGACAGTATTCTAAAATAAAATTCAAATAAAAATAACTGAATTTAAAGATTCTATCACACCTTTTACGTCTAAAACAGACAGACAGACTGATAGATACGGGGTCTCACTTCAGTTAGGACCTCCACCCTCTTCTTCAGGATGCCTGATATGTAGCAGATGAGGTCCCATTCTTTACATGCTCCTGCTCGAACGCGAACTGTCGCCCCACCCTGACCAGACACATTCACCAACCAATCTGGACCCCTGAACACATGCACAGACCATGACAATATCAATTTATGTTACTTTTGGTGACATTTTAGCACTGAGCCTCCTTTCATTTCTGGCCCTGATAAACATTGTACATGTATGCACTCACTTCACTTCATAGCATAGAGGACATAGAGAATATCTGCCTGATCCTGTAGGGTTGGACATTGCTTTAGCTGATTGACCAGACAGAGTCAATGTGTCAAAGTCTGTGTTCCCATGAGCATCATGCGGCAGGTGCAGATCAACATTCTCAGCCTTGTGAGGGGTTTGCAGAAAAAAGACACACATAAATACATGTGCAAACAGACCAATCAAAACTACGGCCCATACTTGACTAGATTTGTCTGTATCAGAAATTTGTTGGTGTGTCTGGACTTACCTTGGTGTGATGAGGAGCATGAGGCGGCACCTGAAGAACATCCAACAGGTTCAGGGACTTCCTGTGTTTTCTCATGATTGCCGTATTGCTGCATCAAAACAGTCAGCTCCGACAGTAATGGCTTTAAACTTTTATTTAGTGATTATTTGAATGTTTGTAACATAAAAAAAAGATATTGTGACAATGAAAAGACTATTTGAGCAGCTTATTTATTATGACATCTGCTTCAGTCCCTCTTTGCTGGTAAACAGCAGCACGAATGCAGATTACACCGGTTTGATCCAATGCCTCTGAGCCCAGCCTTTTCTAATCACCCAGGTTTGATCGCACGTGCGAAAGGGTTAAAAATGTTGTAAAATGATGTTTTCTGACATCAAACAAAGTATATACAAACTAGTTAGTCCACTCGAGCCTTCTCCCATAACTTCCGTCGCATCTTATCTATCATAATCAATCATTATAAACATCTAAAACCCACATTATTTGTTTGATAATATATAATCTGTCCTCCAGAGCATCTGCTGTGAAGTGTAAGGTAATATTTTTTTTTTTTATTAAAGCGCACATTAAAGAACTCATGTCGGGGGATCCGTCAGTACAGGAGAAACTCGTGGGAAAAAGTTTAGTTGTAAAATGCATTGAAATGAGATGAGAAGGGTCCAATACTTGAAATACGACAAATCTGAGTAAAAAGTGGTTTCCATTTGTAAATTAAACCAGTAATGTTTCGGGAACTGTAATTAATGTTTTCACTTTTTATTTACTTTCGATTACTTTTCCAATTAAGTAATCAGTAAAGTAAATCTACAGGGACAGTTTCACTAAGACTGTTTCAATTTGTATATGATGACCCGTGCTGTTTGTCACAAAAATTTAACAGTTAATTTAGTTAAAGCTACACTATGTAAGATTTTTTTTCTTTTAAATTAACAAAATTTCATTAATGAACGAGTTCACCAAAAATCTCCAAAAGTCTTCCAAACCGTGTTTATTTATATTTTAGGGCTGTCGGGACAGATTTCATAGGAAATTGCATTTCCCTATCTGTCACTCACTCGACGTTGTGTCGATGTAGTGACACTAGGGGTCACTTTTGGGAGCCTGAGACACCTCTGGTCTTTGATAAAAGGCCAATGAAAATTGCCGAGTGGTATTTGCATGCCACTCCCCCGGACATACGGGTATAAAAGGAGCTGGTATGCAACCACTCATTCAGATTTTCTCTTCGGAGCCGAACGGTCATGCTCACTGAGCTGAATACTACTGTTCATTCACCTCTGCTGGATCTGACGGCGCATTTCAGCAGCTTCTTCCCCCTCTGCACTGGTGCACTGCAGAGAATGCCCCTGGGCGCTTCGGCAGAAATAAAAGAGTATATTTCTCTAAAAGAGTATATTTCTCTAAAAGAGCGGCACACACGGAATGTCTTTTTAAAGACGCGTCTTTTTAAAGATGCTTTTCCGATTGTGTGTTATTCCTGGTTGCGCTCATTATCTCTTGCCTTCTGACGGTCACGATCACTGTCTTTCATGTCTGGGCACTGCTCACACGGAGACAGCATTCGTGGATGGTCATGTTCTCATTGCGAGAATATGTCCATGGCAACGTTGTGGTCGCGGCTCGCCTTCGTAAGAAAGCAAGCCACCCCAGAGGCTCCCGCCTTGGTCCTTTTACCCACGGGTATGAGGCCAGCGCGGCTAGCATTGGGGCGATTTGGGGACCCCAATGGGACCGCCTCCACCGGGTATCCCCCCGCGGACCTCCCAATCCCCAGCACGCTCGTCTGCCCCGATTGGGCTTCCGGATAAGTCTGCTGGCTCGTCTCATGGCGACTTCGACTTCTTATTCGGAGCCCGCGAAAGTGATGAGCTCTCGAGCGCAGCATCGGAGAGCGGGCTCGTCCAGTCAGAAGCCTCAGCTGGGCTCCTCCCTTCGAGGTCAATTGCCCAGTCACAGGCTGACGCGGAGATGAGGACATGCTTTCCCGGTCAGCCGTGAGCGTCGGCTAGAGTGGAACTCACTGCTCTTCCCTGAACCCTCGTGGCTCGGTGATTGGTTCCTGGGCTCGCGGCGCTGCTCAAAGCCATGCCCCGCCCCCGTTCCTTTCTTCCCGGAAGTGCATGAAGAGCTGACAAGGTCACGGGAGGCACTTTTTACTGCCCGGTCCCGATCTTTTCAGCTTCCCCGCCCTCACTACCCTCGATGGTGGGGCGGCCAAGGACTATTTGGCAATCCCCCGGTGGATAAAGGCGCTCGCGGTGCACCTATGCCCGCAGAGCGCCGCCACCTGGCGTGGGTGCCCAAAGCCCACGTCCAAGGCCTGTAGGTTTACTTCATCTCTGACGGCCAAGGCCTACAGTGCCACTGGACAAGCCGCCTCCGCCCTGCATGCCATGGCTCTCCTGCAAGTCCGCCAAGGCACTAAAGGAACTGCAAGAGGTTAGTTCCGCCCCGGGATTGATGCAGAAACTGTGCTCGGCGACCGACCTCACTCTCCGAGCGACAGAGGTCACGGCGCGGTCTCTTGGGCGGACGATGGCCACACTAGTGGTCCAGGAGCGCCACCTTTGGCTCAACCTGGTCGAGATGAGTGAGGCCGACAAGACACGATTCCTTGCTGCCCCCATTTCCCAGGCGGGCCTATTCGGTGACACCGTCGAGGACTTTGCCCAGCAGTTTTCGATGGTAGAGCAGTAGATGGATGCTAGCCGGCATATCCTGCCCCGGCACGGTTCAAGATCCCACACCCCGTCTACTCATCGCCAAGGGCGTCCCCCTGTGGTGACTGCACCGGCTCCGCCGCAGCCCGCCCCTTCGGCCCGGCCCCGGCGTGGAGCCCACCACAGGAAGCAGATGCCCATCTCATGGCCGCCCAGAACCCGTGAAAGGCTTCAAAGCGCACTTGAGACGGGTGACCCAGGGACAACGAAACCCGCTGCTCTGGAGCTGGTAAGCATATCTCTACATCTTTTTGTTACCTTTTGCATTTAATCGCGCTGCATGCCCAAGTGGCTGCAGTACTCAAGAGCGGTTTCCTTGTTCCCTGGGTCACGTATCCGGTGTGCATGGCCGTCATCACGACCACCGTCCACCACTATTTGGCAGGTTTGGCGCACCAGCGGCGGTCTCCCGCCCCTGAGCGCCCAGCTGTGGCACAAATCCGCCCCCGATGTGACAGTCTCCAGGCTCGAGTCCCGAGATGGGCATGGTACCACGGGACACGTCATGTGGTCATCATGCCGGTCTGTCACCGTCTTTTCAGCCCTTGGACCGACCTCTCATTTCTATGGGCAGGTGTTCCTCTAGAACTGGTCTCCAGGCACGTCGTGGTCACGACAGACGCCTCCAAAACGGGCTGGGGCGCTGTTTGCAATGGGTACGCAGCTGCCGGCCTCTGGACGGGTCCGCGACTGCATTGGCACATCAACTGCCTCGAGTTGTTGGCAATTCTGCTCACCCTGCAGAGGTTTCGGCCATTGATCCAGGGCAAGCATGTGTTAGTTCAGACAGACAACACGACAACGGTAGCATATGTCAACCACCAAGGCTTCACGACAGGTTACCCTCAGGGGAGAGTGGAGACTCCACCCTCAGGTGGTCCAGCTGATTTGGAGTTGATTCGGTCGAGCACAGGTGCACCAGTTCGCCTCCCAAGAATCCTCCCCACTGCCCGCTCTGGTACAACCTGACCGAGGCCCCCCTCGGCATAGATGCACTGGCACACAGCTGGCCCCCTGGCATATGCAAATATGCGTTTCCCCCAGTGAGCCTGCTTGCACAGACCCTGTGCAAGGTCAGGGAGGATGAGGAGCACCCTACTGGCCCACCCAGACATGGTGCTCAGACCTCACGCTCATCGTGACAGCTCCCCCCTGGCGAATTCCCCTGAGGAAGGACCTTCTTTCTCAGGGATGGGGCACCATCTGGCACCCACGCCCAGACCTCTGGAATCTCCATGTCTGGCCCCTGCGGTGGTAGACACGATCACTCAGGCTAGGGCCCCCTCTATGAGGTGCCTGTATGCCTTTAAGTGGTGTCTGTTTGCTAAGTGGTGTTCTTCCCATTGGGTAGATCCCCAGAGATGTGCAGCCGGAGCAGTGCTTTCCTTCCTGCAGGAGAGGTTGGAAGGGAAGCTGTCCCCTTCCACCTTGAAGGTGTACATTGCCGCCATAGCAGCACACCACGACGCAGTCGACGGTAAGTCCTTAGGGAAGCATGACCAGATCATCAGGTTCCTAAGAGGCGCCAGGAGGCTGAATCCCTCCAGACCGCGCCTCGTTCCCTCATGGGACCTCTCTGTAGTTCTTCAGGGTCTACAGAGAGCCCCCTTTGAGCCTTTGCAGTCAGCCGAGCTTAAGCACTCTCCTTGAAGACTGCCCTCCTGACTGCACTCACTTCCATCAAGAGGGTAGGTGACCTGCAAGCATTCTCTGTCAGCGAAACGTGCCTAGAGTTCGGTCTGGGTTATTCTCACGTGATCCTGAGACCCTGACCGGGCTATGTGCCCAAGGTTCCCACCACCCCTTTAGGGACCAGGTGGTGAACCTGCAAGCGCTGCCCCAGGAGGAGGCAGACCCAGCCCTGTCGTCGATGTGTCCGGTGTGCGCTTTACGCATCTATTTGGATTGCACGCAGAGCTTTAGAATCTCTGAGCAGCTCTTTGTCTGCTTTGGTGCACAGTGGAAAGGAAGCACCGTCTCAAAGCAGAGGATCGCCCACTGGCTTATTGACGCCGTAACTATGGCATATGTCGCCTAGGACATGCCGCCCTTGGTAGGGCTACCAGCCCATTCTACCAGGGGTGTAGCGCCTCCCTGGGACCTGGCCAGAGGTGCCTCTCTAACAGACATTTGCAGAGCAGCGGGCTGGGCAACACCCAACACATGTGCAAGGTTCTACAACCTCTGGGTGGAACCGGTTTCATCCCAGGTAGTGGCACGCAACACAAGCGGATAAGCCCGGGATAGCTGGCTGGGTGTATCGCTTGCACATAGCACCTTCCACCTCCCTTGGAGCTGAAGATGTGCGCCATTAATTCCCAGTAGTGTTCACAAACTTTGTTCCCTGGTTGACTTCCTCCGAGCCCTGTGGCAGTCGAGTTTTAGGAGAGACTCGCTGCTGGCCCAGTACACGCGCTAACTAAGAGCCCTGTTCTGGGGTAGGTGCTCCGCATTTGGCGGTTCCCTGTAAGGCTAACCCCATGCGATATATATCTTCCGCTAGTTCGTTTCCCTGCTGACAAACTGTGTCTTCTTTGGGCAGAACCCCTCTGCCCCAGTCTCCATGTTTGTAGTAACTCCTCCCCCATTGGGCAGTATCTACCTTGAAGGCTCTCCACATAGTTGGAAAGACCATGTGACGTATTCTTCCACTTAAATATCCCCCCCTCTCTTTGGGTGAGGTGTGGTCTCCGCGGTGTCTTCCCCTTCGGTGGGACACCCCCGACTAGAACTGGCGGCCCAGTTGGATAATCCCCCTTCTTTTTTAGGGAGTGGAAAAAGAGAAGGGGAAAAGAGGCCACGACTGGGTTAAGCCTGTCTCTATCTTTGGGTAGTCGACTTGTCCCCAAAAAGGGCCGTTCGACACTCATAACTATGTTGGGGAGGTTACGTGTCGACCTGGTGTGCTGGCTATGAGGCACACAGCAGTCTGCCCACCACACACCGCCAGTTCACGTAACACAGTTCAGCCAGTTGTGGCGTTTTGTATAGGGACCCCTAGTGTCACTACATCGACACAACGTCGAGTGAGTGACAGACAGGGAATGTCATGGTTACTTGTGTAACCTCCATTCCCTGATGGAGGGAACGAGACGTTGTGTCCCTCCTGCCACAACGCTGAACTACCTGCTGAAATGGCCGGACCTTATATCGGCTCCTCAGCATAAAACCTGAATGAGTGGTTGCATACCAGCTCCTTTTATACCCATATGTCCAGGGGAGTGGCATGCAAATACCACTCGCCAATTTTCATTGGCCTTTTATCAAAGACCAGAGGTGTCTTGGGCTCCCAAGAGTGACCCCTAGTGTCACTACATCGACACAACATCTCGTTCCCTCCATCAGGGAATGGAGGTTACACAAGTAACCATGACGACTTCTGTCATTTGTCCGTGTGTTTACGTCTTGTCCGTAAATAAAGAAAAGCCAGTCGGCTACTATGGGCGGATCTAGAAATGTTTTTATGGGGTGGCATGCAGTCTATGATGGGTTGCCCTGTCCTTTTCTGCATATCGGTATATCATGGCGCTGTTTTGCGGCCCTCTTCATCCAGTTGCAGCCCATTACGGAAAAACTCCCGGTTCTCCCTATGACCAGTCCGCCCCTGCACATAGTAACAATTTTGCTACTGGCTAGCCAACATAAAAAAATAAATTAAAAAAATAGCTTATTAAAAAATTAGTAACAAATTGTATATCTCCAGAGCATTGTCCATTAAACACATCAACAAATTCTAAATGTCCCTAAGCTTCACATGTAGAACCGGCAATCTGGACTAAACGTCACCACCTTATGCAGGCCAATTTTTTTTTCTTTTGTTAAGTGTACCCATGGATGGAAAATGCATGCATGCATATCCCATGTTATTCTGCTAATAAAGTCCTGTAGGCCTATCACCTTTGTTACAGCTGAAATAAGCTATTTGAATACATAATACAAATAAAAATACAATTTCACATTATTTCATCTGCCACTATCAGTCTTGGGATTGTGTTAGTCAGTAGATGAATACACTGGCGGCGAAAAGTTTGGAATAATGTACAGATTTTGTACACAATTTAACTACTTCAAAGAGTTCATCAAAAAATCCTCCACGTGCAGCAATGACAGCTTTGCAGATCCTTGGCATTCTAGCTGTCAGTTTGTCCAGATACTCAGGTGACATTTCACCCCACACTTCCTGTAGCACTTGCATAGATGTGGCTGTCACAAAAGCTCAATGGGGTTAAGATCCATAACGCTCTTTTCCAATTATCTGTTGTCCAATGTCTGTGTTTCTTTGCCCACTATTTTTCTGTTACAAAAGTGGCTTTTTGTTTGCAATTCTTCTCATAAGGCCTGCACCCCTGAATCTTCTCTTTACTGTTGTACATGAAACTGGTGTTGAGCGGGTAGAATTCAATGAAGCTGTCAGCTGAGAACATGTGAGGTGTCTATTTCTCAAACTAGAGACTCTGATGTACTTATCCTCATTTAGTTGTACATCTGGGCCTTCCACATCTCTTTCTGTCCTTGTTAGAGCCAGTTGTCCTTTGTCTTTGAAGACTGTAGTGTACACCTTTGTATGAAATCATCATTTTTTTTTTTTTTTTGGCAATTTCAAGCATTGCATAGCCTTCATTCCTCACAACAATGATTGACTGACGAGAATCTAGAGAAAGTGGTTTCTTTTTTGCCATTTTTGACCGAATATTGACCTTAAGACATGCCAGTCTATTACATATTGTGGCAACTCAAAAACAAAGACAATGTTAAGATTCATTTAACGAACCAAATAGCTTTCAACTGTGTTTGATATAATGGCAAGTGATTTTCTAGTACCAAATTAGCAATTTAGCATGATTACTCAAGGATAAGGTGTTGGAGTGATAGCTGCTGGAAATGGGTCTGTCTAGATTTGATCAAAAAGGACTTTTTTCAAATAGTGATGGTGCTGTTTTTTTACATCAGTAATGTCCTGACAACACTTTGTGATCAGTTGAATGCCACTTTGGTGAATTAAAGTACCAATTTCCTTCCGAAACAGCTAAATCTGTACATTATTCCAAACTTTTGGCCACCAGTGTACATCAGCACTTTAAGAACATGACTGATTGATCTAGTGGTAACTTTTTGCCTTTAGTTTTTAGAGGTTTTGGATTCTAATTCGCCCAAATATATCTTTTTATTTTAATAAAACAAGATTGTACATATACATCAGTGGATGGGTGTAACACTTTAAAAATTAAATAACAGATGCAGAGAGATGAGAGTAGCAGAAACACAGACACCATTTATTGACAGTTCTGTATATGAAAAACATCAAACTCAGAAATTCAGACAGCGACAACCACAAACTCTCTGCTCCAGCTGCAGGAACCCGGAAAAATGTCAATATGCACCTGAGTGCCCATGAACGAGATGACACAGCTCACAAACACCCGTTTCCCATCACACAACCCAGCCATGAAACACTCAGTTTCTAAAGGGAGGAAACACACTGTGCACCGGTGCGCACCATCAACAGTCAGCTCACCTGGATATCACGCACCTGAGAGCAAATAATATGGCTGAGAAGGCCATCACCATGAGGGACACGGAAAAGAGCACAAGCTGCGGAAAAACTGCCGACACTAAACAACACTGATAACAGTCGCAAGAAACATTTATCATATAATTCAAAATAACACATTCCAGTGCCGGATCGCCAGTGGAACTGGAGATGTTTAATCTGGATTATACACATACCTGATGAAAGGTATTTCAAAAAGTGGTGAGGACACGTCCTGCCCATCTCAAACCATAACTGTCAGCGATGTATCTAATAATCATTCAGTGAATACTTGGAAACAACTGAGAAATTCATCTTTTACCTCTTTTTTTTTTTTTTTTCTAACCAGGAGTGCAAATAGCAATATGTAAAAAAAAAAAAAAATATATATATATATATCTATATATATATATATATATATATATATATATATATATGTATGTATATATATATATATACACACATACACACACACATACACACACTTTACTGGTCAAAAGTTTTGAAACAATTTGACTGAAATGTTTCTCATGATCTTAAAAATCTTTTGATCTTAAAGGCGTATGCTTAAATGTTTGAAATTAGTTTTGCAGACACAAATATAATTGTGCCACCATATTAATTTATTTCATTACAAAACTAAAATTTAAGAATAATAAAAAAAAGTTTTTGAAATGGATGACTTGGACCAAATAATTAAGAAAAGCAACCAATAAGTGCCCAACATAGACGGAAACTCCTTCAATACTGTTTAAAAAGCATCCCAACTTCTTGAGGTATCACACTGTTGAGAAAATGTCAAGAGTACATGTCTGCAAATTCTAGGCAAAGGGTGACTACTTTGAAGATGCTAAAATATAACATAGTTTTGATTTATTTTGGATTTTTTTTAGTCACAACATAATTCCCATAGTTCCATTTATGTTATTCCATAGATTTGATGACTTTGCTATTATTCTAAAATGTAAAAAAAATTATAATAAAGAATGAGTAAGTGTTTCAAATATATATATAATAAATATATATTTATAAATATCTGAGTATTTACAATAAAGATATTTATGGAGTGCAAAGATATGAGGTAGAGAATCAGAGACCAGCTCAATGCAAATGTCTATGAATACAGTACAAGTTGCAAATGAAGAAGTATAAACACTGAAGGTGCATTGTACAGAATGAAGAATAAATATGTAAAATATATATATATATATATATATATATATATGGCCAGAGACCATAACAGTGCAAGTGGCATCAAGAGGTAGAAATTATGTGCAAAGAAATGTGCAAGGGAATGTGCAAAAAAAAAAAAAATAATAATAATAATAATAATAATAATAATAAATATGTAGTCCAAGTGGGATGTAGTGTTCAGCGCCTGAGTTTAGAGGTCAGTAGGCTGACAGCTGAGGGAAAGAAACTGTTCCAGAGTCTGCTGGTGCGACAGCGAAGACTCCTATAGCATCTTCCAGATGGGAGAGGAGTAAACAGACCATGGTTGGGGTGAGAGGTGTCTTTGATAATGCTTCTTACTCTCCTTAGGCAGCGTTTGTGGTGAATGTCTTTGATGGAGGGTAGCTGAATATCAGTGATGTATTGGGCAGTTTTCACCAAGCTGGAAGGCCTTCTGGTCTGAGATACCACACTGTGATGCAGTGTGGTACATTTGAAAGATACTTTCAGTAGTGCAGCGGTAAAAGTTCAGCAGGATGTGGGGGGACAGGTGAGCTTTCCAAGGCTTCCTAAGGAAGTAAAGGCACTGTTGCGCCTTTTTGATCAGAGTGGATGTGTTGTAGGTCCACACTGCCAGGTGCTGTACCTCTTCCCTGTAGGCCATAGTCACCGCTGATCAGGCCTACCACTGTGGTGTCATCTGCAAACTTGATTATGGAGTTGGAGCCATGCTCAGGTATGCAGTCGTGGGTGAAGAGGAAGTAGAGGATTGGACTCAGCACACAGCCCTGTGGTTCACCAGTGTTCAAAGTGAGGGTGGAGCAGATGTGGTTGCTGATCCTAACAGACTGTGGTCTGTTAGTGAGAAAGTCCAAGGTCCAGTTGCAGAGGGAGGGGCTGATGCCAAGATCAGTGAGTTTGGAGATTAGCTTGGATGGGATCACAGTATTGAAGGCAGAACTGAAATCAATTAATAGCATCCTGACATGTGTTGTTTTTGTCCAAGTGAGTCAGGGCAGAGTGAAGAGCTGAGGCGATAGCATCCTCAGTTGACCTTTTGGGTTTGTAGGCGAACTGATATGGGTCCAGTGTTGGGGCAGGCATGTTTTCAGGTGAGAGAGGAACAGCCTCTCAAAACACTTGGCGATGATGGGAGTAAGAGCAATGGGGCGGAAATCGTTGAGGGCCACTGCAACAGCATGTTTTAGTACTGGTATAATGGTGGGGTTTTGAAGCAGGTGGGGACGATGGCCTGGGCCAAGGAGAGGTTGAAAATGTTGGTGAAAATGTCAGCCAGCTGTTCTGCGCAGGCCCCGAGCACTCAGCCAGGGATGCCATCAGGGCCAGCAGCTTTATGTGCATTCACTCCGCTCAGGGTGGAGCACACGTCACTGGTGGAAAATATGAGCGGCAGATCATCAGGTGGGACCTCAGCCTTTATGGGTGGTTCTGTGTTTCCACAATCAAATTGAGCAAAAAAGGTGTTCAGTTCATCTGGGAGGGTGGCATTACTGGTTGGGGGGGTGCTGTTCGCTGGTTTGTAATCTGTGAGGGCATGGATGCCTGTCCACATACGTCGGGGGTCGTTGTTCTTAAATTTGTCCTCAATCCGCAGTTTGTAATTGTGTTTGACTGCTTTAATTCCCCTCTTCAGATTGCCCAGGATAAATTGTAGGCTTCCCGGTCACCAGATCTGAAAGCAGCATTACGTGCCTTCAGCAGGAGTCGGACTTCCTTGTTCATCCAGGGTTTCTGATTGGGGTATGTTTTATGTTTTATGGGTGGTTACCTTGTTGACACACCTGTTGATGTGTTGCAGAACAGAATGTGTGTAGATATTAATGTCAGTTTGTGAGTCCAGGTTGGCCTGAGAAGCAAACGCATTCCAGTCTGTGTTCTGGAACTCATGCTGCAGTGAAGAGTCTGCTCCTTACAGCCACACTTTTACAGTCCTCACTGTGGGTTTCACACGTTTGATGATGGGGGTGTATTTGGGGAGTAGGAACAGGGATAAGTGATCAGATTGTCCAACATGGGGGTGGGGAATGGCTTTGTAGGCATCAGAGATGTTTGTATAAACATGATCAAGTGTGTTGTCTCCTCTTGTGGGGCAAGAAACGTTTTGATAAAATTTGGGGAGTGCTGTCCTCAAATTGGCGTGATTAAAATCCCCAGCAATGATAAAAGCTCCATCCGAATGCCTTGTTTGCAGTTTACTAACAACAGAAAAGAGTTCCTTCATTGCTAGCTTAGCATTAGCATCCGGGGGTATATATACTGCAGCGATTATGGTAGATGTAAATTCACGGGGCAGGTAAAAGGGTCTGCACTCGATAAAGAGGTACTCAATATCAGCAGAAAAGTGGGATTTGGTAATAACAGCATCGGTGCACCAAGTTCTGTTTACATAGATGCAAACACCCCCACCTTTACTTTTACCGGAGTCCACAGCCATTCTATCAGCTCTATAGATATTGCACCCCTCCAGCTCAATCACGCTGGTTGGAATGGTGCTATTGAGCCAAGTTACGTGAAAACAATAACGTTGCAGTCCAAAAACATTCGCTGAGTAATCCAGAGTCGTAGTTAGTCGATCTTATTAGCCAGAGACCGTACATTAGCGAGGAAGATGCTCGGTAGCGCTGGGTGATGTGGGTTGAGCTTTAACTTAGCCCGCAGGCCGCCCCGCTTACCCCGTCTTTGTTAACACTCGCGTCGTCGGCGACGGGCACTTCCTGTCAGACTGGCTGACTCACTCGAGTCCGGGGACCGGAGTAACTCTGGAGGTAGCAGATGGAGGTCTAATGTTGTATCCACTGCGGTGTTTGTGCAGCGAAGTTTAATGTCTAATAGTGTGTGACGGCTGTATGAAATTAATGCAAAGTTGTGAATAACTAGGTAAACAACTAATTTGCAAAAACCGGAGAGACGCTGAGCCTCGAGTTGTGCACGCGCCGCCATCTTGTCACTATGTGGTTATTGTTGTTGAGGAACTAAGCTCATCAACCCATGAGAGCCCAAACATGGTACACGTGCTGCAATAGTAGGTAGGCAATTGGTCAATGTTGTGATTGGCCGCTGCAGCTGCTGTAAACAATCACGGGATTGGTCGCTGCTGTAATTAGTCATGCTATGGGTCTGTAGTCATTTTTGCGTTCAGTGAGAGTTTAGGCAGTTTGACGTGAATGAACCCCTACACAATGTCAACATCAACTATAATATACTTACATTTATATTTAATACATATGTTGGAGTTGCAGTTGGGGTGGCAATGCTTTTTCTTTGGGTGGCTTTTGCCACCCTATGCCACCCCAGTAGATCCGCCCCTGCTGGCTACTATAGCGCATGTATGATGCGGTGGAACAGGTGGTAGTGGATTGAAGCTGAAAGCTTGTAGCCACAATAAATGAGCAACATTGGCCATTGATTGTTCAAAAAGACAACCCTCTGAGGAATAATCCGTTGTAAAAATAAGACAACTCAGAGATCTGAAAAGATTTAAAACCGACACGGAGATGGCTTTTTTCTTGCTCGACAGGTAAGATTTTATCAGAGCTATAGTTAGCCAGGTAGCTCTCTAACATTAGCGCGATAATTTGTTAGATAATTAGTTTCCACTGTTTGACCAGCAATCGTCATGTCTAATGTCAGTGTGGCCTAAATTTTGTAAAGATATTTATTTTAAAACAATTATGTTTTCAATAAATCAAAGCAACAGCTAAAGATATGCTACTTACCTGCTCATAAGATATGATCACCTGTAACCATGGGTACACCAGTATGCCTCAAACCATCAGATTCATCCGCGCAGAAGAGTAGAGGCAAAGTTCATCTCACTTAATTACCAAAACAATGTTCCTCCACAAGTAACTTTCAGTTTTATGCTTCAACCGCTTGAGGGCCAAAAGTTATGTAGTGTAGCTTTAGATAATTCTACTGTCATAGGGACAATATACAGTGTGTATATTTTATATATATATATATATATATATATATATATATATATATATATATATATATATATACACACACACATACACACACACACTCACACTCACAGGGCACTTTATTAGGTACACCTGTACATCTACTTATTCGTGCGATTAATCAGCCAATAGTGTGGCAACAGTGTAATGTATAAAATCATGCAGATATAGGTCAGGAGCTTCAGTTAATATTCATATTAACCATCAGCATGGGGGAAAAAAATTTGTTATCTCAGTGATTTTGACTGTGGCATGATTGTTGGTGCCAGACGGGCTGGTTTGAGTATTTCTTTAACTGCTGATGTCCTGGGATTTCACACGCAACAGTCTCTAGAGTGTACAGAGAATGGTGCGAAAAACAAAAAACCACCAATGGACAGTTATGTGGACAAAATCGCCTTGTTGATGAGAGAGGTCAACGGAGAATGGCCAGACTGATCTACGGTAACTCAGATAACCCCTCTGTACAGTTGTACAGAGCAGAATAGCATTTCAGAATGCACAACATGTCAGATTTTGAGGCAGATGGGCTACAACAGCAGAAGACCACGTTGGGTTCCACTTCTGTCAGCCAAGAACAGAAAACTGAGACTGCAGAGCTTGAAAAATAACAATCCACAACATAAACAAGAACTACAGCTCCTACCTCCTATGCACGCACCGCGCCGGAAATGCTGTGATGACACGTAATGCTCAGAATAACGCACTTCCAGGTAGCGCACGCACACACGCACGCACACACGCACGCACACGCACGCATGCACGCACGCACGCACACACACACACGGCTTTTATAACCCATAAAACCAGAGCTTAATCAAACACGCCCCCATTTTATTAGGTGAGGAAAATGCCTACTGCTACACATGGCTGGTAGATTCAATTCACTCTCCATGCAAGTGTGGCAAAAGCTTCATTTCAGACCCTGGGATAGTAGAATAAAATAAGAGAGCAACTGGGAGAAGACATTTACTAAACTAAATTGAAACTAAATTTTGTAGCTCAAGTGTACAAACAAGTAGAAAAAGCATCTATCTCTAGTTAAGAGGCTACTACAGTAGTAGGCTATAGTTTTTTTGTTCTTGGCTACTTGAGCTGGGAGAAACATACTCTCCAAGTAAACCTGGACCCTCGAGGACTTGGGATAATTAGCTCCACTTTTGTTTTCGGTTTCCTGATTAGCCTCCAAAGTGCTGTACTTCTCTCTTTCAGAACGGTAAGGGAGACTACAGACAAAATTAATCTTCCACGGAGCACGATAAATACAAAAATATGATATGAGCCCATGTTTAATTAATAGCTAGCCGAACATCAAGAGCTGTTTTGATCCAAAAATAGATATTATAGCATGCTGTGCACGCTCACACATTTATTAGAGAACTGTTGATCTTCTAGGCCTCTGTTATATGAGTGTTTGTTTTTAATGTAGCCTATGCCATGTTTCTGAAATTGTGAATGTATCAAAATACACAGTACATGCTTGTTTCATTACTGCAATAAGTTTAATGTGAAGAGAAATAAAGGGGGTGTTTGTGTCTGAAAAACTGGCCTTTGATGTCTCTGAGCTCAAAGGCTGATCGATTCTCTGTCTAACACCTTACAGCCTAAATAGCCTACTATATGTATGTTTCTGCTGTAGTACTCTGTACTCTCTTCAAATCACCATGATGTATATAGTATTTAGAGATAGGTTGCTTAGGTTGCATTCACATTTACAGTTGAATGTTCTTGTGGTTGTGCTGAGTGAATCATCATCCATTCCTGAAAAAAAAAAAAAAAAAAATCCCTTTATATATTAGCTATGAGGAAGCAGGCTCACTTTGTCATGCTCCAAAAAACAATCCTAGATTACTTATTTATCAAGGACTCAATACATGTCATAGCCAGCTCTATATGCTCTAATAAGGTGCTGCTCACAGCCAGAACAGGTGCCAGAAAAAATTTTCATGGGTCTGTTCATCCTTCCACCCTACATACTCAGTATATTAACTACTGTCTGTGCCACTCAAGATATCTTCTATAGATTAAGCACAAAAGTCATTACTGCACTTTAGTTAGCTCTATATGAGCTCCGTTGTTGTATAATCCTTGAGAGCTGTAATAGGGGGTCATCCATTAATCTCATTGTCGCATAGCTATATTTGGGTCCATCCACTGGAGTATATTACCATTCCAAGTCTTCCCCTAAAAGAGACAGAAACAGCTGATAAATGAATGATTTCCCTCGAGCAAGGTGCACCACAAAACACCCAGACAATGCAAGCCACAATAATGGCTTTCTGTTCAATCCACAACACAACGCTTGCTCTTTCTTTACACAGTATATGTTCTCTGCCATTCTTGCACTCCATTAATTTGGCTGTAACAAAAGAATATTGTGTCCCGAATTTAAGCTGCCATTGCAAAACTGTAATGTGCTTTTACGGGGCAGAAGTTAAGTGTACATCTTTTAAGTGGTATAGCGTTGACTGTGACATTTGTAATATTGTCAGGTGTAGGTGTTAACTTCTCATAATGGAATATCATACCCGGACCTTACAGAATGACAAATTTCATTCAAGACAAATTTGAATTTTCATAAGTATTTAAATTGCATTTTGTTTTCATGGTAATTAATGTGGACAATGTGAAGTAATGGCAGTTTGCAGTTCTGGCTTCTTTTTTTTTTATATATAGAAAAACAGCAGTTAAAACTTTGCAGTATGCCCAATAAACAATAAATGACAATAAATGAAACAAAATAAAATACTGTATATATACTGTATATTGCAAATTGCTTTGGGTTACAAAATGTAACAATAGTAGCTGATTAATAGAAACAGTTTTGCAGGTGTTGTTATAATCACTCTTTTCATTTATTCTCATGTGCACTCCAGGCTATTTTGTTGAGCAGAAATAAACTTCAGACTTTCCTATCTCTCTTTGAAATTATATTGTATATATTGCCTTTAAGAAAACTGTATATTTTTCTATTTACTCCACCCTGAGCAGCCAGGGATTCTTGGTTTTCTTTCATTATGTCTACATTTGATAAAATTGTTTTCAACTATTTTCTGCAATAGATCAAAATTCCAGAAACAGATCAAATGCCATCTGTATAATTTACAGACCATGATGAATCAATTAGCATTGTGAATTTTCGAGAAACCTGTTGAGTCATAGGCCCCCATAAGACACCATTTTCAATAATGAAATGAGTACATCTGTTGTGAGTAATACCCAGCCACAGTAGATCTGCCTCCACATTTTGTATTTGATGAACTACAAATAACAAGGGAGAAAATCAGTTTTAGCATATGGCTGTATTTCCTGCATGATACATCACAATTACACTGATGCTGCGTTCAGCCCTCAGAGGCCAGTTAGAATATCCAGAGCACAATGTCAGACATCATTGGTATTTTGAGGGAGATTACACTGTGACATTGCTCCTATCTCTTATTAGGTCATATGACCACTACTGTGTGTAGTCGGGTTTCATTTTCAACAGTAATCCTTAAACTCAATCAGATAGAGGATTATGACTCTGAGCCAATGCACAATGTAATAGTCATGTCATTTTTTTTTGTATAGCGCTTTTCACAACACACATCATTAAAGAAACTTTACAGAAAATCATGCATTAACAGAAAATGAAACTGTTATATCTATAAAGTCTTAGAGTCATCATTGTGTAGGTTGATTAAATATGATTGTAAATTGTCTATAAAGATAAATAATTAAATAATTAAATAGTAATTGTATTTAGAACCCCAGTGAGCAAGCCGAAGGCGACTGTGGCAAGGAACACAAAACTCCATAAGATGCTGGTTAATGGAGAAAAATAACCTTGCGAGAAACCAGGCTCACTGTGGAGGCCAGTTCCCCTCTGGCTAACCAGCATGAATATAATGCCAATATTAGTGATTTATGTGCAGTGCAGGTCATGGTTTAAAATTAGTAAACTAAGTAAGTGTTAAGGGCCAGTGTTTATACAAAGATGTTGTATGAACTATAAGGTTAATGTCTAATACCTTTGAAGTTCAGCCTGGATTAACTGCAGAAGTTCAAATTGATGCATTGTCCTTTGTTAGTTGGCCGATGAATGCTTTTGTTGGAATTAATTGATAGTCTATGTATTCCATTTTAAGAGTGTAATCCATCATTAGACCAAGGTGATGCAGGCAGAGATCAGTGAGGTGCATCGCAGTTCAACCAGCAGGCCATTTCGTTGAGGTTTATCCTAAGTTCAAGTGTCAGGCAGTGGCATATGAAGTATTCCATGCCTTTTGGTTGAAGTTGGCATCAGTTCATCCCCTGAAGTCCATCGTAATAGACTGAAGTGATGTCTGGTTGGCACCGGCTGCATTTAATCATCATCACTCAGAGACACATAGCAGTGGAGATATGAATCCCGAGGTTGAGACAGGGAAACAAATAGTATAATAGTAGTGTAGATGCCATTCAGTTTTTTGCAGAGTTATAGAGCATGATAAATGTTTCTGATAAATGCTTCTGGTTCCGGCAGACCTAAGTAAAGCAGCCTAATTGTGAGTTGATGGATAAATTAGGTGTATGCCTGGCTAAATAGATGAGTCTTTAGTCTAGACTTAAACTGAGTTTAAGATTGAGTAATAATTTTAACTATGTTTTTAAAACACAAAAGAATGGATATCTGTATGATATAATACCAACCTGGTTTTAAATCATGATACTATACCTATTTTTTGCTAAATAATTTTTTCGTGGCTCGTTGTACGAATCTCAGCAGTTTCCCTGTGAAATGAACACTAGAGGGGCAACAACAACTATGACTTTTGTTCACTTTCACACAAATCACGAGTAAAACAGCAGATTATAATTTCATAAACACTTACATTTTACCCTGTTACTTACAGTAAACAATATTATATCATGACATCAAAACACTTTTACAATGGTTCATGACTTTTCAGGAGAAACATTGTAATATTTACAACATTTACAAGCTTATTTGGGCACACAATCAAGTTGCATGGTAGCTCAACTGATAGAGCACTGCACTTTAGTGATGTCCAGTTCGTGAACGAATCGTTCTTTTGAACCAGTTATTTTCAGTGAATGAATTGAACCAGTTCACCATATGGGACTGAATCGCTTGAAACAGTTCGCATCTCGAGACAACACTGATCCACAAGTTACTCTATTTTGACCTGTCTCTAGTCGTGCCTGACACTCGAAATGAGCCAATAACCGGGAGTAATATGACCCTAGAACTGGTGATATCTGCCATAACTCTTCTTTGCACTGAACTGCTCCACCTAGTTCACAAATCGGACTGAATGCTCCGGTCACAACAGTTCTCATGTCACTAGTACGAGTCGCTCACAACACTCCTCAAGTGAACAGTACACTGAACTGAGAACCCCCCCCAATAATCAAAACAAGCAAGTACAACCCCCCCAATATTCATACCATGATCAATGGAAACATGTAAATGCTGCTAGAGAGTATGGCCAGTTTACACAGTATCTCGTTCCCACTCAGGGAACCAGGGTTACGCTTCACGTAACTGAGACGTTCCCTTTCGTAGGAACTCAAGCTGCGTAATCGCATTGGAAACTATATATATTCACGCCATGCGAACAGTAGCTTCCAACTGTCTACGCCCGTGTGGCAAGCATATAGCACAGCACAAGCGAGCTAAAGCATCTGAATAAAACAGAGGGTATTATGAGTTTATTCCTGTTCCAACAGAGAGAACCTGGGAAGCAGGATTCAATCCCTCATCCAGATTATAAAATTGAACAAATGTATGCGGAGAGGACCATCCTGCCACCATACAAATATCATCCAAGGATGCACCTCTAACGTAAGCTCATGAGGATGCCATGCTCCTCATAGAATGAGCTTTAATACCCGAAGGCCAAGGTAAACCATCCACTTCGTAAGCACTTGAAATTGCATCAACTAGCCAATGAGACATTCTTTGCTTGGACACCGAAACACCCCTTTTGCGGCCACCAAAGCACACAAACATACTGGTTACTTTCATAACCTCCATTCCCTGATGGAGGGAATGAGAAGTTGTGTCGATTTAGTGACACTAGGGGTCGCCCTTGGGAGCCCCAGACACCTCTGATCTTTGAGAATAGGCCAATGGGAATTGGCGAGTGGAATTTGCATGCCACTCCCCCGGACATACGGGTATAAAAGGAGCTGGCTCGCAACCACTCATTCAGGTTTTGTGCTGAGGAGCTGAGACAGGGTCCCGGCCATTTCAGCGGGTAGTTCAGTGTTGTGGCAGGAGGGACACAACGTCTCGTTCCCTCCATCAGGAAATGGAGGTTACGAAAGTAACCAGGACGTTCCCTATCTGTCGCTCACTCGACGTTGTGTCGATGTAGTGACATTAGGGGTCCTTATACGAAATGCCACAACTAGCTGAACTGTGTTACATGGACTGGTGGTGCAAGACGGGAAAGCCATTGCGTGCCTCGTAGCCAGCGCATCTGGCTGTCACAAAACCTCCCCCAACGCTCCTACGAGCGTCGTACAGTCCCCCGCACCTCGGGAACAAGTCGACTGCCCAAAATGGGGACAGGCCGCAACAGCCGTGGCCTCTTCTCTTCTATTTTTTCTCAGCTGGGGGCCATAAATGTCCGTGTCGGGAGGTGTCCATTCCCAAGGGGAAGACACCGCAGAGACCACATCCTGCCTGAAGGGGAGGCAATTATGTAGAAATTCATCACATGGTCTTATCGAATCTTGTCGGCAGTGTTGCATGTGGGGAAGTCCCCGTGGTAGGTCCTACCCAGAGGGGATAGTGCTCTACAAACACAGCGACCGGTGGCAGAGGGAAACTCTGCACAAGGAAGATATGGGTTTACCAACAGGGAAACCGTCAGGTACGAACAACTTACCTGTTCTTACCTGACAACACACAGGACAAACCGGCTCAACCCAGAGATTGAGAAACCTCGCAAAGGTATTGGGTGTTGCCCAGCCAGCTGAGCTACCGATGTCTGCCAAAGAGGCGCCATTGGTTGGGGCCCAGGAGGCCGCCACACTCCTCGTGGAGTGTGCCCGAAGCCCCAAGGGGGGCGGCACATCCTGGGCGTGGTATGCCAAAGCGATGGTGTCAACGACCCAGTGGGTGATCCTCTGTTTGGAGACAGTGCTCCCATTCCGCTGTCCTCCAAAGCAGACAAAGAGCTGCTCAGAGCATCTAAAGCTCTGCATGCGATCCAAGTAGATGCGTAAAGCACGCACTGGACACAGCAACGAAAAGGCTGAGTCTGCCTCCTCCTGGGGCAGCTTTGCTTGCATGTTCACCACCTGATCCCTAAACGGGGTCATGGGAACCTTGGGCATATAGCTCGGTCGGGGCCTCAGGACCATGTGAGAGTATTCGGGACCAAACTCCAGACATGTGTTGCTGACAGAGAACACCTGCAGGTCCCCTACCCTCTTGATGGACGTGAGCTCAGTCAGGAGGGCAGTCTTCAAGAGGCTGCCTTTAGCTCAACTGACTCCAGGGCTCAAACGGGACTCCCGCATGACCACGGAGAGATCCCATGAGGGAACGAGGCGTGGTCTGGGAGGACTCGGCCTCCTCACGCCTCTAAGGAACCTGATGATCAAGTCGTGCTTCCTTAAATACTTACTGTCAACTGCATTGTGGTGCGCCACCATAGAAGCCACGTACACCCTCAAGGTGGGGGGACAGCCGCCCCACCAGCCTCTCCTGCAGGAAGGAAAGCACCGACCCGACTGCGCATCTCTGGGGGTCTTCGCATCGGGAAGAACACCACTTAGCGAACAGATGTCACTGCAAGGCGTACAGGCACCTCATAGAGGGAGCCCTAGCCTGAGCCCATCCGGACCAACATGTGCTTGCCCTGGATCAATGAGAGTCTGTGCAAGGCCCGGTTCAGAACTCGCAGGTCCGGGATTGGCCGCAACCCACCGCCTTTCCTTGGTACGATGAAGTAGGGGCTGTAGAACCCCTTCTTCATCTCAGCTGGAGGGACAGGCTCTACTGCGTCCTTCCACAGAAGGGACACGATCTCTGCATGCTGGGCAGCAGCGTTCTCACCCTGCACTTGAGGTAAAACGGATGCTGCTGAACCCGGGAGGGTGCCTGGCAAACTGAATCGCATAGCCGAGTCGGATGGTCCCGAGGAGCGCAAGCCATGGCCCCAAGCTCCGGGTGAGGGGGACCAAAGAGACAATCGCATCAATGTACCGGCGGGTGGGGCCTCATGGTGGGGTGGAGCCAGAGGCACCACATTGAGGGGGCTCGGACCCCGAACTCGTGGCCGTGCTGAATCTGGGGACATCGAAGCACTTACCTGGCTCCGGGTGCCCACCATAGGACCGGTCAACGATGAGGGAGGAGGGAACCATTCTCGTAATCCGTCACAACCCACAGCTAGGCACGCAGGGGTGGGGGGCCCGCCTCCGCAGCATCGTGCCTGCCATAAATGTGTTGTGTCCGGCGATCACAATAAATATGGCTGTAAACACCAGGTGTGTGACCCAGGAAATGAAGAAACCGCTCCTTTTATTAAAATGTGGGTACCGCAGCCTTTCAGACATGCAGCAAATCAAAGAAAAGGCAACAAGAGATTCTCCTCCCGGCCCTCCACCAGAGGATGGAGTGGTCTGCTTACCATCTCTAGGCTGCAGCAGGTCTCCACCTGCCTGGGTCAGTCATGTCCTTGGCATCAGACTGGACCAGCCCGCTCTCCGATGCTGCGATCGAGAGCTCATCCACTTCGCGAGCGCTGAACTCAATGGTCAGCGGTCTCATCCCAGAACTCAACCAGGGCGCACGAGCGTGCTGGGGAATGGGAGGTCCATGGGGATTCACCCGGCATAGCTACTCCCATTGAAGTCCCCAAATCGCCCCAGCGCTAACCATCGTGGTCATGTGCCCGAGGGCAAAAGAACCGGGGCGGGGAGAGGCTTGAGTGGCTTTCCCTCTGAGGAAGGAAAGCCGCGATCGCAATGTGGCCATGGTCATGCTCTCGCAGTGTGGACATGAACCATCCACAAATGCTGTCTCAGCATGTCTGGAGCCCAGACAGCTAAAGAAGCGATCATGACCATCAGAAGTGAAGAGATAATGACCAAAACCAGGAACTGCACATAACCGGAAAGCCATCTTTAAAAAGACGCTTTCCGTCAGTGCCCACTCTTTTAGGGAATATATACATACTCTTTTTGGGAGAAATATACTATTTTAGCGCTCAACACGCGCTGTCGAAGTGCCCAGGGGTGTTCTTCACATTTATCTGTGCGAGAGGGGGAGAAACCGCTGTGATGCACCAAGAAATCCAACAGCCACGGAGATTACTTGCTTTCTACAGAGGCGAATGGAATGGCAGTGGAATACATCAACACCGCTCGGCTCCGAAGAAAAAATCTGAACGAGTGGTTGCGAGCCAGCTCCTTTTATACCCGTATGTCCAGGGGAGTGGCATGCAAATTCCACTCGCCAATTCCCACTGGCCTTTTCTCAAAGATCAGAGGTGTCCCAAGGGCAACCCCTAGTGTCACTACATAGACACAACATCAAGTGAGTGACAGATAGGGAACATCTGCTTTGATTTACGCCACTGGTTAGTGTGGTCAACCTAATCTCGCAACGCCTGAACTGGGCAAAGCAAATGCAATTTTCATGCTCCTCCGACTCAAATGGGGGAGGAAAGAAAACCTGAAAATTAATAGTCTGTGAGCGAAATGATGTAGAAGTGACCTTGGGCAAATAGCCCAAGCGAGATCTTAACACCACCCTCAAACACCCTGGCGCAAAATCCATACATAAGGGATTAATCGACAGGCCATGCAAATCACCAACCCTTTTAAACGACTCCAATGCCACCAGCAGGGCCGTTTTAAGAATCAGAAACTTATCAGCGACTGTTGCCAAGAGCTCAAACAGAGCACCCGAGAGCACCTCTAAAATAACAGATAAATCCCATAAAGGAGCGCAGATGGAACAAAAGGTCTAAGCCTGCGTACCCAGTGCATAAAACGGGAGACAATATGTTTGGTAGCTCTTAGTGCCAAATCAGAAGCTTGACGCAGTTCCTTGATGGCCTCAGCATCCAGTCCAACTCCCTCATCTAAATCCCTCATAAAATGGGCCTGGTAGGCCTTACTCAACAAGGGCAATGTAAATCTGCATGGCTTCGAGGGAAGAGTAGGCATCGATTTCCATGTGGTCGCCGAAGAAGTAGAGAGATGGGCAGCCAGAGTCTCTTCCATCTCCGGGACCGAAGTATATCTGTGGTCGGAAGCTCAACACACATTAGAAAACTCAGAGGCCGATTGATTCATAATCCTAGTCCTTATTCTAGTAGAATAAGGTTGATCCCAGGACTTCGAAATCTCACGATGGTGGTCCGGGGAAAAAGGGAGCGGCCTACAAGGTGTAGCTGCGTGCTGCACCGGTAAAAAAACAGTCGTCCAAACCGATTTACAATCCTCCGACTGCTCTTCATCCAGCCATTCCAGGTGCAATTTTTCCACTGCACGTGTAATAACCTCCAGCAATTCCACATAAGTTGCCGAAGGTCTGTAAATCTGACCACTAGGAGGCAAGGTTTCAGCCTGACCGCCGGCGAGATCCTTGGAATATGATGTGTGAATAGACATGATGTCCTCATCCTCAGCGCCGAAGGAAACTGCAGTGTGGGCCTCAGGGCTAGGATGCAAATGCCCACGTGTAAACTCCATTGGAGAACATCTAGCCAAATCAAGGCAGAGGGACAGAGAGAACC
Source organism: Myxocyprinus asiaticus (assembly GCF_019703515.2). Lineage (NCBI taxonomy): Eukaryota > Metazoa > Chordata > Actinopteri > Cypriniformes > Catostomidae > Myxocyprinus > Myxocyprinus asiaticus. The sequence continues at coordinate 31,255,836 of NC_059357.1, read as the reverse complement.
TTAGCTCGGCATGCTGCTCAACTCCCATCTCCTCGGCATCCGCACTGGCCTCCCACGAGTCAAACGGCTGCGTGGCGCTGGCCTCCCACGAGTCAAACGGCTGCGTGGCACTGGCAGACATGTGGTCTGCACCAGTCCGCATCTTGACCACATTTCCAAAGGAGGCGAGCCTTTTACGGAGCGTCCTGTTGTTCATTAAATCACACTGTGGGCAATCCGAACCCTCCAACGCATCCTCCACATGATGAAAACCCAGACAGGTAATACACATGTCGTGGGAATCTTCACCGAAGATGAACCGTGTGGACGGAGGTAAGCACTTCCTAAATTCCTTCCTGGGTTGCCACTCAAAAGGGAGGATAATAATGATCCTTGCTTCGATGTGAGTTGTTGGTGCAACACGGGCCAGACGAGATCGTGCACTGAAGAACAGAAAATCAGACTCGATAGCGCGAAGTGAGCGCCTTTATGGAGCACGTGACGTAGCTCCCTAGTGGCATGTCCCAATGTGATTATGCAGCTCGAGTTCCTACAAAAGGGAACCTAATCTGTTTCGGAGAACATTTAACTTGCTTTTAGCGCCACACGGTGGACATTTCATGGCAGAACTGCCGCAATATATATGCAATGAACCATGTAATGTCATTTTTAAAAAATGTCGCAACAGCCACACATTTTTCATGAGATCAGGCTGCTTAATGCAGGCACAACATTACAAATCTAAAATTATAAAATCGATAGTTCATGCACTAAGATCTGTTTATATGAGCCAAGTTTCAGTCCGTGCCAATAAATGCACATTCTATGTGTTCAGCTGTTCGGCCCCATTTCACATTGCTTGGCAACCGCAAATAGCCTAAAGTTGTGGTAATAAACTTTAGGTGCATCTCAAATCGCATACTTCTGCACTATTCTACACAATTTCTTTGTATAAGTAGTGTGAGTAGTATGCTCACACACACACACACACACACACACACACACACAAAAAAAGATGGTGTACTTCAACAAAAAACGTGCAAACTTAAAATGTTGGCCACTTCATGCACTCAAAGGTCGCAGATTGGCCTACATACTGTAGCAGAAGGGGCAGGTTACCTGGCCTCTATGCTGGTCTGACAATACAATTGTAATTAATAGTGAATTTAGCTTCTGTGAAGACTAAGAAGTGAGCTGAATGCTTTATTATCACCCCACGCTGTTTGAAAGTGTATGTTATTTGAGATATAAGTGTTGAACTGAGATTGGCTAACATGCTAAATTTAGTGGAAATACATCGGATGTGCATATAAATGTCACTACTGTCAGCTGAAAAATGGCGAATACTTCCATGTAGTAAAAAAACATTAGTGTTACATTTGGGACAATACTACCCAATAAAATTTGCATACTCTACATGACTGAATGCATAGTGTGTAGTGTAAGTGCACAGTGCATTGTGTGTCATTTGGGACACAGCCTTTTTTATTTGCTTAATGAACTGATAGATCTTGGATATAACATAGACTTAGGATAAAGCTCAAAGTAAATGCACATGCTAAGCGTTCGCGTCATAACTGAAATATCCTTTGGGTTTCCCTCTTAATAAACCACTGGATCGCTTTCAGAGTCTTGTTTTGTGGGACAGTTCTGGATGCGAAATGTCCAAATAAATGTTGCCCTAACTGAACTTTGCTTGGTTTTGTGCCAACACACTGTTAAAATCAGTTCAGAAAGGCAGTTCTGTAAGAAACGGTAGATGTTATGCTTTTATTTTTGGTCTGAGTGTTTTCTGACTATTTGTAGGTCCAACAGTTCAAGCTTGCTGGCTCCTCATCTCACCACAGGGAAACTAACAGTGTGGCTTTTGCTTTTCTACCTCTAGGCCTATCGTAGACAGAGTCACTCAGATGTGAAATCACATTTGCGGAGGTCTCCTCTGTTTTTTTCCCTCTCTTTTCCCTACCACTGCCAGTTTATAACATAAGGAAGTGCGATGACATTGAAATCACACTGTCTTTTATTATAATTCTCTTGATGGCTTTTGTGCATAAGATCTAATGAGTGGCAGGGGATTTATATTTTTCTGAGTGACAACACAATACAGTATCACAATGCCTCTTTTTCTTTTCCAATTAAAGTCACATTTGTTATGTGGTCAAAATATTTCCTGGGATGCTTCATCACTGTCATCTAAAAATCGCTTCTTACTATGGCATTCTCCCTGCAGATCTGCAGTGTGGAGGATGGCTAAAGCCATATGTAAAAGGGACCACACACATAAATCTGAACGTACGACCACAGAGCTTTAAAGGGATTCTAAGATATGCTCAAGAGATGAGCCGTGTGACTTTTCCATCTTAAAATAACCTGAAAATCAGCATTACTGGCAGCCACTAGAGGCAGCCCCATCAGTACCCACCAAAGGCATCTCTTCATGCAGACACTCCCATCATCCCCTGACACTTGAACATACTGTGCATCTTCAAAGCAGGGGCGAGGCCAGAAATATCCAAATGAGTGGACCTTGGTGAAACAGGGTGGACCTCTATTCTGTGCCTAATTTCATCATAAATATAATAAAGTGTGCACCCTTCCTCAGCCTTTATAAGTCAATATTTGCTCATTTACAGTTAGCTTAATACTTAGAGTTGCATAATTACAGGTACAATAACAATAATTAGGCCTATTTGTTTTTGAACAATTATTAAGTTAATTATTAGTAATTTACATATTGATGCAATGAAAATTAAATGGCCATAGAAATAAATATAATACATTAAAATAAGAGATATGATGCAATAAACTTTATTACACAATTTTCAGTCCTCCTGCTTTGCACAGGTGTTGGCTATTTCCCCAAAGATCGAACCTTTAAAATCTGAAAACTCTCCTTTGGCTAACGTTCTGGGCTGCTGCAATGTCGCAAAATATTTCTTTTTATTAGTAGTCTATGTAAAATAAGAGGTCTGGTGAAAAACGCGAGTGAATCAGATGTTCTATTTAACAGCTGTCCTATAGAGTTTTGGAATATTTCATTCAAAGTCTCAACCCTTCTCTGATTATTCTTTTTGCTTTTTGCTCTCATTGCCAGGGATTCAAAGTTGAAGGCTTTCTTTGTGCACCCTTATAAGGTTAATGTTTTTTCTTGCCCTCTTTGACATACGCCTGCCTGGTATAGGTATTATTCTATACAGGGTTGAATTGCTTTGCACAATATGTAAGATTGAAAATAAAATTAATTATACAAATGAAAAAAAAAAAAAAAGCACAAAGAGCTCTGTAGATCTGTATTAAAATGATCAAATGAGTCATTGTTTTTGGCTTTGGATAGTACATTAAAGCCTTATTTATTGCTTTATTAGCTGTATTTGGAGTAAGGAAATTAGTGTCTTTGCTTTGTTTTCTAATGTTTTTATGTTGTACATGAAGACAGACATGCTGTTTATTTCATAATAACCACATGCAGGCTCTACATCACTAGAATGAACAGTGAAGTCAATAAATACCGAATGACAAAATATTTCCTCACCGTTGTTTGGGTTTGCCTGGCTTCTTTTAGGAACAAACAGACACACACTGACAATAAAAAGGCCTTGCCATTTCAGTCCAAACAAATTTATCCTTCATACCCCCCCCCCCCTTTCTTCCTACTTTTCTTCCTACTTTTCTTCATTCTTCTTCACTCCCTTGTTATTTTATCATAGGAACAATACCCTTTTTATACCGTCAAAGATACATAGAATAGAAAACTTTAAGGCAAGGACAAAAAGACATATTTTAGCCCAATACTGCTACAAAATCAAGTGTTAAATAGGACAAATGTTTCTTAATGGTACAGTTTCTTAATGTAAAACATGAAGTGTACACAGAGAGTTCTATCAGAAGGACTTAAAGGTAAAGTTGACATTTCATTTATTTGAAGAAATGCTATTGAACCACAAAATATATTTTCTCTTTTGGTCCGATGAGATTGCTACTCGAACCATCAGATCCTGCCGCAGATAGGAGGCAGGGGGCGAGGAGTCTACCCCCGTGCTGGACGAGACTTAACTGGTGGCGGTGGGGAGGTGGAGGTTGCCATGTTGGCATACTGATACAGCAAAGAAGAACATTGAAAGCAGGCTTTTAAAGCAATGGCTGATGTATGATTGGCCATGAGCTAACTCGATAATGGCGTGATGATGTACAGCTGCGAGTCTCCCGCTAGAACTATGCTTACGCTTACATTTCCAGAGCATAGAAACAACTCCAAAAGTCAAGAACACCAAGATGTCTTGTGTAGGGCTTTACTGGTTGTTTAGATCAGTGTTACTATCAGAAATAATTAATAATTATTTCTTTAGTTATTAATTAATATTTAAATTAATTAATTGAATCTGACTCATTAAAACCTCATATGGGGCTCCAGTAAATGTAGTGCGCTACGTTTAGGAGCGGATTTGGTTATTAGCAATAATTAATAATTATCAAAGATAATTATTAATTATTAAAATCAATAGAAAATTGATGAGAATCAATGTTAGCTTTTTTAATCCTTTAAATCAACAATTATCAGAAATAATCGTTAATTGTTAACATTGATGAAACATTAATTAAAATTAACACTAGCTTATTGATCATTCAAATTCAACAATCATCAAAGATAATTATCAATTATCAAAAATCAATAGAATATTAATAAGGATTAACATTGGCGGGGCACCACCCTGGAATCAGGGACTAATAACCAGATAGTAAAACAGTCTCAATATTAGATTGTTTTCTTAGGAAAATCGACATCCGAAGAATATCGATTTTCAGGGGAAAAAAAACAATGAATGAAGGCTTGAATCCGAGCACTGACATCCCGTCAGCATGACACACACGTATGCAAAACAAACCAAAACACTTCTCTTTGTAATATAAACAAAGTTTATTTATGCAGTAATATCAATTAATAATTAATACAATGCTGTCAATAAACTTCCGACTTACAACTACAAACTAAACAGTGATATGATTAAAAATCAAAAATCAAATCAAATCAAATCACTTTATTGTCACACAGCCATATACACAAGTGCAATGGTGTGTGAAATTCTTGGGTGCAGTTCCGATCAACATAGCAGTCGTGACAGTGATGAGACATACGCCAATCTACAATAAACATCAAATTAACACAACACAATTTAAACATCTGTTATACATAATTAAACTCGACTTAAAACATCAAATTAACACAGCACAATTTAAACGTCTGTTATACATAATTACACAACTTAAAACATCAAATTAACACAACACAATTTAAACATCTGTTATACACAATTACACTCAACAATATACAATAATAACATACATTGCACAGTATACAATATGCTGTTTTTGTTTTTTGTTTTTTTTTTTTTTGTTTGTTTTTTACTATATAGATACTATATAGATACACATTATTCAATAAAAATTAAAATATATATGAAAAAAGTATATATATAGAATGTACAGTATTGTACTGTATTGACATTCAGGCTGTCGGTTGATAGTCAGTTGTTAAGAGAGACATAATATAATGACAGTAATATAATTTATGACAGTCCGGTGTGAGATAAAAGAGTAATAAAGTGCAGGGATGATGTATTTTGATCGTGGGAGATCAAGGGTTCAGAAGTCTGATTGCTTGGGGGAAGAAGCTATCATGGAGTCGGCTGGTGCGTGTCCTGATGCTGCGATACCGCCTACCTGATGGTAGCAGTGAGAACAGCCCATGGCTCGGGTGGCTGGAGTCTCTGATGATCCTCCGAGCTTTTTTCACACACCGCCTTGTATATATTTCCTGGAGGGAGGGAAGCTCACCTCCGATGATGTGTTTGGCAGTTCGCACCACCCTTTGCAGTGCTTTGCGGTTGTGGGCAGTGCTATTGCCGTACCAGGCGGAGATGCAGCCAGTCAGGATGCTCTCCACAGTGCAGGTGTAGAACCGTGTGAGGATGTGGCGGTTCATTCCAAACTTCCTCAGCCGTCTCAGGAAGAAAAGGCGCTGATGAGCCTTCTTCACAACGACTTCAGTGTGGACGGACCATGTGAGTTCCTCAGTGATGTGGACACCCAGGAACTTGAAGCTGCTGACTCTCTCCACTGGTGCCCCATTGATGGTGATGGGACTGTGTTCTCTGTCTTTTCTTCTGAAGTCCACCACAAGCTCCTTTGTCTTACTGACGTTGAGGGAGAGGTTGTGCTCCTGACACCAGTGTGTCAGAGTGTGCACCTCCTCTCTGTAGGCTGTTTCATCATTGTCAGTGATCAGACCTACCACCGTCGTATCATCAGCAAACTTAATGATGGCATTGGAGTTATGTGTTGCCACACAGTCATGTGTGTACAGGGAATACAGTAGTGGGCTGAGAACACAGCCCTGCGGGGCTCCAGTGTTGAGGGTCAGTGATGAGGAGATGTTGCTGCCTATTCTAACCACCTGGCGTCTGCTTGACAGGAAGTCCAGGATCCAGCTGCACAGCGAGCTGTTTAAGCCCAGAGCCCGGAGTTTCTCATCTAGCTTGGAGGGCACTATGGTGTTGAATGCTGAGCTGTAGTCTACAAACAGCATTCTCACATAAGTGTTCTTTTTTTCCAGGTGGGAGAGAGCAGTGTGTATTGTAGATGCAATGGCATCATCAGTGGAGCGGTTGTTACGGTAAGCAAACTGCAGCGGGTCAAGATTGAGTGGTAATACAGAGCAGATGTAATCTCTGATTAGTCTCTCAAAACATTTGCTGATGATGGGGGTCAGAGCAACAGGACGCCAGTCATTTAAACAAGTTATTTTCGATTGTTTTGGAACAGGCACAATGGTGGATGTTTTAAAGCATGTGGGGACTACAGACAAAGAGAGGGAGAGGTTGAAAATGTCCGTAAAAACACCAGCCAGCTGGTTCGCGCACGCTCTGATGACGCGGCCCGGAATGCCGTCTGGACCCGCGGCTTTGCGGATATTCACCCGTCGGAATGATCGGGTTACATCCGCTACAGAGACGGAGAGTGAACTAACCTCTGTAGCTTCGGCCGTGAGAGCTCTCTCCGCGAGGGCGGTGTTATTTCCCTCGAAACGAGCATAAAAAGTATTTAGCTCATCTGGGAGAGAGGCAGCGGTGTTCATGGCGGAGTTTTTATTCCCTTTAAAGTCCGTGATGATGTTAATTCCCTGCCACATGCTTCTAGAGTTGGTGGTGTTAAACTGTCCTTCAATCTTACTCCTGTACTGGCGTTTTGCTGTTTTGATAGTTTTTCGGAGGGCATAACTGGCTTGTTTATGCTCCTCCGCGTTCCCGGAATTAAAAGCGGAGGTCCGCACATTAAGTGCTGCGCGAACATCGCTGTTGATCCACGGCTTCTGATTCGGATAGATTCGCACAGTTCTGGTCGGAATCACTTCCTCTACACACGTTCTGATGAAGCACATTACGCTATCAGCGTAAAGCTCGATGTCGTCATCAGAGGCGGACCGGAACATCTCCCAGTCCGTGCGATCAAAACAGTCTTGTAGCGTAGAGTCTGATTGGTCCGACCAGCACTGGATCGTTCTGAGGGTGGGTGCTTCCTGTTTCAGTTTCTGCCTGTAAGCGGGCAGAAGCAGAATGGAAGAGTGGTCCGATTTTCCAAATGGTGGGCGGGGGAGGGATTTGTAGCCATCCCGGAACGGAGAGTAGCAATGGTCCAAAACCCGGTCCCCTCGTGTGTTGAAACTAATGTGCTGGTGATATTTTGGTGCGACTGATTTTAAACTGGCTTTATTAAAGTCCCCGGTCACAATGAACGCGGCCTCAGGGTGCGCGGTTTCCTGCTCACTTATACTCCCATACAGTTCCTTGAGTGCCCGGTCTGTGTCGGCTTGTGGGGGGATGTACACAGCAGTGATAATGACCGCTGTGAATTCCCTCGGTAGCCAGAATGGTCGACACAGAAGCATAAGAAATTCCAGATCAGGAGAACAGAAAGACTTGATAGAATGTATGTTCCTCTGATCGCACCAGGATTTGTTGATCATAAAACACACACCACCTCCTCTAGTTTTACCTGAGAGGTCTTTCGCTCTGTCCGCTCGGAGCATGGAAAACCCCGCGGGTTCAATGGCTGAGTCTGGAATCTCCGCAGACATCCAAGTTTCCGTAAGGCAGATAACGCAGCAGTCCCTTGTCTCTCGTTGGAAAGAGATCCGCGCTTTCAGCTCGCAGAGCTTGTTATCCAGAGACTGAACATTTGCCAGTAGAATAGTGGGTAGCGGGGGTCGATTTGCGCGGCGTCTTACTCTGATGAGAACGCCGGCTCTGTTTCCCCTTTTCCTCCTGCGTTTCCGCGGCCGTGCTGCCCAGACAAAGGGCTCCGCTTGCGTGTTTGTAAACAGCGGGTCGGCATTGAGGAATGTGAAGTCCGGTTTACGGTGTGAGATCGCTGAGCCAATGTCCAAAAGTGTTTGTCTGTCGTAGACAATAAGGCAGGCAACATCCAAGACAAGAAACATAAGAATTGTAAACAAAACAAACAAACCATTGCTAAGTTGTGTCGGAGCTCGCAACGCAGCAGCCATACTCGGCGCCATCTTGAGTCCACTTCCATCTTGAGTCCACTTGAGACCACTGATTAGATATGGAAACTAAAATAATCCTATAACACATAAGGTGTGTGTGTGTGTGTGTGTGTGTGTGTGGTTAGTACGAGAGGGAGAGAGAGAGAGAATAAAGTGACGGCCCTAAAGCCGATTTCGCGATCGTGGGAGAGAAAGCAGCTGTTAGTTTATCACTCAGAGACGCGGTGGACGGCTCGCAAACAGTCCCGCGTTCTTTGACTCTTAATGGATCAAAACAGTTTGCCGGTCTCACCCACGATGGCGAAAATGCACAACAGTCCAATTTGGTTGGACCACAATACAGCAAAACAAATTCGTGATAATTAATACCCTGAGTATTAATAATGAGCGGACATGGCGGTCCGTAAACTGTACAAGCAAAAATCTTGAAACACAAGAATAACACACTATAATATTCTATCTCTGCCCAGACGTAAACCTCTTACTTGAATCGCATGAGGACACAGGTAGAATGTGTGTTCCTCAGTCCTTTAACTCCGAACCGGTTCCTTGAGGCTCGTGTGATGATGGGAGGCCATTTCCTCACTCTGTTGGCGGGCACGGCTGTTGATTCTCAGCGGGCTGGTGGAGAACTTCAGAAATGTCTACTTGATTGAAGATGGAAGAGAAATCTTTAATCTCTTCACTTCTGCAGGCAAACGGATGAAGATGCGGATTGCTCGGCGATCTCCTTCGGATCCGTTAGAGTGTTCGGTTGAACACAGAGTAATCTCAACTCATCCAGCGAGATGGAGATTGTATGGCCACAGTTTCAAGTCGGACATTACTTCCTTGTGCCACGAGGTTGCACCTGAGAGCAGCGATGAGCTACGTCTATACACAGTGAACAAAGTTGCTGGAAGCAAATCCCGGAAGCATTTCAGAGGTATTTCTACTCCTGATGATGTCATGGTTTGAGGTGCGTTCTGTTGTGTGCCTCATCCAATAGGAGTTGAGAGTTCGATCCTTTAGTGAGCAAGGCTTCATGGGATTTGTAGTCTGTTTTGGACTCCCTTTGTTTGCTTTTGGCGCGATTTTTATCAGTAAGATTTACGACTTGGTGTGTGGGGGCTGAGTTAGGTTTTACGACTGTGTTAGGCTTGCCTTTGTCTTCTATCTGAATACATGAGGCCCAACACTTGGATAGTGAGATTATTTTGAAATCAACCAAGACTGTGAGTAATGCCTATACGTAAGGAAAAATCCCAGAGTTTCAGACCTTTACTACAATAGTAGGTTAGGTTCACACAAGGAGGTCTATAATTGCTAAAGAGAGCTAACCGTTAGCATTCTCATTCAACTCAAAATGAAGTTGCTCAGCTTGTAGTCTCACGTAGCCAGACCTTTGACTGCAGCAAAGGTTTGGAGGTTATTGCAGCTTAAATTGGACAAGAACTGCCCACTTAGACAGGACAAGCTGCCTAGCTCACATGTAAAGCGATCAATCACAGTCGGTTTTGTCATTACACACTGTTTATTATCTGACATATATCATACCATAATAAAAGAACAACATGGGGATACAAATAATTTACATAATGCCTGCAGCATTCACTTGTCAGTCTCCACGAGCGATTGCTCAGAAAACACAAAATGTGTAGAGAGTCTTAGTACAGCACAGAAAACCTCAGTACAGACTATTTTACAGACACAACTAAGTAAACAAAGAAGAATATACAGTTATGCTCATAGATATCCGCTATACTTGCTACTACGGAATGTGCCTCAAGCCAAACTTTGAGTATCTGTAAAAGATCTGATGTCACAAACCTGGCAATCATTGGCACCAACACTTTACAATAAAATTAGTTAACAAAATTAGTTAACATGAATTAACAATGATCAATACTTTTACAGCACTTATTAATCTTGGTTAATGTTCATTTTAACATATAGTAATATAGTTTTAAAATCCAAAGTTATATATGTTGATTATTAACATTAGTTAATGCACTACAGTGTTTCCCCTAGGATTTTTGTCAGCAGTGGCGCTGCTGTGCACGCATCCACAAGCCTGTAATGCCAGACCCGTATTTACGCATGTCGGTGGAGTAATAGCTTAAAATAACCTTAGATCATTATAAATGGGTTATTCATGTTTGCCTTGTCATGTGTGTGTTTGTTATTTACTGGGAGCTTTTTATAATAAAGGGCTCTGGAAGCTGAGATAGCTGTAGAAATAACGGTCAAATAATGAAATGCCTCAATGCAGAAAATTACTATCACTATTTTTATTAAACATAATCATATGTTTAACTTTAAACTTAAACGTAACCAATACATAATATAAACCTATTTAACAAAACATACATGTGCTCCAGACTAACATATGAGAGTGGTGGGACCTGTGCCATCAAGTTCTACAGATGGTGGCACCAGCACCTGATTTGGTAGCAACAGTGAAAAAAAAATATATATATTTGTTTTGTCCTTAATTTAAAAACAAAAAACAAACAAACAAACAAACAAACAACAACAAAAAACTTAATGATAAAAACTAATAAAAATAGTGACATTATTATATATTTTATATTATTTTGTCACTAAAATGCACATTTTAAAGTATAGCATTGATTTTGACTTGATGCAACAGTAAAACCTGTAAAAAAAGTTATTTATTATATACAGGCCTACCTAATTTATTTAGGTTAAATGGAAATATTCTGAATTTGTTCCTACTGATTAAGAACACAGTCATCTCTTTGAATTTCTAAAGGCAAACAAAGCCAGTTACATTTTCCTACATTTAAAGAACAGATCCTAGAACAAATTTTACACCGAAGAAAAACTGACTGCTTGGTCCATAATAATTATGAAAAGTTGCCAGTTCCTCCATTAGTGTCCATAGTTTTAATATTTGTAATTAAATCACAGGTAGTCACTGGTAAAACCAAGCATGGCTTCTTACTACAATAGTTAGTAACTTCAACAAAACAAACTATGCGGTGGTGTCTCATTCGCTTCATTCAGGTGTTCCATTTAACTGCACACAGTGTAGAAAGCGCACAACTGAATGGTGCTGGCAAGTGTTACGTTGTGTCATGGATATTAATGAACAATGTGAAACGTCATGGTTAGTTGTGTAACCTCCATTCCCTGATGGAGGGAACGAGACGTTGTGTCGATGTAGTGACACTAGGGGTCTCTCTTGGGAGTGCATGCCACTCCCCCAGACATACGGTATAAAAGGAGCTGGTATGCAACCACTCATTCAGGTTTTATGCTGAGGAGCCAATGTAAGGTCCGGCCATTTCAGCGGGTAGTTCAGCATTGTGGCAGGAGGGACACAGCGTCTCATTCCCTCCATCAGGGAACAGAGATTACACAAGTAACCATCATGTTCCCTATCTGTCACTCACTCGACGTTGTGTCGATGTAGTGACACTAGGGGTCCCTATACGAAACGCCACAACTGGCTGAACTGTGTTATGTGAGCTGGCGGTGTGTGGTGGGCAGACTACTGTGTGCCTCATAGCCAGCACACCAGGTCGACACGTAACCTCCCCCAACATAGTTATGAGTGTCAAACGGCCCTTTGGGGACAAGTCAACTACCCAAAAGATAGAGACAGGCTTAACCCAGTCGTGGCCTCTTTTCCCCTTCTCTTTTTCCACTCCCAAAAAAAGAAGGGGGATTATCCGACTGGGCCGCCAGGTCTAGTTGGGGGGTGTCCCTCCCAAGGGGAAGACACCGCGGAGACCACACCTCACCCAAAGAGAGTGGGGGGGATATTTAAGTGGAAGAACACGTCACATGGTCTTACCGACCATGTGGAGAGTCTTCAAGGTAGATCCTACCCAACGGGGGAGGAGTTACTACAAACATGGAGACTGGGGCAGAGGGGCTCTGTCCTAGGAAGATGCAGTTTGCCAACAGGGAAACGAACTAGCGGAAGATATATATCGCATGGGGTTAGCCTTACAGGGAACTGCCACATGCGGAGCACCTACCCCAGAACTGGACTCTTAGTTAGCACGTGTACTGGGCAGGCAGCGAGTTTCTCTGTTAAACTCGACTGCCACAGGGCTCGGAGGAAGTCAACCAGGGAACAAAGTTTGTGAACACTACTGGGAATTAATGGCGCACGTCTTCAGCTCCAAGGGAGGTGGAAGGCGCTATGTGCAAGCGATACACCCGGCCAGCTATCCCGGGCTTATCTGCTTGTGTTGCATGCCACTACCTGGGATGAAACCGGTTCCACCTGGAGGTAGAACTTTGCAAAGGTGTTGGGTGTTGCACAGCCCACTGCTCTGCAAATGTCTGTTAGAGAGGCACCTCTGGCCAGAGCCCAGGAAGCCGCTACACCTCTGGTAGAAGGGGCTTGTAGCCCTGCGACATGTCCTGGGCAAGATATGCCATAGTTATGGCGTCAATGAGCCAGTGGACAATCCTCTGCTTGGAGACAGCGCTTCCTTTCCGCTGTGCACCAAAGCAGACAAAGAGTTGCTCAGAGATTCTAAAGCTCTGCGTGCGACCCAAATAGATGCGTAAAGCGTGCACCGGACACAGCAACGACAGGGCTGGGTCTGCCTCCTTCTGGGGCAGCGCTTGCAGGTTCACCACCTGGTCCCTAAAAGGGGTGGTGGGAACCTTGGGCACATAGCCCGGTCGGGGTCTCAGGATCACGTGAGAGTAACCCGGACCGAACTCCAGGCATGTTTCACTGACAGAGAATGCTTGCAGGTCACCTACCCTCTTGATGGAAGTGAGCACAGTCAGGAGGGCAGTCTTCAAGGAGAGTGCTTAAGCTCGGCTGACTGGAGGGATTCAGCCTCCTGGCGTGTCTTAGGAACCTGATGATCAGGTCGTGCTTCCCTAAGGACTTACCATCGACTGCGTCGTGGTGTGCTGCTATGGTGGCAACGTACACCTTCAAGGTGGAAGGGGACAGCCTCCCTTCCAACCTCTCCTACAGGAAGGAAAGCACTGATCCAACTGCGCATCTCTGGGGGTCTTCGTGTCGGGAAGAACACCACTTAGTGAACAGACGCCACTTAAAGGCATACAGGCACCTCATAGAGGGGGCCCTAGCCTGAGTGATCGTGTCTACCACCACGGATGGTAGACTGCTTAGGTCTTCTGCATCCCATCCAGGGGCCAGACATGGAGATTCCAGAGGTCTGGGCGTGGGTGCCAGAGGGTGCCCCGTCCCTGAGAAAGAAGGTCCTTCCTCAGGAGAATTCGCCAGGGGGGAGCTGTCGCGAGGAGCGTGAGATCCAAGAACCACGTCTGGATGGGCCAGTAGGGTGCTACCAGGACGACCTGCTCCTCCTCCTCCCTGACCTTGCACAGGGTCTGTGCAAGCAGGCTCACTGGGGGAAACGCATATTTGCATAGGCCAGGGGGCCAGCTGTGTGCCAGCACGTCTATGCCGAGGGGAGCCTCGGTGAGGGCGTACCAGAGCGGGCAGTGGGAGGATTCTTGGGAGGTGAACAGGTCCACCTGTGCCCGTCCGAATCGACTCCAAATCAGCTGGACCACCTGAGGGTGGAGTCTCCACTCTCCCCTGAGGGTAACCTGCCGTGACAGCACGTCCGCTGTAGTGTTGAGGTTGCCCGGGTTGTGAGTGGCTCGCAGCGACTTGAAGTGCTGCTGACTCCAGAGGAGGAGACGGCGGGCGAGTTGTGACATACAACGAGAGCGCAGACTGCCTTTGAGGTTGACATATGCTACCGTTGCCGTGCTGTCTGTCCGAACAAACACGTGCTTGCCCTGGATCAATGGCCGGAACCTCCGCAGGGCAAGCAGAATTGTAAACAACTCGAGGCAGTTGATGTGCCAATGCAGTCGCGGGCCCGTCCAGAGGCTGGCTTATGTGTGCCCATTGTAACAGTGTCCCAGCCAGTTTTGGAGGCATCTGTCATGACCACGAAGCGCCTGGAGACCAGTTCTAAAGGAACACCTGCTCGTAGAAACGAGAGATCGGTCCAAGGGCTGAAAAGACAGTGACAGACCGGCGTGATGGCCAAGCGATGTGTCCCATGGCACCATGCCCATCTCGGGACTCGAGTCTGGAGCCAGTGCTGAAGGCCTCATATGCATCAACCCGAGCGCGGTGGCCACAGCTGAGGATGCCATATGCCTCAGGAGCCTCTGAAAAAGTTTAAATGGAACTGCTGTTTTCTGTTTGAATGCCTTCAAACAGGCCAGCAACGACTTGGCGTGCTCGTTCGTAAGGTACGCCGTCAAGGAGACTGAGTCCAACTCCAATCCGAGAAAAGAGATGCTCTGAACCGGGAGGAGCTTGCTCTTTTCCCAGTTGACCCGAAGCCCTAGTCGGCTGAGGTGTGAGAGCACCAGGTCCCTGTGTGCACACAACATGTCTCAAGAGTGAGCTAGGATTAGCCAGTCGTCGAGATAGTTGAAAATGCAAATGCCCACCTCCCTTAACGGGGCAAGGGCAGCCTCTGCGATCTTTGTGAAGATGCGAGGAGACAGGGACAGGCAGAAAGGTAGGACCTTGTACTGATACGCCTAACCCTCGAATGCAAAACGCAGGAAGGGTCTGTGTCGAGGAAGGATCGAGACGTGGAAGTACGCATCCTTCAGGTCTACCGCCGCGAAACAATCTTGATGCCGGACGCTCGCCAGAATGCTTTTTGCATCAGCATCTTGAACGGGAGTCTGTGTAAAGCCCGGTTCAGTACTCGCAGGTCCAAGATTGGCTGCAACCCACCGCCTTTTTTTCGGTACAATGAAGTAAGGGCTGTAAAACCCTTTCTTCATCTCGGCTGGAGGGACAGGTTCTATCGCGTCCTTCCGAAGGAGGGTAGCGATCTCCGCACGCAGGGTGGCAGCATTTTTGCCCTTGAACAAGGTGAAGTGAATACCGCTGAACCTGGGCGGGCGCCTGGCGAACTGAATCGCGTAGCCGAGTCGGACAGTCAGGATCAGCCATTGTGACGGATTGGAAAGCGCGAGCCATGCGTCCAAGTTCCGTGTGAGGGAGACCAAGGGGACAACGTCGTAAGATGTACTGGCAGGTGGGGCCTCACGGTGGGGCGGAGCGCGAGGTTCCACATCACATCGTAGCCGTGCTGAGTCTAGGGACATCGAAGCTCTTCCCTGGCTCCTTGTGACCACCCCCGGAACAGTCTGGGATGGGGGATGAAGAGGCCTGTTCTCATAACCCATGGAGACTGCCACATCGGGGGCGGAAAGGCCACCGCTGGATCGCCAATCCTGCAAGAAAAAACCTGTGGATGGTAGTCGTGGTGACGACCGTACACACCGGGTATGTGACCCAGGGAGGAAGGAAGCCGCACTTTTGCTGAACTGTTGGGTACCACAGCCACTTGGGCATGCGGCGAACTAAAACAAAAAGGCAACAAAAGATTTTCCACCCGGCCCTTCACCGGGGGATGGAGTGGTCTTCTCACCAGCTCCACGTGAGTGGGTTCCCTCATCCCTGGGTCGCCCGTCTCAGGGGCGCTTTGAGGACCTCTGTGGGTTCTTTGGCGCCGGCTGTGAGATGGGTGGCGTCTGCTTCCTGTGGTGGGCTCCATGCCGGGGCTGGGCCGAAGGGCTGGGCTGCGGGGGAGCCGGTGCAGTCACCACAGGGGGACGCCCTTGGCGACAAGCAGACGGGGTGCAGGATCTTGAGCCACGCCGGGGCAGGATGTGCCGGATTGCCTCCATCTGCTGCTTCACCACTGAGAACTGCTGGGCGAAGTCCTTGACGGTGTCGCTGAATAGGTCCAACTGGGAAATGGGGGCAGCAAGGAACCGTGACTTGTCGGCCTCGGCCATCTCGACCAGGTTGAGCCAAAAGTGGTGCTCCTGGACCACTAGTTTGGCCATCGTCCGCCCGAGAGACCGCGCCGTGACCTTCGTCGCTCGGAGAGCGAGATCGGTCGCCAAACGCAGTTCCTGCATCAAATCTGGGGCAGAACTACCCTCGTGCAGTTCTTTCAGCACCTTGGCTTGGTGGACCTGTAGGAGAGCCATGGCGTGCAGGGTAGAGGCGGCTTGTCCAGCAGCGCTGTAGGCTTTAGCCGTCAGGGACGACGTGAGCCTGCAGGGCTTGGACGGGAGCTTAGGGTGTCCACGCATGGTGGCGGTGCTCTGCGGGCATAGGTGCACCGTGAGCGCCTTATCCACCAGGGGAATCGCCGTATAGCCCCTGGCCGCCCTGCCATCGAGGGTAGTGAGAGCGGGGAACTGCGGAATCGGGGCCGGGCAGTAAAAGGTGCCTCCCACGACTTCGTCAGCTCCTCGTGCATTTCTGGGATGAATGGCACTGGAGCGGAGCGTGGCTGCTTTGAGCGGCGCCGCGAGCCCAGAAACCAATCATCAAGCCGCGAAGGTTCAGGGGAGAGTGGAGGGTTCCACTCTAACCCGACTCTTGTGGCCACCTGGGAAAGTATGTCCGTCATTTCGGCATCGGCCTATGGCTGGGCAATCGTCCCTGAAGGGGGAAGCCCAGCTGAGGCTTCTGTGTCCGACTGGACAAGCCCGCTCTCCGATGCTGTGCTCAAAAGCTCATCATCTTCATGGGCTCCGAACAAGAAGCCAGACTCGCCATGAGACGAGTCGGCGAACTCATCCGGAAGCACGATTGGGGCAGACGAACATGCTGGGGAATGGGAGGTCCACGGGGGGACCTCCCATTCTTACGAAAGCAAGCCGCAACCGCAATGTTGCCATGGTCATGTTCTTGCAGTGAGAACATGAACCATCCACAAACGCTGCCTCCATGTGGGTCGCGCCCAGACACGAAAGACAGCGATCATGACCAGCCGAAGTTGAGAGATAACGACCGCAACCAGGAATAACACACAATCGGAAAGGCATCTTTAAAAAGACGCATCTTTAAAAAGACATTCCGTGTGTGCCGCTCTTTTAGAGAAATATATACTCTTTTAGAGGGGAAAAAGCTCTTTCAGAAAATATACTCTCTAGTTTTTCTGCCAAAGCGCCCAGGGGCGTTCTCCGCAGTGCACCAGTGCAGAGGAGGTAGAAGCCACTGAAATGCGCCGCCAGATCCAGCAGAGGTGAATGAACAGTAGTATTCAGCTCAATGAGCATGACCGTTCGGCTCCGAAGAGAAAATCTGAATGAGTGGTTGCATACCAGCTCCTTTTATACCCGTATGTCCTGGGGAGTGGCATGCAAATACCACTCGGCAATTTTCATTGGCCTTTTTATCAAAGACCAGAGGTGTCTCGGGCTCCCAAGAGTGACCCCTAGTGTCACTACATCGACACAACGTCGAGTGAGTGACAGACAGGGAATGTCAATAGTTAATAGTGCCGCTCGTACAGTAATTCAGCAGCGGTGCAGCAATTGTATATTTATTAACTAACTTTAACAAAGATTAATAATTTCTGTAAAAAATATATATATTGTTCATTGTTAGTTCATGATACCTAATGCATTAACTAATGTTAAAGAATGGAACCTCATTCTAAAGTGTTATCACTTTGGCAAATCCATTAATAATTTCATGCTCAAACACTCATTGTATCAACCTGGAACCTTGTGAACATGACTCTGTCTCCAGGTGGACTGATAAAAAGTCCTTTGTGCTTTTTATCACAGAAGCCCGACACCAACTCAGTTGTCTAAGATACACACATGCTTACTCTCCTAATGATGGAGGTTGGTTCATATATCTGACTTGAGGGTGCTCGAGCCCATTTTGCATTTCAAAAGACACGGGTCTCCGAAGACGTGCAATGGCCATGTTTTTCATGTGAAGCAGCTGCGGCAAAACCAAAGTGGATCACGGCAGGGCTATTTTTTCCCACATACCCATGTGTTGCCTCCTTCACTTGTCAGCAGCTGAGCATAGGCTATCAATCAGAGCCGAGCGGAGGCAATAGGATGCATGGGGCACTGTCGTGCTCATGGTCAGTGTGCCGGTGATATGCTCCACAGAACTATATGGGACCTGAGGCTCGTGCGGGCACCGTCCTGTCCACAGTCCACCCTGTCATGCTTACATCACATGTAGGTCAGTGTCTGTCAATCTATGGACAAGGGGAGAGCGTTTTAGATGGCAATGGAGAAATGCTCAGCTGTATCATATGCTAACATGAAATAAGGTGCTTTTGTTTCTGAAATAGATTAAACATAACATTTTCCATTTAAAACAACTAACAGTGCATTTAAGATATACATGTATCAGTTTGTGTGTTCTCTGGAAATTTAACCCATGATCTTGGCATGGCAGAGTGCCATGCCATGCGCCAGTTGAGCTACAGGAACATTAAACATGAATGGTGAAACCACTATAATTTGCTGCTTGTCATTGGCAGGTGGCTGTAGGGAGTGAGGCATTTTCACTCTAGAGAGCATTTGATTGGACAAAAATAAAATGTTTGGTACAAGATGACTCAATATTTATGGTCTGTTCATTTGAAAGAGAAAAACTGCACATTTAAGGGTTAATTTTGTCAACTTTTAGGAGTATACTAGCATGTAAATGGCTTCAAACTTCCATTTTGATTTAATGGGGTTTTTAAGTTTGTGGTACATGGTGGTTGACAGTGATACAGGTTTACAAGTCACAGTTGTAGTTGCCTGTGGTCCCTGCTGATGTAGAGATGGGTTTTGTTTTTTTTGTTTTTTTTTGTTTTTTTTTTTTGTTTTTTGTTTTTGGCTAGGGGATGGGGGTGGTTGTTGAGAGGGGCCACAGTTTGGGTTAAAGGTAGCATATGCCAGGGCAGCTGCAAAATCTGCCCTGCCAAGGACACAGTGCTTCCGAAGCCTGCTCTGTGCAGTTCAATGGGTCATTGAACAGCTAAATGGAGTCATTATGAAAAGTAACTAAAAAAATAGCACCCAAATCCATGAGCCTCGCCTCTCTTGGGTTACGCTGCTTTTGGGGTTTCACAGGCTTTTGCTGTATGGCAGCTGTCTGAAGCCCTTTGACTATCAACTCTTTCACTGGAATAAAATTACCCTGGCCAGCTAATTAAACCACAACAACAATTCCCTGCTTTATTCAAATGTGCAGTACTTGAGATATCCATGGGAACTAATTTGTTTTGCAAGTTCAACTATTGGAACTATCATGACCCTGAAATCTCTTTTCAGAGCAACCTTGTAAACAGCTAGCAGCGTGAAAGCTAGCAGGCTTAATGTTAGCATAAAGAGCTGATTATTCACGTACAAAAATCAGAAATGGATGCTAACATTTATTCTTGTGTTCTTTGTATATGCTTTCTTAACAAAATGATTGACAAGAAAGTGAACATGTTAAGTAACAATTAGGCTACTTAAGCAGGTTGCCAAGCACATCAGCTGCTAAGGCTAATGGTTAAGATCCCATTAGAACGTTAAAACAATTTCTTACATAGAGCCAATACTATTGCACTGCTAATGTAGATATATGTACTAAGAAGATTTGTGTCAACTAGTCACATGATAAATATTGCTAATTATAAGCACTGTACAAACCCAGTTGTAATGATAATTTGCGGGGTGTTACAGAGAAATGGTCAATATAATGTTAATGTTTTTGAAATTCCTATAAAATAATATCCTATAAACTAAATCAGTGAATCCTAGAGATCTTGAATCTTACCAAACAGTGGCTTACATCTGTGACAAACTGTAACTGGTTAGTTTATTGTTTTGATGCAACAGAACAGACAAATTGGTCATCAACTTCAATATATTTTCATTTGCAGCGTCAATTATGTCATTTTGAGGGCAGAGTAACAATTAATTTCTGCATGTTATTCTGCACCAAGCAATGGGTGAAAATGGGGTGGTGCAGGAAACTGTAGTCCTAAATTACATGGTCTATTTTCTGATCATTGACACAGCTTGAAAAGTGAAACACTGTTTAACGATAATACAGATTATTGTATTATCAGCTGATCAATGGAAAAAGTAGATGTTTTTATTATGTAGCAGCTTTGATATGACAGGAGATGTGTTCAGAGCCACCCTTCTACAGTATATCGCTGATTTGACACTCTGTTGCTTAACCATAAAGAAATAGCATTAGGGCATATACTGAAATTTTCCATTTGAGCAGGAGCATTGTGAATGAGGTTTAGCTGAACTGTCAGGCAAATCAGCTGATAATGTCCCACTCTTGTGGATGTTTTTTCCATCTCTATAGTTAACTGTCTTTGTGCTGAAATTTTTACATAGCTATAGCAGAACATTTATTAGCACTTGGTAGATGTGCATGGAGCTCACAGAAAAAGACATACTGAATTAATGGAGTGTTAGTAATCGCTAACTCATTAGTGTCATCTTATTTGCATAGCATATCATTGCATCTTTTGAGCAGTGAATATTAATTTCTAAAGGCATGATGTATTGAATGATATAAACAGAGAAATTGTCCATGGATAAAGCACTCATCACAATGAAGGATTTTATCAGCATTAGAGCTGCTATGTAATGTTATTTGTTTCATGTGTTTTTCAGGAAAATCAGGAGATGTACATCTAATACGTTAGGATTTTCATGCTTGATTATTATTAATAATGTTCTTTTTTTTTTTCTTTTTTTTTTGTCACATAATTTAGAAAGATTAGTAAATCCATCTCACATTTTGTGTATTTGTTTTGAAATCTATAAAGCAGTTGCTGACAAATCATTAAGCTTTCAACATTCTAGTGAGCAAAGATATGGTTGTCCTGTTAGTCCTGCATGCAAAAAAAAAAATAAAAAAAAATAAATAAATAAAAGGATAAAAAAAGAAAAGATAAAAAGGTATCTCTAATAGTTTTCTCATTTTCACTACAGGGACAAGCCAGTTACTGATGGTGGATCTCCGGCATGCATGTGATCACTGGACAGTTTAACCTGAACAGCCAGGGTAAGTCCTTTTTGGAATGGCTCCATAACCTGAATAGTGGCTTGGTGAAAGACAGTGGCTTGCTCTAAAGCCCAAGTGTCGTCCTCTTTGACTGGATCTGCCCTTTATAAATAAGTACTGTGTGCTACGAGGACTCACGTTCAGATATCTTTAGAAGCTGTCAGACGTTCCAACACAGAATTAATTTATACCCACATTCAAAGTGTAGTCCTGTAATAATAATGTGATAACAGAATATTTTAGTTCTATAGATAATTTTAACAAACATTCAGTAGCAAAAGAGTGCAGCCATTTTGTTATGCATTTATTTTATTTATTTTTTTTTTTTACAAAGTGACTATTTGCACTGGCTTCGTGCATACCAATAGTTTAGCAGAACAAGACAAATCAATGATTTTTAATACACATTGTTAAATGCTGTGCCAAAACACATTATACGGGTGACTATAATGTCGCAGAAATGTTCTAGATGTAAATTGTTGCCTTAGAACCCACCAGTCAATGGAAACAATTATGTTACAGTGGTGAACTTAATGACCAAATTGTTTTCAATTCAGGACAGTAATATTGCTCACATCACACAAATTAAAAATTGTCATATATTGAGCCAAGCATGTTTATGTCTATTAAATCATACAATGAACCATAGTGCCAGAAGAGCTCGTTTTGATATACAACAAAAAGAAAAAGAAAATATTGCCAGTTACTAGTTTCAACATCATAGGCCTGACACGTCACTCTTCCCACAGCTCAGAAACACTGGAATGGACAGCAGCAATTAACTAATCTGACCACCAAAGACAACAATCTTAACCTGAATGCACAAGGCAAATGTAACGTAGACATGGCAGTCTACGTCTCGTTTCAAAGGCTGCGTCCTCCAGAGGTTGCATTTGTCGGCCACATACATCATTGAGTCTGTCTCATTTCTGAAAAGCAATTAGGACACTCCGAATATAGCCTTCGAATGCAACCTTATTTCACAGGAATTCTGAGGATGCATGAGGTGTATCCTTCATGGGCATTCACAACCCACAATTCTTTGCTTCAACGGAAATGAACATCATTTGTCTGAAAAAAACAATGATGCCAATTTGCCCAAAAATATGATGTTCGAACATAAGTAATGTTAATTACCAAATTGAAGAACCTCAGTAAATGGGTGCAGAGTATATAATATGTATAATTAAAATAATATATAATAAAAAAAAAAGTATTATAGACATAAAGATCACCTGTAAAATCTATTTTCTTTTCTCTCTACATCATTATAACTCTCCTAAAATTTAGCTCATACATTCCCTTCCAAAGGGACTTTGTTTCCATCTCACTCAAAGCACTCACGCTTGTTAAAGAGTGGCATGCTGTAATAGCAACCATGATAAGTTCTGTTTCCATTTGTCCTATGAAGGACATCTCGTTTAAACAAGGCTTGTTTAAAGGAGGATGCTCGGTATACCTCTGCTTTCAAAGGACACGTCCTAGCTAGCACGCAGCCTTCGAAACGAGACACAGCACTAGTATCTATGACCTAGTATCTATACCACAGATTTTTAAGAAATATATTAACTTACCTTTACTTGAACACAAAATCCATTCGTCTCTCCTTGCAAATGAACATCTTCGTCATTTTGTTTTTTTAAGTTTCGATAGCCTCTCTTTCTTGATTTTTTTCTAAATTAACTTTGCCAAATCCGCGTAGGTCATCGTTTAGCAAAGTCACACTTTAGTGTTGTTTTTTTGCAAAAAATATTACATTTTTTTTTTTCTAAATATCACAGGGGAGCATGCCCCCTAGATATAAGGTTTATTAGGCAGATTTAGAGGTCTGCAAACTGACCCGATGGGACCCGAGAACCCGACAGGTTTCGGGTCGGGGTTCAGGTTTGTAATTAATGAAAAAATAAACAGGCCTACCGATCTTGTTTTGCACACGTGCTCTCACTCACAGACACGCGCAAACAGAGAAGTTAGAGGCCGTTCACACTGAATGTGTTTTTGCGCACGTCTGTTCTGTTTTCCCATTGTTTAAACATTGCTGGCGAATGTCTTTGATATTTGCACTGCGTCTCGCTTTTTCTTCAGCATTTCGCGCAGAACCAGCACTGTTTAAACACCATGTAAAGTTAAAAGAACTTCAGATTTACAAAAACGCATGGTGAGACACCTGTGCTCTGTTTCATTCTTTGCACTGCATCTAGATTGTTTTTAGCGCAGTTGTCACAAAGATTCAACAATCTGAACACGTTCAGGCTGCATATAGAGGACTGTTGCAGTGTTTAATTTTATTCCAGATTGTTCTGCATTAGGTGAAGTTTCAGCAAATAAATAGTAAGGCAATGCTTTTTTTCCCTTCTGCTCTAGTGTACTAAGGGGCTGCCGTGCCTTGTTAAAACTGTGTATGTTTACTGTTTCAATACTGTTAAGAATGTTGCCTATATGCTTACATAAATACAGCTATACTAGGAGAATATACTAGGAGAAGAAATTAGATAGGAATCGATTTCGGGTTCGGGCTTAAAATCTGACGGTATCGTTTGGGCTGTGATATAAACCGAACCATGAGAAATTTGAACAGTTACAACCCTAATAATAATAATAATAATAATAATAATAATAATAATAATATATATATATATATATATATATATATATATATATATATATATATATATATATATATA
This sequence comes from Myxocyprinus asiaticus, assembly GCF_019703515.2. Taxonomy (NCBI): domain Eukaryota; kingdom Metazoa; phylum Chordata; class Actinopteri; order Cypriniformes; family Catostomidae; genus Myxocyprinus; species Myxocyprinus asiaticus. Next base: position 31,231,790 of record NC_059357.1, on the reverse strand, counting down.
TAATATACTGTATATATATATGGTAACACTTTACATAATGTTCCATTCGTTAACATTAGTTAAAAATACAATTGTTCATTGTTAGTTCATTTTAGTTCATAGTACATCAACTAATGTTAACATATACTGTACAACTTTTGATTTCAAAAATGTATTACTGTATGTTGAAATTAACATTAAACAAAAATAATAAATACTGTAAAAGTATTGTTCATTGTTCGTTCATGTTAACTAATGTTGTTAACTAATGGAAACTTATTGTAAAGAGTTATATAATTTATATGTACTCTATATTTTTTATTATATTATATGCTATTTTTTAGTATTTTTTAATATTATGTCAACTTTATGTATCATTTAGTGAATCCATTAAAGAATAATTGATGTTGTTTACAATGAATGACCTTTTATGTGCTGTCTATCCTGTTATGTCCCTGAGATTGGATAGTATAATGACAGATCATTCTTTAACTTAAAAAAAAAAGTAGATTAATTATACATACTGGACATAAAGTGTAATGCTATTTAAAAACTCAGGAAGTTTCCAAAGATAACAGCCCTTCTGAACTGGTCATTGGACCTCTCAGTGCCATATTTTTAATATACCAAAAGTGAAACAACTTAGGGTGAAGTGATATGGTATTCCAAAGCCATAAAGAGGACGATGAAAGAAAATATCTCAGATCTATTTTCACTCATGTTTTAATAATCTTTGTCAGTCACTCGTTAATTACCATCCCAATGTGGATCTATAGCTAACAGCCTCTGTCCCTGTCTAGAGATCGATGATATCTACAAAAACCATTATGACAACTTAATTTCAGTAAGAACCTACCAATCCTTTGATGTGTCCTTGTAAATCACATTATGTGGCAAATATGAAAAAGCTTTAATATTTGATCATAGTGAATGGCCCAGGCAGATTAATGTGCTTAGTTCTTATGGATATTCTTTTAGACACCATGCACTGGTACTGTTTTGTCTCAGAGGCAATTCACTGACAGCAGCTGCCACGTGTGTTGACTGCTTTTCCGAATCTGTCTGTTGAGTCTTGGTGCATTCATTCTAGTTCACACAGGCTGATGCAACCCAGGATGTGAGTGGGGCAACGCCAAAGAGATTAGATGCTGCTTTAGTTTGCTTGTCTTCACAGGGAACAGAAGTGAGCTAAGACTATGCTCTAAAGATGCAGCATTTTATTTATGTGCAAATTCAAGCTACAATTTAATTCATGTGCTTGTTCAGAAACAATATGAAACATGAAAATGAATAAAAACAATGTAAGTACTTCAAGGTGTAATATGTCATTTCTGCACCACTAGTATCTCTGAACGGAATTGCAAAATAGTGACTGTTCCTCTGTGTGCTATTGGTCAAAATTAAAAATAGTCCCACTTCAAACTCACACCATTGGTTGAGCCAGTGTTGGTGTGCAGAGCTGTTTGGGATGCTCAAACAAACTGAGTAATGTTTTGATAGCGCCACAGAGCCACAGGCTTACTTATAGTTGTCTCTGCATATTAAGCTGGGATAGGAGAAAGAAGAGTAAAGAAAGTAAAATATTTAACCTGAACAAAAAGGACACACTTAACCTTTAAATATGTAATGTTTATTAATTTGACTAGGAATTTTAAAGAAGAGAGGGAAATATATATCTAGATAACAACATTTTCATCTATATTTACATTTTGGTTTATATATACCTGTACACACCAGTAAGCTTTGAGAAAGAAAAATATTGCAAGAAAAAAAATAAATAAATACTGCATTAAAAGTTCTGAACCCAAGACTTGTTATGGATGTTATTCTGTCTTTTTATATTTTAGCAAATTGCAGAGAAAGGCCAAGGTAAAATTCTGGGCAAATCACATGATGAAGGAGAATTTTACTGATTTTAAACTCTGCTGCTGTCAGCTTTGCTATCGACAGCTTTTTCAAGCGTGTCTTTGCGGGTTACTCTAGAGTCCAAAAGACCAGATTGTCTGATGGGAGAGATTCCTCAGAGATATAGCATTGATAAGTCATACAGCTTGATTTGACTGGCAGTTTTCCCTTATAATGCAATGCATTTGAGATCTACTCTTTGGATTCTGAGGAAGCTATTTGGCATTTATAGACTGTCTGAAATCCTGTTTATAGAGCCCCAGTTTAATTCCAAATAGACATCTTATTGTCTGGCAGTCAAAATGAATGATGGTTAGTTTAATTATGGAGATAAAACAGTATCAAAACATCTCCATAAATGCATGCAACAGATCTACAAATCCACACGACAGTCCACAAATGCACTCAACAGATCCACACAGGCACACAACAATTTTCAATGACAATCCACAAATGCATGCAACAGATCCACACAGGCACACAACAATTTTCAAATGCACGCAACAGATTCACATGCGTACTCAGTCCACAAATGCATGCAACAGATCCACATGCACGCTAAATCCACAAATGCACCTAGCAGTCAAAATTAATGATGGTTAATTTTATGGAGATAAAACAGTATCAAAACATCTCAGTTATGTACATGACAATCCACAAATGCATGCAACAGATCCACACATCTGCTTAATTCACAAATACACTAATCAGAATGCACAAATATAAGCTATAAAAGGATTTCTTTGCTTACAGTATAGTTCATAAATGCACACATATATGCTAAGACTTATTCCATTGGTACTTTGTCATGAATGTGCTTTTGCATTTGTGGATAGTTTTGAGACTCTTTTTCCACTGCCTTGATTCACAAATATGAGCAAGCTGATCTCGATTGTCTTCAACGTTCCTTTGATGCTAAATGATGACGTAGCATGCGTTCCTCAAGGGGACGCTTACTGGCCTTAAATGCGGAATCCTCCATTGGCTGCATTCAATTCTAAGGACGTTCTTTTAACTCACTGAAGAAAATTGTACACTAGTCAATATTTCTGTTGAAATCTATTAATTCAAATGATTTCTACTGGAGATACAAATAGAAAATCTGCCCCATTACCTCTTTAAAATATTAATAGAAACATGAATGTGACAACTCCATTTACTGTATGTTACTCTTTATGTTTGCTGGATATGCAACAGCAGTGTCAGCACAACAGTAACCTGAAGTTGTATTTTGTCCAAGGAAATTAATAATTTCCCAGACAGGAGGAATTTTTACACTCATCATGAATTTTGGTGCTAATTATTTAACACGCTTTTCGAGGACCGGCTTCCCACATAGTCCTTAACTGTTATGTGCATTTGTGGATTGCTGTGTGTGTGTGGATTTGTTTCACGCATTTGTGAATTAAGCAGAGTTGATCTGTTGTGCGCATTTATGGATTCCTAAGTGTGTTTTTGGATCTGTTGCATGCATTTTTGGACTGCCTTGTGCATGTGTGGATATTTGTGTGCAGTTGTGGATTGTTGTGTACATTTGTGGATCTGTTACATGCATTTGTGGATTGTTGTTTCTATTTGTGGATCTGATGCGTGCATTTGTTGATTGTCAATTTGTGAGATGTTTTGATACTGTTTTATCTCCATAGTAATTAATTCAATAATTTATTAATTCTAGCACTAAATTTGTGCTACAGAAACTAAACATTTTAAATAAAAAAATATGTAGTGCTGGGACCCATTGGCTCTTCTGCGGACCATCTACCCCCTGAACAAGGTGTGGGCTGCTGTCTCATTGATGTCTCATAGACTAAAATTAAAAACAGCTACCTCTTCATCACGAAAATGCTGATCTGTAATGATGCACATTATCTCTAAATGAAAAGTGTTCAGCTCTCTCCCTTGGCATTCAATTCGTAGAAGGTTGTAATGTCTATGATATATTTATGTACATCTATTGTCAGAGGATGAGGGGAGACAAAGGACCCAAACGCAGAGGTGACAGTTCAAAAGGATTTATTAAACACAAAAGTTCTCAAAGAGTGAGGTCAGGCGCACCCAGCGCCGGCTGCAGAGAGCAGAGTCAAAGTGAGCCGCTCAATGGGCTAAGGGAAGAGTGTGTTCATAAGATGGGTGTGTGCATTGTAGAAGTCTGGAGCAATCTGAAGAGAGTCCATTGAAGCTGTTGTGGTGCAAAGCAAAGCCCAGAATATATTCTCCCCGGAGACGTGGGCAGAGACCGAGGAATCCTCCTCCACAGGAATTGGGCAACAGCACTGGTGAAGGTGGCGGCAAATGGGAAGGTAACCACACCTCTATAGACAAGCAACCAACAGAGACACAAAAAAGCTCCAACTACACAAGAGAGCACAGTTAACATTCAACAGCAAATAATAAACTGGCGAAGAAAGAGGGGAAACACAAGGAATAAGTAGGGAGTACAATCAGAGTGAAGCAGGTGGAACGGGTGAGTAAATAATTGTGGTGATCAGTGTCTAACCGAGAATGATCAGCGTTCCCATGGAAACACTGTTCACGAGTGCTGGCTCCACCTGTGAGACATGAGGGAGAGAGAAAAACAAACAACAGCAAGAGCTGGCACAAATGCTGGAACCGTGAAGATGTGATTAATGACCACTACTGCTGTCTCCCTCGCTGAGGGGAATTTGGGGAGGGGAATAAAATGAGCTACCTTCGAGAACTGGTCCACTACAATCAAAATGACTGTGTTAACATGGGAGGGTGGGGGGAGACCAGTAACAAAATCCATGGCTATGTGCGACCAGGGTCTCGAAGGAACTGACTGCTGAAGCTCCTGCCTGAAGTGCCGCACATGGTCCTGTATATTCTGGGAGAAGATCAGAATATCGACAAGATAAACAAAAACAAAATGATCGAGTATGTCTCTAAGCACATAATTCACAAGCCCCTGGAAGTCGGCGGGGGAGCTGGCCAATCCAAAAGGCATGACCAAATACTCAAAATGCCCCCATGGGTGTTAAATGTCATCTTCCACTCATCCCCCTTCCTGATATGGACCAGATGATAAGCGCAGCGTAGGTCCAACTTCATAAAGACGGACAACCCCTGCAAGAGTTCGAAGGCTGAGGACATCAAAGGCAAAGGATAACGATTCTTCACTGTGATGTCATTCAGCCCCTGATAATCTATGCAGGGTCTAAGCGAGCCATCCTTCTCCACAAAGAAGCAACCCTGCGGGCAATGAGGAAGGGTGGATGAGACCAGCTGCTAAATAATTTATATACCTGTTCATGGCCTCCCTTCTGTGAGCCGAGAGTGAATACAGCCATCCTCGAGGAGGAGAGGAGACAGGAAGCAATTCAATTGCACAGTTGTATGGGCGATGAGGAGGGAGGGTCATGGTGTGGTACCGGCTGAACACTGCCTTCAAGTGGTAGTACACCAACGGTACCAGGACAAATCCAACGGCTCATCCTGCAACGAACCATAAGACTGGACAGGGAAGACAGCAGAGTTAAGACAATGTGAGGAACAAAAAGAGCTCCAGGCAAGGATGGTGTTGGTTGCCCAATCTATGTGTTGGTTGTGCGTTACCAACCAGGGATGTCCCAACACAACTGGGGTCAAAGGGGACCAGATGAGATAGAAGGACAACTGTTCAGAGTGGTTACAGGACACAAAGGTGACAGGCTTAGTGGAATGGGTGATGACTGACAGGGGCATGCCACTTAGCATGTGGGCGGTGATGGGCTCATTCAATCGGACCCTGGGGAGCTGCCATTTAGAAGCCAAGTCTATGTCAATGAAGTTTCCTTCAGCACCAGAATCCACCAAGGCTGAAATAACATGACTGTCCATTCCATTCTGCAGCCGGGCCGGGAGGAGTGTCTGATGTCCATGGGCTTTGTCCAAGGGTATCATGCTCACCAGTAACCCCCTAACTACTGGCTAGTGTTGTCTTTTAATGGGCATAAAGCGACGAGGTGACCCGATCGTCCGCAGGCAAAGCACAACCCCTTTTGAAGCTGTCACTGCCTTTCCTTGTGTGACACCGGAAGTCTACCCACCTGCATGGGTTCAAAGTCGGGGTGAGAGTCAGGCAATCTGGCAGGAGGTGTGGGTTGTGAGTGAAGATTAACTGCCTGAGAGGGTGAAGAACGGCATCGCCGATGAGCACAGTGCTGAGTCAGCTGCTGATCAACTCGGATGGCCAGGTCCACCAAATCATCGAATCGAGGGAGTAGGTACAAAGAGTAAATCTCATCCTGGATAATGTCCGAAAGTCCTCGCAAGAACAGGTCCCACATGGCGTGATCATTCCAATCGCTGGAAGCGGCCAGGGTGTGAAACTCTATCGTATAATCGGCTTCAGATCGATAACCCTGGGACAGTCCTGATAGAATCCTCCTAGCCACACGACCTTGAGCTTCCCGGTCAAAAACTCGACACAGATCCCTCACCTAAGAACGGAGCTGGAGGAAGTATGCGTGCCTCTGGTCGCCATGGTGTGTGAGAAGCTGCCGGAGAAAATGGGGGTGTGTACTGCACGGGACTAGGATCGAGAGGAGGGCTGAGCTGCTGGACCATCGTGGTGAGTTCCACGAGCTGCGAAGCCATCATTTCCAAAGTGTGGTTAAAAGCAGAGATTTGATCTTGGTGTCGTCCAAGCAGAGCTCCTTGCTGTGAAAGGACAGAGCGAAGAGTTGTCTCCTCTGCTGGGTCCATGGTGGCCAGTTTATTCTGTCAGAGGGTGAGGGGAGACAAGGGACCCAAACTCAGAGGTGACAGTTCAAAAGGATTTATTAAACACAACATTTTTCAAAGAATGAGATCAGGCGCACCCGGTGCCGGCTTCAGAGAGCAGAGTCAAAGCAAGCCGCTCAATGGGCTAAGGGAAGAGTGTGGGTGTGTGCGCTGTGGAAGTCTGGAGCAATCCGAAGAGAGTCCGTTGAAGCCGGTGTGGTGCGAAGCAAAGCCCAGAAGATATTCTCCCCGAGACGCAGGTAGAGACCGAGGAATCCTCCTCCACAGGAATTGGGCAACAGGACAGGCGAAGGCAGCAGCAAACGGGAAGGTAACCACACCTATACAGACAAGCAACCAAAAAAAACACACGCAAGCTCCAACTACACAAGAGAGCACAGTTAACATTCGACAGCAAATAGTAAACTGGGGTAGAAAGAGGGGAAACACAAGGAATAAGTAGAGAGTGCAGTCAGAGTGAAGCAGGTGGAACAGGTGAGTAAATCATTGCCGTTATCAGCGTCTCCCCAAGAACGATCAGTGTTCCTATGGAAACGGCACAAATGCGGCACAAATGCCAGAACCGTGACATCTAATACTGTTATTAATACTGTATATCACATGTGTGCTGGTAGGTAATAGGAATAGTAGCATAACTGTGTAAAGCTATGGTATAAACCTTTAATAGTGTTCATGAAAAACACAACACAGTCAGTAGGAACTGCACAGTGGCGGACTGGCCATTGGGAGAACCGGGACTTTTCCTGGTGGGCCAGTCATGAAATAGGGCCGCCGCGTTATGCAGAACGTGCCACAACGTTCAGCAATATGCAGAAAAGGACAGCACCCACATTGCTTGGCAACCGTCAATAGCCTACAGTTGGGTTAATGAACTACTGTATTACTTGCAGGAAGAATTGTTTATTCTGATTATTAAATGTAATTATTTATTAAACATGGTGTCTTTTATATTGATATTTCAGGCATTGTTACTAAAAGCAAGCCACTTGAGGCTTCAAGTAGTACCCAAGGATCTATAATAAAGCCACTACAGCACACAGCCTTTAATGATTTTGCTTTAAAATACATCTCCTTTGAAGCTTTCAGGCACTCATCACTGTTTCCTCGAAGTAATTTAGCATCTCAGTATTCATCAATGACTAAGGGTGCATTCCATTCAGAAGTGCTCATCCCTATGCCCTATTCCCTTCAAAGACCACTGTGAGAGCTTTCGAATGCTGAAAGGTGTGGGGCTCAATAATAATATTTATTCAGAACTCACCTTTTGAGTCATTTTTATTGGACATTTAGTTTGAAGTGATCTTACAGCATGATTATCATGATTGTTCTCACTTCCATGTGCCTTTCGGATGCTGATTTAGCCCATTTGGAATGCAGGGTATGTCCAGGCATGAAACTCTGAATGGCGCAAGCTGATAGGTTCTTTTAACTTGTTATTTGTTAGCCAATCAGCTTACATGGTGTAAGCTAATAAGTCCTTTGATGTATAATCGGGTAGCCAATCAACTTAAGTACTCTGTCTTTGCCTAACATTTACATTTGCTCAATTTTCAAGTAAGCTGTTTTCACTGCACCTCAACAGCTCCACGTGTCTCGATCTGCTACATGGGGAATATGTTTATTTCTAATTGTGCAGCAGAATGTCATACATGCTACAGGCAGCATGTCTTGTGTTTTTCCAACTGTGCAACAGCAGCAGCATGTCCACATGCTTAATTCAGTATTTCTGTGTGTACTGTAGCAGTAGCAAGTCTCCATACTTGCTCTGCACCAGCAGCAGTGAAGCAGATTTTCAGTAGTCTGCCAAGACCAAATCCTATCAATATGTCATACCCACATTAACATGCTAAATCTTTCAGAGAGTTGTCATGCCAGAAATATTCTTTCTATTTGCCTCTTAGGCCCTTGCCTCACCCTGCTCTCTCATATGAACTGTAACTCTCCCTCTCATAGAGAAGTAGAAACTCCAGATTGTTTTGCAACACATCATTCCGCTTTTGTGCACACGAAACTGTTTTTGGTGTGGAACTACATGGAACAAAAAGAGTTCATCAGTGTCTGTGCATTAGATGACTTTTTAAAACCCCTGAAGCCTAACATTGCCTCTGAATAGGTATATATTTCTGCTGCGCCTCTAATGTTTTCCTTCTCAGCGAATCAGCCGGTCGCATTTCCTAAATGTCATCATTTTTATTTCCAGCTGAGGAGAGACATCCCTCCCATAGCCGTGGCCATTAGCTCTGCCATACAATCATTTCATCTATATGGGGCATGAAAAAGAGGTACGACGTGCTGCATCAGCTTAAAGCAATTGTTCATCTCTAATGACTTACATTTAGAAAACTAGCTGCAACGCTAGCTGAAAGCAGAGAGGATTAATAAAAGCCAATTGCATCTCCAAAACTGGCGGCTGACGCGATCACTTATCAGCCCACCTGTATTTTCAACTTCCCGTACTGCAGAGAGCCTATTTGAAAGAACTCTCCTGATGAAAGCCACTGATGGGAAGTGGCAGATAAACAAGACTGATAAGATAAACAATTCATGCATTATATACAACCCCCTCATCTGAATATGCCCTCTTCCCTACTATATAATATGCTTGAATCCTCAGTATATTCAAGTCATCATTTTTATTTGTATAGTGCTTTTCACAACACACATCGTTTCAAAGCAGCTTTACAGAAAATCATGCATTAACAGAAAATAAAAACTGTAATATATATAAAGTCTTTGAGTCATCATTGTGTAGTTTGTTTAAATATGATTATACATTGCGTATAAAAATAAATAATTAAATCATTAAATCATAATTGTATTTAGAACCCCAGTGAGCAAGCCGAAGGTGACTATTATATGTATATTATTAAACAGTAGGCAAGAAATACTCCTCCATAATTTATAAATATAAATAAATATAAATATTATTAATATTAAATATAAATAAATTTACAACCCCACAATGCCATGGAAGCTGAGAAGCCATTACATACAAAACGCTGAAAAACAAATAATAAAAAGGCCAGAGAACTGCCAGTCGAGCTGCTTTATCAAATTTTCTTTATGAATTGCAGTACATAATCTGACAGTACACAAATTTGGAAGCAGCTAAAGTCTCTCTTTATCCCTGTTAGTTTTTTCCTCATCTAATGAGAGAATCCAATGCCAACTTTCTCTAAGTATTTTTAGACTGTCTACATTAATCCAGATGAATTTGAAAATGCATCTTTTTCTCTACGTTTTGGCCTTCCGTCCACAATTAGATGGTGTTTTTCACACTGTAGTGTGGACTGGGAAGATATTCGAAAACAATGAAATATGTGTTGTCATTTGATGAAGTCATGTGATCCATTCAACTGAAGAATCAATATGGTGGCCCATGTTGTAGCAGCATTGTTGTGCCTGCCATCCACTTTGACAGCGTTGTTTGAAGTGTAGTATGTAACTATTTTGATGTCAAAATATGTTCTACTCTCTCAGTTTATTGTTAATTGACAACTATAAGTAAGCCAGTTGTGGGTTTACCTTACCCAAAAGTATAAACACTTAGCCTCCCAGGCACTATCAAAACACTGATAGTTCTGCCCATCCCTTTCTAGCTTAAAATAGCGTGACTTTGGGGTGTGGCTACTTGTTCAGCCAGGGGAACATGAAAAACCATGGCAGACGTGTACAGAGGAAAATAACGTTAGCATCGCCTACAGAGACAGAGAGAACGGAGTAAAACCAGAGTGAACATTGTTGACACATTTACAAGGTGGAGGACACACACACACCAACAATGATGAGATCGCTCTGATAAATGGGAGCTACGCTTACTAGTTACCAGAAGAACAATCCTACTCCCCTACACCGCACACAGCTGCCGTGTAATCCGTTGATGTCATCGGGCGACGCGATTCCTCTTCCATGCTTTCTGTCTGGCGTGTTTATGCTTTAGTGGTCTTGTTCATTATGACGTTAAATGTTTATCACCTTTTATTTAGTATGGCCTGTTTTTAGTATGAATCGGATTGTGTGAAAGGGAGGGATGAGTCTAAGGGGTGTTGGTTAAGGTTGTTTGAAAACATATTTTATTTTTGTATTTCCGTTTGGAGCCACTAGTAGCGCAGAAATTACACACTTCACTTTAAAGATAAATGTTCATTTGTACAACCATCACATTGCATTCCTTCTAACTGCAAAAGTTTTTGTCTGAAATTGCTATTTACTCAGATGGTAGCTGGTGTTTTCTTCTATGAGCTTGCACGGTAAGGTCTGCTTTTGGCCATGACACACAGAAGTGTGTTTTTATAAAGGTAAGCTTTAGCTAAATCTGGCCTGGAACACATCGCTACATTAGGTCAATAGTTTAAATAAATCCACACATACCTAGGCTAAGTCATTAGTTAAATAAACTCTGGGCTTTCCTGATCCAGAAACACATTATAAGTCAGGTCACTAGTTGCTTAAGCTATTCGGCTAAGCTGGTCGAGGCACACTTATACATTTAGTACATTAGCATTATGCCATGCGGCCAAGCTGGCCAGGTGCACTTAGCTAGCATATACTCGGTAAACATGGCTCTTCGGAGCAGCAGGACAGAAGTTTTGCGGTAGATCTGCATTGTTGTGGGGGTTCGTGTTTATTTATTTTATGCTTTGTTGGGAGATTACAGATTGTTTTGAGTACAGGTGTTTTATTGTGCAGCAGTGACATTACCAGCATGCTTGATGCAGCATGTCTTTTGTATGTCTAATTTTGCTGCAGCAGCTGCATGTCCACATGCTTAACTCAGCATGTCTGTGTTCTAGCAGTAGAAAGTCTCTAAACTTGCTCTGCAATGTAGCAGATATCGGCAGGGTTTCCCGATAACGTTGCAGCTTAGGGGGCTTTCACACTGGGCACGTTTGCTGTGGTCCAATTCCGAGTGCGATTGTTCTCGGTGCCCCCCGAAGCATTGGTCTGGTTTCATACTCACTTGATTCTATCGAACCCTGGTCCATTTGCGTTCATCTTACATCATCACAAACATGCATGGAGAACACTATGCAACCCATCATACTTTTTTGAACTATTTTTTTGTTATTTTGGTGCCATTATGCACAGCAGAGTGAACAACAACTGCGTATATGTGCGCTTCATGGCGTAACTCATCAGATGTCCAGGGGATGGCAGCTTGCTGCTGCTCGCAAAAGGTGTTTTTTGAGGAGACAGCTGATTGCAAGGAATTCATTTGCATCTTTGTTTACACTGCACGCTTACTCACACTCGTGTCCAAGGTGACACTGTGATCTCCTATTATACCCTATATTTATTAGTCGAAACTAATGATGTCGTCATCGGCTAAAATGCATGTGCAGGTTACTTTACTTCCTGAACGAGTGCGCACCAGAGTCCGAGTTGCTTTCATATTCACGTGAATCATGCTACAGTTCCATTGCAACCGAACTCAGACCACCTCCTACAGGTAGTCTCGGGTTCGGTACCATGATGCGCTCCCCGGTCCACATGACAGCTTTCACATTACCAATTTTTCATGTGAACCGTGCTCTGTTTTGAACTAAACTGCCAGTGTGAAAGCACCCTTAAGCTTTAATGATCATCTTAAATAACGTTGCTCATTATTTTACGATGGAGTAAAGCCTGTTTCCCAAACCAGCATGTAGATCGCCCATTATAAAGTAGAACTTAAGTGCTACGTTACAGGAGCTGTCCAGTCCAAAGGTGCTGATCACTTTGGCAAGTATGTCCAGGTGTTTGTCTTCTCAAAATGAAAATAAGGTGGAAATACTGACAAACATGGAAGATGTTTGTAACCTTGTCGAGGCGCCGAAATGTAGTATCTAAATATTACTGAATTTAATTAAAGAAATAATTATGGCTTTAGTAAGACAGAGTTTCAGATGTATTGCTGCTCAATCATAGAGATTAATGAAAGTGAAGCAATAAATGCATGTAACGTGAACATACGCTATGTGAGTCATAAGGGACTCTCACGTAGCCTAAAGTTTTTTGGCTGGAAACTGAACAAATGCACACAGAACAGGATTAAAATGACAGGCATCAGTATTGAACTACTCATAGACCTGTCTAAATATTAATAGATCATCTGGTTAGAGTTCAAGGTACTGTGTACTTGTAGCCTTACTGCCATTACGCATCATGCAATTTGTTACTGCCTTGTAAAAAGACTATAGGCAAGCTGATTTGAACCAGCCATTGGATGAAGAAAGAAGAGGAGGAGGATGAAGAGAGAGAGAGAGAGAGAGAGAGAGAGAGAGAGAGAGAGAATCTCTCATTGCACACTCTGGCTATAATCTCCTCTGTTAACCATATTTTAATTAGTTATTAAGGCATATTTATTTAAGTTTTAAACTGCATGGTCACATTACTCACATGTCCTCTTAAATAATCTGTTTAATAAGAGCATGTCATCTTTCTATTGCCATTACAATTACAGTATGCTTATCAATGAAGGCTAATATAACGTTATACTGTATTACCTGTCTAGTAAATTTAGACCTATCACGTCGCATGCATGAAGGGACTGCCTATTGATTTCAATATAATTTTTTCAACACTTTTTTTATTCTCTGAAATAGTTTACAATGGCTTTCCAATGATCAAAATATATTAATACAATTTATTAAATGTCCCATTGTCTTTGATAAACTGTGAAAGATGCCAGAAAGATATGTTTAAGTTGCACTTAATGGACTTAAGAGCGGTACAAAGCTCTCGTTAATTTACAAAAGTTTTTACGAACTACTTAGATAACGATGCTTTTGGGAAACGCACATTAGAGATTAAGTAATATGTGCTGCTAATGTTCTACTTAGTGCTTTGGGAAACCCAGCCCCAGTCCGCCAAGACCAAATCTAATCAATATATCAAACCCACATTAACATGCTAAATTAACATGTTTTTCTCTGAAACCCACCTCCTCCCCAGCTACACCTGTCTAGACTGCTACAGGGGATTGTATGTATGTTTAATTGTACATCAGTATCCTGTCCTACAGGCTTGATGGAGCATGTCTTGTGTTTGTCTAATTGTGCAGCAGCAGCATGTCCACATTCTAACACAGTATGTCTGTGTATGTTCTAGCAGTAGCAAGTCTTCGTACTTGCTCGGCAGCAGCGTAGCAGATATAGTCCGCCAAGACCAATAACCTATCAATATGTCACACCCACATCAACATGCAAAATCATTCCAAGAGTTGTCATGACTGAATTGTTATTTCGGTGTCCTGAAGCAAAACCAGTTAATAACTACTGCATTAGAGTGTATTCACACATAAATGTGTATTACAGATGTCACTGAGGAATGCAAATGACCTTAGTGCAATAATTTTTGAAAAGAGAGAGAAATACCCAGTGCAAGGGCATTTTCGACCATTAATGTTCTTGTAGATTTTTCTTTTTTTTAGAAACAACCAGTCACTATAGTTGAACATCTCTATCAAAACTGACATCCAAGTTTTCATTGTCATATGGGAAACACACCCATGGAGATGCTACTATCTCTCTCTCTCTCTCTCTCTCTCTTTATTTATTTATTTATTTTTTTTTATACAAGGGCCTTCCTAAAATGCCAGTTATTTAAAGTTGATCACAAAGAAATTATTATTTAACTCCTATTGCACTGCATTCAGGAATTAATAACACATTTTGCAGAATGGGAAGTCAATCATTGTAGAGCCCCAAGCTCTAACGTGGGCTCATTCCCTAGCAACAGACGTTTCCAAATGGTCCAAATGAACAGTGCACTGGAGGTGTGACATGGCTAAGCAGATGGCCTTGTGCACTGTGGTCAATGCTTATGATATACATGATATATATACATACACTGGCAGCTAAAAGTTTGGAATAATGTACAGATTTTGCTGTTTTGGAAGGAAATTGGTACTTTAATTCACTAAAGTGGCATTCAACTGATCACAAAGTATAGTCAGGACATTACAGACGTAAAAAACAGCACCATCACTATTTGAAAAAATTAATTTTTGATCAAATCTAGACAGGCCCCATTTCAAGCAGTCATCACTTCAACACCTTATCCTTGAGTAATCATGCTAAATTGCTAATTTGGTACTAGAAAATCACTTGCCATTATATCAAACACAGATGAAATCTATTTGGTTCATTGAATGAAGCTTAACATTGTCTTGAGTTTGTTTTTTTCGTTGCCACAGTATGCAATAGACATACTGGGTATAGTCAATATTAGGTACAAAATGGCAAAAAAGAAAGCTTTCTCTAGAAACTCATCAGTCAATCATTGTTTTAGGAATGAAGGCTATACAATGCTTGAAATTGCCCAAAAATGGAAGATTTCATACAAAGGTGTACACTACAATCTTCAAAGACAAACGACAACTGGCTCTAACAAGGTCAGAAAGCGATATGGAAGGCCAGATGTACAGCTTCATTGAATTCTACCCCCTCAACACCAGTTTCATGTACAACAGTAAAGAGAAGACTGAGGGGTGCAGGCCTTATGGGAAGAATTGCAGAGAAAAAGCCACTTTTAAAACAGAAAAACAAAAAGAAAAATTTTGAGTGGGCAAAGAAACACAGACATTGGACAACAGATAATTGGAAAAGAGTGTTATGGATCTTAACCCCATTGAGCTTTTGTGGGATCAGCTAGACTGTAAGGTGTGTGAGAAGTGCCCAACAAGACAGCCTCATCTATGGCAAGTGCTACAGGAAGTGTGTTGTGAAATGTCACCTGAGTACCTGGACAAACTGATAGCTAGAATGCCAAGGATCTGCAAAGCTGTCATATATATATCATGATCCGTTTCTGTCTGCCCTACTGTCTTGTCTGTTTTCTGTTTGTCTGTGTTTGTCGTGTATATGTGTAATTGGCTGTGTCTTTGTTTCTGTTAGCCATGTGCTTCCCTTTCCCTGCCTCCTTGTTACCCTTGTCACTCTCCCTTGTTTAGTCCTTATTATGTTAATTGCCTTCACCTGTTCCTCATGTGCCTTGTCTACATAATGTGCCCTCTTCCCTCTTGTATTTGTCAGATCATTTTGGGAGTTTTGTTACTATTCAGTCTGTTCCTGTCTTGTTCTTGTTCTTGGACAGTCTTAGTTATTATACTTTTTCTAGTTTATGTTTTGATTTTTTTCTCTCCCCGGTGAGAGTTTTGTGTTTTCAGTTGCTTTAATGAAAATATTTTTATTTTCACTCATTCCTGCATTTGGGTCCTCATTCCTGACACATTCCGTGACTTAACAATCTGACCAGCATGGATGCAGCAGGAATGAATTTTTCTTTATTGTTCTCTACTTCCCACACAATGCAGAGTCAAGCAGGCCAGGCAACTATCCCGACTCCATCAGGAGCACAAGTTGGTGAGGGGGTACGCGTTTTTGGTGTTGTCCTTGGGTCTGGGTCACGGTCAGTCCAGCCTTATGCAATTGTTTAGGGCTGGTCTGAATAAGCCCATCAAGTCTTGTGTCCCAGAGATGGGTGAAGGGGGAAGTCTTGCCACTACAATCAAGTTTGCCTTGAAATGGGATGAGTTTATCTCAGCCTGTGCCTCGGAGGACTGTGATGGTGGTTTGGATTGATCTTCAGATGTATCACTATCGGACTCGGGCTCAAATTGGTAAGGTAAAACAGAAATATTTTCAGACGGAGCTGAAACTCGGATATGGTAGTGGGTGTTTCCTTTCCAAAACGTGCTGTAAGCGGTAGACCAATCACAACAGACTGGGACATCTGACCAATCAGAGCAGATTAGGCTCTCTGAAAGGAGGAGTTTAGAATGAATCCTTTAGAACAGATCATTGAACGAGTCGTTTTTGACACCGGGATAAAAAGGTAATGCTGCAATTTAAATTATGAGCAAATTAAAGTGTTTTTTGACCTTGGATGCATGTAAATCTAGACCTTTAAAACAAAATTAGGCACATTTAAAAACCATAATAGGTGCTCTTTAATTACCTTCACCTGTTCCTCATGTGCCTTGCCTATATATTGTGCCCTCTTCCCTCTTGTATTTGTCAGACTGTTTGTGAGTTTTGTTA
Organism: Myxocyprinus asiaticus; assembly: GCF_019703515.2. Lineage (NCBI taxonomy): Eukaryota > Metazoa > Chordata > Actinopteri > Cypriniformes > Catostomidae > Myxocyprinus > Myxocyprinus asiaticus. Next base: position 31,215,141 of record NC_059357.1, on the reverse strand, counting down.
CTAGTCATTCGGTTCCTGTTCCCGATCGGTCTGTGTGTGTGTGTGTGTGTGTGTGTGATATATATATATATATATATATATATATATATATATATATATATATATATAGCTCTGATGGCATAGATGCATTGTGGCAGTTGTGAGAGCCAAATGGGTGAAGGTTTAGCTGCCTAGCTGCTGGCACAAGCCGTAACTACACCATTAATGGGGTAAAAAGCAACTTTCTCCATTGACTGCAATTTAAATGTAGCCGTGTATTCTGACAAAATACATTTCTTTACAAACAACATATTAATCTCAAGTATTTCATTATATTACAGGAGATGTTTGACCAGTAACCAATTTGTTTTATAGGGCTGTTAAAGCAATGAAATGGTCTTATATTTTTTCTTATCTGTTGTCTTTGACATCACAGCTTAGGATAGTTGCTAGTAAAGAGCTTGGAACTACTGTATGCAAATTATTGTGGTGCTTTCAGAATGACAGGATGTAATTTCAGTTATTAGTTAACCACATGACATTTGTGGTTCAGGTGATTGACTAATATATATATATATATATATCTGAAGTGCTCATAGAGCAAAGATGGCAGAATTCAAACTGTGCCCTTCACAACCTAGTCTCATAGAATGAACGTTACAATGACAAAATATGTTTACGTGCCGTATTTTACGTTTTTCCGCAGTTTCCTGGTGGAATTAATAGTAGAAACACTAGAACAACTGTGCATTTTATCCACTTTCACACAAATCATGAGTGAAACGGCCTATTAATACTTTATAAAACATGTATTTTTTGCTTTATTACTCACACACTGCTATGTTATGACATCAGAAAGCTTTTACTCTAATGCATCATTTGATACATTTTAACGACTGTATTACAGACCCTCTATATACATTTACACACTCTTTCCAACGTGATTAGCTTGCATGGTAGCTCACCTGATTAAGTTTTGGAATTTGGATTCAGAGTACATAGACCCAGGCCCAGTCAAGCATGTAATCTCACACTTGATGTGATAGTGTCATAGAATGACACGAAATTACATGGTTGCTTCAGAAATTTTGCTTTTCATGTCACATTTGCTTTTAGAACACTGTTGGTTAGGTTTCCGTCTTTAATGAGTAAAACGTACCACCCTAACCTAAAACTTTTACCTAAACCTAACAAATAGTGTCCTTAAAGCAAATTAGAGGAAAACAAAACAGACATCCTTACCCTAAACCAACACCTAAACCTAACAGATAGTGTCCTAAAAGCAAATGAGAGGTGAATAAAACAGAAATCTGAATGGTAATGATTAGGTTTAGGTAAAAGTTTTGGATTAGGGAGGTACGTTCCTAACATTCACCTTAAAAACATCATCTGATTACGACACCATTTTACCTGCTTTTGGTGCCCCTTGCTGGACATTTCACTAGGAAACTGCAGCAAAATGTGTAAATACTTTACAGAACCCCGCTAGGCCCACGGGGAAGAAAAAAAAAAGACAGACTTTTGCATTCCTTCGCAATACTTTTGTGTTCCCTCACAATAGTTTGCGTTCCATCACAATAAGTTTTGCGTGCCTTCCCAATAGTTTTGCATTCCCTCGTAATATATTTACCATGGTTTTACTATAATAACCTTATTTTAACCTTGATATTCGTAATAAAACCACAGTACTAATACAGGAAAACAAAAAATATGGTAATAAAAATCATAATGTTGTGGTTATTTAAATACTTCTACTATTTCTACAAATACCATGGTATACTAAATGACGCCCCTAGGGAGCTATGTCAAGCACTCGCTTTAGTGCTATCGAGTCAGATTTTCAGCAGGAAGGCATGAGCCTATGCAGCTGCAAGAGAGTATGGCCAGCTTACACATTGTCTTGTTCCCACTCAAGGAACCAGGGTTACGTTTCACGTTACGTTTCACGTAACCGAGACATTCCATTTAATAGGAACTCGAGCTGCGTAATCGCATTGGGAACAATATACATTCACACTATGCAAACAGTAGCTGCCAACTGTCTACGCACATGTGGCAAGCATATAGCGGTGCACAGGCGAGCTAAAGTGTCTGAATAAAACAGAGAAAATTATGGAGTTTACTCCTGTTCCAACAGAGAGAACCTGGGAAGCAGGAGTCAAACCCTCATCCAGATTAAAAAATCTAACAAACGTATGTGGAGAGAACCACCCTGCCACCATACAAATGTCCTCCAACATCTCTAGCCAAAACCCATGTGGATGACATGCTCCTTATAGAATGGGCTCAAATACCTGAAGGCGAATGTTAAACCACACACTTCGTAAGCACTTGAAATTGCATCAGTAAGTCAATAAGACAGCCTTTGCTTGGACACCGAAACACCCCTGTTGTGGCTACCAAAGCACACAAACAGCTGTTCTGACTTACGCCACTGGCTAGTATGGTCAACATAAACTTGCATCACCCGAACTGGGAAAAGCATATGTAATCTTTCATGCTCCTCTGACTCAAATGGGAGAGGATAGAAAGCCTGAAAATTAATAGTCTGTTAGCGAAATGATGTAGAAGCAACCTTGGGAAAAAAGTCCAAACGAGGTCTTAACACCAGTCTTAAACACCCTGGTGCAAAATCTGTACATAAGGGATTGATTGACAGGGCGTGCAAATCACCAAACCTTTTAAATTATGCCAATGCTACTAGTAGGGCCATTTTAAGAGTCAGAAACGTATCAGCTTCTGTTGCCAAGGGCTCAGACAGAGCACCCGAGAGCACTTCTATAACAACAGATAAATCCCATAAGGGAACACGGATGGGATGAAAAGGTCTAAGCCTGCGTACCCCATGCATAAAACGGAGACAAGAGAATATCTACAGACAGACACTCCATTGATAAGCGCATGTTCAGCTGCTACAGTGGCAACATAGACTTTAAGCATTGCCAGGACCCCAAAACGCTCTTGCAAAAAAATCCAGCACTTTACCGACAGGGCAGTGAACTGGATTTTCATCTCGCGTTGTACACCAAGGAGCAAAAATACACCATCTGAATGTATAAAGTTTCCTAGTTTATGGAGCTCTAGCATTCAAAATGGTATCAACCATAGCGGGGAATAACCCATCATTCAAAAGAGCACTCCGTTGAGGGGCCATACCCATAACTTCCACAAGTCTGGCCGAGGGTGCCAAATGCTGCCCTGAGACAACATGTCTGTTCTGACAAATCAAAGTCGAAAACTATTCTTGAGATAGCCAAAATGGCATAACTAACAGAAGCTGAACCCGATCCTCCCAAACTCTCTGCAGAGCTGAGTACAGCAGACTAATCGGTGGGAACATGTAAAGATGCGTTGTCAGCCACTGATGCGCCAAAGCATCGATGTCCAATGGTGCCTGGGGTGAGAGGGAAAACCAGAGGGGACAGTGTGACGTCTCACTCAAAGCAAACAGATCCACTTCTGCTCTGCCGAACCTTCTCCACATTTGTTCCATAATCTGTGGATGTAATGTCCACTCTCTGGGCATCAAGCCCTGTCTGGACAGGAGATCCGCCCCCAAATTCAACCGGCCTGGGACATACACGGCTCGTAGAGACAGCACATTGTCCCGTGCCCACAGAAGAATGCAATGTGCCAGTCGCAGCATGGCATGAGAACGCACTCCTCCCTGGCGATATATGTAGGACACCACCGTCCTATTGTCTGACTGGATGAGGACATGGCTGCCCTGAATCTCAGAGAGGAAAATATTTAATGCCAGCAGCACTGTGAGCATCTCCAGACAGTTTATGTGCCAATACTGCCTGTAGGCTGGATGACCTTTGTATACAGCACCCCAACCCGTGGAGGAGGTATCTGTCATTACAAACATCAAAAATTGAGTCTGTTTCCATGGTAACAGAGTTCGGTATCACCCATGCGTTACTTTGAAGAGATGGAATGCATGTGTCAGTGGTTGAAGTCCCTTTGTGGAGTTCATTCAGCACTGAAAATGTCTCGCATGCAACATGCCCAGGGGAATGACAGCAGAAGCCACGATCATGAGCCCCAAAAGCCTGTGAAATGTTCTCACAGGAGAATGCATCCCACTCTGAACATCGCTAGACACTGGCAAAATGACAGAACACGAACTGGAGACAGATGCGCCTGCATCGCTCGTGAATCGAGCGAATATAGCTCCACCCCCAGAAACAGAGTCTGTTGCCCTGGAAACAGGAATCAGCCCTAGATCAAATGGCTGAGAATGACATCTCGATATTGGGCAGCCAAAGTTTCCGAGTGGGCAAACACCAACCAAACATAGAGATCATTCAAAATGCAGATGCCTTGAAGCCTCAAGTGCGTCAAAGCTGCATCTATGCATTTTGTGAAAGTGCGTGGTGCCAGTCCAATCTGAACGGAAGGACGCAAAATTGATATGCTTGCCCCCGAAAGCTAATCTAAGGATGCGCCTGTGCTTCAGTACAATCTGTATATGGAAATAAACATCCTTCAAACCTATTGTCACAAACCAGTCCCCTGGCTGCACTTGTGACATTATTATTTTCATCGTCAGCATTCTGAACTGACATTTCATTAGAGCAAAATTGAAATGTTTCAAAATCCAGAATGGGATGCAAGCTTCCATCTTTTAGGGGACTATAAAATAACATCTGTAAAAGCCGCATTCTCTCTGAGAAGGGGGAATCTCCTCTATAGCCCCTTTTTCTAAGAGAGAGTGAATTTCCCGAATCAAAAACGGGGCTTCCCAAACAGAAACGTCTGTCGTAACAACCCCAATGAACACAGGTGGAGCCTGCCTGAATTGAATTACATAACCATGCTTTATTGTTTGAAGTACCCAGTTTTAAAAGCCTTACAGCTGCTGTCAAGCTGACAGACGGGCAGACAGAAAGATTAATGCATGGCTCTTGCCTGCAACATGACCTGTAACCACTAGATGGCATGCTTGGCTTACTTTTGGCGATTGCCTCAGAACCAGCGGCACTGTAAAGGGAAGCCATAACTCCTCCAATACTGTTGCTGGTTGAAGGGAATTTGATAATGTTTTCGCCTTTATTGTATTTAGGCATAAATGATGGGCACCCTGAAATGTATCTACAGCAGGGACGCTCACAGAATAAATCTTTTCCCTGGTATTTGAACGGGGAAATGTGAATGAACATTGGGGGGAATGTTTATTTAAGAAAACTGGTTTGCCACAATGGCCCCAGCATTCTCATGGGAGGACAACATGTGGTGTTTATGTTCACTTTGTTCCCTACCTGTCACTCACTCGACGTTGTGTCGATGTAGTGACACTAGGGGTCACTCTTGGGAGCCCAAAACACCTCTGGTCTTTGAAAAAAGGCCAATGAAAATTGGCGAGTGGTATTTGCATACCACTCCCCCGAACATACGGGTATAAAAGGATCTGGTATGCAACCACTCATTCAGATTTTTCTCTTCGGAGCCAAACGGTCGATGCTCACTGAGCTGAATTCCCACGGCTGTTCATTCACCTCTGTTGGATCTGATGGCGCATTTCAGCGGTTTCTCCCTCGTCTGCACTGGCGCACTGCAGAGAACACCTCTGGGCGCTTCGGCAGAAATAAAAGAGTATGTTCTAAAAAGAGTATATTTCTCTAAAAGAGCGGCACACACGGAATGTCTTTTTAAAGACGCGTCTTTTTAAAGATGCCTTTCTGTTTGTGTGTTATCAGTGGTTGCGGTCGTTATCTCTCACCTTCTGACGGTCACACGGAGACAGCATTCGTGGATGGGTCATGTACTCATTGCGAGACCATGTCCATGGCAACGATGTGGTCACGGCTTGCCTTCGTAAGAAAGCAAGCCACCCCAGTGGCTCCCCTCCTTCTACCTACGAGTATGAGGCCAGAGTGGCTAGCACTAGGGGCAATTTGGGGACCCCAATGGGACCACCTCTGCCGGGTATCCTCCCACGCTTCCGGATGAGTCTGCCGGCTTGTCTCACTGTGAGTTCGACCTCTTGTCGGAGCCTGCGAATGTGATGAGCTCTCGAGCACAACATCAGAGAGTGGGCTCGTCCAGTCAGACGCTCCCGTTGGGTATGGTTGCCCAGTCACAGGCTGACGTGGAGATGATGGACATGCTTTCCCGGGCAGCCGCGAGCGTCGAGCTAGATTGAAACCCTCCGCTCTCCCCTGAACCCTCGCAGCTCGATGATTGGTCGATGATCCTGGGCATGCGGCGCCGCTCACAGCAACGCCCTGCCCCAGTTCCTTTCTTCCGCGGGAGGCACCTTTTACTGCCCGATCCCGAACTTTCAGCTCCCCTGCCCTCACTACCCTCGATGGTAGGGTGGCCAAGGGCTATTTGGTTATCCCCTCGGTGGATAAAGCACTCACAGTGCACCTATGCTCGCAGAGCGCCGCCACCTGGCGTGGGCGCCCAAAGCTCCTGTCCGAGGCCTTTAGGTTTAAGCCTACAGTGCCACTGGACAAGCCGCCCCCGCCCTGCACACCATGGCTCTCCTGCAAGTCCACCAAGCCAAGGTGCTAAAGGAACTGCATGAGGGTATTTCTGCCACGGGATTGATGCAGGAGCTGCGCTCAGCGACCGTGCTCGCTCAGCGACTGAGCTCGCTCGGCGACTGACCTCGCTCTCCAGGCGACGAAGTTGTCCACCTTGGTGGTCCAGGAGCACCACCTTTGGCTCAACCTGGTCGAGATGAGAGAGGTCGACAAGGCACGGTTCCTTGGTGCCCCATTTCCCAGGTTGGCCTGTTCGGCGACACCATCGAGGACTTTGCCCAGCAGTTCTCAGCAGTGAAGCAGCAGACAGAGGCTATCCGGCACATCCTGCCCCGGCGCGGCTCAAGATCCCGCACCCTGTCTGCTCGTCGCCAAGGGCGTCCCCCTGTGGTGACTGCACCGGCTCCGCCGCAGCCCGGCCCCAGCGTGGAGCCCACCGCAGAAAGCAGACACCACCCGTCTCATGGCCGGCCGCCAAGAACCCACGAAAAGCTTCGAAGCGCCCCTGAGACGGGCGACCCAGGGACAACGAAACCTGCTGCTCTGGAGCTGGTAAGCAGACCACTCCATCCCCCGGTTGAGGGCTGTGAGGAGAATCTTTTGTTACCTTTTCATTTAATTTCGCCGCATGCCCAAGTGGCTGCGGTACCCAAGAGTTCAGGAAAAGAGCGGTTTCCTTATTCCCTGGGTTGCATACCCGGTGCGCACGGCCATCATCATGACCACTGTCCACCATTCCATTTTGCTAGGTTTGGTGCTCCAGCGGCGGTCTCCCCGCTCCTGCGCGCCCAGCTGTGGCACAAATCCGCCCCTAATGTGACGGTCTCCACAGGTCACGAGGACAGGCCTCTTCCTCCCCCATCCCAGGCTGTTCCAGGGGTGGTAACAAGGAGCCAGGTAAGTGTTTCGATGTCCCTGGACTCAGCACGGCCACGACACTGCGTGGCACCTCAGGCTCCGCCCCGCTGCGAGGCCCCACCCGACAGTACATCTGACAAGATTGTCCCTTGGTCCCCCTCGCCCGGAGCTTGGACACGTGGCTTGCACTTTCCAACCAGTCACGGTGGCTGGTCCGGACCATCCTACTCGGCTACCCAATTCAGTTCGCCAGGTGTCCGCCCAGGTTCAGCGGCGTCCACTTCACCTCGGTGAAAGGTGAGAATACCGCTACCTTGAACGCGGAAATCGCTACCCTCCTACAGAAGGGTGCGATAGAGCCTGTCCGTCCGGCCGAGATGAAGAAGGGGTTTTACAGCCCCTACTTCATTGTACCGAAGAAAGGCGGTGGGTTGCGGCCAATCGTGGACCTGCGAGTACTGAACCGAGCTTTACACAGACTCCCATTCAAGATGCTGACGCAAAAACGCATTCTAGCGAGCGTCCGGCATCAAGATTGGTTCGCAGCAGTAGACCTGAAGGACGCGTACTTCCACATCTCGATTCTACCTTGACACAGACCCTTCCTGCGGTTTGCATTCAAGGGTCGGGCGTATCAGTACAAGGTCCTCCCTTTCGCCCTGTCCTTGTCCCCTCACGACTTCACAAAAGTCGCAGAGGCAGCCCTTTCCCCGTTAAGGGAAGTGGGCATTCACATCCTCAAATATCTCGACGATTGGCTAATCCTAGCTCACTCTCGGTATGTGTTGTGTGCACACAGGGACCTGGTGCTTTCGCATCTCAGCCGACTAGGGCTTCGGGTCAACTGGGGAAAGAGAAAGCTCCTCCCGGTTCAGAGCATCTCATTTCTCGGCTTGGAGTTGGACTCAGTCTTGATGACGGCGCGCCTCACGAACGAGCGCACAGTCGGTGCTGACCTGTTTGAAGGCATTCAGACAGAAGACAGCAGTTCCACTGAAACTCTTTCAGAGGCTCCTGGGGCATATGGCATCCTCAGCGGTGGCCACTCCGCTCGGGTTGATGCATATGAGACCGCTTTAGCACTGTCTCCAGACTCGAGTCCTGAGATGGGCATGGCGCCGCGAGACACATCGCGTGGCCATCATGCCGGTCAGTCACTGCCTCTTCAGCCCTTGGACTGACCTCACATTTCTACGGGCAGGCATTCCCCTAGAGCAGGTCTCCAGGCGCGTCGTGGTTACGACAGACACCTCCAAAACGGGCTGGGGCGCTGTATGCAATGGGCACACAGCCACCGGCTCCTGGACGGGCCCGCAGCTGCGTTGGCACATCAACTGCCTCGAGTTGTTGGCAATTCTGCTCGCCCTGCGGAGGGTTCGGCCATTGATCTAGGGCAAGCATTTGTTAGTTCGGACAGACAACACGGCAACGGTGGCATACATCAACCACCAAGGCGGTTTACGCTCCCATTTTATGTCACAACTCGCCCGGCGTCTCCTCCTCTTGAGTCAGCAGCACCTCATGTCGCTGCGAGCCACTCACATCCTGGGGACCTCAATACTGCAGCGGATGTGCTGTCATGACAGGTTACCCTCGGGAGAGAGTGAAGACTCCACCCTCAGGTGGTCCAGCTGATTTGGAGTCGATTCGGGCAGGCACAGGTAGACCTGTTCACTTCCCAAGAATCCTCCCACTGCCTGCTCTGGTACGCCCTGACCGAGGCACCTCTCGGTATAGACACGCTGGCACACAGCTGGCCCCCTGGACTATGCAAATATGCATTTCTCCCAGTGAGCCTACTTGCACAGACCCTGTGCAAGGTCAGGGAGGATGAGGAGCAGGTCATCCTGGTAGCACCCTACTGGCCCACCCAGACGTGGTTCTTGGACGTCACGCTCCTCACAAATTTACCTGAGGAAGGACCTTCTTTCTCAGGGGCGGGGCACCATCTGGCACCCATGACCAGACCTCTGGAATCTCCATGCCTGGCCCCTGGATGGGACGTGGAAGACTTAAGTGGCCTACCACCCACGGTGGTAGACATGATCACTCAGGCTAGGGCCCCCTCTAAGAGGCACCTGTATGCCTTGAAGTGGCATCTGTTTGCTAAGTGGTGTTCTTCCCGACGCGAAGACCCCCAGAGATGTGCAGTCGGATTGATGCTTTCCTTCCTGCAGGAGAGGTTGGAAGGGCGGCTGTCCCCCTCCACCATGAAGGTGTATGTAGCCGCTATAGTGGCATACAATGACACAGTGGATGGTAAGTCCTTAGGGAAGCACGACCTGATCATCAGGTTCCTGAGAGGCGCCAGAAGGTTGAATCCCTTCAGACCGCACCTCATTCCCTCATGAAACCTCTCTGTAGTTCTTCAGGGTCTACGGAGAGCCCCCTTTGAGCCCCTGCATTCAGCTGAGCTTAAGGCATTCTCTTTAAAGACTGCCCTCCTGACTGCGCTCACTTCCATCAAGAGGGTAGGAGACCTGAGTGTAGTAATCCCAATGATTGAAAAAATTTCCTGTTGCTCATCTTGGTTGCAGCTGGTTATGACAAAATCTCAGATTTACATGAAAGAGAATGCTTTATTGTATTGTGCATGGTTAGGATATGTAACACAGAACACATTATGTGACCTTTAGATGTTCTCTGGCTTCTTGACAAATAATGTGTAGAAGTGAGATACTGTATCAGGCACAAACATATAACTCTATCCACAGCATATGGGACAGAAAGAAATCTGCTTAGACTTCACCTTTAGACAGAAATTTGAGGCAAGTATGGTGATACACACTGTTGTCTTGGGACAGTGGGCTGGTATAAAGCTTAAGGGAACACCTTGTCTTAGGCTGTAACCACAACAAAGATTTAAACTTGAGGCCACTCACCTCTAAAGAGGGATGTTTGACCATCTGCCATTGCTTTGTGTTGCAATTTAAAGCACAAAGCTATATGTCTGACATTGTTGTACCTTATGAATAAACTCACCTAAATGCTGATTGTATAAGATGTGTACCAGTTTACTCATAGGTAATATTGCTGGCCGGTCCCTTCATGCTGAGGGTTGAGTACAAACAGTAAGAGGCAAAGTAGACAGACTTAAGGAGTTCATACCATAATGGTGGTTGTTGGTGTAGAAAGCGGTGGTGCATGGATACAAAATGGAGGGGAGTGGATACAGTGACGCCCAGGATGGAGAGGTGCGGCAGTCTTGGTGTGCGCACATGTCTCCTTTGTGTTGTGGTTGTACAGAGATGGTTCCACCTCTAAAAACTAAATTGTTCCCAAGACAAAAAATTACCAAAACAGCAATTGTGAGTGGGGTGGCCAATGGGGTGGCCAGGCTACGGTCCATGGTGGCCACGGCTACCCCTGGCCTCCCACTAGCTCTGCTACTGCTCGTAGTGTACAGTTGAAGTCAGAAGTTTACACTTAGGCTGAAGTCAATAAAACTGATTTTTTTTAACCACTCCACAGATTTAATATTAGCAAACTATAGTTTTGGCAAGTCGTTTAGGACATCTACTTTGTGCATGGCACAAGTAATTTTTCCAACAATTGTTTACAGACTGATTGTTTCACTTTTAACTGACAATTCCAGTGGGTCAGAAGTTTACATACACTAAGTTAACTGTGCCTTTAAGCAGCTTGGAAAATTCCAGAAAATTATGTCAAGCCTTTAGATAATTAGCCAATTAGCTTTTGATAGGAGGTGTACTGAATTAGAGGTGTACCTATGGATGTATTTTAAGGCCTACCTTCAAACTGAGTTCATCTTTGCTTGACATCATGGGAAAATCAAAAGAAATCCGCCAAGATCTCAGAAAAAAGATTGTGGACCTCCACAAGTCTGGTTCCTCATTGGGAGCAATTTCCAAATGCCTGAAGGTACTAAGTTCATCTGTACAAACAACAGTAGGCAAGTATAAACACCATGGGACCACATAGCCATCATACCACTCAGGAAGGAGATGCATGTAGTTTGGTGCGAAAAGTGAAAATCAATCCCAGAACAACAGCAAAGGACCTTGTGAAGATGCTGGAGGAAACAGGTAGACAAGTATCAATATCCACAGTAAAACAAGTCCTATATCAACATAACCTGAAAGGCTGCTCAGCAAGGAAGAAGCCACTGCTCCAAAACTGCCATAAAAAAGCCAGACTACAGTTTGTCAGTGCAAATGGGGACTTTTTGGAGAAATGTCCTCTGGTCAAATGAAACAAAAATTGAACTGTTTGGCCATAATGACCATTGTTATGTTTGGAGGAAAAAGGGTGAGGCTTGCAAGCTGAAGAACACCATCCCAAACGTGAAGCATGGGGTGGCAGCATCATGTTTTGGGGGTGCTTTGCTGCAGGAGGGACAGGTGCACGTCACAAAATAGATGGCATCATGGGGAAGGAAAATTATGTGGATATATTGAACATCTCAAAACATCAGCCAGGAAGTTAAAGCTTGGTCACAAATGGGTCTTCCAAATGGACAATGGCCCCAAGCATACCTCTAAAGTTGTGGCAAAATGGCTTAAGGACAACAAACTCAAGGTATTTGAATGGCCATCACAAAGCCCTGACCTCAATCCGATAGGAAATTTGTGTCTGACTTAGTTACACCAGTTCTGTCTGGAGGAATGGGCCAAAATTTCAGCAACCTATTGTGAGAAGCTTGTGGAAGGCTACCCAAAACGTTTTAACCCAAGTTAAACAATTTAAAGGCAATGCTACTGTGGCATGTGGGGCGTGGTCATGTGTCGGTCTGCAGGAGAGAGAGAGCAGTAAGGCTCGTCACCTGGGTTGTAATTATCTCTAACACCTGTCTCTCATTATATTGATGGCGGAGGGAAACCTGAAAAGGCACGCCAGAGTGTCAGAGAGACCAACAAACACAACAGCCACGCACAGACAGAGTGTTTTTTTAGCCACTTGATGGTAACCGTCAAAACAAATAAACAGTTTATAAATACGGGACAAACACTCTCTCTGTGCATGGCTGTTGTGTTTGTTGGTCACTCTCTCCACTCCCTGATGCTCTGGCGTGCCTTTTCAGGTCTCCCTCTGCCATCACTATAATGAGAGACAGGTGTTAGAGATAATTACAACCCAGGTGACGAGCCTTACTGCTCTCCCTCTCCTGCAGACCGACACATGACCACGCCCCCATGCCACAGCTACCAAATACTAACAAATTGTATGTAAATTTCTGACCCACTGGGAATGTGATGAAAGATATAAAAGTTGAAATAAATCATTCTCTCTACTATTATTCTGACATTTAACATTCTTAAAATAAAGTAGTGATCCTAACTGACCTAAGACAGGGAATGGCTTCTACAATTAAATGTCAGGAATTGTGAAAAAGTTAGTTTAAATGTATCTGGCTAAGGTGTATGTAAACTTCTGACTTCAACTGTATATTCTATGGATGTGAATTAGAGAATGGAATGTGTTTCAGCGACTCGGCTGTGGAGTACTTTCTTTCAGGCATGAGATGCAGTAGTAATGGGTGTATAATGCCTAGTGATCTCAGCATTGAAATTAAGTTTGAGGAAAGCATGCTTTGTGTGAAGTGTGGAAAGTGCCATCTAGTGGCATTAAAGGCTGCTCTTTCATCTTGCTTGGCACCTCATCATAGTTTGTCTTGATACCTTGAGAGGACTTTTTCTCATGCATTTATCAAAAAACAAAAAACAAAATCATTATCGTGCACTTCCAGTAGATAGCTTTTCCTTAGCAATGCTGCATTTCCCAGGTAAAAAATAAAATAGAATAAATATATATATATATATATATATATATATATATATATATATATATATATATATATATATAAATATAATATATTGATGACATTATCTTGCACATATGGGCATATCCAAATTTTGCCCAATATAATGCTCTTTAGAACTTGTGAAAATTATATATTTTCCAATCGTATGCTTATTTCCCTTTAAATCCGCACATAATCAGTGAAAACTGGCCGTTACAGCTGCCTTTAGCATCATCCCGTTTCAAACGGATCGCCCAAAATGCATCTTAAACTTAATAGAAATTAATTCACAAACTCGCACAGTTTATTCTTGATACCATGTCAACATACATGAAAGATCGGCTCTTGCCTGTTTTCAGGCTTTTATTGGCACCATTTGCAAAGGAAAAAAATAAAAAACAACAGCTGAAAATAATAAAAACAGCAAGTAAGGAGATGTGGGTGAGGTTTTAGTTTATTTTCAATTATTTGTCTCCTGCTACCCAATAGTATACCTTGCTCTCCTCTTTCAACAAACATGAAAGTATGCTATTTGCAAAAGGAAACAATTTTGTTGTAAGAAAAACTGTTGAAAATAATAAAGACAGTGGGTAGGTAGATGTGGGTGAAGCTTCATTTTATTTTCTAATTATTTTTTTTAATCATTATTTTTTGCCTAATACCTTTCCCTCCTCATGCACTCTCCCTATATTTCATTGGCTGTGGCTCATTGTCATCTCTTGCTTGTCAGGACGATGTGCACACCTGACAACAAGATGTCTAGATATAAAGCTGTTTTGAAAACTGTTGTAGTGTCTGGGACTAGTCACGGCCTGTGGCAGTAGTGCCCACACAACAAGATTGTTCGGCGTGAGATCCGAGACTTCTCGTCGCAGACCAGTCACCCACTCAAATCATCAAAGGAGACTAACTTGAGTCATGTAGTGAACACTAGGCTCAACCCATACCCCTAACCCTACCTATTTAGTTCTGTGGTTCTCAACTGGTGGGTCATGACCAACCTGATAGAATGTTATGATAGTAGTATGGACAGCAGGGAAAAATCATGTAAAATGTAAATAATAAAATAAAACTAACCATATAATCGGGTATGTTTAGGATAGCACAATAAATAAGCTTTTCAACTTTTAATAGACTTTTAATTTTGGTACTCTGATGTCTGACAGGCCCTCATCCTCAAAAACAGCTGATGCAAGCAATCCATCTTGTGAGTGCACAATAACCAGGCGTTTCAACAAATTTTTTGGTTTTCTGTGCTTCTCTCATTAGATGTTTGGTGAAGTGAGAGCATGCATGCAAGCGAGAGCCGTGTGTTAGTTATGTGAGCAAATGAACTGCCTGTGGAGGTAATAGTGAGAGCTCAGCTGGACAGGAATGGCGGCCAAGGTCTCCCGGGGAAGCATGGAAGCAGTGGAACAGCTGCAGACTGTGAGGGGGGCTGGCTGACTCACACCTCTGCAGTAGGATGGAACCGGGGGATGGCTGCGGGGCGGTGGAAGCGAAAAGGGGGTGGGCTCGCCAAGGTGCCCTCTCAGGAGCCTAGTGATGGAAATTACCAAGGGCTGACAGATGATTTCCCACAGACAGAAGATGTTGGCTGCCACATTTCAAAAAACATTTTATACTTAACGAATAGCATGAGCATGGAGAATTCTGTATTCTTCTGGCTCCTCTCCGCTTTGAGGATGCTTTTTTTCTCATGGCCTGTCTGATTTTAAAAACATCAATAAGCAACAGCAATAAAAATGCTAATTCAAAAGTTTGACTCATAGCTGAACTCAAAATGTGCTAGCAACTGCTTGAGTATCCTTACCATTTTGTTTAGCACTTTAAAGACAATAACGTCCACTAACATTTAACGTCTTTTGCATATTAACTGCTGTGAACTACAGAAATCACAGACAGATATCCTTCTTTTCAGAAGCAGCTCATGCCCACCTTAGAACAAACAATGTGCCTCTTTGGCCATAGTCTCATTGCTATCCTGCTGTTCCAGGCAAGGAATCAGGGTTTGGCTAGTTAGCATGGTCCAGTGAGACCCTGCTGGTAGATGTAAGAACTACACCATCTGGCTTCAAAAACATTCATTGCCATTGAAGGCCATTCAAAAGCAGCCATGAATTCTGCCATATAATTTTTTTTTGCAAGCAACATATCAATCACAAATATTTCATTATATTAAAGTGGATAAAGTCCATATCATTTAAGGGTGTGTTCACACTTGTAGTTCGGTTCTCTTGGTCCTCTTGGTCCGGACCAAAAAAGAAAATGATACATTTAGTCCTGGTTCGCTTAGCGTTCACACTGACATTTTTAACACCGAACCTAATGATACAAAACCAAAGGCATCAGGAAAAAGTCACAACCTGATTGGACAGCTTTTATGACGTATATTTTTTGACGGAACTTGCCAAACATCCAAAACTATGCTGGCTGCTGGGCGAAATGCGCTCATTATATTTATATATGTATATATGGTGGTATTTTTACCAGCTGAGAACAAACGAAGAGCTAATAAAATGTGTAAAGGAGTCAAAACAGCGCCAGGAATTCCTCCGTTGCACACACAAATGAAGATATGCTGCAAGGACGGCTGACGGCGGTTCCGACGCCTGTACCGAACTGTAATGGGCAACATAGCTCCTATGATGAGAAGAACCAGGTATGCTTGAGGTCAGTATTAGGCAAATTACTTCCTGTTTTTGGTCCGTTTAGACGTCTTTGGTCCATGTTGTGTTCATATATCAATCGAACCGCACCAGAGTTCGTTTGGAAGCGGACTGAGACCCACTATACAGGCGGTCTCGGTCCATTTGTTTGGTGCGCACCAAGGTTCGGGTGACAACGTTCACACTTGTTCAAATGAACCACACTAACAAAGCAATCACATTAGAGTTCATTTTAATCAAACCAAACCTGCCAAGTGTGAACACACCCTAAGTGAATTGGTTCATTCAGACAGTTCATGAAAATTAACTGGCTAAAATAAATGATTCAGAGATTCACTTAAATTTAGCATTGGGAACTCATTTTAGTTGATTTAGTTCTTTCATTTTAGTGAGTCGGTTTGTTCGGGTGATGATGTTAGGTCATATTATTTAATTAAATAAATTAATTATAAATTATAATGTCTGGTTGTTAGGGTAAGGGTTAGGTTAGGGTTAGGTGAGTGTTAGAGTTATGGTAGGATTAGGGTTAGGTAGGGTTACTGCTAGTAAAGGGCTTGGGATTGTGTGCATTCTTCTGGTGCCATAAGCCAATCAGTGTTGTCATGATGTCATTTTCCTGGGGCTTCAGAGTGATTAGTCACATGAAATTTACAGCTCAGATGATTGGTCTAAAACAACTTGGCTGCAAAACTGAGTCCTCATGATTAAATATGGCATATTTCAAATTGCGTATTTCGAAGGGGCCATGCACCAGCCAAGCAACTACTATAGAGATGAATGGGTTCCAGGTTTCAGTCTTTCAGTCACCATCTTATCTCCTCTTCCTTTTGAATATGCCATGTGAAAAGATTTAATCTCAAAATGGGAGGGGGAAAAAACAACCATATTTTCCAAAATAGCCATCTGGCAGGACAGCTCTCAATGTTCCTATATCCACCTCCATCCAATTTCCCATTAAAGTCTCCACTCCACAGTCGCTCTGTTGCTGTGGATAGATCAAACATGCAGGAGCTAGAATATTCTGACAGGCCCAGTGTCCTCACTGCCACAGAATTCTCTGCGTGATTGATTCCATTACTCCATCCAACATCCTCTGGCCCCCCTAAAGCCCCCCCCCAATCCTCCACTTTCTGCCGCCATTTGCTGTTCATATTCCCTGTGCTTGAGGAAACATTCTTTTAGCTTATCTCTTGAATTAAAGGGAAATAGATCATACATTGTGCTTAAGGTGTTGGCATTTTCAAGCTCATGTTTGGCTACCTTTTTACTGTAGCGATCTTTCCAGTTCAAACAAAAATGATAAACTTTGAAGTAAAATGGAACCATGAACAAGAGGGATTGCATCCTGCTCTTTGGCTAATGTCTCAAATCCACTGTGTTGTGCATTTTTTTGTTATCAGAAGGAAAGCCAGGCAGCCAAAAATGGCTCAAATTATCATGTAGGAGAGGCTTGAATGTTTTCACATGATTTTTTTTTCTTTTTTCTTTTTTTTTCTTTTTTAAATGAAAGTCATGAATCAGTTTACCTGTGGGCTATTATGTTAATGCATCCGCATCTCTTCACGTCATAGCTCTCAAGCCATCATCTCTATTTATCCTTGACATGACAGCTGGGGATGGGGCTTGGGGTTGTACGGCATTCCACAGCAGTGAGCAAAACAGCTCACTTACAAACATCATACAGGAATACCTCTGCAGAGAATAACCACTTAATAATAAGAATAAAAAAGTGAATGTGTCATGCTCTTAACTAGGGCTGTCAATTTAACGCATTAATTTAGTAGCATACAGTTAATTATAAAACATAATTGATTGCATTTTTAAAAGCTTAAATGTCTAAATCTCGACACGGTGTCTTAAAAATGCTGCACTCTTAATGTGAGATGCTGCAGAAACAGGGAGATATGATGAAATGGCTAAATACTTTCATAGAGTGCACATTTACTGTACCTAGACTAACAATTAGAAAAATAGTTCAGATGGACGCAAGTATGCATCTTATGTGAAAAGTCTACCAAGAACAGATTGAAAACTTTTTATAAAATGGATCGCTATGGACTATATGCTTTAGTTTTAGACATTTCCCACCAAAACTCCACTTAGTTTACTCAATTAATGCAAGACTTGTATTACACATAGCTAACTATTAACTGGTATTGTATAGTATTTGGCTCAATTCTCGAATGAGAATTATTTTTTTCAAAACAATCATTTAAAATCTCTGAACAATTAGTTTCTTGTTCACACCAGATTTGAATTTCTTGTTCATTTAAGCAAATTGCACGTGTTTTGGCACGTGTGAAAAAGAGTATGTACAATTGTCTACAATTTGCACAATAACTAAATGCACATGGCTTGCTGATCAGAACTGATGAGTTGATTCTCAGTGAAATTTTCATACTCTTCACAGCTTCTAAACATTCTTTCATTGTGTGAGCCATCACATGCAAAATGATCCATTCAATTATCAAAATATGTTAGACATACATGTATATTCCATAAATATCTATTACATGGAATGTTGGTTATGTCTGCTAAATCTCTGGCCAGACCAACAAGAGCGACAGGATGTCCATCAAGAAGATGGGAACTTGTAGTGTTACTGTGGTGAGGAGGAGGGCGTGGCCATGCCGTTAGGATGTACGCCTGGCACTGAGTTGCCTAATCAGCGGAAGGGAGAAAGGGAAGAGCTAGGGACGCCAGAGAGAGAGAGAGACACGCGGCTGCTCTGTGTGTGTGTCATTATGTTTCGGTTTATGTTGGTGTCTCATTAAAGTCTTATTTGTTACTCTGGTTCCCGCATCCTCCTTTCCTAAACCGTTAAAGTTACGTACTGTGAGGAGTTTTATTTTTATTTTATTTTTGTTTTGCATGGATGTCATTTTGTGGCAATTTTCTCTTCACTATAGATGACTTTACATGTAAGAAATGTGTAAAATGGGCATGCAAATGTGAATTTTCTGTTTACATGTAACACATTGCTACAAAAATAAATTTACTGTATACATACAAATGTGCATATCTGTCACGTTTATGTCATGTTTATGTCCATGTCCATGTCCATGTTTTGTTTTTGGTTTCACATTCTGGAATATACTCACGTTTGAATAAACTACACCTGGGTTCCTACATCATCATCGTCTTCGTCTGCCTGTCATTGCTGAGCTTCGTTACAATATCCTTTTTCTGTGTACTACAATATTGTACATTATTAACTTTTCCCAGTAAACTTTTACCTACTGTTGAAATCGGTATCTAAAAAGCTCAGTGTGATACACAATAGCATACAGCTAGACAAAACTGACATTCTTGTAGAGTACAGTAAGCAGTCAGTGTCAACAAAAAAGTAGAACAAAAATGAAATTTGTATATAACATACATTTCCAGGGTTGACTGCCATCGATAAAAAACATCTAAAGATTTTGACCAGTACGGCTCATATGATGACAAAAAACTTCTCATTTTGGTTCCGTGGCCAATTTACTGAAACAATAACTAGGTTTTGAAGCATGAATTAAATGTTTTGGGTGAGTTACTACATTTTGCAGACATACAATAGAGTTGTGATGTTCAATAAAACAGTTGTGACAATTGCACTTACAGTTTAGAGAATGTTTATCTGTTACAATAATGTAATATCTTCATTTTGTTGGGCTTTCTCGGCAAATATTGATATATGTGATTACATTTTATTAATCAGCAGATCATGCAGTTAATTCAGTTACAATTTTTAATCGATTGACAGCCCTATTCATTTCATAAATGATTCCCTGAATGATTTGGAAAAATGCCATTTCTTATTGAATTATTGGATGTCACAGGTAAATAATTAACGCAAGTTAATACAAGACTGGATGTGTGTCCTTAAGAAAATATTTTCTATAATGTGGTGCCTGTTTCTTGTCACAAGATTTAAAATACAGAATGCAGAGGAGAGTGTATCTTTATTAACTAAGTCAAAAGATTGTCAGTGTTTCCTCAATGCTTTCTTTTCTTATCATTCCAACAATTTTATATAGAGTATCATAAGAATATGACACATTGTTGTATTTCAAATATCCACTTAGCCCAAGAATAAAATAATATGTTCCACATTTCTACTGTCATCCAATTCATCATGACAATTCTCAAATCAAATGGTCACAATTTGTTTTATGCTGTTTTTCTTTTAGTAATGGTGATTTGAGGTTTATCTTTGTGGTGGTAAAGAGCATGCTAACAATATACTTTGCTTCAAATAACCATATTTTGTGCTCAGAACCTGCCCAGAACCCATTAAGAGTTTGCCTGGTTGATAGGCTTCGTAAGAGGTTTCCATGGCAGCAGAACAATGCCCTTGCTTTCTTTTCTGATTTGTCATGTTTACGTGAGAGGGATTCCTTGCATATATTTTTTTCAGTTCCTGACTTTTTATTTTATTTATTTTTTTATGTATTGATGTAACATTTTCTACTGTAATGGTCCCTTTACAGCACACTCCCTTTGTTTACTGCTTGTCCAATGGTTTAGCAACCACCACATATCATCATTCTGAGGAGAGTACATTCATCTTCTTTAAACTGTCTGTGATATCCTAAACCAATACAAGAGCAAAGAGACAAAGGCATACAGTACAACTTTTTTTTTTTTTATCTAAAAAACTGTTCCGCCACAGCCCCATCCGTAAGGTTCAATTCCTCCATTGACATCAAACAAAAATGTGTTATATTTATATACACTGTTTATCAATGGTTTTAAATTATTTTATTTTTGACTGCCCTGATATTATTAATTCATAATTCCTGTTTTATATTTAAACAGAACATAATCTAAATCTCTCTATGTAACCCCTGGAACTTGCTTAAAGGAATAGTTCACTCAAAAATGAAAATTCTATAATAATTTACTCAACCTCATGTTGCTCCAAACCTATAAGATTTTCTGTTTGCTGTGGAACATGAAAGGCAGTTAGTTAGGCAGAATGTTAGGGACTAAAATCCTCAGTCGCCATTCACTTTCGTTGCATGCTTTTTTTTTTTTTTTTCAATACAATGAAAGTGAATGATGACTGAGCCTGTCATTCTGCCTAACATTTCCTTTTGTGTTCAACAAAAGAAAGAAAGATATACAGGTTTGAAACAACATGAGGCTGAGTAATTTATGACCAAGTCTTTGGTGAACTACCCCTTAAGCAAGTTCCAGATACCTGTTTTTGGTAATCACTGCTTTAAAACAACAGCAGGGGGGAAAAGGCAAAACAAAATAAAAAAGCACCAAATTTCTTTGTTAAGTAAAACTTTATTATAAAAGCATACAAGAAAGACTTTTAAGGAAATCAAGACCATTGTCTGTGCCCTCTTCTGTAATGTGCTTTTCAATGACCATGCTTTGGCCGTTTGGATACTAAAAAAGAGAGAGCAGTCGGTGGTGCACAGGGCCACATTAACCTATCAAACTGTGTCCTATCCTCTCTCCATCTCCTTGTTTGGGCCGGAGCTGGCTGATGGTGTGCTGTTGGCTTCTATGTCCTGAGTCAGCAATGGGACTGAAGTCAGCTCCCATCCTTCTGCCTGCAGCTGCTCCACGCAAAGGCCACAGCACAGAGTTGATGGTGTGGAAAATTGCATTAAAACCTGCAGGTCTTATTCTTCCAACCATCATGCCCATTTCATGTACTGAATCAAATGTGTCTAGTTACAGATTGACACCATTTTTATGGACAAAATTAATTTACAGCTTGATTATTGTTCAATGCTTATGTTTAATTACTTCCTGAGATGACAATAGAGTCAGGCCGGTGAAGATTTTGTTATCTTGGTAATCTTGGCAAACATTCTCAGATTCACCAGCGTTTCCTGTGTATTTTATGGATCCTGCACATAAATTATAATGACTGGTTGTCGGAGCCATGGCATAGTGGTAGTAAGTGTGCTCGTGAAGCTTAAGGAGTCATAGTACTTCTGTGGGGATGCAAGTTTGGGCCTGGTCTCGATCATTTACAGATCGCATTCTTTTCTCGCTCTCCACTATCCTATCCATAAAATAATAAATAAAAAAATAATAAATAAAAAACACACCTGTGTTCTAGCAGCAAACTGTAAAATTTAGCATTTCATTATTTCAGTATTCAAATAACCTTTCGTCCCTCTAAATTAAACCCAAGAGATTTTTCTTCAGTTTACTTTGGGGCAGATTTCTTCAGCAAATTCCTGTTTGAATTTGAAAATGTCAATTTTCATCTTAAAAAGATGATAAAAAGTATACAATACCTAACAAGGTGTAAATCACATCTTTCATGCAACTTTTCTCCAGCTGTGAAGAAATATCTGGTTAAGCACCTGGAAGGAATAAAAAAGATATGGGAATAAAAATATATAGTTTAGCCTTGCCATAACTTTGTGAATATGACACTATGCCACAGGTTATGTAATCCTGTGTTATAATTAACATAATTTTTTTTTTAACAAAACAATTCAACTCATTGGTTACCAGCACAAATGAGTGGAAAATAGCATGAGTTGCAATACATTTTAAGCATTTATGAAAAAAAAAAAAAAAAAAATAGACAGATAGATCAACCCTCCCAATTTGCTGATGGATCAGAAAATATTTCTATTTGTTGCTCATTGAGTATGAGGACAATATAGATTTAATTTTGTGAAAGCCCAGTGAAATGATCTTCTAGCTCACATTAAGCAAATAGAATACTTGCAAGTTCCCGGACATTTCTGGGGGGAATGGCCCTAGCCCTCACCCTCCAATCCAACAGGTCCCAGACATGCTCGATGGAACTGAGATCCGGGCTCTTCGCTGGCCATGGCAGAACACTGACATTTCTGTCTTGCAGGAAATCACCCACAGAACGAGCAGTATGGCTGGTGGCATTGTCATGCTGGAGGATCATGTTAGGATGAGCCTGCAGGAAGGGTACCACATTAGGGAGGAACATGTCTTCCCTGTTACGCACAGCATTGAGATTGCCTGCAATGACAACAAGCTCAGTCCGATGATGCTGTGACACAACGCCCCAGACCATGATGGACCCTCCACCTCCAAATCAATCCCGCTCCAGAGTACAGGCCTTGGTGTAACACTCATTCCTTCGACGATAAATGCGAGTCCGACCATCACCTCTGGTGAGACAAAACTGTGACTCGTCAGTGAAGAGCACTTTTTGCCAGTCCTGTCTGGTCCAACGAAGGTGGGTTTGTGCCCATAGGCGACGTTGTTGCCGGTGATGTCTGGTAAGGACCTGCCTTACAACAGGCCTACAAGCCCTCAGTCCAGCCTCTTTCAGCCTATTGCGGACAGTCTGAGCACTGATGGAGGGATTGTGCATTCCTGGTGTAACTCGGGCAGTTGTTGTTGCCATCCTGTACCTGTCCCGCAGGTGTGATATTTGAATGTACCGATCCTGTGCAGGTGTTGTTACATGTGGTCTGCCACTGCGAGGATGATCAGCTGTCCTTCCTGTCTCCCTGTAGTGCTGTCTTAGGCATCTCACAGTAAGGACATTGCAATTTATTGCCCTGGCCACATCTGCAGTCCTCATACCTCCATGCAGCATGCCTAAGGCACATTCAAGCAGATGAGCAGGGACCCTGGGCATCTTTCTTTTGGTGTTTTTCAGAGTCAGTAGAAATGTCTCTTTAGTGTCCTAAGTTTTTATAACTGTGACCTTAATTGCCTACCGTCTTAACGACCATTCCACAGGTGCACGTTCATTAATTGTTTATGGTTCATTGAACAAGCATGGAAAACATTGTTTAAACCCTTTACAATGAAGACCTGTAAAGTTATTTGGATTTTTACAAAATTATCTTTAAAATACAGTGTCCTGAAAAAGGGACGTTTCTTTATATATATATATATATATATATATATATATACACACACACACACACACAGTATATACTGTACATATATAGTATCTTCAAGCTCAAGTGATCTGCCCTTGACTGTTGTTTTAACACTCATTAATGTGCTGCCAGAAAATCTCTGTTAAATACAGTGAATCTAAATATTCACATCCAGTAGGTGGGAAGAAATTGAGATTGAACTCTTCTTTTTCATATACTGATGTCACTGTGGCCCATATCATGCATTTAGACAGATTGTACATTAAAGTGCACCATCAGGCGAGTGACATCCATTTGTCCTTCAATGTATATTTCTAGGCAATGCCAATAGGCAAGAGAAAATAAAAGGCTTTGTCCTGCAAACAAATGGATCAAAAGCCCCCTGTTTCAGCTCAATACCTCTCACTTATCAGCCAGGTAACGTTAGATAAAGATAATTAGTGTGCAGAGCCCTGCGGATATCCATGCTCTTGAGTGGGGCTTTTGGGGGCAAACTTGAAAGCCAGACTCCAAATGGTGTCTCTGCTGTCATAAGAGAAATCCAGTTCCCTGCTATACAAAAAGGTCTGGCAGGGCAAGGACCACTGACACTCAATTTCAGCCAGTTCTTCTGCAGTTATTAACATACAGCGCTAATATCATCCGATTCAAATGAATCACGCCTCCTGCCTCCATCTAATTCTCTCTCACTCAAAAGTAATTTAAAGATTTCATGTGGCGAATGTCCTCCTTTCCCACGAGAGCTGCAGACATAATCGGAATTGTTTCAGTACCTTTGAGCCCACTTCTGTGCAACTCTTTAATGTTGCTGCAGTTGCTCACAACTTCAGAATGCTGCAGAAGGAGAGAAGTGAGAAGAAAGAGGAATGGAAGCAAGGGAGGGGTGGGACAGACAAGTGAAGGAGGAAAAGGAGTATTTATGTAATTGTAGGGGCGGAGAGAGAGAGTGGAGGGACGTAATGTGCACAGGGAGGCAGCAGCTGGGAGGATCTGTGGTTTAGACTGACAGTTCTGCTGATTGTTCTTGGATAGTGAGATAGTTATAGTAGTCAGTTTATCTGCCTCCTCCACGAAGCGTAAATGACCAACCAACAGCACATTGCTCAGAGTGATGTTCTCATCTCAAAGCGTAGAAACCCAAGACTCCACAGCAGAATGCCTTCTTCCTTCGGTGTAACAAGATTCCCTGCCACTAAACGAGCTTCTACTCATCTACTATCACTGTACAACAAGCAGCTCACATGGGTTGCTCAACACCTGTATAATCTTCATTTATAGATGTTGTCAAGAATTTCATCAACCTGTCAAATCCAACCTGGTCTCAAAGAATTACATCACTATACCTATGTTTTTACAAAATAATTTTAACGTGGCTCATTGTATGTATTGTGGCAGTTTCCTGGTGAAATGAACACTAGAGGTGCTAAAACAACAATGACTTGTATTCACTTTCACACAAATCATGAATAAAATGTCAGATTATCAGTTCATAAACACATATTTTTCACCCTGTTCCCCACTCAAAGCTATCTTATGACAGTAAAACACTTTTGAGGTCAAAAATGTAAAAAAAAAAAAAAAAAAAAAAAACCCTAATAGGCCAAAAAATGGGCAACTGCAGTGGTACCCTTAATGAGACTAAAAGGTCATTTATTTTATTTATTTATTTTTTGTTTCCAGAGAAACAAAACATACATGTACCATTACAGGTACATTTAACTATTACATCCCAAAAACGAGTTATACATTTTAACTTGAGATACCAAAAAGGTCCTCTTAAAGTGTACCACCACCCCAGTGATGGCCATTCTACCTTAAATAGTACCTTTTTTTTTTTTTTTTTCTGAGCATGACTTGTAAGGCCATACATTTTAATGTTTGCATTATATACTGTAATCAACTACTGAATATTTACAAGCTTGTTGGAGCGTGAACAAATTGCGCTGTAATTAAACTTATGATGCAAAGGACCATGTTATGAGTCCTGAAAAGCACAACAATCAACACGTAAGCCAAATGTATCACAGAAGCACAATAAAATGATGTGGTTGCTTCAACAATTGCGCTTTTCATCTCACATTTGCTTTTTATGGCACTATCAGTTACGCTTATTTTGCAAAAATGTCGCAGCAGTCTGTAATGATTGCAGGAATGAGGTGAGAGAAAAAGGATCTAGATGCAGGCTTTTTAATAAAAACTCAAAGAAACTCAAACACAAAAATAGAACAAACCATTACATCCATGAACAGAAACAACTAATAAAAAACAGAGGAAAACCAAGGGATTAAATACATAAGGGGCAAATGAGGAAACAAGGAACACCTGGGACTAATAATCACAAGAACCAATGAAACAAAAGACAATGATAAGAACTACAAAACCCATAATCAACACATAAGACAGGCAGGGAAACAATAAACATGCATGATGTCCCCTAGTGGTCACTAGGGTAATTGTGACACAGTCACATCATTTTCATGAGATCAGGCTGGTCAATTCACATACTGGCAAACAGCACAGTCCAGAGGAAAATTGAATTGCTCAGAGATTGCTCTTTCATAGCTCTGGAGACTTATTCTCAGTTTATCTTTTGCATTTTCTCACATGAGACAATTGTTGACACTTTTTATAGCACAAAAATTAATGTAGATAGTGTGGGTTTGTATAGATCACGAAGGTCTTAAAACATTTAATGGGCATATTAATAAAATAAAATTCAGAATGCGAGACAGGAGCAAACCATCAATCTTTCTCTAATTTAACAATCATCATCTCTAAAGGAGAAATACTAATAAAAAGTCTTCAAATAGCAAAAAAGTAAAATAAAATGTCTGCAAAAATACAAAAAGTCTAAATATGTCACAATAGCATAGCTCAGATAATCTGGTCTTGAAAGAATTTGATGAGAAAAGTTTTACTTCAAACTGAAATCTCTGACTTTTGATTCCAGATTTTGTTATTTTTGCAAATCCAGTACTGTGTGGCACATTTGGGATCTCTACATGTGAAATTCCAGAGGATAAACATGAGAGATTTCTCGAGCCTTGCTCTCAGATGAAAAATATGAGAAGCAAGAGACCTAACCAAAAGTCTCTTTTAATATAATTCCTGTATAGGAAAAACAATTGAGTTAGAAAAAAAAATGACGAATTAGGGTGCATGGCTTTCAGTGTTCACAGCAATGGACATTTAATGTGTGGTGAAGCCTGTGGTGAGTTTATCTGCAGCCTTCTCATTAGGTTGTCCACAGAGAACAACAGAAAAAGCCATCACTGCTGTGTATGCAAGCCAAATGAAAATGTCACCCAGACCAGGGAGCAGCTGTCTGCTCCCAGCGGAGGCTCAGTCTGGCTCCAAGGCCCTGCAAGGCTGTTCAGGCCTGCAAAACACAGGGCCTCTACTGGACCATGGAGACACAGGCTATTAATGAGGAATGGACAGTGGAGGGACAGGAGCTGGAAAGGGTCCTTACAGACACAATTACCATTTGTTTCTGAAGCTCATTTAATGGAGCAGCACAGTATTCATGACAACATATGGTTGTCTCCTGTTGTCAATGAAATCATTTATATTCATATTTGCAAGAGATGCAGTATGTTTTTAAGGAGCTCGGGGACAAAAAGTAAGCAACAACATGAAGGGCAAAATGTGGATTTTCAATGTTTGCTTTAACAATGCATGTGGCTAATCTGTAATTTATGCCAACGCTTTGTGGTAAAATCAGTGCATATCTAACTGCTGTGAGTCAGGTTGGACAAACAGAACATCTATGTAATATTAATGTGCCTGGTTTCTATTGGTTTAACCACAACTTTATTCAGTTAATACCTGAAGGGGGTCCAGACTCTGCATCCTACTGAGAGAAAGCATGGGTGAGGTTATGCACACACTTGAACTTTGCCATTCACAGACTAGAGACCGTATATATATATATATATATAATATATATATATATATATATACACACACACCGATCAGCAACAACATTAAAACCACCTGCCTAATATTGTATAGGTCCCCCTAATGCCGCCAAAACAGCACCAACTCACATCACAGAATAGCATTCTGAAATGATATTCTTCTCACCACAATTTTACAGAGTGGTTATCTGAGTTACTGTAGACTTTGTCAGTTCGAACCAGTCTCGCCACAAGGCGTTTCCATCCACAGAACTGCCCTTCACTGGATGTTTTTGGCACCATTGTGAGTAAATTCTAGAGACTGTTGTGTGTGAAAATCCCAGGAGATCAGCAGTTACAGAAATACACAAATCAGCCCATCTGGCACCAACAATCATCCATGCAATTGTCTAATCAGCCAATCATGTGGCAACAGTGCAGTGCATAAAATCATGCAGATATGGATCAGGAGCTTCCATTAATGTTCTGTAAAAAAATATTTTTTTTCCTCCAGAATTATGCAGTATTTGGCAAAGACCTTATAACTTTGTTACCTTTAGTTTTATCAACATGGGAAAGAGACCACTATACCAGTCGCACAGAGACCTCTTAAATGATATCAAACACATACAGTTGCATTCTTTGTTTTCATGGTATTTGTTAAATTTTGAAATATAAATCTTATGCCTTTGTGCTGGTCCAGAGCTGTTGAAGGGGAGAATGGGGAGAGAGAAGGGGGGGGGGGAGCAAGGTCATTTGCAATTTATCATACTGTGGTGATATTCAGGTGAAGATTTAAGCTTTGTAAAACAATGCAAAGGCGATTTGCAATTTATCACACGTGATGATATTCAGGTGTATATTTCAGCTTTTGTGAGAGAGTTCTATGACGTTGATTCTCGCAGAGTTCTTTGACTAATACCGGAAATGGCGCCTTTTGGTTGTAGACATTCTGGTGCCAGCCTTACAGTTCACATCAGAATGGGGAAAAAATTTGATCTCAGTGATTTGGACTGTGACATGGTTGTTGGTGCCAGATGGGCTGGTTCGAGTATTTCTGTAACTGCTGATCTCCTGGGATTTTCATGCACAACAGTCTCTAGAATTTACTCAGAATGGTGCCAAAAACAAAAAACATCCAGTGAGCGGTAGTTCTGTGGACGGAAACACCTTGTTGAAGAGAAAGGTCAACAGAGAATGGCCAGACTGGTTCGAACTGACAAAGTCTACGGTAACTCAGGTAACCACTCTGTACAATTGTAGTGAGAAGAACATCATCTCAGAATGCTATTCTGAGATGCGGGTTGGCGCTGTTTTGGTGGCACGAGGGGAACTTACACAATATTAGGCAAGTGGTTTTAATGTTGTGGCTGATCAGTGTGTGTATATATATATATATATATATATATATATATATATATACACATACAAAAGAACCTGAAACTAAATAAACTCATTTTGATTACTCCATAACTAACAAAAATAAAAATTAAAATGACCTCAAATTAATTTGTTTTTTTTATATGCAAAATATAATAAAATTTGAAACCATTTAAAATCATTAAAAATGAAAAAAGCCACTAGATTGCGATAACACTTGTTAGCTCTGAGAAATTTAATGGAGTTAACAATATTTAAATTATATCAGTTAACACATTAACTTTGGCAGCCCTAAATACAAAAATAAATAAATAAATAAATAAATAAACAAAAAAACAAAAACAAATTACTGACACTTAAAAACTGAAACAAATAAATAATTAATCAAATAAATAAATAAACTAAAACAAACAATCATAGGGCCTTATTCATGAAACAGAATGGCATTATGAATGATTTACATAAAGATTATTTCATCTCATGTTTCATTAATAAAGCCAATAGAGTGAAAACTATTGAAAACTAAAATGAAAGGACAAATATAAATATATATGTAGTAACCCTGGAGTGGACTCCAGAAATTAGAGTTCTCTATCCCACTGTCCCACATAACCATCGTTGATAGTTTTCTTTTTCAAGAACTTCCATGTTTTCTGTCCATTTTGTTGCGTTTACTCGTAATGTTTGAAATGTGGCTATGCAAAAAACGTAAGTCAGTAGGTACGGTGTATAATGAGATCACAGGTGGCAAGAGTGCTAATTGGGTTATGAATAAAACAACAAATTTGCATCTTTTCTTATTTTTAGATTTGTTCTTGCAAGTGAATTCTTGCAATGCCACAGCAGATAATTTTTTATTTATCTATTTATTTACATGGTGTTAAATTCTACAAATGGTCGCACCAGCGCTTGAGTTGGTCGCACCGGTCCAACTGAAAGAAAATTTGTTTTCTTTCCCGGTTTCTTTCTTTTTATCAGGATCTTGATTATTAAAATACAGTCATCTGAAGACAAACAAAGGCTTTTTCTACAATCAGAGGTTCCATTTTATCCATAGTTTTAACTGTGGCATTTGCAATAAGATCATAGTAACCAAAAGTAAAAGTAAAACCATGATTAGCTGTAACCATAAAACAAATTATGGCATTTTTCGTAAGCAAAACACATCCAGAAATTAAATTGTATTCTCTCACTACTATATTGATATAAGTTCATGGTAAATATTTTTTTAAATATCTGTGATGTGTGGATTGAAAGCTTACCATTTCTGTCTGTTCATTGTGCAGATTTCTCCTTTATTCCTGTTTAGAATGTTGGGGCCGTTTAATACAATTTTAAACTGGTTTAATCATCGACACATTATGGGCTTTCATAGAGGTTTTAAACAAATAATCAATGACGAATTCATGACCCAGCCCATGCTTCTCGCAGCTCTGTTTATGATGATCTGCACGACTGAGCGCTCGAGACCGGTCCACTTGTAAATGCACATCTCTGCGCTGATCTGTCCATTGAGCAGCGTTGACTGATCCGGGTAAAGCTGTTTCCTTTCACATTTGGAACGTTTGCCGTTTGATATTTCTCATACGGAACAAAAAACAACAGAGCACAATCAGGGAGTCAGCCAACTTTGTAGTCGCACAAATGTGACCTCTTGCAAAGTTTAATCGCACTGTTAGGAAAGATGGTTGAAAGGAGCCCTGATTTATTTTGTGGAATCTGGTAATTTTCCACGGCACACCTGACAAAAACTAGTGTGCCGCGGCACAGTGGTTGGGAAGCACTTATATAGAGCATGACTTGAAAGGCCAGACATTTTAACATTTGCTTTATATAATCAACTACTATATATTTACAAGCTTGTTGGAGTGCGATCAAACCATGCGGTAGATCAACTCATTCACTTATGATGCAAAGGAATGTGATACATGTCCTGAAGAGCACGAAAATCAACATGTGAGCCGAAATGTCATAGAGGCACAATTAAATGATGTGGTTGCTTCAGCAATTGCATGTTTCATATCACATTTGTTTTTTATGACTCTGTCGGTTACATTTAGGTTTAAGGTTTAGGTTAGGGAGGTAGTTTTTTTAAATTAAAATTTCAGTAGACCATTAACCTTAAAAATCTCATCTGTTTGGGAGAAAATTATCTTGCTTTTAGTACCACTCAGTGGACATTTTACCTAGAATTGCCGCAATACATTTCATGGACCATGTAATATCATTTAGCAAAAATGTTGCAGCAGTCACGTATGAGATCAGGCTGGTCAAATCACATGCTGGAAAATGTCTCGGTTACATATGTAACCTCGGTTCCCTGAGACGAGGGGAATGAGACATTGCATCACTAAGCTGACTCATATGGGGAGTGTCCTTCTACACTACCTAGTTGAAACCTCTCTACAATGACAGCAATTCTAATATTAGCTATGGTGTTTGAGCCCTGCTCTTTTAGGCGCGAAGCTGTCTGCTATAAAAGTGGGCGCGCCAACACCGTTCCTCCGAATTTTTTGACTGAGGGACAAAGAGCGTATCTCTCACACCTCAAAGAACTCTGAGTCTTGTAGTGCGGCCAGCTTACACAGTGTCTCGTTCCCCTCATCTCAGGGAACCGAGGTTACATACGTAACCGAGATGTTCCCTTACGACTCAGTACACTTGACATGTGTCACTAAGCTGAGGCATATGGGGAACAGAGTCCCATCATGCCGCACTACACAACTGTAACGTGTTCACATGATAAACAAGGAGGAGGTGGGAACCGGCTAAGCAGTCAACATAAATTTTAATTGCACAAATGGACAAAACACACCATAAAACCGATGCACACACAACTTCGTGCGTTTCTCTCCCTCTCGAACTGGCGTCCCCTGTTCCTCTTTATCCCTCTCCTGGCTGTATGGGCTGATTAAGCGCCGGGTGTCCATCATTATGGCCCAGCCACGCCCTCCTTCTCATCACAATGACATAACCTTCCAGAGAGGAAACATGATGCCGCAGTGCCATGGGACGGCATGAGTATGCCGCAAGTGAATGACCCTCATGGTCAGCCAGGAGGGAAACACTCAAAATATATATATATATATATATATATATATATGAACTATGGTCATATAGTATGGATTAACCCCTTCACGAACCCAGTCAGAAAGGATGTTTATTTATAATGAAGTGCCTGTAACTTTGGGAACACAACGGTCCGAATGCAGGCAGTTGTGTAAAGTGACAGGGAGCCGAACTTAAAAGAGGGGCATAAGTATATATTTGGCCAATAAAATAACAAGCACTCAAGACAGAGAGAACTTGTTTTGAGAGGGATGTTATGTCTAGGTTGTAAAACCTTGCGAATATGTTTTGAGAAGACCATCCTGCTGCAAAACATATGACTTGTAAGGACACACTGTTTGTCCATGCCCATGAAGAGGCCACTCCTCTAGTTGAGTGTACTTTAACACCATTGGGCAATTTGTACCCTGCGACTCGTAAGCCAGGATGACCGTATCAATGATCCAGTGAGAAAGTCTTTGCTTGGAGATGGGCATTCCTTTCATGAGACCAAGTTAGGTCCCAAGTCGGGGCTGTAGCCGGGAGAGGGGGATTTAGCTGCCCTGCTCCCAAGGAATTATGATTAAATCATGTTTTTCTATAGAGGTACTGGTTTCAGGTGCATGATACGCAGATATAGTCAGCATATAAACTTTGAGCATAGACGGAGTGAGCCCTGCATCCGATCGCTCTAAAGAAATTTGTGAATTTCAGGTATGGGGCAGTTCACTGGGTCTTTGCCGTGTGAAAAGCACCAATTAGTGAACACGTTCCATTTCAGTGTGTAAAGGCGTCTCATAGACAGCGCTCTATCCTGTAATATGGTGCTCATAACTGACCGAGCCAATTCTGGCTCGTCCGCTGTGCTCTGTTCAAAGGCCACATGTGTAGGCTTCGCAGCTCTGGCTAGGGATGCCAAACCGTGCCTTGTGCCATACGTGGGCCAGCGCGTCATGGCAACAAATATACGCCACTACTGTTGTGTTGTCCGAACGGATCTGAATGTGGTGATTCACAATATCGGAATGAAAAGCTCTCAAAGCTAGAAAGACAGCCTGCAGATGTCCAAGTGTCGAAAGTCAGGCGTCCATTACACACCGTGCCCCAACCTGTGTTGGATGCATTTGTTGTCAGCACTTTCCTTCTGAAAAATTGTCACAGCATATCACCCTGTTGGTAGAAGGCTGGTGCTGTCCATGGTGCTAGAGCAGCCAGACAGTGCCAAGTCACCGTGATGTGCATGAAAATGAATTTACTTCAGTGGCAATATTTTTCAGTTTGAACTGAAACAGACAAAGAAGAATGGTCTGTATGCGCTCGTTCGTGAGGTGTGCATGCATGAACTCCTAAAAAGGAGATTTACTGGCTGGGGAAAAGTATGACATTTGACCAGATTTTCCATATGGCAAAGCAGCAAGTCTCTGTGTTTGCTCAGTAGTGCCTCTGATTGGCTAGTAATAACCTATCGCTGAGGTAATTCAAAACACGCACACCATTCATTTTCAGTGGGGTGAACCCCGCATCAATACATTTTGTGAACATGCGGGGAGCCAGAGACAGACTGAAATGAAGGACTTTAAATTGACACGCAGTTCCTTCGAACAGGAAACTAAAAAGCTGCCTGTAACACGGTGCAATTGGAACATGAAGTGCGCGTCCTTCAGATCTATTGATGCAAATCTGTCCTGAGGACGGATGTGTGATAAGATCTGTTTCTGAGTTAACATTTTGAATGGGTGTGTCGCGAGTATGTGATTCAAGCGTCTCAGAACTAGAATGGGCCGAAGCCCGCTGTCCTTCTCCAGAACGAGGAAATAACGACTGTAAAACCCACTGTGTCTGCCGCCATCTGTGGTTGGACCACAGATTGTGCTCGATCATTGTAAACACTAGCTCTGACATGCCTGTTTGGACTTGCCATGCTTTCACGCAGTGGGACAGCAGGCTTATTAATTCTTAAATAAGCCTTATTAATTCTTTAAAATTGGATCGTATAACCATGTTCGATCGTTTTTAGCACCCAGTTGGAATGCCAGTTAAGAGCTTGCCACGCGTCCATGTAACGGGACAGAGGGCAATTTGGTATGTTCAGAACAAGATATAATGCGCCGCTCACTATTGGGAAGCAGTTGTGCGAAATGTGTGGGCTTTGAAGTGGGAAAGCCCTTTATTGAAAAAGTATGAGCATCTCGTGTGAGTGCTGTACTCTTTTTGCAATCTTTGTATGTTCATACATGATAAAATGTGCCACTTACCATTGGGAAGCGGTTGTGCATAATGTGCAAACTTTATTACATGTGATTAATGTGAGACACAGAAAACAACATATTGAACAACATTTTGAACAACAATATTCTTTTCTCGACAAACAGCAGTGGGGAAGAGGGGAACAGCATTGTGTCAGGAGTGTTTTTGCTGCGTGAGGGGGTTTTTCCCGTTGGCACAGGGCTTGCTCTGAGGCAGCTGCCTTCGTTTGGGCCACGGCTTGCATGGCTTTACCAGCGGTTCGGCGGTGACATTTGGCGGCGCTGAGGCAGCTGGTGTGGGGTTTTTAGCAAGGTGCTGGGCCGAGACACAGCGGGAGCAAGTCAGTTGTGATGAAATACTGCTCCGTTTTGGCATAAAATGTCTCATAGCCTGTGAGTGTTGCTGAGTCATGACGTAGCGCTCAGCAAATCTATCCCCAGAGCCTCCGAAAAGGACACTGGAGCATCAAATACAGCATCTTCTCCCACGTCACGCATTTCCGTGAGGGTCAACCAGATGTGACAATCCAAAAACACCAGGTTGCTCATTGACTTGCCAATGGCCTGTGCAGTGAATTTCATGGCTCGCAGCACTAAGTACGTAGTGGTGCGGAGCTCTTTGAATGTCTCTGGATCGTAGCCTTGCTTGTCCATTTCTTTGAGGAAATTGGAGCACCGTCATTGCGTGGAGTGCTGAACCAGTTTGGCCCGCCACTGAGTATGCTTTTCCAGCCAGTGCGGATATCATTCGACACGGCTTGGAAAGATGAACAGGGCATGATTTCCATGCCCTACCACTCGCCGGGCAGAGATGTGCCACTTTAGCCTCTTTCGGGGGGGGGGGGGGGGGGGTTGGGGGGTGTTTGTTGGGCATAACTTTTGTCGTACCCTTGGTCTACTTTTTTGAGAAGAGTGGAATCGTTATCCACTGACCACCACTAGATGCAGCAAGAGACATAACATTATCATCCTCGGTGTCAGAACCACCGAACGTGACGAGGTGGCAAGCTCCTACACAGGGCCGAAGCTCATCACGCACATAATTTATCGGCATAGATGCAGTACATAGAGATTGAGGGTCTCGCGGGGCATGTGCTGGCATGAGGTCCACCTCAAATTTGACCTCGCGGCCCCGCTGTGCCTCCTCGTGTGATCCCTCGGGAGTGGGAGGGCACGTTAGGCTGAACTGTCCCTCAGAACGAGGGCAATTCGTGAGCAAAGCGTCTTGAGACTCATGCCCTCACAGTGAGGGCATACCCAGTGAGGGTATGTGTATGGGTATACACATACATATACACGATAACACAATAGCCTATAAGGATGCAAAATTCCTGCCGAAGTGCTGTGGGGAATCAGGAAGCTGAAGTGGCCTGTTCACCAGCGAAGCGTCAAGGCAGAGTAAATGTTCACTGGAACACTGCAGGGGAGCGGAGAGTCTTCTCGTTGCTGTGAAGATCCTGCCCGCTGACTCGTGTATGTTGACAGCGAAGTAGTAGAGGGCTTCTAGATGAGAGATAAATCACTGTCGTGAAAGAAGAAAATTCTGAGGAATGGTGTTTGCGCGCCCGCTTTTATAGCGGACAGCTTCACGCCCAAAAGGGCCGGGCTCAAACACCATAGCCAATATTAGAATTGCCGTTATTGTAGAGAGGTTTCAACTAGGTCGTGTAGAAGGACACTCCCCATATGCATCAGCTTATTGACACAATGTCCAGTGTACTGAGTTGTAAGGGAACAACTAAGTCCAGAGAAATTATATTTAATAAAAATGTAATTATTAATGCTGTCAGTCAATTAACCACATACATTTTTTTTGGGATTTAATCGCGATTAATTGCAGATTATGAAAACGCTGACATTTCACACCATATATAAGTCTTTTCCTGTCAAAACTAATTGATTTCCATCTTAGGGAACAAAACAATATCTAACAACATAACGCTTTATTAACATTTTCCAAACAAAGCCTTCCACAGTTTAAAGATATAAATGCAATAAAATAGCAACAATTAAAGTAACATTAAACATTTCCCAAAGTCTGAGTGTGAGGTTGACTAATTGAAAGAACTAGTACTCACATAGGTTGCATATTCATTGCAATGTGCATTAAATCTCTTCATCTGTCATCATCCGCAATATTAATCTGCCTGTAGACTGTGGCTATCCACTTTGCTACAGCAATCATGAAGCCGTATTCAGAGCATCAATGCCAGCATCAAGCGTTGCTTTGAACTCAAGACAAAAGCATCTCATTCTGTGTTTTGGTGATAGTGAAGACTTGACATGCTTCTGTGGTAATTAAAATATGCCTTACATAGGCTGTATTTTTCAGCCTATGTAAGGCTTGATTTCTGTCGCAAGTCCTATCTGGGCTTGTTTTGTACATCATAGCGCTAAGAGGTCCTTTCTCCATAATTGTATCACTGACAGGGAAGCGCTGTTGTGTGTGTGTTTGTGGTGTGTGTGTCACTGTAATGACTCGGGGCAGACACATCACAAAGGTCCCGCCCTGCCAACAAGAGTTTATGCTGTATTAACAGTAAATGCATTAATTGCGTAGAAAAAACCCCACTAACATTTCTAAATTAAATTAAGCACATGCTTTGATGCGTTAATTCTGACAGATCTTTATATTATACATATTTTCCACTGATAGATTTCTTACTCACTAATTGGCATGTGGGTTTGGAAGGTAAGGTTTTTGTAAAGGATAGGCAAATTATGGTGGCACCTTCCTCTTTCTTTTCTAATAATCAGCAACATTACAATTTTTTGCAAGGGACTCTGAATTGTTTATTTGAACCCTTGTTTGGGGGAAACAGGACAGAGAAACAATGTGACTACAATGTGTGTAACAACAGTTGATGCATTTTGATGTACATGCAACACGTCTTCAGTTCACGTATGCCATTGAAAGTGCATTCTTGAATGCTAAATGAGTGATTGAATGCAGAATGAAGTTAAATGTGGGAAGAATTTCAAATAAAAAGAGGGGCACTGAGCTTAATTTACATTGCATTTCTTAACTCTTGTTCATGATTAATTCATTAATTTTAAGACCTTAGAGACACCCATATTGAAACTGACATCCAAACATGTACATGGCAGGCGAGGATGGAGGATCTAAGTGCAGCTTTTAAATGGAAACAAAAGACGAACAAAGTAACTCAGAATTAAAAATGAAAAACAAAACACAGGGAAATACATGTGGAGACTGACAAAGGAACCAGGGAAAACAAGGGCTTAAATACACAGGGGCAAACAAGGGAATGAGGAACACCTGTGGAAACAATCAGGGGAAAACCAATCATAAAATGAAAATACAAACTAACAGGAAACAGGAACTAAACAAGAATTTCAAACAATACAAGATTTTTTTTTAAATTAAAAAAAATAAATATTGTCCATGGGGTGTGGGGAAAAACAGTTATTTCAGGGGGGCACAAGGGGTAAACAGGCAGTTCAAGGGGGCACAAAGGGAGCAGAGGAACAAGGCAAAGTTAGGGAGGCTTGAAACCAAGGCGGAGCCGGAGGGATGGAGAGCCAGGGCGACGCTGCAGGCTCGAAGGACCAAGTGGACCAGAGCAAATCAGGCGGATGGCCAGCGACCAGGGAGAACAGAGCAGATCAGGCGGACGGCCAGAGAGATGACCCTCAAGGTGGGGACTGGGTCAGGAGGCCTGGGAGGTGCTGGGGGAATAGTCTCTGGGGGCGGAACCATTGGGGGAAATAGTCTCTGGGGGCAGAGCCGCTGGGAGGCAGAGCTGTGGGAGGCTCGAGACAAAGAGTCCTGGATGAATGGGGAATGACCTCCATGGTCGTGTACACGGGAAGAGACTCGGGAACGACCTAAGTGGTCATGTACATGGGAAGAGACTCTGGAACGACCTCCGTGGTCGTGTACATGGGAAGAGACTCGGGAACGACCTCCGTGGTCGTGTACACGGGAAGAGACTCGGGAACAGAAACTTTTCTCTTCGTCCTCTGGATGGCCGAGGCTGGCAACTCGTTGACCGTGGCAGGCGTGGGTGCTGGCTTGTTGACCGTGGCAGGCGCGGGCTCGTTGACCGTGGCAGGCATGTGTGCGGGCTCGTTGACAGTGGCAGGCGTGTGTGCGGGCTCGTTGACAGTGGCAGGCGTGGGCGCGGGCTCGTTGACCGTGGCAGGCGTGGGCGCAGACAATTTTTGAGGTAGGGTCTTCATGGACCTACGCACCGACATCAGTGGCAGATCATACAACTTCGAGACAGGGGCCTTCACTGTGGAAGGGATCTCAGAGACCACTGAAGCCAGGGTCAGAGTAGGGAGAGGAGGATCCTCTGATTCAAGAGTGTCCAGGGTTAACCTCACATATTCCCTCCATGTGTAGTCTCCCATCTCAGGCAATTCCCTCCACCATAATAAGTTAAACCTATTCGGTATATTGCCTTGAGATGGGAGTCCTCAAAACCTGTGAGGCTGGCAATGGTGCTGAAGCCAAGGGAGTATTCCCTAATGGGTAAATCCTCCCGGCTCAACAGAGTTAACATAACTGCTAGATCCATTTTGTAGGGTCAGGCTTTCTGTAACACAGCAGGCATGGATGGAGGATCTAAATGCAGCTTTTAATGGAAACAAAAGATGAACCAAGTAACTCAGAATAAAAATGAAATCAAAACACAGGGAACCCAGTACAGAGCATGACAATACATGTGAAGACTGACAAAGGAAACAGGGAAAACAAGGGCTTAAATACACAGGGGCAAACAAGGGAACAAGGAACACCTGTGGAAACAATCGGGGAAAACCAATCATAAAATGAAACTACAAAAGGACTAAAAATTAACAAGAAACAGGAACATGGGAACTAAACAAGAATTTCAACATAAAAGTCAATACAAAAAACAGGGAATATGTGACAGTACACCATATGTCTTTGAATAATATCTAGGATGTGGAACCACAGGTAAACCAGAAAACAGATACAAATAACTAAAAATGTTCATCAGATAGAAAATATTATTTTTATTATTATTATATATATATATATATATATATATATATATATATATATATATATATATATATATATATATACCCTACTGGTCAAAAGTTTTGAAACACTTACTCATTCTTTATTATATTTTATTTTTCTTCACATTTTAGAATAATAGTAAAGTCATCAAAACTATGGAATACCATAAACGATGGAATGATGGGAATTATGTTGTAATTTAACTGTGTTATATTTTAGCATCTTCAAAGTAGTCACCCTTTGCCTAGAATTTGCAGACATGTACTCTTGACATTTTCTCAACCAACTTCTTGAGGTATCACCCTGAGAACCTCCTGGTTTGACAAAGTGAGCACTCACCGATCTATTTTTTGTTGTTTTGAGGTGGTTTTGGTATCTCTAACAAAATATTTCAAGTTAAGATAAAGAAAGTGGTGATGATAAAAATTATAATGCTAAAGAGGAGGAGGGTGAAGAGTGGAGAGATAAAGGAGTGAGAGATGATGATGAAGTTGATGATGGTGATGCCCTTTACCAGTGTCACAGACTGGTGGTAATTAGTCCCAATGGGTTCATAGCTGTGAGGTGTATTTAAATAAATGCCCATGTTTAGGCCAGCACATGGACATTAGATGGCTCTGATGATTGTGCTTTTGGCATTTAAAGCTTTTGACTCACACTAGGAAACTGCAGGAATTTCAATTTACTTATGTATTCCCTTTAGTAAGAGATTCACCCTAGTCGACCAGTGTTTTTTTGTTTTTTGTTTTTTTTCGGTTTGGTTTGGTGATCATCATATTTTTGTAATAACAGTTGTGTAAACAAGTGAACACAATAAAACCCCACTGAAATACATTAAAGCAAGGGTCAACTATATAATAAATATAGATTTTAACCTCAAGGTTAAACTATGTTTAGCACATTGCCATTTTCATAAATGTCAAGCTGGGGCAGGTTGCTGACATTTTTGCTGTTTCATAAATTGTTTTGTGCTTAAAAATGGTTTGACTATTTAAATTTTGTTGAAAATCTATTAATTAGCCTATAATATTTAATTGCAAGTTCCAATTATGACAATGTATATATAGACAATGTCCATATAGAGTGACTTTATGTAGCCAGATGTTGAGGTGTATGCCAACAGAAAATGACTTTCTAAAATAAACCTACCCTGAGACATATTCAATGGGGTAAAAAGTGTGACAACTATCCCCAGTCTCCCCTATAAGAAATATAGGAAACAGCAAGAAATAGACCATATAAACAAACAATCAAAAGTGATTTGTCAATGTTTAAATGAGTTTAGTTTAAGACCATAAGAGAATTCCTGTCCCTGCACCATAGTTACTCCATTTTTTCCTGTTTATGGGGAAGCATCTGTTCAGAAGGACTCCAGATCCAGATCAAAAGCCACTCCATGGTCATGCCGCTGAGCAGCACTATTACTGATGTGAAAGGCTCTGGCCACATCCAAACAGATTTTTTTCAGTCCAACCAATTTCCCTTCCATCCAATAGCTCATGCTAAGCAGCCCCTAACACATGGCTGTCCATGCTCCTCCTCAGGCACCCTGAAAACAAAATCAATTTCAGTAACCCTGCCTGCCAGCAGCCACTAATGGTATATGCAGGGTGAGGGTCATTAATATGTGTGGATGAAAAATGCAGAACAGAGCAATGAGAGGGTTGAAATATGTGGAAAGGGACACAGTGCTGATTGTTGGATTGTTGATAATTCACAGTTAATGCCAGATGACACTGAATAACAATTCCATATAATCCTTTCCTCAGGCCTCATTCAAATCCACACAAAACAAGTGCTAACAGTGGCTACTCTTTGACTATGTTCTGATGACAAGATTTCACTGCCAGTTGGTTTTCCAAAAGTGATAAAATCAACATGGATTTATGCACCTTTCCAAGCTACAAGTCCCTCCAAAAAAATAAAATAAAATAATAATAAATTAAAATTAAAATTAAAAAAAAGTTGCAGTCTAAACTCCATATTACTAATACAAGTAACTAACTACACTGAAGCTATTTAAAGAGGTAAAATCTTTTTAAATATAACTAATAAAATTGGATGATATTATTTAATTCTGCAATCAGAGCAATTTGCAGTCTGGCACAAAAACCATGAAAGGTGATTGACATGAATGTCAATTAAGGTCACAGCACTAAATTAAAACGATAACTTTATACTAAGTACAACCAATAAAACAAATAAGCAAATTTATATAACTGTTTTGAAAACAGATACGACACAGATATAACCGCAACATTTAACTTTTTTTGCAAGGGACTCTGTGAATTGTTTATTTGAACCCTTGTTTGGGGGGACAGGACAGAGAAACAATGCATCTCCACTGTGTGTAACAACAGCTGATGCATTGTGCATGCAACACGTCTTCAGTTCACGTATGCCATTGAAAGTGCATTCTTTTTTTTTTTTCTCCCAATTTGGAATGCCCAATTCCCAGTGTGCTTTTAAGTCCTCGTGGTCACCTCAGTTTGCCTCAGTCCGGGTGGCAGAGGACGAATCTCAGTTGCCTCTGTGTCTGAGACCATCAACCCGAGCATCTTATCACATGGCTTGTTGAGCGCGTTTCCACAGAGACATAGCGCGTGTGGAGGCTTCATGCCAACATTAGTGCGATCACGAGGAGGTTACCCCATGTAACTCTACCCTCCCTAGCAACCAGGCCAATTTGGTTGCTTAGGAGACCTGGCTGGAGTCACTTGCATGCCCTGGGATTTGAACTAGCGAATTAGCGAATTCCAGGGGTGGTAGCCAGCATCTTTACCACTCAGCTACCCAGGCCCCAGAAAGTGATTGAATGCAGAATGAAGTTAAATGTGGGAAGAATTTCAAATAAAAAGAGGGGCACTGAGCTTAATTTACATTACATTTCTTAATGCTTGTTCATTATTCATGATTAATTCATTAATTTTAAGACCTTAGAGACACCCAGATTAAAACTGACATCCAAACATGTACACCACATGTCTTTGAATAATAACTAGGATGTTGAAACACAGGTAAACCAGAAAACAGATACGAATAACTAAAAATGTTTATCAGAAAGAAAAGATTATTATATATATATATATATATATATATATATATATATATATATATATATATATATATATATATATACCATGTTTGTTTGTTTGGACATGTACCATGGTAATAATAGCAATATTTTGGGGACAACCTCTGTCTCGGTTATACCATGTTTTTTGGACATGTACTATGGTAATTATATGGTATTCTTTGACATACCTTGAATAACCATGTACTATGTACAGTATACTACCAAATATGGTATATGGAAATTGTAATTATTCAATATCACGGTAGTGACACATGGGTAGTTAAAATAATGTCCTGCGATGTGACATGCTATAATCAATCTAAAACTATTTTAAACAGCATTTTACTTTTATTATTATTATTATTATTAATAATATGCATTCAGCTTTTATGACCTCATATTAACTGAAATAAAAAATGGAATATTTATTCTTTAAAAATTAATTTGTCACTTTGCAGGACCATTTAAAATGAACTAATGAGGGCAAAAAGGTGATTACAAATGGTGAAAAAACAGTCACTGCACTTAAGAAATACACTGTTCAATACACCCTTATAAATTTAGATAAATGTTAAACTAAAATCTTGATTAAAAATAGTTTATGGATATGTTATGCATCTTACCATCTGATACCATCACTGTATGTGACTGCCACAGTGCAAAATTGTTTGAAGGTTGTACTATGTGTGTTTTTTATTTTATTTTTTATTTTTCTAAAATCCTTTGCTAGAAGGTATCTTTAGTGGATATCTGTCTTGTCCTGGGGCTAATCCTTTTAATGTATGACTTCTATCTCATTAATGTGAACATGAGCCCACAGCTTCATCTGTTCTGGTTCATCTGCTGTCTGAGAAAAGACAGACCACACTGAGAAAGGTCAACTGACTAAGAATATGACCTCTGACCTTTAGGTGCCATTGATGGTTCTGACTGATTGATGCTGTAGCTTCTATTACCATGAGCTGTCACTCCGATCTCCATTCACCACAGAATATATCCACCTGCTGAGGTTCCTGTCTCTCTACCTCTGTCGATGAGAAATGCCAGTAAAAAAAAAAAAAGGCAAATAATTCTATTTTTTATGATTTGATTTCACTAATATATGGCTTGAATATTTGATTCGCACATATGGGTGGACCTGAAACGCCCCTTTCTTCTGATTGGTCAACCTGTATTGTCATCTTCTCAATGCTGTGAGATAGAAAAAAGTTATCTGGTGTTTAATTGTTCAGATGAATTCATCTCAGTTAATATTAAATTCTTTACCATTTATTCTCTAAAACTCACCACGT
The DNA here is from genome assembly GCF_019703515.2 of Myxocyprinus asiaticus. Classification (NCBI taxonomy): domain Eukaryota; kingdom Metazoa; phylum Chordata; class Actinopteri; order Cypriniformes; family Catostomidae; genus Myxocyprinus; species Myxocyprinus asiaticus. The sequence continues at coordinate 31,171,587 of NC_059357.1, read as the reverse complement.
TTATTGCAGCTGAGCTATCTCTCTAATCAAATAGTCAGATTTATCAGACAGCCCTACACATAAACCTGCTATCTTTGACAGTGTTCCGCTTTGAAAAGTCATGGTTTTAAATGAGATGACGAAAATAACCATACATTCGTATGACTATTGAAGCATATGCCTACATTGTAAAGACATAGGCTTATGTTTAACTGCGGGGTAAAGCTAGTTTTAGGTTGGTTATTCGCATAAGGGACCATGTGAAAACTCCACCTAAACGTCACTGGTGTCAGAGCAGTCATTTATTTGACTACTGACTTGCATGTTCTATCATAAAAAAACACTGTTATTTAAAAAATAAAACAAACAAACAAACTAAAAAAAAATTAAAAAAAAAAAAACATTTCACAGGTTGTAGCAGATCGCTAGAGTGATGGCTGTGCATATGAATGTACATTATTCACTTACATTGTGAAAAATAAATAAATAAAACACTAAAATTAACAAAAACATTATTTTCACATTCCAAAGGTTGTAGCAAGTTCCCAATAGATAGATAGACTGACTTACTACAGGTGAGAATTTTTACAGTTTATCCACTGAGAAGTTACTATAACCTTTGGAATGTGAAAACATTTTCAGGAATTTTTATGATGTCTATCCTAAAATAACCTAATACTGTACTCATGTTATTGGATTTACTATAATAATCTCACATGTAGTAATTCAGTCTATCTACTGGGAACTTACTACAACCTTTGGAATGTGAAATAATATTTTGGTAAATTTGGTAATTATTTATTTTATTTTTTTTCAAAAATAATCTAATACAGTACTCATTATTGGACTTACTGTAAACATCTCATCTGTAGTATGTCAGTCTATCCACTGGGAACTTACTACAACATTTGGAATGTGAAAATTAGTATTTTGGTGAATTATTTATTTATTTATTTATTTAAAATAATCTAATACTGTATTCTTATTATTGGATTTACTGTAAAAATATCACTTGTAGTAGCTCAGTCTATTAACTGGCAACCTACTACTACAAAATTTGGAATGTAAAAGTGTACTTTTAATGTTTTATGTTTAACTTGCACATCAACTGAATGAGTCATTGGACACCGCCTGTGTTTAATAGTGAGTGGAATTTTCAGACGTTCCCTTAAGTACGCTAAGCAATGAAAGAGCATCGGAGCATTTTCAGTCATAATTCTGCAGCCACACCAAATGACAGTTCTGAGTGCAGTGTTTTATGTCTGTATATTATAGTTATATACCACTTACAGGTGCATCTCAATAAATTAGAATGTCATGGAAAAGGTCATTTATTTCAGTAATTCAACTCAAATTGTGAAACTCGTGTATTAAATAAATTCAATGCACACAGACTGAAGTAGTTTAAGTCTTTGGTTCTTTTAATTGTGATGATTTTGGCTCACATTTAACAAAAACCCACCAATTCACTATCTCAAAAAATTAGAATACATCATAAGACCAATAAAAAAAACATTTTTAGTGAATTGTTGGCCTTCTGGAAAGTATGTTCATTTACTGTATATGTACTCAATACTTGGTAGGGGCTCCTTTTGCTTTAATTACTGCCTCAATTCGGCGTGGCATGGAGGTGATCAGTTTGTGGCACTGCTGAGGTGGTATGGAAGCCCAGGTTTCTTTGACAGTGGCCTTCAGCTCATCTGCATTTTTTGGTCTCTTGTTTCTCATTTTCCTCTTGACAATACCCCATAGACTCTCTATGGGGTTCAGGTCTGGTGAGTCTGCTGGCCAGTCAAGCACACCAACACCATGGTATTTAACCAACTTTTGGTGCTTTTGGCAGTGTGGGCAGGTGCCAAATCCTGCTGGAAAATGAAATCAGCATCTTTAAAAAGCTGGTCAGCAGAAGGAAGCATGAAGTGCTCCAAAATTTCTTGGTAAACAGGTGCAGTGACTTTGGTTTTCAAAAAACACAATGGACCAACACCAGCAGATGACATTGCACCCCAAATCATCACAGACTGTGGAAACTTAACACTGGACTTCAAGCAACTTGGGCTATGAGCTTCTCCACCCTTCCTCCAGACTCTAGGACCTTGGTTTCCAAATGAAATACAAAACTTGCTCTCATCTGAAAAGAGGACTTTGGAACACTGGGCAACAGTCCAGTTCTTCTTCTCCTTAGCCCAGGTAAGACGCCTCTGACGTTGTCTGTGGTTCAGGAGTGGCTTAACAAGAGGAATACGACAACTGTAGCCAAATTCCTTGACACGTCTGTGTGTGGTGGCTCTTGATGCCTTGACCCCAGCCTCAGTCCATTCCTTGTGAAGTTCACCCAAATTCTTGAATCGATTTTGCTTGACAATCCTCATAAGGCTGCGGTTCTCTCGGTTGGTTGTGCATCTTTTTCTTCCACACTTTTTCCTTCCAATCAACTTTCTGTTAACATGCTTGGATACAGCACTCTGTGAACAGCCAACTTCTTTGGCAATGAATGTTTGTGGCTTACCCTCCTTGTGAAGGGTGTCAATGATTGTCTTCTGGACAACTGTCAGATCAGCAGTCTTCCCCATGATTGTGTAGCCTAGTGAACCAAACTGAGAGACCATTTTGAAGGCTCAGGAAACCTTTGCAGGTGTTTTGAGTTGATTAGCTGATTGGCATGTCACCATATTCAAATTTTTTGAGATAGTGAATTGGTGGGTTTTTGTTAAATGTGAGCCAAAATCATCACAATTAAAAGAACCAAAGACTTAAACTACTTCAGTCTGTGTGCATTGAATTTATTTAATACACGAGTTTCACAATTTGAGTTGAATTACTGAAATAAATGAACTTTTCCAGGACATTCTAATTTATTGAGATGCACCTGTATATTTATATACCATAACATCAAGCCAAGTGTACGAAATCTTTGCAAACTTGGCGCCGGCAGAAAGTGTGGGTACAAGAAACCGAATATCCAAAATTAACCCCGCTCTGTGAGCTTAGGTGTGACGGACTTGCTCATCATGGAAATTATGCTAAAGGAAGTTCATGAATGCTCGTCTCTCAAAAGCTCGACCAGTGAATTTAAAATCAGCATTTTCACATAGCCTTCACATTTGTCCGATAATAAAAGGCACACAAAACTGCCATGTATATGACCCATTAGGTAAAGGCTACCCATATTCCCATTAAAAAACATGAATGTCAGAAAAATCTAAGCTTGAAATTAGTACTCTTCGCTGCCATGTAAATACTTATTGTCTTATATTAAATATTAAATGTAATAATATCTTTCACTTTATTTGTTATTATTATTATTATTATTATTATTATTATTATTATTTATCATTTGTTATTTATTGTTGTAGCTGTTATACTTCACTGGCATGAATGCTCATCTGTCTTGTAACATGGTACATGATGCGGTCCTGAGTTTTAAAGTGACGTCTGGTCACTCTACTGTGAATGCCATACCCAAATGCAGCCGATTCTCCAGTGCAGTGTGGATCACCAGTGCCCAACTGATCAGCTGCACTGCATGGTGCCACTTATAAATGAATATAACAAGTTGAATGGCATGAAGAAGGATAACTGTGAGAAGATATTTGGCATACAGAGCAAGGGATTAATCTTAATAAACATCTTAATAATGTGTGTGTGTGTGTGTGTGTGTGTGTGTGTGTGTGTGTGTGTGTGTGTGTGTGTGTGTGTGTGTGGATGGGTTTGGGTGGTTTACGAGGATATTTTTTTAGGTTACAAACTGGTAATTACAAGGGTATTATGCTATAAATGTGGTTTATGAGGGCATTTCTAGTGTCCCCATAATTTAAATCGCTTAAAAAACAAACTAAACTATGTTTTTTTGAAAATGTAAAAATGTAGAAAGTTTTTTGTGTGGGTAAGGTTTAGGGGTAGGTTTAGTGGATATAATCTATAGTCCATACAGTATAAAAATAAGGACTGCCGCACCAACATGTGTGTGTGTGTGTGTGTGTGTGTGTGTGTGTGTGTGTGTGTGTGTGTGTGTGTGTAGTGTGTGTATTTGTATGTGTGTGTGTGTGTGTGTGTGTGTGTGTGTGTGTGTGTGTGTGTGTGTCGCTCTTATCAATTGCTTCACTTGGCAATGTTTGTCCTACTGCTGAATCGCATGAAGACGAAACCCTGTCTGCATTCAGTGAACATTTACGGTTGTGTGTAGGCAATGTGTCTGACTACTTGATGAGAGAAATAGCTCAGCTGCAATAAACGTGGTGAGTTTTGGAGAATAAATGATAAAGAATTTAATAATAACTGAGATGAATTCATCTGAACAATTAAACAGCAGATAACTTTTATTCTGTCTCACAGCATTGAGGAAGATGACGGTGCAGGCTGACCAATCAGAAGAAAGGGGCGTTTCACATCCACCCATATGTGCGAATCAAATATTCAAGCCATATATTAGTGAAATCAAATAATCAAAACACAGTGTCCCGTGGCTATTTTTCCAATTCCAATTAACTTGAGCATCAAAATTACGAAAAACAAGAAATTATTTGTTTTTTAAGACTGGTTTTGTAAACTAATGATGAAATAAGTCGTTTTTTGTTTTTCAGATTTTGAATTCCTAATTGAATATGAAATGAACGAATGATACACGGATTCAGCAGGACAATGACCCTAAAAATCAAGCAGAGTAAACAAGTGGAGTAGGTTTTATGTCAACATCACAAACACCAGAATGCCTATGCCTCTGTTTAAATCTACGCCTGCATTAAACAGCCTATTATAAGCTTTTTTAGCCAAATGTAAAAAGTAAAACAACTGAGTCACAAAACGATTCGTGAAACAACAAAAATTAATAATGTAACATTTAAAAATATCAACACATTGTTTGGGCCAAAAGACTTTGTAATTTATTATAATTATTACATTATAAACTAGATGACATTTATGACATTTAAAATATGTGACAACATGTCCTGACCTGACTTTTATGAAAAATACCTTTGTCCTAAGAACACATTTAAACTTTTATTTTTAATAATATTGTTGAACGTAGGCCAGTGTAGTTTGATTATGTTTGCTTGTTTATCCAAAAGCTATTAAAAAAATAAATAAATAAATAAATTATAGTGAAAATATACTTAGGAGGGTAAATTTCAGAAAAAATATTCTAGTATAAGAGGGTTTTAAACTTGATGTTTGAAACCAATACATAAAACATCTGCTAGAGAAAACACATTTGCACAATTGTAATTTTGACTCTTGATATAGCCCTTGTGACAACTTCCCAGTGTGACAACTAGCCCCTGTCACCCCTATATACAATTACATTTGTGTGTAAAGATCATGAAAATGGTCCTTCTCAGTCTAATGAAACTGGCTGTATGTATCAATAACAAATCAATGCAATGTTTCATTATAGTCATGAATGTAATTCTCTGGTGAGAGGCCAAGACAATCTTCAAAGCATGAAGTCTCAAATGGTAAATACTGGTGTCTCAATATTTGTCACACCACATTTCTATAAACAACCATATAAGGTCTGTTTCTTTATCTAAGTCTTGTGTGCCACTAGCCACAATCAATGAACAAATAACAAAATAAGACTTCTGTTTTGTTTGTCATATATTAACTGCTTGCAGTCCAAATGAGAGACACAATTAAAACAGATGCATTTGCGATTACACCAGAGCGTGATCTAATCTAAAACATACTGTAGTTTGTGCAGAGCCCAGTCAAAACCCAGTGAAATCCCAGCCTTGATTTACAGCCAACCATAGAGGGCTTTATGAACCGTAGGCATCTATGCACTTGAGAAATGCTTCTTTCCTCTTCAATAAAAGCATGCCCTCCTTGCATAATTCACTTGTAGATGGCTTGTGTGAAATGTAAATCAGCCTCGCAGTAATGGGTAAGGCATACTTGCTCCCTTTCAGTCATCGTGTCTCCACAGGGCAAGAAACAGCTAAGTTATGCTCTGACATGGATTACAGAGGGTCAGTCAGACAGTACAATTATAATGAGGTTTTAGTGCTATGGAAATCTCTGTAAATAATTCAATATTGTGCAAGTATTTGCTCATAATTCCTCCATAAGAGCTTTCTCCAAAGTTAAGAATACACAGTACAGTAATGAAAGGCTTTCATTATGTGCTCGAATTATTTATTTTTTTTTTTACATGTCAAATGAACACCAGAGATGCTGCGACAACAATGACTTTTATTTGCTTTCACACAAATCATGAGTAAAACAGCAGATTATCAATTTCCAAACACTACTTTTCACCTCGTTCCTCACACAATACTATTTTATGACATCTAAACATTTTATTATAGTGGATGACTTAGTCAGGTGATACTTTTTAACATTTACTTTACATAAACAACAACATTTACATACTTGTTTGAGTGCGATCAAATTGCACAGTAGCTCAAGTGATGGACCGGGGTACAAATCCTAAAGAACACTCAAATCAACATGTGAGCAGAAAGTGTCATAGAAGCACCATAAAACAACATGTTTTTCATCTCACATTTGCTTTTAAGACACTATCAGTTAAGTTTTGGTTTAAGGTTTAGGCTAGGGAGGTCTGTTTTGTTGATTTAAAATCCAATAGAGCATTAACCTTTAAAACCTCTTTTTGGGAGAATATTTCACTCGCTTTTAGCGGCATGCAGTGGATCATTTTCCATTGTAACTGCTACGAACAGTATGTGAAATGGACCACATACAGTAATACCATTTTGCAAAAATGTTGCCACACATCATTTAATGAGATCAGGCTGATACATACAGTAAAATCATCTTTATATCCATGGTTAGGAGAAGGAGTGCAGTAGAAAGAAAAGTCTTCACATAAGTTCCAATCCTCTCTTAACTCGTAAAATTATTTACAATACTGCCAGTATTGCTAACAGTTGTCTCAATGTTTCAAAGCCTGCCAGGGATATCTGTGAATTGAATCATGGTGTCCTGGGGAAACTACCATCTCTCTGTGAGAGCAGTGTCTTTCAGAGAAGAACTATATCCTTGTGATTTTCTTCTCTCTCCATAGCTGTGTATTTTATTAAAAAATAAATGACTATCAAAACAAAGCTTACAGAAAACTTTATAGACAAAGCAGCTTGTGAAGTCCAGAATTTATCTCACCCTTAACAATGTTATGTTCATGATAAGATTATTTGGTGTTTTGTAATTCATCAGTTAATTTTTCTTCCCAAATTGAGCACAAGTGGTAATACATATCTGGAAGTTGATTTGAAGTTCTTCCCAACTATGATTTACCGATTCATTATAAATTGATAAACTGGTCTCAACAGCCACTGGTTGTTTTTATTAAAACATTTTAAAGGACAAAGTGTAATTGATCTATTTCGGCTCCCAAGTAATGGTCTCTCTCATTTTATAGTCTCAGACTTAATGGTAGGAGAACAGGGACTCTTTTTTTATTTTTATTTTTTTTATTTGTCAGATGGAAATTGGCCAGTGGTCTACATAAGTGCAGTATATGTCACAGGGACTATAGGGAGCTATTTAAATTGTGTTCACAATAAATTTATGGTTAGGTAAAAAAATGTCTCTACCTTTCACAAGACCACAGCATATTAATGAGACAGTAGGGAAATAAAATACATATTTAAAAACATATATATTTTGAGCAGTACTGGGCTGCAGGCATCTAGTATAGTATAGTATAGTATAGTAAAGTATGCTTGTTGTATGTTGGGTTTCAACTGTATTCTGAATATTGCTTTTCTAATTTAAAGATTGTAAACATCAGCCAATGGTTCCTTTTTCTCTTTACTCTACCAGGGAGCACCTCTGGGCCCATAAATGAGACTAAAATGGTGGAAGAGAAGAAGAGACAAGAGGATGAAAGCTATCAACAATGCTATGCCCTGGGGAAATAAGCACAGGTCATTGGTGAAACACTAAGACCCAGCTCTATCAGTCCACTATAGTAAAAAATAAACTTCTCCATTGGAGACTTAACCTGTAAGTGCATAAGCTATGGTTCACAGGTTTAATAAGGTGCTGAAATATCAGAACACAAACCCTCAACTCATGTGATTTAATTCTCTGGACCAGAGACTGGACATTTTGTCCCTTGGCTAAATCAAGGTAAAGGGTTTATTACCCTGCCAGAATACTGTGAGGCTCATTCCAGCCCAGTTCAAACTCAAGTTGCTACTGACAGTCATTGCTCATGGCTTCCAGCAGGGCATCGGGAGCTTGGAACGGAGGCATGGTGAAGAGTGCCTTCTTCTGGTCTGTGGCCATAATCTATCTGACTCAGATAGGTGGAGTGAGGGGGGATTGCTGGCTCATAGAAGGGGAAAAGGGCTTTGTATGGCTTGCCATTTGCAGCCAAAACCAGCCACCCTATGAGGCTATCCCTCAGCACATCAACAGCACTATTGTGGACCTTCGTTTGAATGAGAACAAGATCAAAAGCATCCACTACTCAGCCCTCAGCCGCTTTACCAACCTAACATACCTGAACTTAACCAAGAATGAGATTAACTATGTTGAGGATGGGGCTTTTTCGGCCCAATTCAACTTACAGGTACTCCAATTGGGCTTCAATAAACTGCGGAACTTGACAGAAGGGATTCTCAGGGGTTTGGGCAAGCTGCAGTACCTCTACCTCCAGGCCAACCTGATTGAGACTGTGACACCCAATGCCTTTTGGGAGTGCCCAAACATCGAAAACATTGACCTTTCCATGAACCGCATCCAGGTTCTAGATGGGTCCACCTTCACCAGCCTGACTAAGCTGACCACCTGTGAGCTCTACACCAACCCGTTCAACTGCTCCTGTGAGCTCTTGGGGTTTGTCAAGTGGCTCTCAGTCTTTCCCAATAGAACTAGTGAACGAATGGTGTGTGATTCTCCCACCGGAGTCTCTGGCTACAGCCTCCTGAGCCAGAATCCAAACAATCCAACGTATCGCAATGCTCTGCATATGCTTTCCACTGTGTGCACGGAGGACTATGTGACTCCATACATTCCTGTGCCTCCCGAGACCACCACTTTCCCTCCAGACGCAACACCCTGTGGGCTGGAAGACTGTCCTTCTGGGACTGAGCCTGATGAGATCAGCATCAGTCCCACTGACATATTAGACGTGAAACCAATCATGAAACTAAAGCAAGTGTCTCACACAAATGCGGTAATCACTGTTCAGATTCCTTACCCCTACAAGAAAATGTACATTCTTGTTCTGTATAACAATAGCTTCTTCACTGATATACAAAATCTGAAACGACAGAAGGAGGAAATTGAGCTGAAAAATCTTAAACCCCACACCGATTACACCTACTGTGTGGCTTCCATAAGAAACTCCCTGCGTTTCAATCATACCTGTCTGACACTGTCCACAGGACCTAGAAATGGAAAAGAAAGAGTACCCAGTAACGCAACAGCCACTCACTACATAATGACTATCCTAGGATGTCTTTTCATTATGTTAATTGTTTTAGGCATTGTATATTACTGCCTGCGAAAAAAGAGACAACAAGATGAAAAGCACAAAAAGGCAGGCAGTTTGAAGAAGAACAAAATTGAGCTTAAATATGGTGGTGAACTGGAAGGCGGGACTATATCCAGGATGTCTCAAAAGCAAATGATGGCTGGGGAGAGCATGACCCGCATGCCCTATCTACCCTCCGGCAGTGACATGGAGCAATACAAACTTCAAGACATAACTGACACTCCAAAAATGGCCAAAGGGAATTACATGGAAGTGAGAACAGGGGAGCACCTAGATCGAAGGGAATGTGAGATGTCCATGCCTGGCAATAGCCAAGGCTCGGTTGCTGAGATCTCAACAATTGCAAAGGAGGTGGACAAGGTCAACCAGATCATTAACAATTGCATAGATGCTCTGAAATCAGAGTCCACCTCCTTCCAAGGGGTAAAATCTGGTGCAGTGTCAACCGCAGAACCTCAGTTAGTGCTGATCTCAGAGCAGCCTAATAGCAAGTCTGGCTTCCTGTCACCTGTCTACAAGGACAGCTACCACCACTCTTTACAAAGACATCACACTTCAGATGCCTCTCCGAAGCGTCCAAGTACAGCCACCGGTGGTCCAACACGGAGCCCAAGGCCTTACCGTTCAGAGGGGTCATATAAGTCAGAGGCAAAGTACATAGAGAAGACTTCACCCACAGGGGAGACTATCCTGACTATCACACCTGCAGCTGCAATACTAAGGGCAGAGGCGGAGAAGATTCGTCAGTATAGCGAGCATCGGCACTCCTACCCTGATGCCCACCAAATTGAGGAGCTGGAAGGACCAGAGAGTCGGAAAACCTCCATCTTGGAGCCCCTGACACGGCCTCGCCCCAGAGACTTGGCTTACTCACAGCTCTCCCCACAGTACCACAATCTCAGTTACTCATCTAGTCCCGAGTACTACTGCAAACCGTCTCACAGCATCTGGGAGCGCTTTAAACTCCATCGCAAACGTCACAAAGATGAGGAGTACATGGCTGCAGGCCATGCCCTAAGGAAAAAAGTGCAGTTTGCAAAGGATGAAGACCTGCATGACATTCTAGATTACTGGAAGGGAGTGTCAGCCCAACAGAAATCTTAATCTACTAGTGATTGTTTGTGTTCTTTCCATTTTTAATGGACCACAAGGAACAGGGCAAGAAGGAATCCTTATCTAGTGAAATCACATTTTGGATAAATATTATACTACAGTGAATTTCAACTTAGGGAAAAAGGTTTGTGTACCAAAATTTAAAGATGTTACTTAAAGCAACAAGAAGATAATATATTGAAAAATATAGAGACATTAATTTTTAGTATTTGGTTACCGCATGGCCAAGTCCTGTGACAGTGGATTTGCTGTTGAGTACTGTAAGACTACAAGAATTCAACAGTGGTTTCTGAAATCTAAGTATTTCTTCTTGCAGGACCACTGTAATTTATGGACAGTTTTCTCCCAATATTTTAGTTTGTTCTAAATAAAGGTGAACTATGTACAGATATTGTTTCTATATCTGCCACGTTTGCTGTTAATAAATGGACAAAAAAATCTCTAATGTGTATGTTTCAGGTTAAGACCATGGATTTCGGAATTAGCTCCTGTGATATCTGTCCTTAAATGAATGTTTACCGTCCTGATGGATAAACATTGCACTGGTTAATGAAATGGCATATTGTTCTTTAGACTACAGTTTACGCTACCCTGCTTTGCCAATTTTCTTTCTTTATTCATGCCATCAGACCGCACAATATTAAACAAAGGCTGATGAAATGTTACATTTGTGTAAATTGTAACCACAAAGTGTTTCAGTTTGTTTGGGATGGTGTAGATGAAACATCTGCATAAATAATTGCACTGTCAAAGTGGAAGAAGTGGGAAGATCTAGACAACTGAGGGAAATGTCATAACCTGCAAATGAAAAATAAATGAAAAATAATTCAGATAATTTTGATACACATTCAATGATACTTTTTTATTTGTATATCATTAACACACTATACAAAACACAGACTTCTGCTTTGACCTTAACTTGATGCCTACTAGTAGTGAGGGGTTATCTGATCATGAACCAAAGTGCTTGGGTGGCAGCTCATCACACATACACAGTACTGCAGATGTTTCTACTAATCTCAAGCCAACAGCTGCATGGATGAATGTATTACATACATAATAACATTAAGCAGCCTTTTCAGCTGTAATTTGTTTTTGTTGTTTTTTTACAACCACATGATTCCCATTTTTAAGGCTGTATGCTTTTGATATTCATACTTCTTTTCAGTTTCATGTATTTGTCATTTCTGTCAACAATATATAATCAATCAGAAAAAAAAAAAATGTTTATAAGGGTATTGTTTTAGGCTTTTCTACTGTTTAGCGGATACAAATGCTTTTGTAAATGTTGAATGCCACTGAACGGACACAGAAAAGATGAGACATTAGTGAGAAAGACTAATTTACTGAACTGTTGCCACTGAATTTGTACATCAACTGAATAGAGTTACAGAAAGTGGGTAACTGGGTTGTCCAACTTTCTTTTTTCAACCGCCTTAAACTTCTGGAAGTATCTGTATTACTGTATTTGTTCTTTTACTTTCAGTGTTGATGTTTTTGCAAAGTCTTCATCTGTTGTAATTTTTTTTTTTAACAAATAATTTCAGTGGATTTCAAGAGCTGTCAGATTTATAGATAATCTGGCAAGTAACCTATATGTTTTTATATTGCATATTGTAGCACTCCTGTATGTCAATCAACATGTTGGGAAATCTGTGAACGAAGAGCATCAGATACAAACAAGAGCACAATGAGTGTTATTTTGTATTTCTTAATACTATGTTACCTGCTTTCAGAAGAAAAAAAAAAAAAAAGTACTGTGAAATAAAGGAAAGGGTGCACCCATATTGTCAAGATCATCATGTTAACATTTCTTTGGTGTCCCCTGGTATACTTTTTTTTCCAGTAACACTTTACATTAAGGTTCTTTGTTAAGGGTTTATTAAGGGGTTTATTAATTACTATTAACCAATTTACAAATGCATTATAAATTATTTATATGCACTTATAGCAACATGAATAAAAGGGGTCACGTTCATGCAATACCTGCAAATAGTGAGCTAATTTAAACTCACATGTTATAAATGCTTCATAAATATACTTATTCATACTTATGTTAAAAAAAAATATGAAATGTCATGATTCATGATTTACTGTATGTCATGATGCAGAAAAATAGACTATTATAGAGAGATTAAAAGGTGTTGTGTTTATATTCATTACTGGAAATGTCACTTTGCTTGTTGAGTTGTTGACAAAAGAACAAAGCAATCTGGACAACCATGGCCTGTTTACTGAGTTACCCATGAATTATTTACTGTATTAATTACTTACCAACATTAGTAAGCCATGAAATTGTACCTTAATGTAAAGTGGACACCCTTGAACCATTTATTAATGACTTACCATTATTAATAAGCTATAAAAGTGTACCTTCTTGTAAAGTGGACACCTGTGAACCATTTATAAATGAGCTATCAACATTAGTAACCTATAAAGTGTACCTTAATGTAGAGTGGACAATTCAGAAACTTTATTAAAAAGATTTCAACTCCTGCAGGTCATTTATTAATGATTGCATACTGTTTTAGTATTACATTATATATCATGTACATAAATAGACATACATCATGTCCTATATTCTGGTGACCATTTACTGAATTTTATGTATAGCAAATACACAGTACAATTTACCTTCATAGAACATAACAATATTTTTCTTACCATATAAAACACATTTATGAATAGTTTCACTTTAAAAACATAGTCCAATGTATTAATAATAATAATAATAATAATAATAATAATAATAATAATAATAATAAATAGAAAGAAAAAAAAATAGAAGCATGGTTAGGTGAGAAAATATGCTTATTTAATAAAGCCTGGTCGATGGCAGTTAACCCACAGTGAACTTTATGTAAAGGAAATAACAGTACGGATAGCCTTTTAAAAAACATTCAACATTTTAAATTATATTTACTTATATATGCAAACTCAAACTAGCTTGCCAACACATACCAAACACTTCTAGGATATACAGTGTACAGTATAGCATAACTAGCAAAACTGCTCCAGTACATACACAGCCTCTTACTGTCACAATGTGAGCACTTGCTTACTTACTTTCATTTCAGTAGTTCGTATGTTAACGTAATCTTGTGTTGAAGCAGTAAACGTATTTGGCTTGCTGTCCTTATACTGGAGGGCTCGGAGCTCGAGACTCGACTCGAGTCCTGATTACCCCCCCCCCCCGGACTTTACTTATTTAGATAATGGATCTAGAGAATAGGTGGAGATGGGTGGAGGTGGGATGTCAGGAGAGTTGTCACAGGAAGCAGGTAAGCAGCAGCCTATAAACTCCTGCTTGTGAGCTGTGATTTGTCAGATTAAAATTAACATGCTCCTCCCAAACCTCTGTTAATTAACTGTTAAAGGCGTTAAGATGAAAGAACAGTACCATGACTATGGCAGGAAGTATTTAAGACAGTAAGCCAACAACAATTCTATTTGGCAAATTGGCTTGGCAGATGCTTCTGAATGGTTTTTCCCCCAAAATAAATTGTACAGAGGGAGTGCTTTAACCTGTTGATGTGCATGACCCCCCCCCCCGAATTGATGTCACTTAGCTTAAATTAGTTCACATATACTGTATAGTCTAGTCAAAAAAGAGTTAAAAATGTCTACATATTATAAAGATGTATAATTTGGCAACATTATAAACAATTTTGAACAGCACACTATATGGTAAATGTGAACTAATTTAAGCAAAATAAAATCAAACCCATGGGTGGGGTCAATGAGCAGCAACAGGTTAAGAATTTGTTTGAAGGTGCGTTCTTGTACGATTGCTGGTCGAGAGGGCTACGCTGCGATTCGAACGAGAGACCACCACTCGTCGTAGAAGTGGGTGGGCTCACGGTATGCGAACAGGGAAGGTGAAAATGAGAGTTGGCTCGTGTTGCGTTCGAAAGGGAGGGCTCACACTGCGATTCAAATGGGATACTGTTCTAAGAGAGAGAGGTTTAGCTCATGGTGTTTCAATGGGTAAGCCCAGCAAGCAGTCGAACGGGGAAGGTGAGAATGAGAGTTGGCTTGCACTGTGTTTGAAAGGGAGGGCTCACTCTGCAATTCGAATGGGAGACTGCTCTATATAGAGAGAGCGCTCATGGCATTCGAACGGGTAAGCCCAGCAAGCAGTCGAACAGGGAAAGTGGGCACTAGTTGGTCATGCTGCATTTGAAAAGGAGGGCTCACACTGCGATTCGAACGGTAGACTGCTCTATAGAGAGAGAGCGTTCACGGCATTCGAACAGGTAAGCCCAGCAAGCAGTCGAATGGGAAGAATGAGAACGAGAGTTGGCTCATGTTGTGTTCAAAAGGGAGGGCTCACACTTCGATTCGAATGAGAGACTGCTCCATAGAGAGAGAGCACTTACAGCATTCGAATGGGTAAGCCCAGCAAACAATCGAATGGGGAAAGTGAGAACGAGAGGAACGGAGCTTGTTTGCGGGGGTAGCCTCACTCAATAGACTACCCATAGATAGGGAAATATGGTGCTTTGAGAAGAGGAGGTGGTGACCGCTATCTCCTGTAATGCTAGCTGCAGCTGCTCAGAAGCGAAGAAAAAAAAGGCTTCGGCGGAAGCATGGTAAAAAAGCTGCTGCAGCATTAGAGTAAAGTGGGCCTTCTGTGGGAGCGGAGTTTAAAGCACTGCAGCGGCAGTGGATTGAGTATTTGGGGGCATAGTGAAGGAGCTCCTGTGGGAGTGCTGCTGTGTTTCCATTGCTGTAGATGCACTTCTATGAAAGTATGGAACTTAGACATTGAAAGCGCCTGTGGAGAAAATATTAACAACTGTGTACACACAGTTGGTATGGGTGGGGCACTGTTGCTGTGGTATCAAGTAGGGCACAAAAGACTTCATTAGATTTATTAACACCTGTAAGGGAAGCAAAGGTTAGTTTGTACTTACCTATAGGGGGAGCAGATATTAGTTAGGGATATGTACCTTTATATACGTCTGCAAGGGAAGCAGAAGGTTAGTTATGGAAAACATGTCAATTATGTTTATATGCAGCTTTGAGGGAAGCGAAAGGTTAGTTAAGAATACAACTTTATTATGTTTGTCATGGCAGGGCACTGCTGCGGCAGTATCAAAATGCGAAAGTGGAGATGCTGTGGCATAATTGAGAGTATGCGGGCAATGCTGCAGCAGTATCAAGCGTGGGCGGTTGCTGCAGTACATTATCTGGTGGGGCACTGTGGCTGCAGGCACACATGGTTTATCACATTTAGGTACACCTTATTGTGTGTCGGGCTCATTTCGACCATGAGCAAAGGAAATGCCAATGCCACGGTTAACGGGAAAAGCTAAAAGGCTCTTAAGATTACTGCACCACCACTACACTCAAACAGGAGAGCTCATACTGTGTTTCGGATGGGAGAGCCCACGGAATGAATGACATGAAATCTCACACTGCACTCGAATGGGTGAGCCCACCCTGTGATTTGAATGGGAGAGCCTGCATAGCGTTCGAACGGGAGGGCCCACACTGCATTTGAATGGTGGGTGGTGCAGAGTAAAGAACCTTGCTGAATAGCAGTTTGATGGGTATACATTTGAGCTGTGCCCCTCGAGTCTTAAAAAGAGGAAACATAAGAGGAAACAGGAAACATGATTGCGGTGTTGTGAGAGATTCAGTGGCAGGGCCTGAAAGGTTCTGCAGTTACGGCACCAGGAAAAAACACATTTGCGCTGCTTTGCGGTGTGGTGGAAGTTTGTCGCATGGTCCGAAGGACACCACAGTTGTGGCACCTGTACAGTATGTTTGCGCTGCTTTGCGGTGTGGTGGAAGTTTGTCGCATGGTCCAAAGGACACTGCAGTTGCGGCACCTGTACAGCATGTTTGCGCTGCTTTGTAGTGTGGTGGGAGTTTTTTTTTTTTTTTTGCATGGTCGAAGGACACCGCAGTTGCGGCACCTGTACAGCACGTTTGCGCTGCTTTGTGGTGTCGTGTTTTTTTTTTTTTTTTTGCATGACCCAAAAGTAATATTGGTGAGACCCTGCGGAAGGCACAATTTTAGGCATTGCTCTAGAAAAGACAAAATAATCTTATTTAGGTGAAACTTTAGAAAAAAATTTGCTAGGGAATACAGTACATCTTCATAAACAATGTGAAAAAATAGCATAAAATGATCTGAGAAATAAGAGCTTTGACTCTGTACTGCATACAGATATGCATAGACTTGCAATCATCATTGAAGGATTCACTTTAGGCCATTCGCTCTTTAGGAGTATAACTGTCACCTTCTTGCACAGGAAATGCATCACATAGCAATAGGTGTGAATTATCTTGGAATGCATTGAGTTGCAGCTCTGCACTGCATACACAAATGCAGATGATATGTGCTGGGAAATACAGTACATCTTAATAAACAATGTGAAAAAACAGCATTAAATGATCTGAGAAATAAGAGCTTTGACTCTGTACTGCATGCAGATATGCAGGAGAAATGGACTTGCAATCATTACTGAAGTATACAGTTGTGGTCATTCGCTCCTTAGGAGTATGACTGCCCCCTGCTGTACAATATACGTCAATATATGTCAATAATGCTGAGAGGAAGTGAGACACATTGCAGAATGATTATGAATGAGTTGGAATGTGGTGCATGATCTGCCTCTTACGGAGCCGAATTCGGCTCGTGCCTGTTCGGACAGAGTCCGTGTATAACTGCAGTGTGCTGTAGAATGGTCAGAGCCAGTGCTGCACGGCAGCGAGCTTTGTTAAAATATCTGCGTTGGTTTGAAAATAATTTGTCATTAGATTTTCGGTCGATTGAAGGGAGTTCTGTGTTGCATGATGCCCGTGTTCAGAATGAAATAAATCACACTCCGAAGGGCAATTTGGAGGGAGAAACAATCGTGATATTCATGTTAGAAGATGAGGAACAATCACTGAATAAAGCACGCCCCCCTAAAAAAGCTGTGGCGTGGTAATGAGGCTGACAGGCATCACCTGTGTGGCAGAACCTGATTAAAAATGCTGGGGGTTGAAATGGAGGTTGGATTGAATAGTTAATTTTTGTTTCTTTCACTTTCAAATAAAATTGAAATGGCGGCCATTCGCGGAGGCAGTTGGCACTGCTTTCCGGGTGGAAAGTTTAGATAAGAGAACATATGAGCAGTCGTAGAGAGCTGTTTCAAATTTTTTAAAGTGCAGGAGCAGCCAGTTTGCATCAGCAACTTCACGCTATAAACTGCTTCATCGAATGGAGCATAGAAAGACAGACAGGGTAAAAAATATATAAATATATATATAACACTTAACGTGGTAGCCATCAATTCTGTTAAAAAACAAAGAGCTGCTGTGGCAGCTTCTGTTGAATAATGAGACTGTTTGGATGGAAGAGCTGTTCTGGTGGAGCCGAATGCTTTGCAGGGAAGTTGCATCCGATGATCCGTCTGCCTGGGTCTGTTCGTGGGGAAATGGGCGGGGCTGAATGCCGGAAAGACTCTCATGTCAGGAGAGTTGTCACAGGAAGCAGGTAAGCAGCGGCTTATATACTCCTGCTTGTGGGCTGTGATTTGTCAGATTAAAATTAACATGCTCCTCCTGAACCTCTGTTAATTAACTCCATATCAAAATAAACTTTCTATAAAGTACTAAATTTAATTTAGTTTGTGGACACTGTCTATCTTTCACAGAAACCCATCTTTTTTCTCCTTCTCACTTCATTCCAATAAACCTCTGCTCTGATCTCCCATAGCCCTGTTCCACCAACATGGCTCGGGGGCGGGTTCCTGGGCAGGAGCGAATTCTCAAACTGTTCTGCGCATTTGCACCACAGAAAAAGTAGTTCCAGGGTGGAAATTTTGGTTCCGCACTGGCCCCAAAAGCTCGCTGGTCTCTACACAGGAACCAATTTCGTCTGGGGACGCAATAATGTTTCGTCACTAGGTAAAGTTTTCCAAACAACAACAGGAGCTACCGTCTGCAGCAAGGAATACGTCATCACTCTATAACAACAATTAAACATTTTTTTTTAAAAATGTCAGACATCGAAAGTGTTGAGGAAACACGGAGGAAATGAGCACTCTTCGTAAGGTATGATCTTCTACGGAGATCCAAGATAAACTAGACAGACTGCAAAGGGCAAAAAAAGATTCTACAAGGAGAAACAGCAACAAATGGTGCACGCTGGCTTCAACTGGAAGTTTGAACAAATTATAAAAAATAAAAACATTAAAAAAACTAAAAGACAGTAAAGAGGGACCTAAGAAGTAAGAAGGACCTAAACAAAAGTGATAGTGGAGGAAGCAACGATATCTTGGATACTGACCAGTCAGCTACTTAACTGGGGCATTGAATTCAGTCAGTCAGGCTCGAGACAAACATCGAATTGCCGGTGTCCTCTTTGGCTGATCTCTGTAATTATATTATTACATTTGCCAAATTTGTTATCTTTCCTTACATTCTATTCATCTTATTTTGCTCATTATTTTGTTCAGTTAGGGGACTACTCACTTAGTTAGGAAGATTGCTGCTATCAGTTAAGTAAACCGGTGAAATTTTCAATCAATATGCAAATGTAACATTATATGCTATGGAAAAAATCTAAATATAACCATCTGCTACACCAATGTTAATATGATTCAACTGTTACAGTTTATAGTACTTAGCTAGTAAGGCCACATTAAAAAGTTCATCAAAAATAATGTCATTACGTTACCTGTCATCTTGAGAGTAGATGTTGTCTCTGGCAGTATTGTCAAGCAATGTTATAGTGTTGGATTGCATTTCTCTGTATGTTTAGATATGTCCTCAAAAACAGGAGTAAAAGCTGCACACCAACACAGTGACATGCCATGTTTGTTTGTGGGCAGATGAGGTAGTCACGTAAAACTACCATGTAGCCATGTAACCCATCACGTCACTGTTTGGTTCTCAAGTCAGTGGAAAAGCATGGCCGGTTTGCAAAAGGCTCCAGACTGCCCTGGCCGTGAACCAGCCAGACACAGGCTTGGCACAAGAACCATCACCATTTCAGTGGAAAAGGGCTGCCAGATAACCTGGTGTTCCACATCCTAGCCAGTCACTGTGATTGGCTAGGATGCGAAACAACAGGTTATCTGGGAGCACCAGGTTATCTAACCAATCAGCTCCATGTTTTAAATCATGCACATTTTATAATACAAAACAAAATATAATGTCATAATCCACAATATGCTTGTAATAAGTATGTTTAAATGAATTATCAATCATTATACAATAGTTAGTTCCAGTCCTTGAATCCAATCGGATGAGAGGCGTTCCAAGAAGGCAGATAGCTCAGATCATCAGCAATGGGATGCTTTACGAAATACTACTACACTACAGCTGAGAAATAGAGTTAAAGTAACAGCTTCAGCATTACTGCTTATCACAGCTGAGAGTCACGACAGATGGAGTAATCAAACACCCTCAGTGCGCCTACCTGATATAAGTTTACAAGTTGGGAGAAAATGTGAACTTTCAACATGGCAGAGGAAAGGGCACTTTTGGGTTGGTGTCAAAATAAAAGTTCCTCAAGAAATATACAAAAATGAAAACTGGCGTTTTCTCTCTGACAACAAATAACCTGAACGTGAGTGAAACACTCGTAGCATAATTCCGATTGTACGTATGGCAGAATCACTCCATGAGCGGAGCGGATTACTACCACACTACAGCTGAGGAATAGAGTTAAAATAAAATTTATGCTGCAGCATTTCTATTAATCATTACAACAGATGCAGGTAATCACACGCTCAGTCGGTCTAAATCTGGTAAAATGTCTAAAATGTCTAAAAAGGTAAATCTGTTGCAAAACATCTCAGTTCCCTATTTGTCACTCACTCGACGTTGTGTCGATGTAGTGACACTAGGGGTCACAACTGGGAGCCCGAAACACCTCTGGCCTTTGATAAAAGGCCAATGAAAATTGGCGAGTGGTATTTGTATGCCACTCCCCCGGACATACAGGTATAAAAGGAGCTGGAATGCAACCACTCATTTAGATTTTCTCTTCGGAGCGGAACGGTCATGTTCATTGAGTTGAATTCTCATGAGGCCAACGCGGCAAGCACTGGGGGTGATTTGGGGACTCCAATGGGATCGCCTCTGCCGGGTATCCCCCCGCGGACCTCCCGATTGGGCTTTTGGATGAGTCTGCCAGCTCGTCTCATGGCGAGTTCGGCCTCTTGTTCGGAGCCCACGAAGCTGATGAGCTCTCGAGCGCAGCATCGGAGAGCGGGCTTGTCCAGTCGGACACAGAAGCCTCAGCTGGGCTCCCCCCTTTGGGGTCGGTTGCCCAGTCACAGGCTGATGAAGAGATAATGGACATGCTTTCCCGGGTGGCCACGAGCGTCGGGCTAGAGTGGAACCCTCCACTCTCCCCTGAACCCTCGCGGCTCGATGATTGGTTCCTGGGCTCGCAATGCTGCTCAAAGCAGCCACGCCCCACTCCAGTGCCTTTCTTCCCAGAAGTGCACGAGGAGCTGACGAAATCGTGGGAGGCACCTTTTACTGCCCAGTCCCGATTCCTCAGTTCCCCCGCCCTCACAACCCTCAATGGCGGGGTGGCCAGGGGCTATACGGCGATTCCCCCGGTGGATAAGGTGCTCGCGGTGCACCTATTCCCGCAGAGCGCTGTCACCTGCCGCGGACACCCAAAGCTCTCATCCAAGCCCTGTAGGTTCACGTCGTCCCTGACGGCTAAAGCCTACAGCGCTACTGGACAAGCCGCCTCTGTCCTGCACGCCATGGCTCTCCTGCAGGTCCACCAAGCCAAGGCGCTAAAAGAACTGCACGAGGGTAGTTCCGCCCCAGATCTGATGCAGGAACTGCGCTCGGCGACCGACCTCACTCTCCGAGTGACGAAGGTCACGGCGCCGTCTCTTGGGCGGACGATGTCCACATTAGTGGTCCAGGAGCGCCACCTTTGGCTCAACCTGGTCGAGATGGGTGAGGCCGATAAGATATGGTTCCTTGCTGCCCCCATCTCCCAGGCTGGCCTATTCGGCGACACCATCGAGGACTTTGCCCAGCATTTCTCGATGGTGAAGTAGCAGACAGTTCGCCAGGCATCCGCCCAGGTTCAGCGGTATCCACTTCACCTTGGTGAAGGATGAAAACACTGCTTTCTTGCGCACGGAGATCGCTACCCTCCTACGGAAGGGTGCGATAGAACCTGTCCCTCCGGCCGAGATGAAGAAGGGGTTTTACAGACCCTACTTCATCGTTCCGGCAGTGGGTTGCGGCCAATCTTGGACCTGCAAGTACTGAACCGGGCTTTACACAGACTCCTGTTAAAGATGCTGACGCAAAAACGCATTCTGGCGAGCGTCCGGCATCAAGATTGGTTCGCAGCGGTAGACCTGTACTTCCACGTCTCGATTCTACCTCGACACAGACCCTTCCTGCGGTTTGCATTCAAGGGTCAGGCGCATCAGTACAAGTTCCTCCCTTTCGGCCTGTCCTTGTCCCCTCACGTCTTCACGAAGGTCGCAGAGGCAGCCCTTTCCCCATTAAGGGAAGTGGGCGTTCGCATTCTCAACTATCTCGATGACTGGCTAATCCTAGCTCACTCTCGGGACATGTTGTGTGCACACAGGGACTTGGTGCTCTCACACCTCAGCCGACTAAGGCTTCGGGTCAACTTGGAAAAGGGCAAGCTCCTCCCGGTTCAGAGCATCTCTTTCCTCGGTTTGGAGTTGGACTCAGTGTCTTTGACAGCACGCCTCACGAACGAATGCACACAGTCGATGAAGGCGTTCAAACAGAAAACAACGGTTCCACTGAAACTCTTTCAGAGGCTCCTGGGGCATATGGCATCCTCAGTGGTGGCCACCCAGCTTGGGCTGATGCATATGAGACCGCTTCAGCACTGGCTTCAGACTCGAGTATCAAGATGGGCATGGCACTGCGGGACACATTGCGTGGTCATCACCGTCACGTGGTCTGTCACCGTCTTTTCAGCCCTTGGACCTACCTCTCATTTCTATGGGCAGGTGTTCCCCTAGAGCAGGTCTCCAGGAGCGTCATGGTCATGACAGATGCCTCCAAAACGGGCAGGGGCGCTGTTTGCAATGGGCACACAGCCTCCGGCTTGTGGACAGGCCCGCGACTGCATTGGCACATCAACTGCCTCGAGTTGTTGGCAATTCTGCTTGCCCTGTGGAGGTTTCGGCCGTTGATCCAGGGCAAGCACATGTTAGTTCGGACAGACAACATGGCAACGGTAGCATATGTCAACCGCCAAGGCAGTCTGCGCTCTCGTTGTATGTCACAACTCGCCCGCCATCTCCTCCTCTGGAGTCAGCAGCACTTCAAGGCGCTGCGAGCCACTCACATCCCCGGCGACCTCAACACTACAGTGGACGCACTGTCATGGCAGGTTACCCTCAGGGGAGAGTGGAGAATCCACCCTCAGGTGGTTCAGCTGATTTGGAGTCGATTCGGACAGGCACAGGTGGACCTGTTCGCCTCACAAGAATCCTTCCACTGCCCGCTCTGGTACGCCCTGACATAGATGCGCTGGCACACAGCTGGCCTCCTGGCCTATGCAAATAGGTGTTTTCCCCAGTGAGCCTACTTGCACAGACTCTGTGCAAGGTCAGGGAGGACGAGGAGAAGGTCATCCTGGTAGCACCCTACTGGCCCACCCAGACGTGGTTCTCGCGACAGCCCCCCCCCCGGCGAATTCCCCTGAGGAAGGACCTTCTTTCTCAGGGATGGGGCGCCATCTGGCACCCACGACCAGACCTCTGGAATCTCCATGTCTGGCCCCTGGACGGGACGCAGAAGACCTAAACGGTCTACCACCCGCGGTTGTAGACACCATCACTCAGGCTAGGGCCCCCTCTACAAGGCGCCTGTATGCCTTTAAGTGGTGTCTGTTCGCTAAGCGGTGTTCTTCCCGACGGGAAGACCCCCAGAGATGCGCAGTCGGATCTGTGTTTTCCTTCCTGCAGGAGAGGTTGGAAGGGCAGCTGTCCCCTTCCACCTTGAAGGTGTACGTTGCTGCTATAGCAACACACCACGACACAGTGGATGGTAAGTCCTTAGGGAAGCACGACCTGATCATCAGGTTCCTGAGAGGCTGAACCCCTCCAGACCACGCCTCATTCCCTCATGGGACCTCTCTGTAGTTCTTCAGGGTCTACAGAGAGCCCCCTTCGAGCCTTTGCAGTCAGCTGAGCTTAAGGCACTCTCCTTGAAGACTGCCCTCCTGACTGTGCTCACTTCCATCAAGAGGATAGGAGACCTGCAAGCATTCTCTGTCAGTGAAATGTGCCTGGAGTTCGGTCCGGGCTACTTTCACGTAATCCTCAGACCCCGATCGGGCTATGTGCCCAAGGTTCCCACGAACCCTTTTAGGGACCAGATGGTGAACCTGCGAGCACTGCCCCAGGAGGAGGAAGACCCAGCCCTGTTGTTGCTGTGTCCGGTGCCACTTTACGCATCTATTTGGATCGCACGCAGAGCTTTAGGATCTCTGAGCAGCTCTTTGTCTGCTTTGGTGCACAGCAGAAAGGAAGCACTGTTTCGAAACAGAGGATCACCCACTGGCTCATTGACACCATAGCTATGGCATATCTAGCCCAGGACATGCCACCCCCGGTAGGGCTACGAGCCCATTCTACCAGGGGTGTAGCTGTCTCCTGGGCCCTGGCCAGGGGTGCCTCTCTAACAGACATTTGTAGAGCAGCAGGCTGGGCAACACCCAACACCTTTGAAAGGTTCTACAACCTCCGGGTGGAGGTTCGTCCCAGGTAGTGGCACGTAATACAAGTGGATAAGCCCGGGATAGCCGGCCGGGTGTATCGCTTGCACATAGCGCCTTTCATCTCCTCTGAGCTGAAGACGTGCGCCATTAATTCCCAGTAGTGTCCACAAACTATGTTCCCTGGTTGACTTCCTCCGAGCCCTGTGGCAGTCGAGTTTTCAGAGAGACTCACTGCCGGCCCAGTACACATGCTAACTAAGAGCCCTGTCCTGGGGTAGGTACTCCGCATGTGGCGGTTCCCTGTAAGGTAACCCCATGCAATGTATATTTTCCGCTAATTCATTTCCCTGTTGGCAAACTGCGTCTTCCTTGGGCAGAGCCCCCTCTGCCACAGTCTCCATGTTTGTAGCAACTCCTCCGCCGCTGGATAGGATCTACCATGAGACTCTCCACATGGTTGGCAAGACCATGTGACGTATTTTTCCACTTAAATACTCCCCCCCCCCCCTTTGGGCGAGGTGTGGTCTCCGCGGTGTCCTTCCCTTGGGAGGGACAACCCCCGACTAGACCTGGCGGCCCAGTCAGATAATCCCCCTTCTTTTTTAGGGAGTGGAAAGCAGGAGTCAAACCCTTGTCCAGGTTATAAAATCTAACAAATGAATGTTAAGAGGACTATCCTGCCGCCAAACAAATGTCCTCCAAGGACACATCTCTAGCCAACGTCCATGAAGATGCCATGCTCATCATAGAATTAGCTTGAATACCCAAAGGTGAAGGTAAACTGCGTGCTTCGTAAGCAAATGAAATTGCATCAACTAGCCAATGAGACAGTCTTTGCTTGGACACCAAAACACCTGTTGCGGCCACCAAAGCACACAAACAACTGCTCTAAATTACACCACTGGCAAGTATGGTCAAGATAAACTCACAGTGCCCAAACTGGGCAAAGCATATGCAATCTTTCATGCTCCTCTGACTCAAATGGTGGAGGATAGAAAGCCTGAAAATTAATAGTCTACGAGCTAAATGATGTAGAAACGACCTTGGGCAAATAGCCCAAGCAAGGTCTTAACACCACCCTCAAACACCCTGGCACAAAATCCATACATAAGGGATTAATCGGCAGGGCATGCAAATCACCAACCCCTTTAAACAATGCCAATGCCACCAGCAGGGCCATTTTAAGGTCAGAAACTTATCAGTGACTGTTGCCAAGGGCTCAAACGGAGCACACGAGAGTGCCTCTAAAACAACAGATAAATCCCATAAAGGAACACGGACTGGTCAAAAAGGTCTAAGCCTGCATACCCTGTGCATAAAACGAAAGACAAAAGAATGTCTGCCGACAGAGACTCCATTAATAAGCACATGCTCAGATGCCATAGCAGCAACATAGACTTTAAGCGTTGCCGGGGCAACTCTGGCCCCAAAGCGCTCTTGCAAAAAAATCCAGCACTTTACCGACAGGGCAGTGAACTGGATCTTCACCTCATGCTGTACACCAAGAAGCAAAAATAAGCCACTTATAAAACTTTCTAGTTGATGGAGCTCTAGCATTCAGAATGTTATCAACCACAGTGGGGGACAACCCATCATTCAAAAGTGCACCCCATTTAGGGACAATACCTATAACTTCCACAAGTCTGGCCGGGGGTGCCAAATGCTGCCCCGAGACTGAGACAACATGCCTGTTCTGATAGGACTCTCCCAAGGAACTTTCTCCAGGAGAGAGGCCAGATCAGAAAACCATACTTGAGATAGCCAAAACGGCGCCACTAGCCTTGCGTACAGCAGACTGATTGGTGGAAATGCATAAAGATGTGTTGTCAGCCACTGATGCACCAATGCATCGATGCCCAGTGGTGCCGGGGATGAGAGGGAAAACAAGAGGGGACAGTGTATCATCTCGCTAGAAGTGCACAAATCCACTTCCGCTTTGCCAAACCTTCTCCAGATTTGTTCCATAATCTGAGGATGTAATGTCCACTCTCTAGGCATCAAGCCCTGTCTGGACAACCGGCCCAGGACATGAACAGCTCGTAGAGACAGCACATTGTCCTGTGCACACAGAAGAATGTGATATGTAAGCCACAGCATGGCAAGAGAACGCACTCCTCCCTGGCGACTGATGTAGGACACCACCGTCCTGTAGTCAGACCAGATAAGGACATGACTGCCCTGAATCTCTGGTAGGAAAAACTTTAACGCCAGCAGCACCGTGAACATCTCCACTGGCCACTGGCCCATCCAAATCCCGCAGGCAGAATGACCCTCATATACAGTGCCCCAACCCCTGGAAGAGGCGTCTGTCTTTATAACTTTGTTGCGACACACTTGTCCCAACGGAACGCCCAACATTAGACGGCGGGTCCGTTTCTATGATGACAGAGTTCGGTAGCACCCACGTGTCACTTTGAAGAGACTGAAGGCATGCGTCAGTGGTTGAAGTCCCATTGTGGAGTTCATCCAGCACTGAAAATGTCTCGCATGCAACATTCCCAGGGGAATGACAGCAGAAGCCTCGATCATGAGCCGCAAAAGTCTGTGAAATGTTCTCGCAGGGAGAACGCATCCTACTCTGAACATTGCTAGACACCAGCGGAATGACAGAATGCAAACTGGAGACAGACGCGCCTGCATCGCCTGCAAATCTAGCTCCACCCCTAGAAACACAGTCTGCTGCCTTGGTAACAGGACACTTTTGGCTAGGTTTACACACAGCCTTAGATTGCTCAAATGGCTGAGAATGACGTTTCAGTGTTGGGCAGCCAAAGTCTCCAAGTGAACTAGCACCAACCAATCGTCGAGATAATTCAAAATGTGGAATCCCTTAAGCCTCAAGGGTGTCAAAGCCGCATCCATGCATTTGGTGAAAGTGCTTGCTGCCAGCGCAAGTCTGAATGGAAGGACGCAAAATTGATGTGCTTTGTCCCTGAAAGCAAATCTGAGAAAGCACCTGGGCTTCGGCAACATCTGAATATGGAAATAAGCATCCTTCAAATGTATTGTCACAAAACAGTCCCCCAGAACATCAAATTCTGTTATCCATGTCCTGAAACCCTTGGTCATGGAGACAGAGGCCAAATTCGATCAGGCAGTTATAAAAAGCAGTCACTCTGAATGTATTTACAGCAGATGATGCCAGATAAACCATCTTCCCTAACATAGAACGGGGAAGAATGTGCAAACATGGAGGGGAATTGAGAGAAAGCAGGCTCACCACAACGGTCCCAGCATTCTTATTGGGGGACAATGTGTGGTGCTTATGTTCACTGTGTGTTTTGTGTACCCTTGTGCTTGATGAACATTGAATTCTGTTATGCATGTCTCGAGACCCTTGGTCATAGAGACCAAGGCTGAATTCGGGAAGCATTTTTTTAAATATATATATATAATGTTCGCTCCCCAGCAAGTTGTGGGGGAAAACTGAACCATATTCAGGTTGTCGGATGTTCGAGGCATGTACAACGGCAAACTCATCTCGATACTGACTGAACGGGGAAAACAAAGGGGAAGCTCGACATATCCCTTAGCCGCTCCGCTGTTGAGGATAGTCAGAGTGGACGAGCCCGCGAAGCATGTACGGGCAGTAAAAGGTGCCTTCCATGACTTCGTTAGCTCCTCATGCACTTCCGGGAAGAAAGGCACCGGGGCGGGGCATGGCCATGAGTCGCACTCCAAGTCCAGAAACCAATCATCCAGCTGCGAATGCTCAGGGCAGGGTGGATGGTTCCAATTCAGCCTGATGTTCACAGCCGCCCGGGCAAGCACGGCTGCCATCTCAGTGTCCGACTCATCCTGTGATCTACCACTCGTGGGCGGGAGCTCAGAGGATTTGTCAGCTTCCGATAGCAAAAGCCCACCCTCCGATGCTGCGACTGAAAGCTCATTCTCGTCGCCAGCCTCGAACGACACATTAAACTCACCCTGAGGCAGACCGCCTGCATTGCTCGACAGCTCGTCCAGACAGAACCGACCCGGCTGGCTGAGCATCAGCCCAGGATGGACCAGGTTGGGGAGCAGCCGCGGTGGCTCCTTGCTTCATGAAGAAGGAAGTGAGCCGCAACCACAACGTTCTCATGGGCATGTGCTTGCAATGAGAACATAACCCTTCCACGAAAGCCGCCTCAGCATGCTGGCACCCCAGACACTTGAGGCAGATTTCATGGGTATCCGGAGGGGAGAGATAATGGCCACATCCAGTAGCGCAAACACGGAAGGACATCTTTAAAAAGACGGCAAGCGTTTGAGCGAGCTCTTTTAGAAGGAGATATACTCTTTCTAATATACTTTTTTAGAACTCGCAGACTCAGGCTGCCGAAGCGCCCAGGGGAAACACAGTACTCAGCCATGTAAGGGTGACTGCTGATATGCACCATAAGAATCCAGCAGCATAGCAAAGAGTGAGAGGATGAATACACATGCATTTGGCTCCGAAGAAAAAATCTGAATGAGTGATGCACGCCATCTCCTTTTATACCCATATGTCCGGGGCGGAGAGTGGCATGCAAATTCCACTCGCCAATTTTCATTGGCCTATTCTATTTTAAGCAAAGGTGATTGGGGCTCTCAAGATCGAACCCCTAGTGTCACTACATAGACACAACGTCGAGTGAGTGACAGACAAGGAAAGGAAAATTATCCAAACTTGCTCACATGTACTCCAAATTAAACCAACTACGCCACCCTGGAAATTAGCCAGTGAAATAGTAACCCAAAAGGTCACACAGGTTTCTTACCAGAAAAACGGCAGAGAGATGTGGGTGAAATTACAAAAATAGATTTCTTTATTGCAATTTACACAAAGAATAATAAATAGGTAAAAACGTTTGTCGGCTGAATCGAATAAATGTTACTCAGATGCACATGAAAATTATTATAAATCTGCCATCAACAAAAACAAAATAAAAACAAAATAAACTTTACAGGGCTGAGGCTTACCAGCAGTGGGGAAGACTAGCTAAGAGCTTAATTATTCCGCGCGCTCATGAGAGGGATGACGTAAGCTCGTTGGTAAGGTCACGCGTCACATGGAGGAGTCAGGAAGCGCATCATTGTTTACATTGTTTTTTTTTATTATTATTTGGAAATTATTTTTTATTTTATTTTATATTGTTTTGAAATTATTTTGAACTGTTTTGGTTTGTGAACGGCACTTGGTCTGTGCTCTGTGCAAGTTTCTATTGTAAACAATGAAGTGTTCCTGTCTCCTCCTCCACGACGCGTGACCTTACCAACGAGCTTAGGTCATCCCTCTTATGAGCACACGTCACAGAGATGTACGGAAGCGAACATTTGTAGTTAAAAAGTATATAAGTATAGAAAGCTTAGTGGTAGATTATGGTGACATTCTGAGCTCAGTCAACACAGCCAGCAATACATCAACCCATGTACTTCCTGTTTCAGTACAGGCCTTGTGTAGGTGTTCTTTCAGAGTGC
This sequence comes from Myxocyprinus asiaticus, assembly GCF_019703515.2. Lineage (NCBI taxonomy): Eukaryota > Metazoa > Chordata > Actinopteri > Cypriniformes > Catostomidae > Myxocyprinus > Myxocyprinus asiaticus. The sequence goes on along the minus strand of NC_059357.1, from coordinate 31,141,897 downwards.
AGTTAGTTTTCTGCACCACACCAGCTGACTGTGGATGATATGGTATGTTAAAATGCCAGTTTATGTTTAGTTATTTTGCTAAGAGCTGTGTTACCTTTGAAGCAAACGGTGTGCCATTATCACTTTCAATGACCGACAGGATACCGAATCTCTGTATTATTTCTTTAGCTAAAATTTTAACCACGATCTTAGCATTTTCCCTCGCACACGTGAAGGCTTCTGTCCACTTAGAGAAGCGGTCCACAATGACTAATAATAGTTTATTGTTTCGACACGGTGGCATGCGGGTAAAATCAATTTGCAAATGTTGGAATGGTAGTTCCGGATGTGGTAATGAGTCATGTTTTATGGGCTTATGTCTGTTATTCTGTGCACACCTTAAACATGAATCCAGGATTAAATTTACCACGTTCGTACCCCATTTATGCAATAAGTTTGATTAATCGACTGGATTACCTTTTCTTTTGACACTGTTCCATTCCCGCAATCTGAAGCGTCTACCTCAACGATGAAGGGAAGATTGGGGTCAGGATGTTTCAGTATCGGAGCGGTCGTGAAGCTTGACTTGAGGGAGATGAAGGCCTGGTATGCGGCATCATTCCAAGGCAATTTGTTGGGCTTTCCCTTGAGCAACGACGTGAGTGGGGCTGCAATGATGCTGTAATTCCTGATAAAACGGCGATAGAAGTTGGCGAAGCCCAGAAACCTCTGTAGTTTCTTGATTTTTGAAGGTCGAGGCCATTCGGTGACTGCTGTTATCTTAGAGATATCCATTTCTACACCTTGATGGCTGATAATGTAGCCTAGAAAAGTGGTATGGGAGGTATAGAACTCACATTTTTCTGCCTTGACAAATAGTTGGTGTTCCTGGAGATGTGATAGGACTGTCTTGACCTGCTGGATATGTTGTTCCATGTCTTGTGAGTAGATGAGGATGTCATCAATGTAAGCCACCACACAATGACTCAGTAAGTCTCTGAATATCTCGTTGATAAAAGACTGGAAAACCGAGAAGGAGTTAGCAAGTCCATATGGCATGACCAAATATTCATAGTGCCCCCTGGTGGTGATGAAAGCAGTTTTCCACTCATTCCCTTCTCGGATTCTGACAAGGTTATAAGCACTTCTCAGATTTCAAGTTTGGTATAGATCTTTGCCTCACGGAGTTGTTAAAGGCTGAGGGGTAATGGGTAACGGTACTTTATGGTGACAGAGTTCAGGCCTCGATAGTCGATACAGGGATGTAGACCTCCATCCTCCTCTACGAAAAGGAACCCTGCAGCAGCTGGGGAGGTAGAGGGACGGATGAAAACGGAGGCAAGGGCTTCCTCAATGTAATTCTCCATGGCAAGGGTCTCAGGGCGTGACAGTGCATATGCCTTGCTTCTCGGTGGGGCTGTATTGGACAGAAGTTCAATGGTGCAGTCCCATGGACAACATTTCTTCCAAATTCCAAATAAAAATATTGTCATTAATAAAAATATTGTCAACCCCAGATCATCACTGATCATCACCGATCCTCCACCTGGTCATATAATGGTTAGACGGAGACCTGGAGAGGCCTTCAAGCCACTGTGAAATTTGGTGGTGGATTGGTGATGATCTGGGGGTGACAATATTTGTATTAATGACAATATATTTATTTGGAATTTGGGAGAAATGTTGTCAAGTACTTTATAGAATAAAACAAAAATATTCATTTTACTCAAACACATACCTATAAATAGTAAATCCACAGAAACTGATAATTTTGCAGTGGTCTCTTAATTTTTTTCCGGAGCTATATATATATATATATATATATATATATATATATATATATATATATATTAATAAAATATATTATATTAATAAATATATTGTCACCCCCAGATCATCACCGATCCTCCATTTGGTCGTCTAATCGTTTGACGGAGACCTGGAGAGGCCTTTGTGAGAAAAGGAACACCTCTCAGTTGACCTCTCAGCTGACATATGTTCAAGCTGACATTTAACAGCTAGTACTCAGTACTCATAGTGTGTGTGTGTGTGTAAGTAACAGAAATCATGTGAAAGGGTTTCCTGTTTTTCTTCTCTGAGTGTCTCAAGCTAAAGGTTAAATACCACTCTTCTGTTCTAGAATATTTTGTTTCATTTACATAATTAATGTAGAATCTTTATATTTGCTTTCTCCAAATTTGGTAATGTTTAATCTCATTGGATAATGTAGTTAGTGTACTGCTTTTCCTGTCCTTACAAAGATATATATAATGCTGTGCTGAACAATAAAGAACGAGAAATCCGGTATGCAGAAATCTCTGCATACTTCGTGTCTGTGTCATTCATTTCTCCCCTCGCGAGGATCCGGATCCAGACAGCAACTGCAGACCTGACTTGATACTTAGGGTCCTAAATTCCTAATAGCCCTGGTGTCAGAAGTGGGATATTTCCAGACAGGTAGGACAAAATTACATATAATTTTAAGAACTCCTGTCTGCTGAAATATTACACATAAAATTTGGTAGAGAATTTGATGGTCACACCTACAGTCGGGAGTCCTCTTTTTGTAAGGGTTGACGGTAGCCTTATTTTGAAAGATAAATAAAGAGATTCTAATCTCAAAGTGAAATTTCTTGGAGAGTCCTCCTCAGTGGAGTGGACAGTAGTCTTATTCAGATTGAATAGTAAAGAGATTGTATTCTCATAAAAAAAATAGATATTGGTCTGCCATCCTGTTCTTCGTCTGGATAGCATTTTACTAACTTGCTTCATTCCTCTTGACTAACTACTATATACCTGATTACTCGTACTGTGGTGACATTATGGGACAGGAGATAAGCCATCCTTTACCGGAGGAAACACCAAAACAATGGATGTTTTATAATAATCAAGGTTATAATACTGAACCATATATCAGCAATTTGGCTGTGTGGTCAGAGGGAAAAACACAATTAGATCCATATTCTAGAGATGGTTCATTTGAAGATTGATATATGAGCGAGGCCAAATTGATGGTTAAAAGTGGGTGGGGAGATCCATAATGGGATTCGTATGACGTATGAAAGAAAATGAAACCTTTTTGGGACAAAGGTCCTGAGCGCACCGCCTTTGCAGGTCAATCCGTGGAACCTCCAAAATATGACGCCATGGTTAAAACTGTAGCCGTACCTGAATTTACCGATTTGAGTAGTCCACCACCCCCGTGCGCTCCGTTGTATCTGGATCTAACAAAATTAGAGTCCCAGACAATAACGCATGAGAAAACTGCTTGCTGTTATGCACCTGCTAAAACCTATGTAGCCGCGCCCTCAACCCAGTTGGGGTCTGAGGAGGGCACTTCGGCATCGGCTGTTTTTCCATTTATTCAGTGTCTGGATGGGTATAAAATTATCCCGCTGACTATGGTGGAAGCGCTGGCCATTTGACAGAAACTGCCTTTACTGTGGTAAGCTGGGACACTTTAAGCGCGAATGTAGGAAGAGACGATATGATCTAAAGCAGTGTAAAAGCGGGCACAATCGCCAACAGGATGACCATGGAAATCGTGATGACAACCGAAACGTAATCGACCCTCAGAGTGCTCTGCGCCTGCTTACCCACCAGAGTGGACCCCACGCTAGGGATGCCCGCAGAGTACTGAGCCCTCGTCATATATTCTACCTTCTGTTTTGCATTTTGATGATTTTACCTTGCTCTTTCTTTAGCTATATGTTGATCGTAAACCCTATACATTCTTGGTAGACACTGGCGCTTCTAAATGTTCCCTGGCGGGGCATTGTTATGAAGGCTCGATTATGGGATGCATCATAAACTCTGTGAATTAATGGCATCCCTGTGAAATGTCAAAAGACACCCAAATTGCCTGTTACCTCCCCAGACAACCCAACTCTGTTCAAAATGCATGATTTTGTCATTTTACCTGACTCTCCATTCTGCTTACTGGGGCGTGATCTGATGCACAAAATTGGTGCCAAGATATCATTTGAATCTAACTCTTTGAAACTCATGTTCTCCTAAGCATTTTCAGTCTATGTGTACAGGAACTTGAGGTGAAGTGCTCAGCTCAATGTCAACCCAGCATTGTGGGCAGCCCACAAAAATGAGGCTGGCCTAATTGACGTTAGGCCATACATGGCTAAACTTCGGTCTAACATTACCAGTATACTGCAAACAGTACTCATTCTCAAAAGAAAAAGAAGAAGGTATTGGTCCAATAATACAGCGGTTGCTGTCACAAAGTATATTGAAACCAACCCATGCACCATATAACACACCAATCAATCCTGTCAAAAAGGCTAATGGTACGTGGCGACTAACAGAAGATTTGAGGAAAATTAATGATTTCATTGTTCCATTGTCTCCTGTTGTGCCAGATGTGTATACAACTATTATTTCTGTTCCAGCAGACCATACTTATTTTACTGTTATTGATCCGTGTTCTGCCATTTTCAGTGTGCCAGTCTAGCCTGTCTCGCAGCCCCTGTTCACGTACATGTACGGAGGCCGACAATACATGTGGACAAGAATGCCTCAGGGATTTAGAGACTCGCCTGCTGTGTTCTCTGCTGTAGCACAGTTCACGTCCTGAGTTTGGCAGGCTTTCTGCAAACAACTGAATATCAATGGAGTCTCACCTCTGGTTACCACCCTCAGGCCAACAGATCAGTTGAACATCTAAACCAAGAGAGGCAGATATCTTCGGAGTTATTGTAGCCGTGAACCGGAGAAGTGGAGCGATTTCCTGCCCTGGGCCAAAAATGCACAGAATTCCCTCACTCATACCTGTACGGGTCTAACCCCCTTCTAATGCGTGCTGGGCTACCAACCCCCAATGTTTCCTTGGTCAGGAGAACCTTCTACGGTGCCAGCGGTGGACGATTGGATTAAGCCAAGCGAGAGAGTGTGGGATAGCGCACATGTCCGGCTACAGCGAGCGGTCAGAGCACAACGCTACCAGGCTGACCAACGGAGGTGCCCCCATCCCAACTATCAGCCAGTGCAGAGGGTCTGGTTGTCCAAGTGATCTCAAGTTGTGGCTACCCTGCAGGAAGCTCAGTCCAAGGTATTTGGGTCCTTTCAGAATTATCCGTCAAATAAACCCAGTTACTTACCGTTTAGAGCTTCCTGCTAATTACCACATCTCTCCTTCCATGTGTCCTTGCTGAAACCCGTCCACCTGGTGTCTGGCTCTGGAACCATGGATCCTGAGCCTCCACCTCCATTGGAGGTAGATGGAGCCCCAGCGTATATGGTCAGAGAGATCAAGGACTCAAGACGATGAGGGAGCCAGATGCAGTACTTGGTGGACTGGAAGGGCTATGGACCAGAGGAGAGACCATGGGTAGCCGCCAAGGACATATTGGACCCGTCTCTGATCCAAGAATTTCATCATGCCCATCCTAATCGTCCAGCACCACAACCAAGGGGACGTCCCAGTAGAAGAACACCAGGAGTTGTTTGTAGAGGGGGTGTTCTGTAACATCCGAGGTTGTTACCCCTCCTACCAACCACCAGAGGGAGCCCTCTCCCGAATACTAACTCTGTACCGTTTCTTCGTTGGTGACTTCCTGTTTGAACTATATAAATACCATGCTGTTCCATTTTGATTTTGCGAAGTACTGCCAGTTTACCCTGCCTTACCAAGCATTTTTCCATTGCCTTTGCTGATTGTTTTCATGTTATGACCATTGCCTTTTTTCCTGGATTTACTGCCTTTTGGATACCCCCTTTGTTTTGTTTGCCTTGTTGGACTGTCTTTTTGGTTTATTTGATTATACCACTTGCTTAACGACTACCTCTAATTGCCTGCCGATTTGGATAGTTTGCTTGTGTTCATAATAAACTTCCAGCACATGGATCCTAACAACGTCTCCATGCCCAGTTCATTATATATATATATGATCTGTAACTTACAAATGAGGGAGATTAAATTACTGTAATATTTAATTACTATAAAATGTAATTTTTTTTTATATAAATACATTTGCACTATAAATAATATGGATAGTCAAAAAACAGAAGATTACCTTTGGATTTTTGGACCAAAGCATAAAATAAAAATTATATTTGTGCAAGCAGCCTTAACTGGCACTGAAAAAGGTGTTTTTTAATTTTTTTTTATTTTTTTTTTATTTTTTTTTAAAATCAGCCTAGCTGGCCTTGCATAACCATGGATGTCTAATTTGCCCCGTCCATCAGAGTTAGACATTTTTGTAACTTTGCCACTTGTTGTATAATCTTCTTACAGACTCTGAAACTCATCCTGACAATTCTTCCATCCTGAAGTCTTTTAATTGAATGTACCTCATGCATGCACAGCCACTACTTTCATGTTAATGACTCTGCATACTAGATGATTCAGAGGGCCCTGCATATCTGAATAATAATTTCATTAGAAAAGGCTGTTAACATCAAGAGGTGTAGCAATTTGAATGTGACATTAAGGAATGTTTTAATTTACCTTTTGGGACATGATTTAAACTTGCAGTGTGACACTGGCACACACTGTCAATGAAGTGTCAATGATGTGAAAAGGAGCAAAGCAACTAAAAGTGATGTCATTCTTATGTTTTCCCCCAAGGACTCTTATTTTGAAGTTTTGAAGAGACTCTTAGGCCTCGTTCAGACTGCCACTAAAAATCCGATTTTTTGCATATCCAGATTGTATCCAGATGAGTATTTGATAGTCTGGACTAGTGCCCGACCGATATATCAGTCGGCCGATATTAGCCTTTCACCAATATATCGGTATCTGCGTATATTTTACCGATATGCGCTGATATGAAAACTTTTTTTCATAACATATAAAGCAGAAAACAATGCTTAGAATTGGTGTCATAGCGTAGTTTGTCCAGTAGAGCGTGCTCTGCCTCCATTGTTTACAGAGCTGATTCTGAGCTGACGGTGGCTCTGCAGACAGGGCGGAGTTAAACGGTGCGGATTTGAGATCTCTTCTCGTTAAATTGCTAACTAGTTTGTGAAATACATACTGGAAAGTTAATAAAAAATGACCCCATCATTTTATATAACTAATATAACGTTAACCCTGTCCCTGACAACCATGTCACTCATGTTTATCACATCTATTTGCTGTTAGCCAGCTATTGTTTGTCAGTGCAGACAGTAATGTAGCAGATTGAAATATATATATATATATATATTGAATGTGTTGAAACTTGACACTGGGCAATGCACCCTAAAAACGGCACCGTTAGATCGGTTTCATGCAGAGGAGCCACTTAAAAGTAAGTTTTTTTTCCCTCTCATAAATGTAAATGAGTGTAAATGCCAACATCGTCATATATGTCGAAAGGACTGATGGCTGTCAACCAAAACTTGAGCTCATTGATGTCATGATAAATGCTTTATTATCCCATCAGTTACTCCTGGTCGGAGTCTTCCGTAAATATATAGTTTATAGGTAGGGTTACGCTCTATCTAAATTTGATGGTGCAATGGTCAAATATTTAGTAGAGCATAAATTGTGACTTAGTGCCCATTTACGCCACAACTAGGCTAAGTTGTAACGTACGTTTAGGTGGTGCAACCAGCCCCGGATGTTTATTTAGCTATTTATTTTATTTTTATTTATTCTTTATTTAAATGGTCAGCAATTGACTTATACTAAACATACAGTACTGATGTTTATTTAGCTATTTATTATATTGTTATTTATTCTTTATTTTAATGGTGGGCAATTGACTTATACTAAACATACAGTACTGATGTTAATTAAGCTATTTATTTTATTTTTATTTATTCTTTATTTTAATGGTGGGCAATTGACATACTAAACATACAGTACTGATTTTTATTTAGCTATTTATTGTATTTGAATTTATTCTTTATTTAAATGGTCAGCATTTGACATATACTAAACAGTACTGATGTTTATTTAGCTATTTATTTTATTTTTATTTATTCTTTATTAAATTGTCAGCATTTGACTGATACTAAACATACAGTACTACTGATGTTTATTTAGCTATTTATTTTATTTTTATTTATTCTTTATTTTAATGGTCAGCCATTGACTGATACTAAACATACAGTACTGATGTTTATTTAGCTATTTATTTTATTTTAATTTATTCTTTATTTTAATGGTCAGCATTTGACTGATACTAAACAATACTGATGTTTATTTAGCTATTTATTTTATTTGTATTTATTCTTTATTTTAATGGTCAGCATTTGACAGATACTAAACAGTACTGATGTTTATTTAGCTATTTATTTTATTTTTATTTATTCTTTATTTTAATGGTCAGCAATGGACTTATACTAAACAGTACTGATGTTTATTTAGCTATTTATTTTATTTGTATTTATTCTTTATTTTAATGGTCAGCATTTGACAGATACTAAACAGTACTGATGTTTATTTAGCTATTTATTTTATTTTTATTTATTCTTTATTTTAATGGTCAGCCACTGAATGATACTAAACAGTACTGATGTTTATTTAGCTATTTATTTTATTTTTATTTATTCTTTATTTTAATGGTCAGCATTTGACTGATACTGAACAGTACTGATGTTTATTTAGCTATTTATTTTATTTTTATTTATTTATTTAATGGTCAGCAACTGACATACTAAACATACAGTACTGATGTTTATTTAGCTATTTATTGTATTTGTATTTATTATTTATTTTTTCAGTGTTCATTTCTAGAATTTGTTGACAATGTATTATAATAATAATGTCAAATATTCTTTGATAAAAATATTTGTTTAAGAAAGCAGCCTTCTGAGTACCTTTGCATAGTCATATCAGTGCAAAATCAGTGCACAATCCACATAGAAAAGGTCTGTTTTCATTCCAGCTCAAAAATTAGCTATATTGGTCACCATATCGGTAATCTGTGAATTTTCCCTCTCTAAAATCGGTTCGGTCTCAAAAATCCCATATCGGTCGGGCTCTAGTCTGGACAGCAAAAAACCACATGAAATTTTTCCAAATCTGATTCAAACCACATCGGGAGGTGTTTCATATGCGATTGAAATCTGATTTTTTCAGTTGCGTCTCAGTCCAGACACTTTGGTAACGTTGTTACCAAAGCAACCCATGCAGATAGGTTGGTTATGTCTGAATGTGCAAATCTGATTTGATTACTTGCAATTAATAGTGTGGACAGTCTGCCTGAAAAGATCTGATTTGAGAAAAATCCGATTTGCCTGCAGTCTTTACATAGCCATAGTTTGAAGTTCCCTATCTGTCACTCACTCGACGTTGATGTCGATGTAGTGACACTAGGGGTCACTCTTGGGAGCCCGAGACACCTCTGGTCTTTGATAAAAGGCCAATGAAAATTGGCGAGTGGTATTTGCATGCCACTCCCCCGAACATACGGGTATAAAAGAAGCTGGTATGCAACCACTCATTCAGATTTTCTCTTCGGAGCCGAACGGTCATGCTCGCTGAGCTGAATACTACTGTTCATTCACCTGCTGGATCTGACGGCGCATTTCAGCGGCTTCTCCCTCCTCTGCACTGGTGCACTGCAGAGAATGCCCCTGGGCGCTTCGGCAGAAAAACTAGAGAGTATATTTTCTGAAAGAGCATTTTTCCCCTCTAAAAGAGTATATATTTCTCTAAAAGAGCGCACACACGGAACGTCTTTTTAAAGACGCGTCTTTTTAAAGATGCTTTTCCGATTGTGTGTTATTCCTGGTTGTGCTCGTTATCTCTCGCCTTCTAATGGTCACGATCACTGTCTTTCGTGTCTGGGCACTGCTCACGCGGAGACAGCGTTCGTGGATGGTCACGTTCTCATTGCGAGAATATGTCCATGGCAACGTTGCGGTCACGGCTCGCCTTCGTAAGAAAGCGAGCCACCCCAGAGGCTCCCGCCTCGGTCCTTTTACCCACGGGTTTGAGGCCAGTGCGGCTAGCACTGGAGGCGATTTGGGGACCCCAATGGGACCGCCTCTGCCGGGTATCCCCCCGCGGACCTCCCATTCCCCAGCACGCTCGTCTGCCCCGATCGGGCTTCCGGGTGAGTCCGCCTGCTCGTCTCACGGCGAGTTCGACCTCTTATTCGGAGCCCACGAAAGTGATGAGCTCTCGAGCACAGCATCGGAGAGCGGGCTCGTCCAGTCGGAAGCCTCAGCTGGGCTCCTCCCTTCGGGGTCGATCACCTAGTCACAGGCTGACGCGGAGATGACGACATGCTTTCCCGGACAGCCGCGAGCGTCGGTTAGAGTGGATTTCACCGCTCTTCCCTGAACCCTCGCGGCTCGGTGATTGGTTTCTGGGCTCGCGGCGCCGCTTAAAGCCACGCCCCGCCCCGTTCCTTCTTCCCGGAAGTGCATGAAGAGCTGACAAGGTCGCGGGAGGCACTTTTTACTGCCCAGTCCCTATCTTTTCAGCTTCCCCGCTCTCACTACCCTCGATGGTGGGGCGGCTAAGGGTTATTCGGCAATCCCCCGGTGGATAAAGGCGCTCGCGGTGCACCTATGCCCGCAGAGCGCCGCCACCTGGTGCGGGTGCCCAAAGCCCCCGTCCAAGGCCTGTAGGTTCTCTGTCAGCGAAACGTGCCTGGAGTTCGGTCCGGGCTATTCTCACGTGATCCTGAGACCCCCGACCGGGCTATGTGCCCAAGGTTCCCACCACTCCTTTTAGGGACCAGGCGGTGAACCTGCAAGCGCTGCCCCAGGAGGAGGCAGACCCAGCCCTGTCGTTGCTGTGTCCGGTGCGTGCTTTACGCATCTATTTGGATCACACTCAGAGCTTTAGAATCTCTGAGCAGCTCTTTGTCTGCTTTGGTGCAAAGCGGAAAGGAAGCGCTGTCTCCAAGCAGAGGATCGCCCACTGGCTCATTGACGCCATAACTATGGCATATCTCGCCCAAAACATGCCGCCCCTGGTAGGGCTATGAGCCCATTCTACCCGTGGTGTAGCGGCTTCTTGGGCCCTGGCCAGAGGTGCCTCTCTAACAGACACTTGCAGAGCAGCGGGCTGGGCAACACCCAACACCTTTGCAAGGTTCTACAACCTCCGGGTGGAACCGGTTTCATCCCAGGTAGTGGCACGCAACACAAGCGGATAAGCCCGGGATAGCCGGCCGGGTGTATCGCTTGCACTCCTCCCCCATTGGGCAGGATCTACCTTGAAGGCTCTCCACATGGTTGGAAAGACCATGTGATGTATTCTTCCACTTAAATATCCCCCCCTCTCTTGGGGCGAGGTGTGGTCTCCACGGTGTCCTCCCCTTGGGAGGGACACCCTCTGACTAGACCTGGCGGCCCAGTCGGATAATCCCCCTTCTTTTTTAGGGAGTGGAAAAAGAGAAGGGGAAAGAGGCCACGACTGGGTTAAGCCTGTCTCTATCTCTGGGTAGTCGACTTGTCCCCAAAAAGGGCCGTTCGACACTCATAACTGTGTTGGGGGAGGTTACGTGACAACCTGGTGTGCTGGCTATGAGGCACACCGCCAGTTCACGTAACACAGTTCAGCCTTGTGGCATTTTGTATAGGGACCCCTAGTTTCACTACATCGACACCAACGTCGAGTGAGTGACAGATAGGGAACGTCATGGTTACTGGTGTAACCTCCGTTCCCTGATGGAGGGAACGAGACGTTGGTCCCTCCTGCCACAACGCTGAACTACCCGCTGAAATGGCCGGACCTTATATCGGCTCCTCAGCGTAAAACCTGAATGAGTGGTTGCATACCAGCTCCTTTTATACCCGTATGTTCGGGGGAGTGGCATGCAAATACCACTCACCAATTTTCATTGGCCTTTTATCAAAGATCAGAGGTGTCTCGGGCTCCCAAGAGTGACCCCTAGTGTCACTACATCGACACCAACGTCTCGTTCCCTCCATCAGGGCATGGAGGTTACACCAGTAACCATGACATTTTGTATCTTCCTCTGTTATGCCTGTCTTCCTGTCCATTGCCCTCAGTGTATCCCAGGTGTTCCTCACAGAGTTGCCAAGTTTGTCTGCTTATATAATACGCAACTTTGGGCTTCTTCTTTTTTTAAGTCGCTTGAAAAAATCATGGATCTCGGTTTTTTGGGCTTGTTTTAAAAAATATGGTTGTTTGTTAGGAAAATCTGACAAGCGACTTGCTTGACGCTGTCTGCTCACAGCCTCACAATAATATCAGTGCTGTAGTGTAATTTGCCCTCCCACAAATCCCCATGTGGACCTATCCTGCCCCCTCCTCCCCCTCATTGGTGAAAAATCACATTGTATCCAAGCAGCATGTATAAACTACCGATGGTGTCGTCTCTTCTCTAGCTTATTCAAGACTCTCAGCCCTGTCACCATACAAGAACTGTAATCCTGTGGTTTTCTGCATATTTCATTTTATTCTGGAAAGGAGCTGTTCATTCAGGTACGAAGGAACCATCTGAACATGTGTAACCACTGATCAAACTTAACTTGTTTTTCAGGTAGGCAATGTTTTAACTGTGCCAAACATTAACACAATGTAGTTTGACATACTTGCTACTATATGTCTAAAATAAACTGTTTAAATACCTTAGAAAGATACAATGCCAATAGTGTCAGAAATTAATGGGGACTCAGGGCTAAAATGCCACCGAAATTGACAAAAATATCCCAGAAATTGAAAATATGGGGACAAAAAATGCCCACGCAACGAGTTCCCATGTTTTACTAATAATATCTGATATAGTTACAATTACATACATTGCGGTCTTCTTTTGACTTTTCATTGAACATCATTTATTTTCCCGCCATCCGGTTTCTCGCAACATCGCATGCACAGACAGACTCTCCGCTTCAATCAATCCACATCAGTTCAGTATTGCACTCCCGCGTTAAATTCCATAACTGTTCACCACTCTTGTTCAAAATAAACTGTCCTAGCGGGTAACACTCTCACTCACAGTGCTGTACTGTACCTCCCTGCCCTGTGCTGCTGTTTATTTGTCTGAAAAGCCTCACCTGCTAGAGGCCAAAAGTGTGCAAGGGATGGATGTTATAGAAAGAAGGTATGAGAAATCACAAAACATAATGTAACCAAATGCTACAATTTACTTCATAATAATATCTCAATATGTTAAATAACCATAATGTTAATTAAAACTTTATTATTACAACTGTAATACAATAATACATATACAGAACAACCACTTTTAGTGTTTGAATCAATCATATCTCTCACTAAACACTGTGTGAAATGTTTATTTTTGCCTTATTTTATTCAGTTGGCATGTAGGAGTTGATAACAGTTTTCTTAATAATCTCATTCCATATCTGGATAATTGCTGCAATATCATAGAGGATACATTTCCTCCTCTATGATATTGCATTATATTAGTTTTGTACAGTATGTTAACTTAATAGCCAAAATACTTGGACATGCGTGAATGAGAATAAACCTGAAATAGGTATGTGTTTCAGTCACAATGCACATTATGTCATTTAGAGACGATTTAGAGACATTTAGAATGTTACAAATGACAATTTCTATTTAAATAAATGTTGTATTCTTAAAATGTTCTGTTTGTCCAAAAATCCTCTTGCAGCAATGCAGGTCTTTGGCATTTAGAAGCTGCTAGTTTAGGACCTGTCTGTTTCTCAAACGAGAGACTGTGATTTACTTGTCTTTTTGTTGTGCATCTGGCCATCTAGTTCTCTCTCTATCATAGTTAGAGATTTTTTTTTTCAAAACAGCATGGGTGTGGTCGACCGTTCGTCCGGATAGAGAGACATACGAGCTGTCTGTCTGCGAGTCGGTGTTGTTAGTGTACTGCCATGAGCAATGTGTGTTGGAGCTGCTGAAAAGCAGATGTGTTATAGTGTTTAATGTCCACTGAAAAGTGTCACATTAAAATGTCTTACGTGTTTGTCAAGCCGGTCCCAGCCTCCTCCTTGCCCATCTCGTGAACTTTATTACAAATAGACTTTAAGAAAATAGAATTTCAGGAGAAATGTTTTTTCCTTTTGCCTATTTTTAAAAAGTCAAAATTTGACTTGCAAGTGTAAAGCAACTTGTAAGAACTCAATATCTCAGCAAATGGGGAAAAAACCCCACTGTGATTTCCGCATGGTAGCGCAACCATTTTCAATTGTTCTAATAATAAGAACATTTTCTTGAGTACCGAATTAGCACTTTAGAATGCTTTTGTAAGGAAAAGGTGACACAGTATATGTTTGCCATATATAAATAACACTTAAAACAATTATTTCAAACTGTAATAATAATAATTTGCAATTAATAATTTTGACAGTATTTTCGATCAATTTAATGCATCCTTTGTGAAAGTAAGCATCAATTTCTTTCAAGAACAAAAATGTCTTTGTGTTCTAAAAATGGAAGTGTATATACTATATATATAATATAATTTTCATAAAGTAACTTGTAATTGTAATGTTGGGTGTCTAGGAGTGGAAGAGGAAAAGAGGAGACGCAGGAGTAGATTCTTTAAATCCTTTAATTGCAATAATAATGAAGATTTTGTTTTATTTTTTCTTGTTTAACTCTTCTCCTCTAACCACCTCAGGTATTCAATACCCACTTTTCATAATCAAATCAATTCACAATAGACATAATCATGTCCTGCCTAGACTTCTTGTTGAATATCCCATTTTACTCGGAAATATGTCAGATTATGGTTTGCAATTAAAAAATAATATTTTCCTATTGATCAGTCATGGAATGAATAAGAGATGCAATTTATGCATTTTATATGATTGGGGAATATTTAATTTCTCTATACTCTTTTAGGAACAGTCACTATGCATTTGAAGTCAGAATTCCTCTAAGAGATGATAATGTCAACCCATCTACAGTTATACTGGATATTCTATTTTAGGACAAAAAATTAAATATGGTAGTGCCATCAAAGATAACTCAGGGAAGTACTGATAAGGTTGCAAAGTGTGGATAGAGGCTTTACGGAAAATAAGATAAACCAGAACCCCTTTGAAACCATCCAAGCATCAATTTCATGCCATCTTTAATCTAGACAGGCTGGAGCTTTCTGAAGGAATAGAAGAACTGAGGGAGAGAGTGGAAGAAGAAGAAAGAGCCCAGGGCAAGCTCAGACGTTTGGCAGGGGAGAATGTGGCCCACGCTCCAGAAGCCTTGACAGAAAGCTGGAACACAAAGCTGAACATGCAGAATGGTGGCGTGAATAGTAATGGGCAGTGTGCTAATGACATTTTTAAAAAGCTAATACACATTTGTGAGACTGACCTTGGGATATATCGGTAAAAACATTTCTGCTGATGTCAGATTACTGCCTGCACTCGTCCGTATTTTTCCAAAATCATCACTTCTTACAGTATATCCTCTCAGAGCACATTTTATGGAGGAAATGACACATCAAAGCTGGCATATGCAATGGACAGAATTTGAATTAAATGCTTATTTCACACTGTACATGTTAGCCATGCATATTTATTTTCAGCACCCATATTAACAGGTAACAGCATTCACACTGTCTGTCTAAGCAGCTCGGTGATGCGTAGTGCTGACACTATTTTGCAGCACCTTGCGCACTGAGCTCTGCATAAAATAAGTTAAAAAACTACTATAAACCTTTTTATCAACACAATCTTTTGCAATATAAAATTTGATCAATATACATAAAATAATGGAGAAAACTTCACACCAATTGTCTGAAAAAAAGATGAGTATGTTTTCGTGAACAAGAATTCTCCGACATGAGTCAGAATGTGGCCAAATTTAGAATATGTATGCGTAATGTAAATGCTTTATTATGGACATACGCTGTAACAGCATATTTATTTATTGCCCTACCTGCACGTTTCCATATTAAATTAATTTGAAGACCTATGAGATAACAGGCAGGTGTAATATATGGTATGTAATGTGTCAAGCACATTTTGGAGGGAGGACAGCCCTTAAAACATAGCTAAATCAATATACAGATGGGTGAAAGCACCGCAAGAGTGTCATATGTATAACTCACCTATTTTTTTTTTTCAGCCTCTTGTCACCTCTTGTATGCACACACAGTTGAAACAGAACACGACTGCCATGCAGACTTTGCATATTTTATTATATGTAAAAGAGCATGTAAACCTCTTTTTGGAATTAAGGTTAAACAAGAATATAGCCATTGGTTGAAGAATGGTGTGTATTTACAGAACAGTTACACGTTAATAAACTGATGTATTATTGATAATGAAAATTAATATCTGTGATGAACTGAACTGAGATGTTATTGAATAGGCTACATTAATGGGTAGAAACCGGCAGCTGCACTCAAGTTTTTAGAAAACGTTGCCAGCCGCACAAGAATATTCCTTATGAATGAATGAATGAAACATTTAATTGTTATTCTGTCTCACCGAACGTTTTATAAATCATTCGAAGAACATTTAGGAAATTGTCATAGGTTCACATTTAAGATCATCCTACGACGTCTTTATAAATGAAGTCCCAAATGATTTAAGCAGTTTAATTCTACAGTTTTTGATTTGGGTTCCATTAGATTAATTGTCATTTTGAAAATGTGATCTCCCTCTTCATGTAATTAGATTTCACAACAATCAAGTTTGTATTAGGTCTCAATAGCTCACTTCCAAAAACACATTTTAGTATAATTAATTGCTGTTATTAGGAAAGGAAATATTTAATATAGTAATATATGTGTGTAAATACATTTTCAAATAAATGCAAATATTTTTGAAATTACACTAAGGGGTAATAAAAGTGAACATAGAACGCTTTACATTTACAAACATGTGAGGCAACTGCACTGCAGACATTGTTCTTTTTTCACATACAAACCAAGATTCTTGTGACACGTCCTGAAACCAATCAAGAAACTGCAGGGACATGAATGTTTTTGCACCGTTTATGACAACACAAATCAGTGGAGATACACATGCTTTTGTTTTTTCACCCATATCATCTCAGATGCATGGACATTCTCTTCCCTCACACATACTTTTTGAGACTTATTCCACGACGTTGACTCACAAATATAATTCCTTAGGTTGGTTAACACTCACATTAAGGATGGATGGATCGATAGCATTTGTGTCTGACACTATCAGTGTCAAACTGCATCTCACCAGATCCTGAAACTCTCATGTAATAAATGTTTGTTGCACAAACATGTGAGGTCTTTCAGCATTGCGGGAAAGCAATGAGGATGCCATGAAGCCATGATAATGCACTATAGTGTATGGAAACGTCACATCCTGTGATGTTAACTCAGTGTTGATTTTAAACACAAAAGACGAAAATATCCAATACCTACATGAACTATTTTCTTTCTAAAATAAAATAACGGATGCTAACATTGTATTCTATCGTGTGCAACACAAACATACAAAACGTCTCAGAAAATGTAGTTTGGTGTTTCATGACCCTTTAAAAGGGTTAACATATATTAGATGCTGCCAATATGTAGATTTTGTATGTACCTTTTGCAAATGTATGGAAGTGTATGTGTATGTATGAATATATTTGAATACTGTACTAATTAGATCACGTTAGGAAGCACAGAGCTTTTCAGACAGACATGCCCCTAATTTATCCATCAGCTCATAGATATGCTGCATTAGTTACAGTAGGTCTGCCGAAACCAGAAACACTTCTCATATTGTATAATCCTGTTTTAAAGTGAATGGCATCTACGCTAATATTATTCTATTTGTTTCCCTGTCTTATCAGGGATACATATCCTGAGGTTACCAGATCCAGCTCTGATCCTGCCTGATGTCCGACTCTGGTCCTGCCTGATGTCCAACTCCCACTTCTACGTGTTGCTGAGTGATGACGACTAACTGCAGCCTGTGCCAGTCAGATATCACTTCAGTCTACTACGATGGACTTCACATAGGATTAACTGATGCCAGCACCAACCATCAGACATGGGATACTTCACTAGACACTGCCTGAAACTTGGACTTAAGATGGACTCCACTGGAAATTAAATTGCCACAAGCTTACAGCTGAACTGCTGTGCACCTTACTTACCTCTGCCTGCATCAACTTGGTGAAGGATGGACAACACTCTTAAAATGGAATACATACATAATAAATTAATTGCAGCCTTCATCAGCCAAATAGCAAAGGGCAATGCATCTGTTTGCACTTCCACAGTTAATTAAGAATGTAAATTCTAAGAATTTAGTCATTATTCTTACAGTTAATACAAAAGTTTTTTGTTTAAACATTGGCTCCTAACACTTACTTAGTTTACTAATTTTAAATCTTGACTTGTACTACACATAAATAACTAATATTGGCATTATGTTCATGCTGTTTAGCCAGAGGAGAACTGGCCCCCACAGTGAGCCTGGTTTCCCCCAAGGTTATTTTTCTCCATTAACCAACATTTTAAGGAGTTTTGTGTTCCTTGCCACAGTCGACTTAAGCTTGCTCACTGCAGGTCTAAATATAAATATAATTATTTTATATTATATATTTTAAGGCGTAATTTACAATCATGTTTTTTTTTTATTATTATTATTATTAAACTGCATTATTACGACTCGAAGACATTACTATATGACAGCTTTTTCTGTTAAAGCATACATTTCTGTAAAGCTGCTTTGAAATGATGTGTGTTGTGAAAAACACTACACAAATAAAAATGACTTGACAAAGTGAGCATACTGTTGCAACTGCTGATTCACTTACACACTGCTTATGCATATGATGTGAAATGGCCAAACGTTTGAAAAGATTGCTCAATTTATTTAATTGAATTAAACTGTAAAATATTTGTGAAATTCAGTGAGTTATATGTAAAGGAATTTGGAGGAATCTCATTACAATGAGCAGAAATTAATGGAAGAAAAATAATATTTTATTTTTATGGATTAATGTTTACATTGCAATGCCACGTGTGCTACACATACAGCATCTTTTGCACTCTGCCTGTCATTAGCACAAATGCACTGGCATTTCAGAAAATGACAAAACTCTGAAACATTTGGAACATGAATCAAACTAGGCTTCCTCATCAGCCTCTTTCTGTTTAAATGCAGAATTTGGCACAATTTCTCTTGCGGTTCTGCCAGCAGCATAGACCTAGATCAGTGAAAAGCTGTGATAACTCCTCAGAAAAACAGTGACAGCTGCTTGGCTGCTTGTTTGTGTCAGACCTCCAGACATCTTAAAATCAACCATGTCGTAATCAGGCACACCTTAGTAAGACCTTTCGTGTCTTTTCTCATAATGCAATTGTTTTTGTGTTTTCTTTTTTGTGTTTACGAATGTTCTTCGAATGGAAAACAGGAAATACAATGTTGAAATCTAGATATTAAGTGGGCATTACAATAAATAATGCCTGAAATTAATAAAATACACTCTGACAAGCATGTAGTTTGATAAGTTTAATCCAAACTGATCAACATTCTTTGCCTTGTGACACTGGGGTATTTACATTTTTTACTTGTCATTATTATCTTTACTAAAATAACAATATTTGGGGACCCCAAAATATTTCTTATGGGGGGTCCCTAATACCTTATGGTGGGTCCCGGATCCCCCCAGTCCCCCCTCAATTCAAGCACTGCTTTGGATGTTTTGAAGGCAAAATTTTCTACTTGTCTAAATGAGTCATTAATTAAATGGCACCACCACTGCATTTTCTTAATCATGCAGTGACACATGACTATACAGTATATTAGCACTTCCTGAACTCCATCTATGAAAATTAATTATTTGTTTCTGGCAAAACTTTCAAATGTCATTAAAATGGTATTGAGGAGTACAAGTCCATGAGGAATGAGTCATATCAATTAACTAACACTAACCACTGCACCCAATTAAATGGGTTTAAGGACACGTGTGTGTTTCATATACACAATTCAGGTAAGTGAATGCGAATATGAGTGTGCGTGTGTGTCTGTGTGTGTGTGTGTGTGTGTGTGTGTGTGTGTGTGTGTGTGTGTGTTTTTTTTTTTTTTTTTTTTGCTTGTTAAACGAGACATGCAATCAAGACAAGATGACATTTAAAAAATTAGTTATGGCAATTATTGGATGAACATTGTGACAAAATTAGGGATTAATGTTATTCTGGGTGAATAAATCATGCAAACAGATGTATGAATACATGAATTATAATATCACAATGAGAAGGCTACAGGCTCCACTTTACTTACCGCAGTACAATGGATAAGCAGCACAAACAAATAGGGACATCATAAAATATGTACCAGCGTTAAAAACCCCTTTATTTCTGTTTATCTATTACATTTCAATAAAAAAAAAAAAAAATTGTGCTTGTTTTTGTGTGTATGTAGAGGCCAAGCACAACCTGAACATTGATATAATGTTCAGAAGATATTTACTGTAATAGACTTATATATAGAAAAAAACAGAGCAAACAAAATTCTTATATTTGATATTTGAAAGTACAATTTTAATAATTAATTTAGGTGGACTACTTGTACAGCTAAAAAAAAAAAAAAAAAAAGATATTCTGAGGACTGTCCAATTTCTGCATAGAAATTGTGACACAGCAGAGCAATTTGTGCAATTCCTAGATAAAACTGAACACTTTTTTTTATCAGCTTGCTGTACTTTTGGATTCAATTTGAAACTTTTCTTTTCTCTCACTTTCGATCTACAGTAGCTCTCCCTAGTGTGGGTGTAATATATGTATTACAAACACTCTCCTCTCACAAGTCAATGAAAAATAAGTAAAATCAATAGACTCCAATTTCATTTGGACATAAGGGATGCGGTATAAATGAATAGCACTTGTACGGGAGGTCTTACAGCATTTTATTGTAGTGGTTTGCAGATATCTGCAATATGTTTGTCTGTCCCTGTAAAGCCCAAAGCTCTGTCCTTCGTGAAGCTGTGTTTGGAGGTGGAGTCCAATGAGCTTCCCCTGCTGCTCGGACATGGTGTGGAGAGCATTAATCAGGTGTCTACAGAGCGTGACTGCTGCTCAGAGAGGCTGACTGGCTTAGAGCACCTGAGAAAAAAGGAGTTTGGAAGTTCCAGAACTTTCCTGAGACATATAGTTTAATTGGACACAGGCCATTGGCTGGATGGGAAACAGTCAATTGTGGCCTGAGAAGGACTTTGTCAAATAAAATAAAAGTAAAATAAATTCTGAGAGTTGTTAATAACATATTTCTTTAAGAATACACAGAGTAGCAAAATAGCAGATATTTTAGTTTCCCACTTAATGGAAAATAAATGTTGGAGTGTGGTTACTATTTAAAGACCAAAATTTAACTTTGTGCGACATGCAACAAGGTTGTACTTTATCTCATTCACTCAGGGAAGCAGGGCCAATTATAAATCTTTGAACAGCCTTTGTTGCTTTTAATATCAGACTAAACATAGAGCGAAACATTAAACTACGAGTGATAATGATAAATAAATTAAAGGTTTTGTCCTTATGTCCTCAGTGCTAAATCTAGTCTCTCAGATTTCCTTTAATCAAAAAGAAATAATTGTTAAGGCAAAAGGGTAACTGTATGCGTATTTCTCAAAAGAATACTTCAGGTGAAAGAAAAAAAGTTAACTGGATTGGCTGAACATAATGTATATATTACAAATCTGACATGAAGACAATTTTCTAACCATGTCAAAATCAAAGGCAAGATAATACAATCTACACTGTAAAACCTGAGAATTTACTTGAAAGAAGGGTTTGACACTTTACAGTAAGGTTCTATTCATTAACATTAGTTAATGCTTTAGGTATCATGAACTAACAATGAACAATATATTTTACAGCATTTGTTAATCTTTGTTAATGCTAGTTAAATAAAAATACAATTGTTCATTGATAGTTCACATTAGTGCATAATGCATTAACTAATGTTAAAGTATTATATGTTGGAATTATCATTAACCAAGATTCATAAATGCTGTAAAAGTATTGTTCCCTGTCTGTCACTCACTCGACATAGTGTCGATGTAGTGACACTAAGGGTTCGATCTTGAGAGCCCCAATCAGCTTTGCTAAAAATAGAAAAGGCCAATGAGAATTGGCGAGTGAAATTTGCATGCCAATCTCCACCCCGGACATATGGTTATAAAAGGAGATGGCATGCACCACTCATTCAGATTTTTTTCTTCGGAGCCGAATGCATGTTGTGTTCGTCCTCTCACCTTTTGCTATGCTGCTGGATTCTTACGCCGCATATTAGCGGTCACCCCCACACAGCCGAGTGTTTTGCTTCCCCTGGGCACTTCGACAGCTGAGTCTGCGGGTGCTAAAAGAGTATATTCAAAAAAGAGCTCACGCAAATGCTTGCCGTCTTTTTAAAGATGTTTGCGCTACTGGATGTGGCCGTTACCTCTCCCCTCTGGATACTCATGAAATCTGTCTCGAGTGCTTGGGGCGCCAGCACGCCGAGGTGGCTTTCGTGGAAGGGTCGTGTTCTCATTGCGAGAACATGCCCATGAGAACGTTGTGGTCACGGCTCACTTCCTTCTTCATGAAGCAAGGAGCCACCATGGCTGCTCCCCAACCTGGTCCGACCTGGATGTGGACATGGGAGCGTTTCCGCTGGCTCAGGCCCAGCGGACCTCCCATCCCCCAGCATGCTCGTTTAACCTGGAAGAGCTGTCGAGTGATACAGGCGGTCCATCTTAGGGCGGGTTTAATGTGTCGTTCGCGGCTCGCGACGAGGATGAGCTTTCGGTCACAGCATTGGAGGGTGGGCTTCTGTTATCGGAAGCGTACGAATATTCTGAGCTCCCGCCCACGGGCGGTAGAGCACAGGATGAGGCAGACACTGAGATGGCAGCCGTGCTTGCCCGGGCAGCTGTGAACATTGGGCTGAAGTGGAACTTTCCACCCTGCCCTGAGCATTCGTGGCTGGATGATTGGTTTCTGGGCTTAGAGTGCGACTCACGGCTGCGCCCTGCCTCAGTGCCTTTCTTTCCGGAAGTGCACGAGGAGCTAACAAAGTTGTGGAAGGCACCTTTTTCTGCCCTTACACGCTTTGCAGGCTCGTCCACTCTGCCGTAGCGGTGCATTTATGTGCAGAGCATCTCTTTTCTCGGTATGGAGTTCAACTCAGTCACTCTCAAGGCACGTCTTACGACCGAACGTGCTCAGTCAGTGCTGACCTGCCTGAAGACCTTCAGGCAGAAGGTAGTGGCACCAGTGAAACAATTTCAGAGGCTCCTGGGGCATATGGCATCCTCGGCGGCGGTTCTCCCCCTCAGGTTGATGCATATGAGACCGCTTCAGCACTGGCTACAGACTTGAGTCCCGAGGTAGGCATGGTGCCATGGCACCCGGCGTGTGACCATCATGCCACAGTGCCATCAGACTTTCAGCCCTTGGTCAGACCTGGTGTTTCTATGGGCAGGTGTTCCCCTAGAGCAGGTCTCAAGGCACGTTGTGGTCACAACAGATGACTCGAACTCAGGCTGGGGCGCCGTGTGCAACGGGCAGGCAGTGTCGGGGCTCTGGACGGGGCCCCAACTCCAATGGCACATCAACTGCTTAGAGTTGCTGCCGGTATTGCTGACCCTGAGGAGGCTTCGACCGTTGATTCAGGGCAAGCATGTGTTGGTCCGGACCGACAACACAGTGACCATAGTGTAGATAAACCGCCAAGGCGGTGTACGCTCGCGTCGCATGTCGCAACTCGCCCGCCGCCTCCTCCTTTGGAGTCAGCAGACGTTGAAGTCTCTGTGAGCCACTCACCTCCCGGGTGTCCTCAACCTTGCAGCGGACGCGCTCTCATGGCAGGTAATGCTCCGCGGGGAGTGGAGACTCCACCCCCACGCAGTCCAGCTGATTTGGGAGAGATTCGGGAGGTGCAGGTAGACCTGTTCACCTCCCAAGAGTCCTCTCACTGACCCCTTTGGTACTCCCTGTCCGAGGCCCCCCTCGCCACGGATGCCTTGGCGCACAGCTGGCCTCGGGGGCTACGCAAGTATGCGTTTCCTCCTGTGAGCCTCATTGCACAGACTCTGTGCAAAGTCAGGGAGGACGAGCAGCAATTCCTGTTCGTTGAGCCGTACTGGCCAAACTAGACTTGGTTCTCGGATCTGATGCTCCTGGCAGTAGCACATCCCTGGCACATTCCCCTGAGGCAGGACCTTCTCACTCAGGGGCAGGGCACGCTCCAGTACCCACGGCCGGACCTCTGGAACTTCCATGTCTGGCTCCTGGACAGGACACAGAAGACCTAGCGGGTCTTCCGCCAGCGGTGGTAAACACGATCACTCAGGCCAGAGCCCCCTCTACGAGGCGGCTGTATACGTTGAAGTGGCATCTCTTCATGAACTGGTGTTCTTCCCATGGGGAAGACCCACAGAGAAGCGCTGTTGGGTCTGTGCTGTCTTTTCTTCAGGAAGGGTTGAAAAGACGGCTGACTCCCTCTACCCTGAAATTGTACGTGGCTGCCATAGCAGCTTACCATGATACACTGGACAGGAGACCCTCACGACAGTGCAACCTGATGAACAGGTTCCTCAAGGCCACGAGGAGGTTGAATCCTCCTAGACCGTGCCTGATTCCCTCTTGGGATCTCTCTGTGGTCCTACCTGCCCTAGAGAGAGCCCCCTTTGAGCCCCTGGAGCAGGCCGAGCTCAGCACTTTGTCTCTGAAGACGGCCCTCCTGGTGGCGCTCACTTCCATCGAGAGGGTGGGGGACCTGCAGGTGCTCTCTGTTACCAGCGAATGCCTGGAGTTCAGGCTGGCACACTCTCACGTGATCTTGAGACCCCGGCCCGGTTACATGCCCAAAGTTCCCACCACTCCTTTTTGGGACCATGTGGTGAACCTGCAAGTGCTCCGTTCAGAGGAGGAAGACCCGGCCTTGTCGTTCCTGTGTCCAATTCGCGTCCTGTGCATCTATCTGGACCGCACGCAGCGCTTTATATGCTCGGAGCAGCTCTTTGTCTGTTTTGGAGGACAGCAGAAGGGGAAAGCTGTCTCCAAGCTGAGGCTAGCCCATTGGATTGTGGATTCTATTTCTCTTGCATACCAATCTTGCATACCAGTCTGGGTGCACTCCACTAGAGGTGTTGCAAGGGGGGCCTCTCTAGCAGACATATAAAGAGCTGCGGGTTGGGCTACACCCAATACCTTTGTGAGGTTTTATAACCTACGCATAGACCCGGTTTCGACCCGAGTGTTACGCAGTAACAGCAGGTAGACCGGGCGGCCAGATGGGTGTACCACTTGCATTGCGCCCTTCCCCTTTTTCAAAGGTGCTAATGTGTGCCTTTTTGTCCACAACAGTTCCCCGTATCTAGTGAACCCCGGATGCCTCTCTAACTCTTAAGCACTATTTGGTGACGAACTCGGCGGAGGAGTAATGGCACCAGGCTCAGTACTCGTGGTATGCCCCTTTCCAGGTGAGCCTGTGTGTTTGGGCTCAGTGCCCCATGCATGGTGATTCCCCCTTGGTAATCCCGTATGATGAGTTTCCACGGTTTGGTTTCCCCTTAGGTGAACCCTGTGTTTCCCCTCGCCAGAGCTTTCTCTGCCTCGGCCACTGTGGCTACGTACCCTCTCTGTGGATAGGGTCCTCCAGTGGTATCATTCCATATGTGAACTTCCCCGTTGGTAAGTCCATGTGAGGTATTCTCCACATGTTAACCTCCCTCCGGCAGGATGTGGTCTCCGTAATGCCCTCCCTCCTGGAGAGGGAAGAGCACTTCCCAGCGCTATTCTAGAAAGTGCTCAGTGGGAAAATGCTTAACAGCAAATCAGGAAAGGCTCCGCCGGTAGCCTCCTTGGGTGAATGCCTCCCCCCTTTAACGGGGCTAGGGAGACGCCTTACCTAACTCGCTGGAAGGTCACGATGTGGTTGAGCGCTCGCTGCAAGGCATCTGCGGTGTTTCCTATAGGAACTCCTAGTGTCACTACATCGACACAACATCCAGTGAGTGACAGAGAGGCAACGTCTTGGTTACTGATGTAACCTCTGTTCCCTGATGGAGGGAACGAGACGTTGTGTCCCTCCTGCCTCGGCGCTGAACCGGCCACTGACATGGCCGGGACTCTCTATCGGCTCCTCAGCATAAATCTGAATGAGTGGAGCACGCCATCTCCTTATACCCGTATGTCCGGGGCGGAGAGTGGCATGCAAATTCCACTTGCCAATTCTCACTGGCCTTTTCTATTTTTAGCAAAGGTGATTGGGGCTCTCAAGATCGAACCCCTAGTGTCACTACATTGACACAATGTCTCGTTCCCTCCATCAGGGAACAGAGGTTAGTTCATGTTAACTAATGTTAACAAATGGAACATTATTGTAAAGTGTTACCGAAATAAGTAATCAACCCTAAACTAGTTATCATACTGGAAGTGTACATTTTTAAAATGTAACGTCTGTGTAAGATCAGTGATGGCTAATTACACTTTGTTTGAAAAAAACTTTGTTTGAAAAAAAAAACCTTTTAGCCTTTTGACATTTGCATATAAATTACTGACCTGGTCTCCACATTTACATTTATATGGGTGCTAAATTGCAGATGGTCTTTATCACTATCAAAAGGATGCTAAAACAGGTCTCCTCTGAAGTGTCTCCATCAAGCTTCAAACACATTCCACAGAAAGGGAGGTGACTCCCCCCCGTGCCAGGCACCAGAGCAGTTGTCTGTCTCCAGTAATTCCAACACACGTCACACACACACCTAAAGACATTTTCTCTATTTAGGCCATAGTAAGCAGTTATAAATGTATCTGCTATGTGCATGTGTTGTATGTATATTCCCCTATTATATTAACTTGGTTAAAACCCTTTACTTGCATTAGTTAGACGTTAAACGCATATATTCAAGTGTATGAGTGTATCTCTGCTTTAATATCGTCTGGAGGTTACCTTCTTGGTATCAAAATGATCTTCCCTTTATTTCTCACACAATAATGTACACCATGTGATCGTGAAATGCATCGAACAATTCTTACTATGTTTTGAATTAAAAGCTGCACTAGCGGTCCAGATCAGCAATAAAATGCGAATGGGCCATAAACGGAGACAAAGGATGTTTCTCCCGCTCAAAATGCATGCCTCTGATTGGCCACTCCACCCACAAAATGGGTGCGGCAATGAACTATCAAAACTCCAGAGCGCAAAGAAATCATCGCTCAAAACTCTTCTTCTTGAGACCAACCCACTCCAAAAACTCTCTCTTGAGTTTAACCTTCTGGCAGTGTTTACCTTCAAGTAACTTTGTGGATTTCCTGTGGACTTCTTCAACTCACTCCTAAAGAAATCGTCGAGAACCTCGTCTACCGCATCAAGACTCTTATTCAGCAACAAACCAATGCAAGTAACAATTTACAACTGATTAGATGCGCGTTTAAGTTTGAACCCCTTTTAAGGTGAATTGTGCCTCTGATGATTCTCATTTAGGTTGTGGTTAACTGATGTGAAATATTGCCATTCTGTGCTCTCTCTCTCTCTCTCTTTTCCTTACATTCCTTCATTCTATTTATGTATGTTTTGCTTAGTTTGTTTGTATGTTAGTTATAGTTTCATTTATTAAATCCCTTATATTCACGATTGATTGTCTCTGTGTTCCGCTCATAATTCAAAGTCACTGAATGTTGCTCCTTGCTACATGCTAAACTACTGCTAGCACTGTATAAGTAGGAAGGCTATTGTTCCTTGGCCAGGAAAGTAATCTTCCTAGAATTGATGAATAATTATATTGTCTGCTCGCTGGACGGACAGATCAAGTAATTGTAATATCGATTCTGCTACAGTTAATTCTAAGATCTAATCTAAATATTTATTATTAATTATAACCAGTTATAATTAATTATAAATAATTCCCTTTTAAGCTAATTTGCTACAAAAATAAGAAATAATTGTGTAATTTGAAAGGAAAGATTGAGTTATGTGTTGATGTAAATAGTTTGTTTTTCATTTAAAGGAATAGTTCACCCAAAAATGAAAATTTGCTGTTAATTTACTCACCCTCAGGCCACCCGAGATGTATATGACTTTCTTCATCATAACAGGATTTAAGATTTTTAGGAAAGTATCCCAGGTTTTTATCTTTATCCAATGCAAGTGAATGGACATCAATTTTTGACAGTCCAAAAAGCATATTTAGGCACCATCAAAGTAATCCACACAACAGTCGATTAAGTAATGTCTTCTGCAGTTAATCGATATGTTTATGTGAAAAACAAATCGCTAATTAAAACATTTTTAACTTTAAATCGGTGCTTCTGACAGCTCTCTGTAGCTGTTTGAATTGACCTAACTCTCGCATGAAGTACGTTCCTCTGTGGTAAACAGAGCAGAACTTCCAAATTCTCGTGTGAAAGCGCTAACGTGATGACGTCACATTACAGTAACGTGAGGCATTGAGTGTTTACAGGAGGCAATTTTTCAAAGTTAATAAAGTTTTAATTAGCGATTCATTTTTCACACAAGCGTATTGATTCACTTCAGAAGACATTAGTTGATTGGCTGGAGTCATGTGGATTACTTTGATGCTGACTAAGTGTGCTTTTTTTTTTTTTTTTTTTAAATTGGTGTCCATTCACTTGCATTGGATGAAGCTAAAACCTGGGATACTTTCCTAAAAATCTTAAATCCTGTTCTGATAAAGAAAGAAGGTCATATACATCTTGGATGGCCTGAGGGTGAGTAAATTATGAGCAAATTTTAATTTTTGGGTTAACTGTTCATTTAAATAGGAAACCAGCAATTATAAATGGCTTACAATAGTGTATTTGATCACTAAAAAAAGATGTCTTGAAGTAGACTCTAATTGGTTATTATACAAACAATTAAAAAACAACAGGAAGCATATACTGTATAGCTTCAATCAAGTCAAAACACTTTGCCACACACTGAAAACGTAGCTTTAGCTTACTGACTCTTTTCAATTCTCTGTTTTATGGATGAAGCGAAACACATTTGAAATTTCAAAGATATGGGGCTTCAATGACCTTTTCCATGCTGTCTATTTGAGGAATATACCCCATCCAAGTATTTTGGTTAAGTTAAGCAAAGACAATTGCACATATTCTGATGGGGTGAAAGCAGATGAGTAAACATCTTGAATCTGTCATATCGGGTGATATGCTTATATCATATCTGCTTTTGTTTTTGTTTTGTTTTTTGTTTTTTTAAAGATGGATATAAGTAAAAATAGTGAGTTTTAAATAAATTCACTACTTTGGCTTGCATGGATATAGCTATTTTTTGCCATGTCTCAAGTTCTAAAATTAATTTTCTTTTTTTTTTCTACAACGGAAATGTGTAAAACAAACATGGGAATATTGTTTCAATTGTCTATTAATTAATAGGGTTTTCCTACATCATCAGTTTCACTTTACATTGTGTTAGTCTTTATAATATCCCTTTAACAAAAGCCATTTAGTGAAATTATAATTTTTTTGTGGGAAAACAAGAGCATGCACCAGCACCATGAATCAGCAAGCATAAATAAATACATTTTATCAGTCCCTCTAGGATTTTGTGATCTTGCTATCACAATAATTTGTGCAAATTCAACCAATCTCCGCACTGTTCAGAAGACATTGATGAAACCACTGGAGTTTTATGGATTACTCTTATGCTGCATTTATGTGCTTTTTTTAGCTTTAAAGGTCTGGCCACTATTCACTTACATTGAACTGACCTACATAACAGCAATATTCTTCTGAAAATCTTTGTGCGTGTGTGTGTGTGTGTGTGTGTGTGTGTGTGTGTGTGTTCTGCAGAAAAAAAGAAAATTAAAGACATACACATCTTGGATCGAATGAGGGTGAGAAAATTATGAGAGAATTTTCATTTTTAAATGAACCATCCCTTTAATGTTACATTCAAGTCACATCAGAATGATCATATTTACGGGATTATGGGGCCAATAAGCAACCACCGAGCAACCACCCAGAACACCCTGGCAACTGCATAGCAATGTGCTGAAACACAGTTAAAACAACTTAACAGCATAGCAACAACCTGACAACCACCTAGAGCACAGTCAACTGCAAAGCAATGTGCAAAAAACACAGAAAACAACTTAGCAACAGAATAGTAACAACCTGGCAACCACAAACTGTAGCAATGCGCCAAAACACACAGCAGAGATCACCTTGATAACTGCATAGCATGCCCTAGCAACCATCCAGAAAACCTTAGTTACCACATACTGTAGCATAAATGTGCTACAAAGCAAATATAACACTTTAGCGTCAACCACCAGAAAACTAGTTTTGCTTCGGCAAAGACCATTCACATCTTCATAAAATATACAAATAAATATTGTTGGAGATTTTCATGAGTGCTGCTAATTATTCATACACATGTAAAATGTAAACGCATGTGATTGACTTTTATATGAACAGGTCTCCTGGAAAGATGGGAGACTGATCGCACAAAACTTCAATATTTCACAGCTTTTGTAATGTATAAGCCTAAACTTATAAATTTAATTCGTCGAATTATTATTATTTTTTTTACTCACATGAGCAGTAGCTTGTCTTCCCCAGAGGAGACAGACGACGGAACACGTAATCTGGCGCGCGCTTCGCTTGTGATTTTGATTCAGATTCGTGATTCGCAAAACAAATCATTCAGACCGCTTTTTGAATCTTTTTGTTCAGTTCAAAGGAATCAAATTTAAAAGATTCGACTCAAATGATTCTTTCAACGAATCACACATCACTATCGCCGATCTGCATGCATTTCTGCACATACAGCTGTTATTATTTTTTTATTATTATTTATTTTAGGTGTTCAGTCACAAAAGTAAGGAAAGGGTGTGGAGAAGTTTATCGGAATAAAAGTATACATTTTCTTTTCAAAATGTAGTAAAGTGACATTAAAAGTCCAAAGAAACATTTATACTCAAGTAAAGTACAAATATTAAAAAACTGTACTTTAGTACAGTTACGAAGTATTCTTACTTCGTTACTATATACCTCTGTCATTAACCCTGAATTTATGAACCCGTCAAACCTGAACGTTTTGCAGAAAAATCATGGCAATCTTCAGTAATCACAATTAAATCAAATGATCCTGATCAGGCAATGTAATAATCGTGACAGACCTGTATGAATCTTTTTTTATGTTTTTTTTTTAGATTACAGTTTTCCTGTGTCTACTTTTTCAACCTTACCAAAGTTTATATGCATTGTCTGAGGCACAAAATAAACAAAACTAAGGGTCTTCAACTGAACTCGTTTTAGCCACATCACAGGTTTCACCTCTTGGTATTTTTGTATTTATATTGTTGGCTGCAAATTCAGTTGTTATGCACTAAAATAATGGCAGACAATTGCTCTTATGCTGTCAATGACACAAATGACGCAAGCATACTATGATTATTTGTGAGTTTTCATGGCAAAACAACACAAAAAACAATTTGCAATGTTTGAGTGAAGACGCAGCAAATTCAGTAATTTTGGGCCGCAATAATCAAGAAAACGTGCCGCAAAATCCTGGTGCGACTGTTTTATGAATTCTGTGATGTTTGTGGTATTAGTTGGTTTGTCTCACTCTAAATTGCTATTCCACCCGTTATGATAACATCAACATTTCTAAAGATGGTTAAAAAAATATCAAATATTAAGTTGTCACTCTCATAAGATACTGTAACTCTCAGTCTCTCACACTGAGCAATTGTAATGTTTAATGTGTGTGTTCATGTATTTCATGTCTTTTATTTTGAAAAGTTTAGTTCCTGTTTCATGTTATGTGATCCCTTGTCATGTGATTTCATGTTTTCCCTCCATGTACATGTGTCTTGTTTTCATTGGTTTATTGTTTAATTATCTTGTTAGAGTTCTGTTTGTTCATTGGGTAACTTTTTTGTCTTGTTCTCCCATGTCATGTATTTAAGCCCTCGTGTTTACCGTTGTTCTTTGTCAAGTATTGAATGTGGGTGTGTTTTGTGCAACAAAGTCAAGTCAAGTCAAGTCAAGTCAAGTCTCGTCTCGTCTCACGTTTGGTTAACTGCACCTTGTAAATAAACTTCACTTAGGTTCTCTTCAATTCATCATTGCCAGTGCCAGCGTCATTACAGCAATGGCTAACTCTAGCTTTTAATTTCTATCCTGTTCCATTTTGTTAGACATCATGTTCATTTTCTTGCTATTGTGTAAATAATACAGTTATAATTAATAACGTTTAAGTGCAAGAGCTTGACCAGAGTATCTTTCTGAAAGCATGGTATACCCTATTATGGGAATACATCCTTCAAATACAACATAAACATATCCATTATTATTATTGTTATTTTATTTTTTATAGGTTTCAGTATTCAAAAGAAATGACCCAGTCAAATATATATATATATATATATATATATATATATATATTACTGTAGGGAGAAGTTTATGAAACTTTAATATGAGCGAACATTCAGCTGAAATCCTCTTCTTTAGTTAAGGAGGGTAGATTGTGTCACAAGGTCCAAAGCACCATTATGAGCCAGGATCTTCTTGATAAGAAATGAAACAGCAAGCAGAACGAGATCCCAATGAGGAATGGCCTGAACAAGCAAAACATCCTTGCAATGATCAGGGGAGAGAGAATGAGGTCACAGGGTCTGCCAGTAACTGAGATGCAGAGGATACTGCGGAGCATGCTACAGGTTGGAACAGGATTAAACCATATTGCTCATAAGATATAAAAGAATGAGTGTATCAAAGAGCCTTTGCGCAGCAGAAGGAGGGAAAATAAGGAGTGTTTCCCACACATTTCACGCGACTTTTTGTTCCAGGAACTTTTGTTTCTGCTGATAATGAGCATGGCTGTCTTCTGTCCTCATTGTGGTCCCCTTTTATTCTTACCCTGCCATACAAAGGCTCCTCTGATCACAGCAGCGCACAAGTGAGGAAGATAGAGGAAAAAGAAAATCAATGGCTCTTTTCCTTTAGGAGATAAAACACTTTTAGGCTTTAATTATTTCCTCCTTGTAGTTTTATGAGTTTTCTTACCACTGGATACAAAGGTGAAAGCTTCCCAGTGACTGTGCAGAAAAGATAAAACATCTACACTTTCTATGTTTAAGTAATAAAGTGCTAATTTGCAAAGACATTAAACTGTGGAGAGGAAGTACAAGCAAGTGGTTCAATGTCCCTGTATGTGGCATGGCTGAAGCTCTCATGCTTGAGTGTTGTTTCTAAACAGGCAATGCTTTCCTGCTCCTGTTTATGACTTTACTGTACATTTCAAAACCAAAGCAAGGATGAGTGTGAATTTAGATCCATTTTACCCTGAATTTCCTGTTCTTTATTTCTACACTTCCTGTACTATTAAAGTGATCATATCACAAGGAATCCAATTTTCTTGATCTTTTGAGATACGTAAGAGTTCATTGAGTTCTAACCCTAACCCTATACGATGAAAAAATACTGTAAGTTTTAGAACTTAAAACTTCCTACACAGTCCAAAAAGACAATTTTTATCAATCTAAGCTGCAAAAACATTCCTCATTCTGAAATTCTTACCTTTCTGATGTTAAAAATTAACACATTTACATGCCAACAATGCTTATTTGTTGTTGAAAAACTTGGCCCACCCATTCACGGTCAGGTAACATGGAAATAACTGTAATGACACTATGATGCCTAAACACCAGAAGAACTAATGATCAGAGTAAAATGTGTGAAAGTTCTTCAAACCTTGTGCTGTTCCTGGCTGTGTGTAGCACCTGCTACTCTGCATATTTTTCCAAAGGAGCCAATATTAGGAAAGAGTGACTTATTTCAAAGAGTTAGGTTTCCTTATAATTTCATTTTGACTCTAAACAATTATTTAACATTATGGATTGTTTTATGAATCTGTCACAATGTAAAGCAGACTTTGCAAATAGGCTATTTTTGAAAGATGGTGCAGTTAAAAACTATATACCCAACGGCAAACCTGTAGCCCATGTCTTAGGACAGCAAACTGATGTTGCTCATTTCACATGAAAAGGGGTCATTTCTTAAAGACACAGCAGCAAATAAAGGCCTGTTAAATGAAGGGTCAGTGAGTGTGGAAAATAAGCAATACAATTATTTTACAACTGTTTTGCATATTAAGCATTATTAACATAATAAGTGGAACTTAGCAAGAAAAAATAACTAATTGAACAAAATGCATGATATGAACAGGTTTTAAGGGATTTGAAGTTTAATAGAGTGCCAGTCAGCACATTTACATCAGAGAAAGTTTAGTTAAGATGGACCACCTGTATTGAAATGACTGAGACAAATTTGGAACGCCCAATATGGCAGGTGTAGATATGGAAGTCCCGACTTTTAGATATTGACATCACCTGTCAACTTGAGAATGCGCATTAGTTGGACCAGCCTGGAATATAGGTTTTTTTTTTTTTTTTTTTTTTTTTTTTTGCTTGGTCTGAGCTAATGCACAATTTATTATACCATAGTTGTCAGATTTTATGGGTGATTGATTTGAACTATGTTATTTGATCATGATCTTGACCAACCATATTAAAGATTTCAGTCTTTCCCTATTCAGTGAGATAGGAGATGTACCATACTGTATGTACAGGTGCATCTCAATAAATTAGAATGTCGTGGAAAAGTTCATTTATTTCAGTAATTCAACTCAAATTGTGAAACTCGTGTATTAAATAAATTCAATGCACACAGACTGAAGTAGTTTAAGTCTTTGGTTCTTTTAATTTTGATGATTTTGGCTCACATTTAACAAAAACCCACCAATTCACTATCTCAAAAAATTAGAATACATCATAAGACCAATAAAAAAACATTTTTAGTGAATTGTTGGCCTTCTGGAAAGTATGTTCATTTACTGTATATGTACTCAATACTTGGTAGGGGCTCCTTTTGCTTTAATTACTGCCTCAATTCGGCGTGGCATGGAGGTGATCAGTTTGTGGCACTGCTGAGGTGGTATGGAAGCCCAGGTTTCTTTGACAGTGGCCTTCAGCTCATCTGCATTTTTTGGTCTCTTGTTTCTCATTTTCCTCCTGACAATACCCCATAGATTCTCTATGGGGTTCAGGTCTGGTGAGTTTGCTGGCCAGTCAAGCACACCAACACCATGGTCATTTAACCAACTTTTGGTGCTTTTGGCAGTGTGGGCAGGTGCCAAATCCTGCTGGAAAATGAAATCAGCATCTTTAAAAAGCTGGTCAGCAGAAAGAAGCATGAAGTGCTCCAACATTTCTTGGTAAATGGGTGCAGTGACTTTGGTTTTCAAAAAACACAATGGACCAACACCAGCAGATGACATTGCACCCCAAATCATCACAGACTGTGGAAACTTAACACTGGACTTCAAGCAACTTGGGCTATGAGCTTCTCCACCCTTCCTCCAGACTCTAGGACCTTGGTTTCCAAATGAAATACAAAACTTGCTCTCATCTGAAAAGAGGACTTTGGAACACTGGGCAACAGTCCAGTTCTTCTTCTCCTTAGCCCAGGTAAGATGCCTCTGACGTTGTCTGTGGTTCAGGAGTGGCTTAACAAGAGGAATACAACAACTGTAGCCAAATTCCTTGACACATCTGTGTGTGGTGGCTCTTGATGCCTTGACCCCAGCCTCAGTCCATTCCTTGTGAAGTTCACCCAAATTCTTGAATCGATTTTTCATGACAATCCTCATAAGGCTGCGGTTCTCTCGGTTGGTTGTGCATCTTTTTCTTCCACACTTTTTCCTTCCACTCAACTATCTGTTAACATGCTTGGATACAGCACTCTGTGAACAGCCAACTTCTTTGGCAATGAATGTTTGTGGCTTACCCTCCTTGTGAAGGGTGTCAATGATTGTCTTCTGGACAACTGTCAGATCAGCAGTCTTCCCCATGATTGTGTAGCCTAGTGAACCAAACTGAGAGACCATTTTGAAGGCTCAGGAAACTTTGCAGGTGTTTTGAGTTGATTAGCTGATTGGCATGTCACCATATTCTAATTTTTTGAGATAGTGAATTGGTGGGTTTTTGTTAAATGTGAGCCAAAATCATCACAATTAAAAGAACCAAAGACTTAAACTACTTCAGTCTGTGTGCATTGAATTTATTTAATACACAAGTTTCACAATTTGAGTTGAATTACTGAAATAAATGAACTTTTCCACAACATTCTAATTTATTGAGATGCACCTGTATATGTATGCTATTTGTATCCATAGTAAATAGCTGCCCGACAGCATTCCCAAGATGGCAGCCGAGTGGACTGACTTGCCTTGAAAGGGACTTTGGTTTACATGAACTTTAAAAAAACAATAATTCAGCCTTTAAGTAATGTTAACGCTTTAGTCTGACTGAACTTGTACCAGTCCAATTTTTGTGAACCAACAGAACTAGACAATGCAATTGTATCTCGGCTTCATCCAGCATGTTTATAGGTTAATCGGACCACAGTTGGCCTTGCCGTTGTGTGCATATATCCTCTGAAAGACGATGGTGTGGGATGTGAATTTTATCTGCTGTATTTGAAGTTCTTCCTTCAAATATTCGATTATGCATTGTGTCATGTATATTTGGACAGGCTTATAAAAACTGTAGCTGGACTACCCAAAATATTGTCATGTAAACATACTGAGTGATGTTAGTGGGCATAATATTGCTAATAATTAATAATCAATTAATATTAATTAATTGCTAAGAGCTAATAATCAATATACTGGACATACAACAGATGTTAATGTCCCTGACTTATGGATTCACTTACCTTATCAGGTGCAATTCAATGGCTTGGCAAGCACAGTCCTCAAAATCTAATGAGCAAGTATGGACATATTACTGCCCTGCCATGTTTGAGATAATCTATCCAGCCCAATCACAATCTTGGATTTGGCCCTGGAAGAGCCATTTGGTGATTGCTGTGCTGTTTAATTTGCCCTCCGTCGGCCGTCATCCAGATGTGTCAGCCAGCGGCTGCTCTTATGTGCATGTCACTCAATCAGCCTGTTTAAAAAGCCCAGGTTAGCTTTGATTGCCTCCGTTAATGATCAGAAGACATTTGTTTCATTCACCTGAGATGAGAGATGCTTTCATATAACACAAAGATAAGGCTTCATGAG
This sequence comes from Myxocyprinus asiaticus, assembly GCF_019703515.2. Lineage (NCBI taxonomy): Eukaryota > Metazoa > Chordata > Actinopteri > Cypriniformes > Catostomidae > Myxocyprinus > Myxocyprinus asiaticus. The sequence continues at coordinate 31,105,036 of NC_059357.1, read as the reverse complement.
ACAAGTGACATTTTTCAATATAATGGAATGGTCAGGGATACCATTATCGAAACGTGGCATTCATAATGCAAGACACTGAGAAACCAGCAAGACAGGTTGCAATGGTCAAAGACATTCCTATGCACTTTTTAACATAGAAAAACAAATTAATAAACACAGACAGACGGAAGAATGTGTCCTTTGTGAACAGTAAAGCTGAAGTGTGAACACTGTAGCTCCATCGCGTAAAACATTGCTTTTTTTTTTGTTTTTTTTTTAGCATCCTGACCAGTCAGACACAGCAACATTGGCTCAACCAATGGGGTGTGTTTGGGGGTGGAACGTTGGAAAAAATATATACTTTTTGCAATTCTGAAATTACAAACTTCAACTTTTATGTTTTCAATGATTATACTTAAATAAGGATGCATTTGTTAACATTAACAACATTAGTTAACATTAACTACCAATAAACAATACTTTTATAGCATTAATCTGGGTTAATGTTAATTTTAACATGATATAATACATTTTTTTAATTAAAAGTTGTGTACGTAATATTAGTTAATGCAGTGTGAACTATCATGAACTACCGTGACGATGAACAATTGTGTTTATCTTTATAGAAATTAATTTCATAAATTAAGGTTATTTAAAGATTAATAAATGCTTTAAATAATTATTTTTCATTGCTAGTTCATTGATACATTAATCCCAATGCATTAACTAATGTTAACAAATATATCTTAATTGTAAAGTGTTACATTTCCATCTTATTTAATGATATTCATGTCTGTTTGGGAGATTAAAAGGTGTTGCCGTGACCATGAAAATGAAAAAGACAGCATTTTGCTTACATACTGGCATCCACAATATTTGTCGTGCTCGGTTGACTGCATTCAAGGATTTAATCCAATGATGTAGATACAGAGCCAAAGCATCCACAATCCTGAAAATACATCCAAGAGCTCTCAACGCTGCATCTATTATTACATTCAGTCCTCCAGACATTGAGTAAGACTAGGGTCTCATGCTTATAAAGGTGTAATTAAAATATCTACGTCATGTCATCAGCAAGCTTGTTTTATCATGCAAATGGAACTCTTTAGTAAATGCACCCCAGTGTAATAACACACACAGCTGCATGAACTAACATTTTAAAGAGACTCTATAGACAAAAAATATAAGAATAGAGGAAATGCTTTCAGGATCTACTGCATCAATCCTGACAGCCCTGTGTCACAAAATTGTTCTTTGAATAATACATACAGTACATGGGCACTTGGTGAAAAATAATAACTCTGATTCAGTCTGAATAGATCTCAATTTTCATAGATGGGTGTGCTATAGAATAAAAGCATGAATGAATCTGCATTTAAAGCCAAGTCAAACTGAATCAACAGACGAGCTATTTGCATGGTAAATACTGTTCTTCCTGCTAAAGCCATTCAGGGTGCGAGGATGAAACGGAGGTTTCCAGCTGATTGCAGTCTACGCCTTTGGAGTGGCACGAACAATAATTACTAATGATCGGTCCATCTCCAAAATATAATTTACAGTAGAGGCATATATATACACTACCGGTCAAAAGTTTTGAAACACTTGACTGAAATGTTTCACATGATCTTAAAAATCTTTTGATCTTAAGGCGTATGCTTAAATGTTTGAAATGAGTTTTGTAGACAAAAATATAATTGTGCCACCATATTAATTTATTTCATTATAAAAGTAAAATTTACTTTAAAATAAAAAAAGTTTTTGAAATTGATGACTTGGACCAAATAATAAAGAAAAGCAGCCAATAAGTGCGCAACATAGATGGGAACTCCTTCAATACTGTTTAAAAAGCATCCCAGGGTGATACCTCAAGAAGTTGGTTGAGAAAATGTCAAGAGTACATGTCTGCAAATTCTAGGCAAAGGGTGACTACTTTGAAGATGCTAAAATATAACACAGTTTTGATTTATTTTGGATTTTGTCACAACATAATTCCCATAGTTCCATTTATGTTATTCCATAGTTTTGATGACTTTACTATTATTCTAAAATGTGAAAAAAAAAAAAAAATTATAATAAAGAATGAGTAAGTGTTTCAAAACTTTTGACCGGTAGTGTATATAAGCATATTTAGAATGCAACCTCTTCAAGAGGCCTTGTTGGGTGTCAGATGCATATAGATTGTCCCAATACCATTTCCTTTAGAGGTCTGCTCACATCAGCAGAGGATAAAAAGAGAAAATTAAGGCATTGTCGACCGCAGAAGCCGTTCTTCATCATTCGTCTGGATGATGGAGCTGGGGATGGAGCTGGGGATTTGTACTGTAGACTTGAAAGCAATTGTTTGTCAGTCTGTTTTCTCTCCCAGTTGATACAAATCGCATTCTGCATAAAAGTGCTTATGAGAACATATATTGGCAGCCTGGGAGCGTAGAGAGAGACAGAGCACTCTTGTACAGCCCTTTATCTCCCCTTTCTCTTATGTTAATATTGATAAGCATGCCCTACCTGCTCAGGCTGTAAAAAAAATAAAGAATCATAGCCGAGTGAGATAAATGAGGAATTGTGCAACATCAGTGGAGTTCTGTTGCGGCTCCACAAAGCCGATCCTGACATCTGATAAATGCCCAATCTTGTGGGGGCAGTCTAAATTGTACTTTCCAATTTCCCTGGCAAGTAAATACACACACGAAAGCTTGATCTCTCCAAGCTGTGCTCTGTGAAGTGAAATCTGAGGATTAATAACTTTACAATTGAATTTGGTCCGTTTTTCTTCAACAAGCACGGATAATATGATCTCATGTTCTTGGAATGAACCATTTGGTTTGGGCAATCAGGAAATCTCAGTCCCTGAGATGCGACCAAACATGAGCAATTTCTTGAGAGCTGTCGGTGAAAGAGAGAGCAGAGCACAGCAGGCCTATGAATCCTTTTAAAAATAACCATGCAGGGATCAAAAAGTGAACTAATAAAAGTGTCATCAGATAGCTAAAAGTTTCAGTTAAAGCGCTGTGTTCCATGAGAGTCAGATGCCAAATATGAGAAGGGTGGAAGGGAAAGGGAGATAGAGGGAGAAGAGAAGGATAAATCCCCTTGTAGTGCAGCTCACAGAGTGTGTTGTGCATTTCAATAAGCCACAATCTCTAGCTCTCAACAATGTGTTTTCAGGGAGCAGATCAAAAAGGCATTTAACTCAACAATCAGGCAACCACCCTGACTCGACTTAACCCAAGAAAATCAGTGGTTTATTAGATCTTTTGTTGAGCATGTATCTCCTAGAAGAGTGTACATAGGTTGCAAATCTTGTGCACTGTAAAAAATGGTCCGCAAAACTAAGATGAATCGTAAGATGGATTCTATGATCTTAGGCTTACGATGCTTTTGGGAAACGCAGCCCAGGGCAGTTATTCTAACTCTACATTTTAAGCAGAGGTGTAAAAAGTACTCAGAAATTATACTTAAAGAGGCCCCATTATGCTTTTTGGGATTTTACCTTCCCTTTAGTGTGTAACATTGCTCTTTGTGCATGTAAAAGGTCTGCAAAGTTACAAAGCACAAAGTCCACGCAAAAGGAAGTTATTCTCTCCCACAGACAACACTGCTCAAGAACAACACAAAATGGCTGGTTTGAAGTCCAGCCATTTCTTCTGTAAAGTATCAATGTCACTATGTAAAACATTTGCATACTGCCCGCCTAAGGGCTACTTTGGCCTGCCCTCAAACAAAGGTAGTTATAGCCGAGGCCAGGATGAGTTGGGTTAGTGTTATCGTCATGTCGAGAAGATGCTGTTTTCTTCACTGCGAAAGCAAAACCTCTTTGTTTGGACTTCCAAAGGCAGACGAATTGAAGAATCAGTGGTTAAAATGTATTTTTACCACTATTTCTCAGCAGTACAACCATAACCAATGCTGGATTTTCAAGACGGTTACTCCTGAAAGATGGTGCAGTTCCCACTTTGTTGGGACAATCTGGCGCTTCAGGATCACGACCTGTAAGTATGCTTGATTATTTGTGGATTTATCTGCTACTGAGAGGCTAACTTGCTCACTAACTTTTTAATACACTCTGTAATGTTCAAATACTGAGTTTTGTGTTGTAGCTACAGTGTACACTCAGTGCACAGCTGTAGGCCTCTGCTAACCTGCTAGCTAATGTTATTGTATTTAAATAGTTTTGCTAATCAGCTGCGGGCCCACTTTTACCTACAATTGTGTAAAATTATGCAGATTGATTGTCGTTCTTACTATCATGAATAGTGATCAAGTGTGGAGATGGATTTATTTTTACAAACTGTAATTTTACATCTGCAATCCATGGTAGTGCTCGGCTAACTTGCTATGTAATGTTAGTGTTTCGGTAAGGGTTTACTATTCAGCTGTGGGCCGGATTTTACCTAAAACGGTGTAACAAAATGGTCGATCTCAAGAGTCTTATATAATTATATAATTGCAAGCTGTAATGTTACAGCCACTATCAGTAGTCCACAGCTAACTTGCTCACTAACTCTTTAATACACTTGGTAATGTCCAACCGGGAGTAAGCCTCTGTTCTCCGTTCATAGCTCGGGCGAAAAAAGTTTGGCTACACCCATTCCATCAAAAGATGACTAACTTAGATGCACTACGTGTCTTTTACTTGAAGCTTTGTTAGGTTCACAATAATCAACAGTATACTTGTAAGAAAGCTACAAATGAAAACTTACCACTGTGAAATGTCCTGCTCAAGTCGTGCTTGCGAAGGTGGTTCGGGTCGATCAGCTTGTTCTTCCAAACTTTCATTATCGGACTCGGGCTAGAGCTGGTATGGCATAAACCGATGCCATTGTTACCATAGTACCGGTATAGGCGGTTGACCAATCACAACAGACTAGGACAGCAGACTGGGCTTTTCAGGAAAGGGGGGGCTTTAAAGAGACAGGACCTAAATCAGAGCGTTTCAGCCAGAGTATGAAGAGAGGGGAAAAGCAATGTACAATATGAGAAACATAATGTGTTTTTTGAACATTAAAGCATGTAAACCTATTCTAGTAGACCCCCAAAATAAAATTATGAACCTGTAAATTAGCATAATATGGGCTTTTTAAGTGAAAGTATGGATACTGAGTGAAACTTTTACTCAATTAAAAGTCCAAGTATCTAGTCAAAAACATACTTAAGTTTAAGTAAAAAAGTATTCACATTAAATTGTACTTAAGTATTAAAAAGTAAAAAATAACTTTTTTTCCTAGCTAGAATGAAATCAAGAGAGTATTAGGATTAGAGGATTGTGAGAGAGTTAAATTATATTGGTTTGTTAAGTTGCCTTTTTACTGGCTCCGACAACTGTCATATTTCTCCCCCAGTGGCATTCGCAACCTGGCCATAGAATCATGTTACAATAACTACATTTTTGCAAAATTATGTTTATGTGGCCAGTTGTACATAACATGGCAGTTTCCTGGTGGAATGAACACTAGAGGCACTAAAACAACAATTACTTTTATCCCCTTTCACTCAAAACGGCAGATTATCATTTCATAAACACTTACTAAACACTTGTTTTATTTGTTTATTTTGTATGACACTATTTTAAGGTTTAGGTTTAAGGTTTAAGGTAGGAGGGTGTCATGGTTTTATGTGTTTTTGTTCATGTTTTGTGTTAATGTCTTTTATTTTGGAAGTTTAGTTCCTGTTTTACATTCATGTGTTCCATGTCATGTTATTTCCTGTTTCCATGCCATGTCATGTGATTCCCTGTTTCCATGTCAAGTCATGTGATCATCCTGTTTCCCTCCATGTTCATGTGTCTTTTTTTCATTGGTTTATTGTCTTATCTTGTTTATAGATCTGTCTGTTCATTGGTTGTCTTGTTACACTTGTCCATGTATTTATACCCTCATGTTTGCCTTTGTCTGTTGTCAGTGTAGGTTCTACTGGTTGTTTAGATCAGTGTTACTACCAGAAATAATTAATAATTATTTATTTAGTTATTAATTAATATCTAAATTAAATAATAGAATCTAACTAATTAAGACCTCATACAGGGCTCCAGTAAATGTAGTGCGCTACGTTCAGGAGCGGGTTTGGTTATTAGCAATAATTAATAATTATCAAAGATAATTATTAATTATTAAAATCAACAGAACATTAATGAGAATCAATGTTAGCTTTTTTAATCCTTCAAATTCGACAATCATCAAAGATAATTATCAATTATCAAAAATCAGTAGAATATTAATGAGGATTAATATCGCTGGGGGCACCACCCTGGAATCAGGGACTAATAACCAGATAGTATAACAGTCTCAATATTAGAGTGTTCTCTTAGGAAAATCGACATCCGAAGAATATTGATTTTCGAAAAGAAACAATGAAGGCTTGAATCTGAGCACTGACATCCCCTGTCAGCATTTGACACAGGTGTATGCAAAACAAACCAAAACACTTCTCTTTGAAATATAACAAAGTTTATTTATGCAGTAATATCAATAAAAAATCAATACAATGCAGTCAATAAACAACTACAAACTAAACAGTGATATGATTAGATATGGTAACCAAAATAATCCTATAACACATGAGAGGAAGGTGTGTGTGTGTGTGTGTGTGTGTGTGTGTGTGAGAGAGAGAGAGTGTGTGTGTGTGTGTGTGTGTGTGTGTATGTGTGTGTGTAAGGAGGGACGCGCACAAAATGGTGGACGTGACTCTCGTGGACAGTACATCACGCGAGATTTCCGGCCAGAGAATATGGCCGCGAATGTAGGCGGAGAGAAGCCGGTCAATGGCATCTGCCCGTTTACCGCGTGTCTCCGCTTGTACGATAACTTAGAGACAAAGCTGAGCTTTATCACAAAGTTATCTACTAGCCAAAAGTGTGTGCGAGAATGTTTGTGAGGGGTCGTGTGTGTGGTTAGTACGAGAGAGAGAGAGAGAGATTAAAGTGGTGGCACCAAACCGGTTTCGCGATCGTGGGAGAGAAAGCATCTGTTAGTTTATCACTCAGAGATGTGGTGGACGGCTCGTAAACCGTCCCGCAGTCTTTGATTCTTTAATGGATAAACTCAGTATGCCGGTCTCATCCGCGATGGTGGAAATACACAACAGTCCAATGTGGTTGGACTACAACACAGCAGATCTAATTCGTGATAACAGCACATTACAGTAATACCTTGAGTATTATTAGCAGCAATGAGTAAACTCGGCGGTCCGTAAACTGTACAAGCAATAACTTTGATATACAAGAATAACACACTATAATATCTATCTCTGCCCAGACGTAAACCTCTTACTTGAATCGTATGAGGACACAGACGAATGTGTGTTCATCCGTCCTTTAACTCCAACTCGGTTCCTCGAGACTCGGGTGATGACGGGAGGCCGTTTCCTCGCTCTGTCGGCGGGCGGTACGGCTGCTGATTCTCGGCAGGCTGTCGGAGAAATCAGTGATGTCGACTTGATTGAAGAAGGAAGAGAAATCTTTTATCTTCACTTCTGCAGGCAAATGGATGAAGATGCAGATTGCTCGGCAATCTCCTTTGGATCCATTAGAGTGTTCGGTGGAACACAGAGTAATCTCAACTTGTCCAGCGAGATGGAGATTGTATGGCCACAATTTCAAGTCGTACATTACTGATTTCTTGTGCCACGAGGCTACACCTGAGAGCAGCGATGAGCTGCGTCTACACACGGTGAGCAAAGTTGCTGGAAGCAAATCCCGGAAGCATCTCAGAGGTATTTCTACTCCTGATGACATCATGGTTGAGGGGCGTTCTGTCGTGTGCCTCATCCAATAGGAGTTGAGAGTTCGATCCTTTAGTGAGCAAGGCTTCATGGGATTTTTAGTCTGTTTTGGACTCCCTTTGTTTGATTTTGCCATGGTTTTTATCAGAAAGATTTATGAATGTCTGTGGGCCTCAGTTAGGTTTTACGACTGTGTTAGCCCTGCCTTTGTATTCTATCTGAATACATGAGCCCCAACATCAGGTATTGTTTATGTAATGTTGTTTGGATGTCAAGTCAAGTCTAGTTTAGTTCATGTTTATGCTTCTATTCACGGTTTTTGGATTTCACGTTTATGAATAAACTGCACTTGGGTTCTTCACATCACCATCATCTTCGTCTGTCTGTCATTGCCAGCATTTGTTACAGAATACTGACTGACCTAAATGAACCCAGCAATCCAGCTTCTTCGTTTTCACCAGGGGAATCGTTCCCTGGAAAATTATGTGGAGGATTCTGCGCTCTGGCCTACCGGGTGGACTTTAATGAAGTCGCCCTTAAGGACATTTTCCGGGTGGGATTGAATGAGCCAATCTCTTCCCTGATGCCTGGCAGTCACAGTCCCCTCAATCTGGCTCAGTATATCGACCTTGCCCTGCAGATAAGTGGTTCTTCGTTTACTGTGGGGGAGGCAGATGCTGAGCTGGAGTCCCACGTCATGGCCGCTGAGCCCGAGTCCCATGTCATGGCCGCCGAGTCCTACGTAATAGCCAAAGAGCCCGAGTCCCACGTCGTGGCTGCTGAGCCCGAGACCCACATCGTGGCCACCGAGCCCGAGTCCCACGTCATGGCTGCCGAGCCCGAGTCCCACGTCATGGCCGCCGAGCTCGAGTCCCACATCATGGTCGTCAAGCCAGGGTCCCACGTCATGGTCGCCGAGCCAGGGTCCCACGTCATGGCCGCCGAGCCAGGGTCCCACGTCATGGTTGCCGAACCAGGGTCCCACGTCATGGTTGCCGAGCCAGGGTCCCACGTCATGGTTGCCGAGCTTGCGCCACCTTCAGCCCCGAATCCTGAGTCTGCCCCATGCCATGTCACAGCCACGCCTGAGTCTGCTCCATGCCATGTCACAGCCATGGCAGAGTCTGTTCCATGCCATGTCACAGCCACGCCAGAGTCAGCTCCATGCCATGTCACAGCCATGCCAGAGTCAGCGCCGTGCCATGTCACAGCCACGCCTCACCCTGCTCCATGCCATGTCACAGCCACATCTGAGTCTTCTCCATGCCATGTCACAGCCATGCCTGAGACTGCTCCATGCCATGTCACAGCAACACTTCAGCCTGCTCCACGCCATGTCACAGCAACGCCTCAGCTTACTCCATGCCATGTCACAGCAACGCCTCAGCCTGCTCCATGCCATGTCACAGCAATGCCTCAGCCTGCTCCATTCCATGTCACAGCAACTCCTCAGCCTGCTCCATGCCATGTCACAGCAATGCCTGAGCCCATCACAATAACGCCTCAGTCTGCTTTACACCATGTCACAGCCGAACCACAGTCTGCTCCATGCCATGACATAGCCAAGCTTCAGTATGCTCCATGCCATGTCTCAGCCAAGCCCCAGAATGCTCCATGCCATGTCACAAGCAAGCCTTTGCTCCATGGTCCAGGCCCGCCTCTGCTCCACTGTCCTGGCCCGCCTCTGCTCCATGGTCCAGGCCCGCCTCTGCTCCACGGTCCAGGCCCACCTGCCATGGCCAACGGGTCAGCATCCACGCCTACCACGGCCAAGTCAGGATCCTGCCGTACCATGTTACCATGTCATGCCACATAACCACCTCAAGTCACCACTCCAATATTCCATTAATATTTTATTAATTCCATTATTTTTATTATCATTATTATTATCATCACTGCTGGTTTTATAGTTAATATTTTAATTAATAGTTGCCTAATAACAACAACTATAATAAGTCAGCATATAGGGAATAGAAATTCATAGATATTATTTAAATATGAAGGCAAGTGTAGAAATAAATGACATTATGTCCACATTTCATTACAAAGCCTTTTGTTTGTATATATATTGCAATGTGAATGATCATTTCGGCATTTAGAATAAAGTTTAGGACAAAAACCATCAGTATTTCTCACTTCGTGCTCATAGTTTTGAATAAATATATTACATTCAGTCGGGCGGTCAGACACAGTCTAGTCGCAAAAATATTTCTACGTATCCGAAGCTCAAATCAGATCTGAAATTCCAACTATGCAGATGGCCAGAACTCCACACAGCCTCCGTGAGACACTCCAATTGAAATGACTGACATTTTGTCTGTCATCTGTCATTTGTTGAAGATGGTGAAAAGGCGGTTTCAGTCCAGACGAAAGCACAAAAATTTTGTGATTACTTTTCAAGTTTAAATAAAATTGTAAGGAGTAAAAAGTAGTATTTTTTCTTTGGAAATGTAATTAAGTAAAAGTACAAGTATTCCCTTTAAATTGCACTCAAGTAAAGTACAAATCCCCAAAAATAATACTTAAGTATAATATTTAAGTATTTTTACTCAATTACTTTACACCCCTGATTTTAGGTTACGATAACTAAAAGGAAAAATACATTTTTACATTGTATGTTTCCTTTAAAATAAATAGTTCACTCAAAAATGAAAATGTTATCATCATTTATGATTGTTACAAACATCGTTCCAAAACTGATTAACTTTTTTTTCTCTGTGGTACACAAAAAGTGAAGTTAGGCAGAATGTTCAGTCTCCATTCACTTTTATTGTATGGAAAAATACAATAAAAAAAAAAAAAAAAATCAAAGTGAATAGTGACAATAATTCAAACATTACCTAACATTTCCTTTTGTTTTTCAAAGAAAGGAAGAATGTCATATGGGTTTGTAAAGATATAAGGGTAGGTAAATGATGACAGAATTTTAATGTTTGAGCGAATTATCGCTTAAAATTCAACATGAAATCAAAATGTATTTCTTTTTTTTTCCTATTCACCTATTTAAAGGTAAACTGCCTATTTATAATTGCCTATTTACTTTCTCAGTTTTTGATCTTATTAGGAATGATTCAGCAGTTAATGTTATTACAAAGAAAAAAATGTCTTCAAAATATAATAACTTGCTCTGCCTCTTAAATTACTTTCCATTTCGTCTGACATCACCACACTCTCTTAATTTTCCATCCACACCAAAGTCCCAGTCAAGGCAAGTCAGTCCACTCGGCAGCCATCTTTGGAATGCAACCGGGCAGGCTGTGCAGCTTGCGATGTCTGTCTCTAAAATGTGTTTTGCTCTTTTGCCTGTAAGGGAGGACTTCCTTTGCTACATCCGCTGACCATTCCCATTTCTCCTATTAAATTTAATACCAGTGATCCTTCTCTGCTAAACTGTCTCTGGTAACACCTGTTCTATTTCCAATGAATTCTCGATGGATACAATTAAGTCCTGCCCTACATTTTTGCTTATTGAATATTCTAAAATAGCTCAAATAGGCTATACATGCCAATTTCATGTTTACTTTTAAAAATGATTTGAGTTGATCACTGTTACAAATTGGATCCAGAAAAAAGTTTTGAACATTGGAATGCAAAGGAGACATGACTATTTCCAGCTTAAAAATGCAAAAATGTTCGATGCATTCTTAACATCTGACACGGTACAGCCGTCACAATGCTTCTTAGATCCCAGGCTGTAAAATCTGTAAGAGTTTACAGTTATAAGGAGACAAATGGCAATGTGCATGACTACCTCTCTGAAATGCCCTTGTGACACTGGGTGCACAGTTCATTTTATGCTTGCTTTGCCATCAAGTGTGATGAGGTACCTTATCAACCCTCCAAATCAACCACCTGTGATCTACAGCCTCGGGGCACATCTACTCCGTTTACCGGCTTTAAAACCTTCAGATTCCAAGATTTAAGCAGCGCCAGGCTGCTGTGAATCACAATCAGTCGGGACTCTGCACATCAGTGTCTCACCACATGCAGACGTGCATTAGTTAATTGCTGTGCCATTTACTCAGATGAGACAAAACTAACTCCAAGTGCACCAGCTTAGTTCTTTACCATCATGCAGGTCCATTAAAAACTCTTGTAAATGGACTACAAATAATCAATTTGTGAAACATTATACACTGGTCCCAAAAAGTACTTACCCAACACTTAAAAATATCAAATAAAATATCAAACCAATTTGCATTTATTTTAAAGAAAGATAGCACAGGCACACTTTTCAAGATAAATGTATCGGAAAAAATATGTTTGTTGGGTTTTAAGTGATGAAAAAATAGCTATACATTTCAAAATGAAAGACAGAAAGTATTTGGAAACTAAAAATTACCGTAGGACCATTTGCTTCAAAGTATTTAGTTCTGAGAAAAAAATATCTTTTGTTTGTAGATGGCACTTTATTTTAATTTAATGCGATGACATTCATACATTTTGAGTGTGGCTTAACTGTCCAAATACGTTTTGGGTCCACTGTATATAGAGGTTTCCTGTTTGATCTACCCAAGTTTTTTTTTTTTTTTTTTTTTTTTTTTAAGTTGTTGTTGTTGTTTTACCCCATGCATGCCTGAGACATATGCTGTACAAGCTGTCATATAGCAGCTCACCTCTTCACCTCCTGCTACATTCATAATCAGAGACCATGGTGGAGTGAATTCTGCATATAACTGCCAACCCTGAGGATGAGTTTGCTTGCTTTGTGACTACAGTATAGCTTTCTGATTTCATGAGGGTTCTAGTTTTCTGACACATTATGCAATCAGGCAAATAAATATACAGTATGTTTATAAAAGATGATGTTGCTTAAAATTCAACAATCTCCAAAATTACAAGACCTTGACCTGCAAGATCCCTACTCCGAATTCTGCTTGAGTTTGTTTCCTGGCCTTTATTCTGAAGAAGAAGAAGAAGAAGAAGAAGAAAGAAAAAAAAAAAAAAAACACCAGAGTCTAGACCTGTACCAGATCATTACTTCTGGAGTTTTTGAAGTTTTTTGTTTCGGCCATTCCTCACACATCCTCTCTCTCGTACCACACAGTCAAGCCAGTCTCTCCACCCACGTCTGTACTTTCAGCCTCATATAAGAACAGATCTAAGCCATGTAGATATTAATGCACTGTCAGGTTCCTTCACAGTGGCTGCACCCTGGACAGAGTATCATCAGTTTTACACCATGGTTTGCAAATTCTTCAATGACCTCTTTCGGCTGGAGGTGTTTTGTGAGTTTTCCCTTGTGGCTAATCTAACTTGTTCAGTCAGACCTACTCACTTTACATGATTCATTCTTTCTTAGATTTGAACATATTTATTTATTAAACAAATCCCACCCATGCAAGAGTCAAAGAAGCAAAACTTCTATCTATCTATCTATCTGTTGGTCAGTCAGTCAATCGGTCTGTCCGTCCATCCGTCCACTGTAAAAGGTTACACTGTTTGCAACTGTTACATTAAGGAGCTAATTCTATCTCATCCAAGGGCAGCTGGTGCTTTTCAAAAATGGGGAAGCACAGAATTGTTTTTGGTATCTGCAATGTAGCTCTTAAAAGCTGCTCACATTACTACTTAAACATTGAAATGTCTAAACGAGCATAATTAACTAAACTTAAAGGGGTCATGTCATGAGGAATCAAATTTTCCTTGATATTTTGATATATAAAAGGTGTTTCTACTATAAAAACATACTGTAAATCCCAGAACTCAAAACTTAATCCCCAATGCAATAAAAGCATTTATTGAAACCCAGCTGCCAAATCGCTCCATTCTCTACTTCTGTGACAACACTACCTCACTTGGAGTACTCATTAATTCAAGACCACCTCTACAGCAACAACATTAGCGCCTATTTTAAAATCATTGCACCCATGGCCTCGCCCACTGTTGCACACTTGGCTCGTAAACAGAGACAAAGAGAAGGACAAAAGGCCTTTTAAAAGATGCAGTGTCAAGTTTCAACTCCGAAGAGAAGATGCGTTTCATCAGCTGCTGTGGCTCCTGTTGTTTTGTTGTTTAAACTGCTCAACAAACTGTTCTTTCACCTATCAGCACTATTTTTAATTGTTGGTGTATGTAAACACTCACTAGATGGACATCTTTGACCGTTTTGATTTGTTTCTGGTGATGTGCACCTCAGTGCAGGATGATAAACTGGGTCTTTGAGCCTTTGCAAAGGAATTGTCACTGAGGGATATGGGACAGTTAAAAACACCAATGGACTCGATCAAAAACATAAGTAAACAGTTCCATTCATTAATATTTCAAATGTCACGATTGTTTATGATGCTGACTCGCTGTCTACACTAGCGCGTCTGTTGACGTGACTGACGGCTTGAGGCTGTCTACACCGGGCGTGTCAACACAAACTTTCTGAAACGTTTCTTTGTGTTGTTGGCAGTAGTAAGGAATGGACTAATCAGGAACTAATGAAGAGCTAACATTAACTACAACATGACTCATGTATTAATAAAAAATTCATGCATTAATAATGGTCACCTTAATTAAATTTTAGTACATGTTTGATAGTTAATGTATTAATTATTTCATCATTTACTCACCCTCATACCATTCCAGATGTGTATGGCTTTGTTTCGTCTACAGAACACAAATTAAGATTTTTAGAAGAATATCTCAGCTCTGTAGGGCCATACAATGCATGATGAAAGTGAATGGGGACCACATTTTTGAAGTTCCAAAAAGCAAATAAAACAGCATAAAAGTAATCTAACAAATTTTTCACTGTACATCTTGCCATTGCAGTCTCTAGGCACAATCTTGATTTCAAGCTCAATTACACTTTATAGTGCTTGACGCATGCACAGAGTGTTAGATGGTGCAAGGAAGTGTAATCGAGTTTGAAATCATGATGGCCAAGGAAATTTATTGTGAAAAAGGAGTTATGTTTTGGTCTGATCTCAATGAAAACCGACTGGACAACTTTAGAAGACATGGATTAAACCACTGAAGTCAAATGGATTAGCCTACTTTGATGCTGGATTTATTTATTTGATGCTTTTTGGAGCTTAAACATTTTGGTCACCATTCAACATTTTATGGACCTACAGAGCTGAGATATTCTTATAAAAATCTTTGTTTATGTTCCACAGAAGAAAAGAGATTCATACACATCTGGAATGGCATGGGGGTGAGTAAATCATGAGAGAATTTTCAAATTTTGGTGAATTTTTCCTTTAATGATTGCCACCAATAATAATTATTAATAATTTAATAATATTAAATAATATACATTCTGTGTGATTCTCCATTCCTTTCCCTTCATACTCACCCTACCACTGTGGGTCCTACCATTCAATTCACTCATACATACGCAGGGAATGTCCGCATCTCAGCTTTTACCTCATGTCAAACCAGATTATGATAAACCATATGTGATTTAACTAGGATGAATACTAGTGTAGTACATGTGTAGTTGATAGTAAGTTTATAATGATGTGGCCTACCAAGTAAAGTCATGACATGATGATTCATTAACAAGCCATCAGTTGATGATTGTTCATGAGTAGTTAACAATGAGTTAATAATGATGTGCCCCACCAAGTAAAGTCATGACATGATGATGCATTAACAAGTCATGGATTCATGGCTTGTTAATAATGAGTTAGTCATGATACACATGCACTAAGGTGATCCTTACCATTTTAAACCAGTGAAATAAAGACCAAGATTTTTTTTAAAGATTTGCTTATTTGAAAATACAGATCCACCAGCATATATGGCATTAAAAAAAAAAAATTAAAAGGAAAAACACCTTTTAATGTGAAGAAAAATACAATACTGAAAGACAAGTGTCAGTCTTCCACCAATATGCTTTAAATTAATTAAATCTCTTCTGAAACATATACAGACTCAAAAGAAAATCCAAACTCACCTGTTAAGACATACAAGACACTTTTAAATGATTTATAAGGTGTGTTTTGTCTCTCAATATCTCCTGATGTCAAATCGGAAATGCCAAAAATGCTAATGTTGGCATTTAATATGTTCAATTCAAATAACAAAATTAATTCAAATACTGCACATAATGTTGTCAAAATTAATATTATGAAATCTCTGATTTCAATCCTTAATTCAGTCCAACAAAACAACCAATAATTTGAGATTAAAAACGTCATCATTACCATAGGAAAAGTGGCAAAATTATCATCATTTTGAATTTTGATTTTGAGTACTGATGAAACTCACAAAGTAACCAAGAAAAATATTGAAAAATATATATATAACAAAAACAAATATTGATCCAGCAACATAAAGACAACCTTTCCTATTTCTATGGTCCGGATGACGAGCGAATTGAGTGGTAGGGTGAGTATAAAATAAAAGTGACGGAAAATAACGTAAAACGGGTTGAGATCAAATTACTGTTCATCATTATTATTTTGTGTTTTTCTATGTTTTTTATGTCCATTTAAAAAATGGTGGAATTATACTGCATCATTCAATTACGTTTGTGGCAAAACTGCAAACAGCTAAAAGTATAAAATATTTGTATTATGACAATATTAAATGTGAATGTTTAATTCAAGGTTAAAGTACTTCACATTATTTCTTATAAAGGCTGTTTGATTTAGTTTATTCCCTAATGTTAATAAATGCATTAACTATCAAACATGTACTAACATGCAATTAAGGTGGCTGTTATTAAAGCATGAATTCATATGAGTCAAGTTGTAGTTAATGTTAGCTCTTCGTTAGTTCCTGATTAGGCCATTCCTTAACTCATCATTAATTTATGCAGAAGTAGCTATTAATTTAGGAATTCATTTATGATTATTCATGTATTGTTATTATAAAGTGATACCTATATTTCTAATGTTTTGGTGTATTCTCTTCCGATTGAGTTTCAAAATTTGAGGGGCTGCACGCTGTTAGCCACTCAGAACAGAGGGCGTTTACATTGAAGTTTAAAGGAGGAGCTGAGGCAAAAATCAAGCTTGTCAGAAAGATTGTCAGAGACAGGGTGGAAAATTATCATATATTACAAAATTATGACTGTTTCTGTGAGAAAAAAACAAAAAAACATTATCAATGGACCTCAGGGAATATAATGAAACTATAAAAAAGAGCATTTCATGACCCCTTTAAAACTGATTTTACAATAGAATAGGCAAAATATCCAATTATGAAAGCTGAAATAAATGTGTTACGTCAGATTGCAAATAACTGTGCGTGTATCTCCATGTAAACACTCTGCTGTGATTTTACATTTCATATGCTATCAGTTATGTACATTACCATTTCAATTATTGACCACCCATTTGAGAGCTCGAACAATCATCATATTGAAATTCATTGACTGAAACCCCAAATTCCAATAAACAATCAGATGTATATCCAATGCAAATAGTGCTCATAAAGCTCCCGTAAACTCCCACAGAAGCATGGCATCCAGGTGGGACCCAAAAGTTTGTGTTTTGAGCTTCTCGCCTAATGAACATCCATCCAAGCACAGCTTCAATGGGGCTCTGTCACTTCCACTGATTCTTTGGACATATTTATATTATAATGCAAATTGCATTTCTTGAACTAACAGCGCGATAGAAATGTGTCATATCGTATGCTTTTATTTGCTAAAATATTGAAATGAATAAAGAGTGATATTTAATACAGATTATTTGTACAGTGGCAGGAAAAAGAATGTGAACCCTTTGGAAGTAGCTGGTTTTCTGCATTAATGGTCAGAAAATGTGGTCTCATCTTCATCAAAGTCACAAGAATAGACAAACACGATGGTGCTTAAGCTAACAACACAAAAAAATTCTAATCTTTCATGTCTTTATTGAACACATCCCATTAAAAAATCACAGTGCTGTGGAAAAAGTAAGTGAATTCTTGGATTAATAACTGGATGATCCTCATTTGGCAGAATAAACCTCAACCAAGTGTTTACAGTAGCTAGACCTGCACAACGTTCAAAAGGAATTTTGGACCATTCTTCCTAACAGAACTGTTTCAGCTCAGTCATATTCTTAGGATGTCTGGTGTGAAAGGCTCTCGAGGTCATTCCACAGCATCTTTACTGTGTTAAGGTCTGGGCTCTGACTGGGCCACTCCAAAAGATGGATTTTCTTTTCTTGAAGCTATTTTGAAGCGATTTACTTCGATGTTTACGGTCATTTTCCTGCTGCATCACCCAGCTGAACAGGCTTCAGCTGGTGCACAGCCACCCTGACATTATCCTGTAGGATACCTTGATAAACTTTTTAATTTCCCCTCAATGATGGCAAGCAGTCCAGGCCCCGAAGCAGCAAACCAGCCCCAAATCATGATGCTTCCTCCGCCGTACTTCATCGTTGGGGTGATGATTTCATGTTGGTATGTGGTGCCCTTTTATGCCATACATAGTGCTGCGTGTTCTTCCCAAACAATTCAACCTTAGTTTAATCGGTCCGCAAAATATTTTCCCAGTAGCGTTGTGGAGTGTCAAGGTGGTCTTTGGCAAAATTCAAAATTCAAATCCTTCTTGGTGTCTTGTTTAATGTTTAATGTTTAATGTTGTCCGTATAGTAGACTCATGAACAGATGTTCCAGTTCCAATTATTTCTTCAAATCTTAAGCTGTTACTCTAGGGTTTTTATTTTTTACTTCATTGAGCATTCTGCGATGTGACCTTTAAATTATCTTAGCTGCACGGACACTTCTAGGGAGAGTAGCCACAGTACTAAATTGTCTCCATTTATAGACAATTTATTTAACTGTGGACAGATGAATATCTAAGCTCTTCGAGATAACTTTGTAACCCTTTCCAGCCTTATGCAAAGCAACAAATCTTGATCGTAGGTCTTCTGAGATATCTTTTTTGTGAGGCATAGTCAACGTCAGCAGATGTTTCTTGTGAATAGCAAACTCAAAATGGTTGAGTGCTTTTTATAAGTCAAAGTAGCTCTAACACACACCTCCAATCTCATTTCATTAATTGGATGTCAGGTTTGCCAACTCCTGACTCAAATTAGCTTTTGTTGACATCATTAGCCTAGGGGTTCACATACTTTTTCCAACCTACACTGTGAATGTATAAATTATGTATTCAATGTGTACAAGAACAATACAATCATTTGTGTGTTATTAGTTAAAACATATTGTTTTTGTTCATTACTATAACTTAAATTAAGATCAAACCAGATTTTAAGACAAATTTATAAATAAATACAGGTAATTCCAAAGTGTTCAGATACTTTTTCTTGCCACTGTACATATATTACGCTTGTCATTTCCTCAATTTTTAAGAAATTGTAAGGGAAGCCTTGTTGCCTGTGTAAATCTATCACCACTGACTTGAACTCACCCTACACATAACTTTTTGGGGTGTTACCTGGAGTAGTCAGCCTATATTATCCAATATTTTGCATAATATATTTTTTCAATACTTGAATAAAACCAGTACAGTTAGAAGTTACGACATGAAGCAATTTTTTTATTTTAATTTACCTGACAAACATTTTTTACAGTGTACCTACCTAGATGATGTTTACTCTAACTTTAGGATATTGTGGAAAGTTTCTTTAATCCTTAATTTTCAAAGATACTGTACCAAGGGAATATACCCCCAACAAGTCTTCTTGGCCAGTGCTGCGGTCGGACAGCTGACAGATGCTCAGTGGTAAAGCAAATGAAGGGATGTAGCGAAATTGACAGAAGGCATTAGACTCAAACTGGATCTGTTTTCCCCCGACAGTCATGGTTGACAGACGTAACAACATCATGTAAGCTTCAGACACTGGTCTTACCACAAGTCCTTCCTCTGTTATATAATTGCGGTGATTTCCACTCACAGACTTCATTGGGACACTCTTTTTGTTCACTCCACCAGCTGTTTATTTTGCCCTCAACATGACTTTCTTGTCACTTGCAACTGCCGGCTGCCATTCTTAATATAACTTCACACATGCCACATCACCCTCTCTACTAGAACATTTCTTTTACCAGGTGTATGAGATTTGCGTGTCATTTATTCAGTGTTAGGAGAAAAGCCTTCAGAGACTTGAGAGTCTTTTCAGATGTTCTACATGAATGCTGCCAAGTCACTGCTCTCCCTGGTTCTGCTTAACAAATGAGGTGCTTTCTCAACATTCTCAACAAAGCGGCTTCTAAAGCCACAAAAAACCTTTTCTTATTTTCAGCGTCAGACATACAGTATATCAAAAATAGTAGTGAAGATAAAAAAAAACACAGCTGTAAACAATTTCCTTGTTTCTTGACTACTGTTCTGCCACGTGTGGGGTTTGATGAGAGCCTTCTAAGCTCCTCTCTCAGCTGGAGAGCCGCTACCTGGGGAGCAGGTAGTCTAAGCTTCTGTTCGGCAGTAATTGCACTTCAACAACACCCTCCACTGACGGTATAAAAATGCCTGTCTGTCATGAGGAACTGCCACCCCTGCTGAGTGAAAACAAGCTCCTTGGTCTTTGCTGGGGGCAGTGATCACTCCATTTTTCCCTCACCAAGGACAACACAGTGACTGTGGCAGGCATACAGATCTCCTAATAGATTTGGACTGTTTGTGTGATTACTGTGTTGATCATTGGAAAATTACATAAAACTGGTTGAGAGTGGAAAGCGACCACTCAGAGGAAACCCAACAAAGGAAGTGAATATTTGAGCACTGGCAGTTAGAGGTATATGTGGCCTCTGGCTCTCACATTGGTGAGAATGATCTTCATGAAACGACAATATTGAATAGATGTGGGGGAGGGGGGTCAAAATTGCAAGGTATCACATTATTTTACCTCACAATACTGTATCAATATTTTGCATAAACCAAGAATTGAGTTTTGATCACAATTTTCACAGTAATATTTAAAAAAAGAGACCGACCAAAATTCAGAACAAGTGTGTGAAAAGACAACATTAGGTCAACGAACATTCAGTGTTTGTATTTGACCAAAACACAAGCGTGAATACATTTCAGGAAGTAAATCAGGAAGAAATCGTGTTCACATTAACATTGGTGAGCACTAGGGCTGCACCTCATAGAAGTGTCACTGAATGCACTGAGGAATGCCACCTTGAGTTAGCACTTATTTAGGCAACCTAGTTCTTTACTGAAATGCTCAACATGATATTAAAGCAAAAATAGTTTAAAATAAAAATCAATACATGGATCTAAAATATAAATACAATATTGTGAGAAAATAAAGTATAGCAATATATCAATATTTGATTGCATCGGCAGCCCTAGTGAGCACCATTTAAATGTTGCATTTTCGATCTACAATGAAATGTATCCCCCAATCACAGTAGTTTAGAGTCGGGGTTCAGGTTAGCGGGTAGATATAATTAAATATGCATTCCTGTTCACTGTATAACTTAATTTTCAGCTACAAATTCAACTCACTTTTGGCATCACTCTGTGGACATTTTACCTTGAAACATCATGGTTACTTGTGTAACCTCCGTTCCCTGATGGAGGGAATGAGACGTTGTGTCGATGTAGTGACACTAGGGGTCACTCTTGGGAGTCAGAGACACCTCTGGTCTTTGATAAAAGGCCAATGAAAATTGGCAAGTGGTATTTGCATGCCACTCCCCCAGACATATGGGTATAAAAGGAGCTAGTATGCAACCACTCATTCCGGTTTTATGCTGAGGAGCCGATATAAGGTCTGGCCATTTCAGTGGGTAGTTCAGCGTTGTGGCAGGAGGGACACAACGTCACGTTCCCTCCATCAGGGAACAGAGGTTACACAAGTAACCATGACGTTCCCTATCGTTGTCCCTATACGAAACGCCACAACTGGCTGAACTGTGTTACGTGAACTGGCGGTGTGTGGTGGGCAGACTACTGTGTGCCTCATAGCCAGCACACCAGGTCGACACATAACCTTCCCCAACATAGTTATGAGTGTCGAATGGCCCTTTTTGGGGACAAGTCGACTACCCAAAAGATAGAGACAGGCTTAACCCAGTCGTGGCCTCTTTTCCCCTTCTTTTTTTCCACTCCCTAAAAAAGAAGGGGGATTATCCGACTGGGCCGCCAGGTCTAGTCAGGGGGTGTCCCTCCCAAGGGAAAGACACAGCGGAGACCACACCTCACCCAAAGAGAGGGGGGGATATTTAAGTGGAAGGATACATCACATGGTCTTTCCAACCATGTGGAGAGTCTTCAAGGTAGATCCTGCCCAGTGGGGGAGGAGTTACTACAAACATGGAGATTGGGGCAGAGGGGCTCTGCCCAAGGAAGGCGCAGTTTGCCAACAGGGAAACGAATATATGTCGCATGGGGTTAGCCTTACAGGGAACCACCACATGCGGAGCACCTACCCCAGAACAGGACTCTTAGTTAGTGTGTGTACTGGGCCGGCAGCGAATCTCTCCAAAAACTCGACTGCCACAGGGCTCGGAGGAAGTCAAACAAGGAACAAACTTGTGAACACTACTGGGAATTAATGCCGCACGTCTTCAGCTCAAAAGGAGTGGAAGGCACTATGTGCAAGTGATACACCCGGCTGGCTATCCCGGGCTTATCCGCATGTGTTGCGTGCCACTACCTGGGATGAAACCGGTTCCACCCGGAGGTTGTAGAACCTTGCAAAGGTGTTGGGTGTTGCCCAGCACGCTGCTCTGCAAATGTCTGTTAGAGAGGCACCCCTGGCCAGGGCCCAGGAAGCCGCTACACCCCTGGTAGAATGGGCTCGTAGCCCTACCGGGGGCGGCATGTCCTTGGCAACATATGCCATAGTTATGGCGTCAATGAGCCAGTGGGCGATCCTCTGCTTGGAGACAGCGCTTCCTTTCCGCTGTGCACCAAAGCAGACAAAGAGCTGCTCAGAGATTCTAAAGCTCTGTGTGCGATCCAAATAGATGCGTAAAGTGCACACCGGACACAGCGACGACAGGGCTGGGTCTGCCTCCTACTGGGGCAGCGCTTGCAGGTTCACCACCTGGTCCCTAAAAGGGGTGGTGGGAACCTTGGGCACATAGCCCGGTCGGGGTCTCAGGATCATGTGAGAGTAACCTGGACTGAACTCCAGGCACTTTTCGCTGACAGAGAATGCTTGCAGGTCACCTACCCTCTTGATGGAGGTGAGCGCAGTCAGGAGGGCAGTCTTCAAGGAGAGTGCCTTAAGCTCGGCTGACTGCAAGGGCTCAAAGGGGGCTCTCTGTAGACCCTGAAGAACTACAGAGAGGTCCCATGAGGGAACGAGGCACAATCTGGAGAGATTCAGCCTCCTGGCGCCTCTTAGGAACCTGATGATCAGGTCATGCTTCCCTAAGGACTTACCGTCGACTGCATAGTGGTGTGCTGCTATGGTGGCAACGTACACCATCAAGGTGGAAGGGGACAGCCTCCCTTCCAACCTCTCCTGCAGGAAGGAAAGCACTGATCCGACTGCGCATCTCTGGGGGTCTTCGCGTCGGGAAGAACACCACTTAGCAAACATATGCCACTTAAAGGCATAAAGGCGCCTCATAGAGGGGGCCCTAGCCTGAGTGATTGTGTCTACCACCGCTTGTGGTAGGCTGCTTAGGTCTTCCGCATCCCATCCAGGGGCCAGACATGGAGTTTCCAGAGGTCTGGGTGCTGGTGCCCCATCCATGGGAAAGAAGGTTCTTCCTCAGGGGAATTCGCCAGGGGGGAGCTGTCGTGAGGAGCGTGAGGTCCGAGAACCATGTCTGGGTAGGCCAGTAGGGTGCTACCAGGACGACCTACTCCTTGTCCTCCCTGACCTTGCACAGGGTCTGTGCAAGCAGGCTCACTGGCGGAAACGCATATTTGCATATACCAGGGGGCCAGGTGTGTGCCAGCACGTCTATGCCGAGAGGAGCCTTGGTGAGGGCGTACCAGAGCGGGCAGTGGGAGGATTCTTGGGAGGCGAACAGGTCCACCTGTGCCCGTCCGAATCGACTCGGCTGGACCACCTGAGTGTGGAGTCTTCACTCTCCCCTGAGGGTAAACTGCCGTGACAGCGTGTCCGCTGTAGTGTTGAGGTTGACCGGGATGTGAGTGGCTCGCATTGACTTGAAGTGCTGCTGACTCCAGAGGAGGAGACAGCGGGTGAGTTGTGACATACAACGAGAGCGCAGACCACCTTGGCAGTTGACATATGCTACCGTTGCCATGTTGTCTGTCCGAACCAACATATGCTTGCCCTGGATCAACGGCCGGAACCTCCGCAGGGCGAGCAGAATTGCCAACAACTCGAGGCAGTTGATGTGCCAATGCAGTCGCGGGCCCGTCCAGAGGCCAGCGGCTGTGTGCCTGTTGCAAACAGCGCCCCCGCCCGTTTTGGAGGCGTCGGTCGTGACCACGACGTGCCTGGAGACCAGTTCTAAAGGAACACCTGCCCGTAGAAATGAGAGGTCGGTCCAAGGGCTGAAAAGACGGTGACAGACCAGCGTGATGGCCACACGATGTGTCCCGTGGTGCCATGCCCATCTCGGGACTCGAGTCTGGAGCCAGTGCTGAAGCAGTCTCATATGCATCAACCCGAGCGGGGTGGCCACCATCGAGGACGCCATATGCCCCAGGAGCCTCTGAAAAAGTTTCAGTGGAACCGCTGTTTTCTGTTTGAACACCTTCAAACAGGCCAGCACCTACTGGGTGCATTCGTTTGTAAGGCGCGCCATCAAGGAGACTGAGTCCAACTCCAAACCGAGAAAAAGAGATGCTCTGAACCGGGAGGAGCTTGCTCTTTTCCCAGTTGACCCGAAGCCCTAGACGGCTGAGGTGTGATAGCACCAGGTCCCTGTGTGCACACAACATGTCTAGAGAGTGAGCTAGGATAAGCCAGTCGTCAAGATAGTTGAGAATGCGAATGCCCACCTCCCTTAACGGGGCAAGGGCAGCCTCTGTGATCTTCGTAAAGACGCGAGGAGACAGGGACAGGCCGAAAGGGAGGACTTTGTACTGATATGCCTGACCCTCGAATGCAAACTACAGGAAGGGTCTGTGTCAAGGAAGGATCGAGACGTGGAAGTACGCATCCTTCAGGTCTACCGCCGCGAACCAATCTTGATGCCGGACGTTCGCCAGAATGCGTTTCTGCGTCAGCATCTTGAACGGGAGTCTGTGTAAAGCCCGGTTCAGTACTCGCAGGTCCAAGATTGCCCACAACCCACCGCCTTTTTTGGTATGATGAAGTAGGGGCTGTAAAACCATTTCTTCACCTCGGCTGGAGGGACAGGTTCTATCGCGCCCTTCCGTAGGAGGGTAGCGATCTCCGCGCGCAAGGTGGCAGCGTTTTTGCTCTTGACCAAGGTAAAGTGAATACCGCTGAACCTGGGCGGGCGCCTGGTGAACTGAATCACGTAGCCGAGTCAGACGGTCAGGATTAGCCATCGCGACGGATTGGAAAGCGCGAGCCACGCGTCCAAGTTCCGCGCAAGGGAGACCAAGGGAACAAGGTTGTCAGATGTACCAGGAGGTGGGGCCTCGCGGCGGGGTGGAGCTCGAGGTGCCACACCACGAGTCTAGGGACATCGAAGCACTTACCTGGCTCCTTGTGACCACCCCCAGAACAGTCTGGGATGGGGGAGGAAGAGGCCTGTCCTCGTAACCTGTAGAGACTGCCACATCGGGGGCGGCTGTGTGCCACAGCTGGGCGCTCATGGGCGAAAAGGCCACCGCTGGAGCGCCAATTATGCAAGAAGGAACCCGTGGACAGTAGTCGTAGTGACGACCGTATACACCGGGTATGTGACCCAGGGAGGAAGGAAGCCACTCTTTTGCTGAACTGTTGGGTACCGCAGCCCCTTGGGCATGCGGCGAAATCAAACAAAAATGCAGCAAAAGATTTTCCGCCCAGCCCTCCACTGGGGGATGGTGTGGCCATTCTACCAGCTCCATGTGAGTGGGTTCCCTCATCCCTGGGTCGCCCGTCTCAGGGGCGCATTAAGGACCTCCGTGGGTTCTTAGGCGCCGGCTGTGAGATGGGTGGCGTCTGTTTCCTGTGGTGGGCTCCACGGCGGGGCCGGGCCGAAGGGGCGGGCTGCGGCTGAGCCGGTGCAGTCACTGCAAGGGGATGCCCTTGGTGATGAGCAGATGGGGTGCGGGATCTTGAGCCGCGCCGGGCAGGATGTGCCGGATTGCCTCCGTCTGCTGCTTCACCACCGAAAACTGCTGGGTAAAGTCTTCGACGGTGTTGCCGAATAGGCTCGCCTGGGAAATGGGGGCAGCAAGGAACCGTGTCTTGTCGGCCTCGCCCATCTCAACCAGGTTGAGCCAAAGGTGGCGCTCCTGGACCACTAGTGTGGCCATCGTCCGCCTGAGAGCCCGCGCCGTGACCTTCATCGCTCGGAGAGCGAGGTCGGTTGCCAAGCGCAGCTCCTGCATCAAATCTGGGGCGGAACTACCCTCGTGCAGTTCTTTCAATGCCTTGGCTTGGTGGACATGCAGGAGAGCCATAGCGTGCAGGGCAGAGGCGGCTTGTCCAGCAGCGCTGTAGGCTTTAGCCGTCAGGGACAACATGAGCCTACAGGGCTTGCACGGGAGCTTAGGGCGTCCGTGCCAGGTGGCGGTGCTCTGCGGGATAGGTGCACCGCGAGCGCCTTATCCACCGGTGGAATTGCCATATTGGCCCTGGCCGCCCCGCCATCGAGGGTAGTGAGAGTGGGGGAACTGCGGAATCAGGGCCGGGCAGTAAAAGGTGCCTCCCACGACTTCATCAGCTCCTCGTGCACTTCCAGGAAGAATGTCACTGGAGCGGGGCATGGCTGCTTTGAGTGACTGGGCAATCGTCCCCGAAGGGGGAAGCCCAGCTCAGGCTTCTGCGTCCGACTGGACAAGCCCGCTCTCCGATGCTGCGCTCGAGAGCTCATCATCTTCGCGGGCTCCGAACAAGAAGCCAGACTCGCCGTGAGACGAGCCGGCGAACTCATTCGGAAGCCCGATTGGGGCAGACGAGCGTGCTGGGGAATGGGAGGTCTGCGGGGGATACCCGGCTGAGACGATCCATTGGGGTCCCCAAATCGCCCCCAGTGCCAGCCACGCTGGCCTCATACCCGTAGGTAGAAGGACCGAGGCGGGGAGCCGCTGGGGTGGCTTGCTTTCTTACGAAAGCAAGCCGCGACCGCAACGTTGCCATGGTCATGTTCTTGCAGTGAGAACATGAACCATCCACAAATGCTGCCTCCGTGTGTGTCGCGCCCAGACACGAAAGACAGCGATCATGACCATCCGAAGTTGAGAGATAACGACCGCAACCAGGAATAACACACAATCGGAAAGGCATCTTTAAAAAGACGCGTCTTTAGAAAGACATTCCGTGTGTGCCGCTCTTTTAGAGAAATATATACTCTTTTAGAGGAGGAAAAGCTCTTTCAGAAAATATACTCTCTTATTTTTCTGCCGAAGCACCCAGGGGCGTTCTCTGCAGTGCACCAGTGCAGAGGAGGGAGAAACTGCTGAAATGCACCATCAGATCCAGCAGAGGTGAATGAACAGTAATATTCAGCTCAATGAGCATGACTGTTCAGCTCCGAAGAGAAAATCTGAATGAGTGGTTGCATACCAGCTCCTTTTATACCCGTATGTCCGGGGAAGTGGCATGCAAATACCACTCGCCAATTTTCATTGACCTTTTATCAAAGACCAGAGGTGTCTCGGGCTCCCAAGAGTGACCCCTAGTGTCACTACATCGACACAACGTTGAGTGAGTGACAGATAGGGAACTGGAGCTAACACATGCTCATACCTTCAACAACAATTCCAGCTTCTACCATGGATGCAGTGATTCAAATATACAATTGAAGTCAGAAGTTTACATACACCTTAGCCAAATACATTTAAACTCAGTTTTTCACAATTCCTGACATTTAATCGTAGAAAACATTCCCTTTCTTAGGTCAGATAGGATCACTAGTTTATTTTAAGAATGTGAAATGTCAGAATAATAGTAGAGAGAATGATTTATTTCAGCTTTTATTTCTTTCATCACATTTCCAGTGGGTCAGTAGTTTAAATACACTTTGTTAGTATTTGGTAGCATTGCCTTTAAATTGTTTAACATGGGTCAAATGATTTGGGTAGCCTTCCACAAGCTTCTCACAGTAAGTTGCTGGAATTTTGGCCCATTCCTCCAGACAGAACTGGTGTAACTGAGTCAGGTTTGTAGGCCTCCTTGGTCGCACATGCTTTTTCAGTTCTGCCCACAAACGTTCTATCGGATTGAGATCAGGGCTTTGTGATGGCCACTCCAATACCTTGATTTTGTTGTCCTTAAGCCATTTTGACACAACTTTGGAGGTATGCTTGGGGTCATTGTCCATTTGGAAGACCCGTTTGTGACTGAGCTTTAACTTCCTGGCTGATGTCTTGAGATATTGCTTCAATATATCCACATAATTTTACTTCCTCATGATGCCATCTATTTTGTGAAGTGCACCAGTCCATCCTGCAGCAAAGCACCCCCACAACATTATGCTGCCACCCCCATGTTTCACGGTTGGGATGGTGTTCTTCGGCTTGCAAGCCTCACCCTTTTTCCTCCAAACATAACGATGCTCATTATGGCCAAACAGTTTCATTTTGTTTCATTAGACCAGAGGACATTTCTCCAAAAAGTAAGATATTTGTCCCCATGTGCACTGTACTCTGGCTTTTTTATGGCAGTTTTGGAGCAGTGGATTCTTCCTTGCTGATCAGCCTTTCAGGTTATTTTTCGATATAGGACTCGTTTTACTGTGGATATAGATACTTGTCTACCTGTTTTCTCCAGCATCTTCACAAGGTCCTTTGCTGTTGTTCTGGGATTGATTTGCGCTTTTCGTACAAAACTGCATTCATCTCTAGGAGACAGAATGTGTCTCCTTCCTGAGCGGTATGATGGCTTCGTGGTCCCATGGTGTTTATACTTGCGTACTATTGTTTGTACAGATGAACGTGGTACCTTCAGGCATTTGGAAATTGCTCCCAAGGATGAACCAGACTTGTGGAGGTCCACAGTTATTTCTTCTGAGGTCTTGGATGGTTTCTTTTGATTTTCCCCTGATGTCAAGCAAAGAGGCACTGAGTTTGAAGGTAGGTCTTAAAATACATCCACAGGTACACCTCCAATGCAGTACACCTCCTATCAGAAGCTAATTGGCTAATTGCCTAAAGTCTTGACATAATTTTCTGGAATTTTCCAAGCTGCTAAAGGCACAGTTGACTTAGTGTATGTAAACTTCTGACCCACTGGAATTGTGATAAAGTCAATTAAAAGTGAAACAATCTGTCTGTAAACAATTGTTGGAAAAATTACTTGTGTCATGCACAAAGTAGATGTTCTAAATGACTTGCCAAAACTATAGTTTGCTAATATTAAATATGTGGAGTGGTTAAAAAATTAGTTTTAATGACTTCAACCTAAGTGTATGTAAACTTATGACTTCAACTGTATGTAAGCACAGACCAATTTCAGCAGCAAAACTTTCAATCCAGAGTGCGATCAGTCTGGAAGTCTGACAAGAGTGAATGAGAAACAAGCGAGTAAAAGATTGCAATATATCAAAGTTCTGATTTGCAATACAATGCATTTAGGTGCACTCAGCAATTGCTAAACTTTTAAACAGAAACAAACAGTATTAGTTGAAAATATTTTTTGAAAAATATGTTTGAAATAAGGTACACTTATGTGAGATGAAAACTTTGTGCTGGGAAGACATTCATGAATGTTGCCATGTTGTGATCATATGGCCAGCCGAATATTCATTGCTTTAGCTCAATAATTCCTTGTAACTGACCTTTCGCTAAGCTCCACATTAAAAGCGTTTCTGTCCAATCGTTTCTTAGCAACTGTTGCTCTCCGCCATTTCTCTGACAAGCACTTGATTTTTCCAAGGAGAAAATACGGGGTATGTATGAAACGTTGTATGCCGAATTTTATAGAAATGTTCCAAAACAATTTAAAAACCTTTGTAATAGTGACATTAGATACCTAGACAGTTTTTTCCATGAGGTAGATAAGCTGCCTTCAGTCCCAAATGAATAAGTAATGACTGCAATAATCGTTTCCCTCAGCTCTGATTATAATTATAATTTATAATTTTCTTTATTTATCACACATTATACATTTGCACATATACAGTGAAATTCTTCTTTTTCACATATCCCAGCTAGGCTGGGGTCAGAGTGCAGGGTCAGCCATGATACAGCACCCCTGGAGCAGATAGGGTCAAGGGCCTTGCTCAAGGGCCCAACAGTGGCATCTTGGCAGTGCTGGGGCTTGAACCCCCAACCTTCTGATCAGTAACCCAGAGCCTTAACCGCTGAGCTACCACTGCCCTAAACACAGTCTCAGACAGATTCACAGTCTCCACAGTTTTTATTCAAATTAGTTTTTAATTTATCCATTTATTTTACAAAAAGCATAATATATAAATATAAATATGATTTAAAATATCACTCTTCATTCCAGTCCACATAAGAATATGTTGGGCCTCATGTGCTTAGATAGGAGACAAAGGCAGGTCTACACACAGTCATAAAGCCTGACTGAGGCCTGTAGGATCACTCAAAGCCAAACGGCAACAAAATCAAACAAAGGGAGTCCAAACAGACTTCGATGATTTCTCCGCCAACCCGCCGAGAATCAGCCGTCGTACCGCCTGCCAACAGAGCGAGGAAACGGCCTCCCATCATCACCCGAGCGTCGATGAACCGAGTCGGAGTCAAACGATGGACGATTACACATTCTACCCACTTCCTCATGCGACTCAATTAAGAGGTTTATGTCTGGCCAAAGATAGATTATTATAGTGTGTTATTCTTGTGTATCAAGGTTATTGCTTGTACAGTTTACGGACTGCCAAGTCCGCTCATTGCTGCTAATAATACTCAAGGTATTACTGTAACTTACCACAAATGAGATTTGCTGTGCTGTCATCCAACCACGTTGGGCTGTTTGTGCATTTCCGCCATCACGGGTGAGACTGGCACACTGAGTTTATCCATTAAAGAAACAACCGCCACAGCGGACAGACTATAAGCCGTTCACCACATCTCTGAGTGATAAAACTAACGGTTGCCGTCTCTCCCATGATCGCTAAAACCAGCTTCGGTGCCGTCACCCTGTTCTCTCTCTCTTGTACTAACCACACACACACACATACACCCATTCACACACACACACACACACACACACACACACACACACACACACACACACACACACACACACTCCTCTCATGTATTATAGGCTTATCTGTTACCATATCTAATCATGTTACTGTTTAGTTTGTAGTTGGAAGTCGGAAGTTTATCGACTGCATTGTATTGATTATTAATTGATATTACTGCATTAATAAACTAAGTTATACTTTAAAGAGAAGTGTTTTGGTATTGTTCTGCATGCACCTGTGCCAAGGGCTGGCAGGGGATGTCAGTGCTCAAATTCAAGCCTTCATTGTTCTTCTTTGAATGTCGATGTTCTCTGGATGTCAACTTTCCTAAGAGAACAATCCTATATTGAGACTGCTATACTGTCTGGTTATTAGTCCCTGATTCCAGGGTGGTGCCCTGGCAATATTAATTCTTATGAATATTCTATTGATTTTGATAATTGATAGTTATCTTTGATGATTGTTGATTTGAAGGATTAATAAGCTAATGTTGATTCTAATCAATGTTCTATTGATTTCAAATCAAAATCAAATCAAAATCAAATCACTTTTATTGTCACACAACCATATACACAAGTGCAATAGTGTGCGAAATTCTTGGGTGCAGTTCCGAGCTACATAGCAGTCGTGACAGTGATGAGACATATACCAACCTACAATAAACATCAAATTTACACAACACGATTTAAAATCTAATATACACATAATTACACACAACACAATATACAAATAATAACATACAATGTACATTATACAATACACACAATCTAGAATACACATTATACAATAAAAAAAAAATAGTATAAATAGTATATATAAAATGTACAGTAGGTTGTATTGTACTGTATTGACATTCAGGCTGTCGGTTGATAGTCAGTTGCCAGTGTGTTGTTAAGAGAATATAATTTATGACAGTCCAGTGTGAGATAATAAGATTAATAAAGTGCAGTGCTGATGTATATTGATCGTGAGAGATCAAGAGTTCAAAAGTCTGATTGCTTGGGGGAGGAAGCTGTCATGAATTCGGCTGGTGTGGGTCCTGATGCTGCAATACCGCCTGCCTGATGGTAGCAGTGAGAGCAGCCCATGGCTCGGGTGGCTGGAGTCTCTGATGATCCTCCGAGCTTTTTTCACACACCGCCTGGTGTATATGTACCCTTCTGCTACACCTTCTCTACCACCCCGAAGATGTCAGCGTTGCAACCGCCTATACGGCACACCAATATGTGACGGACCTGCGCGACCATCTTTGGGCTACATTTGCATGGGCCCAGAAGAACTTGGAAGCCAGCATCAAGGGATCCAAAGCCTACTATGACAGGAAAGTGTCTCACTGTGAGTACCAAGTAGGCGACAAGATACTCTATTTCAGTTTCACCAAACCAGCAGGAATCTCTAAAAAGTTCCTACCAAGTTGGTCAGGCCCCTTCGAGACAGTGGGAAAGCTCTAACCAGTAGCCTACAGCATCAGGGTCTCAAAACCAAGTCAAACACTGGCATACAAATGGGTCCATTTGAATCAGATTAAGCTCTTCAAGCCATTGTTGATTTTAATAATTAATAGTTGTCTTTGATAATTATTAATATTCTATTGATTTTGATAATTGATGATTATCTTTGATGATTGTTGATTGAAATATTAGTAAGCTAATCAATGTAATCAACTAATTATTTTTGATAATTATTAATTATTGCTAATAACCAAACCCGCTCCTTAACGAAGCCCCAACAAATATTATAATTTCCGTTTATGAGAATATTATGCCAAAAACTGCACCTTTCACGGCAATCTCCCATTCGTCCCTATGGGAAGTTCTGCAAAGCTTGTCAGAATGATCAACAGTAGCCAAGAGAAGTGGAGCTTAGTGAAGGGTCAATTGGAAGCTTTCACTCACAGAATAAATTAATCATGGCTGACTGTCAATAGAGAATGTTTACAGTGACATTGGTAACAGAGAACTTCTGTATTTGAGTAGGGTAATGCTGGTTTCAGCAGCATAAAAACATTTTTATTTTTTTAATTTTTTATTTTTTTAAAAAGAATCTCAATATTACTGTATCATGACACATTCATTAATATGATATTGTGTCACCAGGTTCCTGCTGATTCCCACCAGTAACACTAAACAGTAAAAAATCTCCTTCCAAAGTACCCGCAGTTATGACTCCTCCTCAGAGAATGCAGAGGAGGCCAATCGCCAAAGAGTCATATTCAGTAATAGTTGGGGGTGAACAAGCTGGCAATCTCTTCGAGAGCTCAGATGAAATCAGCTGTGAAATGGAAATACTTCAGTCTATGACAATCCCTGGAGCTGGAACCTATTGTGTCTAGGTTCATTTGCCCAACAAACATTCATGATCTGTCCCCATAACCTTGTGAAATGGAGATGGAGACCACCACTATGAATGAATCATTGGCTAGGCCTCATAAAAAATTTCCAGGGTTAGAATCCCTAATGAGAGAAACATGAATCGATTTAGGGTGAGAATTTGTGATAACTGTGTCGTGAGAAATGTGGGAGAAAAAAGCATGAAGCTGCATGTGGAGAAATAAGGTGCTACAGTAAATCCACTTATAGATGGAGAAGGGCAATGGTGCTGAAAGGTCTCTAACCTCCTCACTCCAGAGACAGAACCATCACATACAGCCTATTTTAGAACACACTAATTATAGAGAAAATGTGAAAATTATATACTTCTACTTTGATAATTGGATTTCATAAGTTGTATGTAAAGACTACTCTAATAAGGGTGTCTAGGTTGGAATAATTTAAAATGCCTTATCTGTGAATAGACATTTCTCCTGACTGGAAAATGCAATCCATTAACCTATACAAGAGGTTTCCTACGCACCACTTCTGAACACTACTGTGTGCCGTCTCGATCCACAGCTGTGAATATAAGAATGTACTCCTTTGCTGCTTATCACTGTGTTCAGAACTCCATTGACAGAATCATTGGTATATTTGATTTGTCCCACTTAAATGCTTTCATATAACTTCACAAAGTCATGACTCACATTTCTTATCTCAGAGGACGCCTTCAAGCCTTGAGTATGAAAGTCACTACACTCTTGATAAATACATAAATGCATAGTTTTGTTGATCTTTTGGGAATAGTTCACTCAAAAATATAAATTCTGTTATTGACAGAATGATATATAAGTAATGACAGACTTTGGGGCCTGGGTAGCTCAGTGGTAAAATACGCTGGCTACCACCCCTGGAGTTTGCTAGTTCGAATCCCAGGGTGTGCTGAGTGACTCCAGCCAGGTCTCCTAAGCAACCAAATTGGCCTGGTTGCTAGGGAGGGTAGAGTCACATGGGGTAACCTCCTCGTGGTCGCCATAATGTGGTTTGTTCTCGGTGGGGCGCATGGTGAATTGGGGGCGCATGGTGAATTGAGCGCGAATGCCGCGGTGGATGGCGTGAAGCCTCCACATGCGCTATGTCTCTGTGGCAACGCGCTCAACAAGCCACGTGATAAGATGCGCGGGTTGACTGTCTCAGATGCGGAGGCAACTGGGATTCATCCTCCGCCACCCGGACTGAGGCGAATCACTATGCAACCACAAGGACTTAGAATGCATTGGGAATTGGGCATTCCAAATTGGGAGAAAAAGGGGAAAAATACCCCCCCCCCCCAAAAAAAGCAATGATGACAGACTTTTCATTTTTGTGGGAACTATACCTTTAACAATTTTCTTTGATGTTGTCTTTTTTCATGTATTGTCCCAACACATAGGAAAGAGGTTAGGCTCCGTCATTACTGTAAACAAGAATCCATCAGGAAGACGGTCAAGGCATCTGCAGACCCTGAATTAGAGAGGGCAACGCCACAGCCTTGAGGACAGATTAGTCTCAGCTGTAAAATACTGCTCTTGTTATTTGAACTTAGCTGTCACTACATGGATCATATTCTGCAAAATGCAATAAGCTCGAGTGCAAGAAACCATCCATTCATACTCCATTGCAAAGATACATTAACTAAATAACTAAGTCAACAACTCTCCGATCAAGTTGAATGTATCACATGATTTATACTGTACAAGCTGCCAAGCAAAGCTTGAGAGTGCTGTTCATTTCAAATGAACGATGAATGATATAGGGCTGACAAGACTGGTGACAAATAAAAGAACACATCTAATGGAACAATAGGTGGTGAAGGTGATAACAAAACTTTGATTAAATCTGTACAGTGAATTCGAACCAGGCTGTTATGATGAAGACCTTAAATCTGCTCATGGAATGCATTTGGGTTATTCATTTCATCATGTCTACGAGTCTCTTCTTCTGCGACATTACAGATTGTCACAATTAAAGGTGCACTCAATTACTTTTGTCTTTGTGTCATCTTGGACTTACACTGACACCTGGTGACTTGGATGTAGCATAATTTAAAATCAATAGTTTTCAGTTATTTGTAGAAAGTTAGTATTTACAGTCAGCCATTATTACTTAAATCAATGAGTGAACGTGTCAAATAACAGGATGGTTACTGAGATTAAGCGAGTAGTATTCGGCTGGTCATGTGATTCTAACATGGCAGCCCCCATGTGTGGACCCTCTTCATGTAGAATAAAACAGATTTTATAAGGTTACTGATATGACTGGAGTCTTCATTTTAATGTGAGTGTTCATGTTTTCCTACATATATTGCAAAATTACAATTCATGTCTTTAGAACTTAAATTTTTTAGTGAGGAAAAATTACTGAGTGCACTTTTAAATAAGTATTGTATGGTAATATCATAAATATAAACAATACTGATCACAAGGCCATCAGCAATCTTTGCGTGAGAAGGTGTTAAGATGTAAAGGGGTCATGACATGAGGAATCAACCTTGATCAGGAACTCAAAACTTCCTACTCACTGCAAAAAGAGCTTTTGTTGAAACCAAGTTGCCAAAACATCTTGTTCTCTACTTCCTCCAAATTGTGATGTCAGACAGTGGTAGACATTTGCATCTGACCATCTCCACAACAACATATCAATCACTGTTTTACCTTTAATCACTTTTGTAGCCCACCCAATAGCATTGAGCAGTAAGATGGCAAAAAGAGAGCAGGTCAGTCAAGAGAAGAGAGACAATCATAACAGTGGGCGTTTACTGTCAAGTTTTAAAGGAGAAGCAGCACCAAAACCGAGTATTTCTGACAGTGGGTCAGAATGAGGGTGGAAAATGATCATGTTTTACAAATATAAGACTGTTTTTGTGTGTGTGTGTGTGTGTGTGTGTGTGTGTGTGTGTGTGTGTGTGTGTGTGTGTGTGTAAAAAAAACTTTACTAATTCTAGAAGTGAACCTCAAGGAACATATATCAAAAAATAAATAAATAAATAAACAAATAAAAGGTATGTCATGACCCCTTTAATGGAGTTCTCAATTATGATTAATTTAAGTATAAACTTTGGAAAAATACAAATAGACACAAATGACACAATTGTTCACATACTGTAAAAGTACAGTTATATAAATGTGGATAGCAAAGTCCAGATAAAGTGGGCTTGGAAGAATTAGATTAAATCTTTTTTGAGATTTTGCCGCTGTTTACCGAGCTTAGGTTTGTTACAGAGACAGGTGTGGTATTTCATGCTATCTGACAGTTAATAAGGATGTTTTCTGCATGTCATTTAATAAAAATAAAGATATCATTTGTGTGTGTGTTTTATTATCCTATTTTATATGGGTCTGATCACCCTGTAGCATCTCAGAACTGTATACTTTAGCAGCAAGTAATCTGTTCCAGTTGGTCTGCACTGCTTGACGACCGCACGCTCATGTGAAAAGAAACCTATGGCCAATTTTAATAAAATGAGCACACATTACAATGTAGCCCATCTCCCCCGGAATCTATTTAATAAATAATAGATGCCCTTTGCCCAAAATTGCAGTGAGCAACCTATGGGTTAGGTAAAGAGTGGTAAAGGATTCACCCTTGTGCTTTATCTGACTGCAATAAACTACTTATTGGTTTAATAAACTATTATGTTTATTTATTAGTCTGGCCCTCTTCCTGTGGTGTACTGAGATTCAGCTCATGTGCCTCTCCACAGTCCACAAGCATGCATAATCTCTTTAACACTTTTAGAGAACATTTAAGTTGCAAAGTAATGTAATCCCATCACTTTAGCACCTGCTTTGGTGCTCCTGGTGTGAAGTGCTACCCTGCAGCCTTTCTTAGAGCCTAACTGATGGCTGTATGGGGCAAGATGACAGGTAATGTGGAAAATGTCACACTGTTTGAAGTCTTGCCACAATTTGTTCAACAGTGTTTGATCTCTGACTATATGTCGCCAGGGACAGCTGTTTGTCCAAATTTGTCAAGGCTCATCAGTCAACTACAGCTACAGTACAGCTGAGGAAACTGGATTCAGAGTGATTTGCAGTGTGGATTTAAAAGGCTCACAAAACAGAATTAAAGTCTTATCAGTAACCAGACAATTGCATGTATCAATTCTGTTGTTACTTTGGGCCCTTAAAAAAACAGAGATTTTTTTTGTTTGTTTGTTTGTTTGTTTTTTACAATGAGCAGTAAGCTTTTGTAACACTTGCAGCCAACTGACTTGTAGAACTATCCCCCAGCCACCATAATAATTTCCACATTCTGGTGACATTTGCCTATCTATGACTTATTCAGACAGGCATTTATTTTTATTATTATACATTTTTTGCCTATCCAACTTTTGCCTATTTATTTTTATTATTATTTTTTATTTATTTTTTTTGTAGTCTGAACAGGAAAAAAAATGGAGAAAATGTATCTTAGTAAGTAGTTTAGAAGCCTATTTTAAAATTTTGTTAATGTGTATCAATCTGAACGATCAGATTGGATACATTTTTGTTTTGTGTGTGTGTGATTCATTGTGCGACAGGTTGTTACGTCAGGTGTTGTTACAAAAAGACATGTCTTAAGACATTGCTTATGCCAGCCATTGTAACGAGTGATAGCAAGACAAACCCAAATGCAGAGGAACAGATCATAGGATTTATTTACAATAAATGTGAGCAGTCACAGTGGATGTCGAGGAATAGATTCGTGGAATCCTCCATTTAAACTTAGTGAGGTGCAGAACGACGCCCAGCAGGGTAGGGTGATCTAGTTCCCGACACGTGGGCAAAGACGAGGTATCCTCCTTGGAAACCCAGCTGACACGCAGCGAACTGGAAGGCAACCACACACCGACATGCAGGCAACCAACAGATACATGAGACAGGACCAACTAGGCAGAGAGAGTGAGGTTAGTTCCTTAACAACAAACAACAATCTAGCAAAGATATTGAAAACACAAAGGGCTTAAAAAGGGAGTGAATTAGAGGAAAACAGGTGTTGTTCGGCATGCTAAACAGTGGCATGATCAGCGTTCCCCCGGGAACAATCAATGTTCCTATGGATATGCCGATCATACATGCCGGCCGCACCTGCGAGACATGAGGGAGAGAAAATAACAAAACATA
Organism: Myxocyprinus asiaticus; assembly: GCF_019703515.2. NCBI lineage: Eukaryota > Metazoa > Chordata > Actinopteri > Cypriniformes > Catostomidae > Myxocyprinus > Myxocyprinus asiaticus. The sequence continues at coordinate 31,066,830 of NC_059357.1, read as the reverse complement.
CAAAACAACCGGCAAACTCACCGGAGCCATGACACCCATTCCCAGTTTTATGCTGTAATCTGCTACGAATGTGTTTTCATTTGGATACTGCCCTCATGATTAGTATAATCAGTGCCAAAACATCCAATGCTAACATTACACACATGGCTAATCACGCAAGTTTGCGTCATTATCATCACAACATTATGATGTCAACATTAGAATGTGGATGTGCTTGCAATTGCAACTTCAGTCTGAAGAAAAAAAAAAGAAAAATCAGATCTAGCCACATATACATTAATATGAAGTTTGAACTGTCTGTCTAAAAAAATTTAAGAATAAAAAATGCATTTACCCTGCAGTTTGAATAGCCATAGATAGGTCAACTGCTTGCATGTGATGCAAATCAAACATTTTGTGGCAAAGCTCCATTTTAGAATTTCCCTCTCATTTTTGTCTCTAATAAAAACTTAAATCTCTTCTGGCAAGCCCACTGTAGACATGCTGTAGCCTGCCAGATTTAAACTTTCTAAATGACAGAAATCCAGAAAGAGGAAAAGAAAATATCATAGCAAAGCATGCACAGAAAAGGCTAAATAGAGTATAAAATCTGGTTTGACAATAGATTATAAAAGGTTTGCTGGTCTTAGCTGATAAACCATGACTGCTGACCTCTCAAGAGCTACCACAGAGAGCACTATGAGAAACTATTAGTATCAGAAGAACTCTGAGAAGGCTGTGGAGTACTGTTTTATGTTCTCAATATTTTCATATCGTTTGATGTACAAAATGGGTCATGGTAGTCGTTACACTGTCCTATGTCATGAGCTGATGGACAATTTTCACTAGTTTTCATCATCATCCTGCTAACACATACATTATGAAAGTAAATGATTCTGCTGATGCTGTCAAAAACTCTGCCACCCTAGTTGCAAAAAAACGGACACAAAGGGAAGAAAATGGCTTCGTATTTCCAAATATAGCACAAAATGCTGACAATTATTCTATTCTTAATTCATATATCACACAGTAACACCTCACACACCCTTCTTATGCACCCAAACTGCTAGCAAGGAGAAAAACCACAGAGCCTCACTCTTGACACAAGCAGCTGCTCTGTCCTTGTAAACAGTTTGTGCAAGCAGACAAGTAATGGATTTCAGTTTTCCTATGTCTATAACTGTCACCTCTCCCTTGACGGGCAATTAAAAAGATAAAACAAAAAGATCAAAAGTCAGCAAGGCAGCAATGCACATTAATTCAGCCAGCCAATAAGTACAACGCACAATCAATATCACAATGCAGGGCTCTGTATTGCTCACTGTCTTATGGGTTGTAAGAATTGTATAATGGAACGCTAAATGTAATTGGCAGATTTAACCTGTTGCCATGCAAAGGCCGTGGGCGGCCTTGTGTTTTCAATTGTTTACATTCAGCATATGTGTTTAGTATCACTTTATTAAGTAATCTGTTGAACCAATACACCATTTAAAAGATCTAAGGCTGCAGATTTCTTCCAATGAAAGCATTGCTCAATCTAAATGACTTTCAGATGATGATTTCATATTTTGTGTAAAGAGTGCACAATAGACAACACAAAAACAAAGCAGGAAGTGCGTACCTTGTTTTGTTATAGCAGTGTAGATTTTGATCCAGCAATGATGACATCCATCTGTTTTGACTGCAATAGTCCATTACATGACATTCATAGTAAATCTTTGCCCAAAAACTCTCGAACTTGTATAAAAATCCATAGAATTTCTCTTGTTTACATCATGAAATATGATAAACACAATGACGTCATCCTTTTTATTCGACAAACTATGCGCGTCTAATGTGCCCTTCGATAAAACAAACCATATAAATGCATTTAGTTGGAACAGAAGTATCGCACCCCTGGTGTTTTCTGAATAAAACTGGCTTCATAGTTTTAGACAATAGCGCATGAGAACAGCAGTTTCTGATGATGTCTGTTCATGCGTAGGCAAATTTGTTCGGATAAAAAAATCTACCAACAGCACTCTAGAGGGTTGTAATTTATGAGGAAATGTAATCAATGAAATTACGAATTCGGCCATATGTGGGTGTTGATAGTTCACATAAATTATCGCATTTATCCACCATTACTATGTAGGAAATTTTGGTAGTATAAATGGACACGGTGTAGATAAAACTGCCAGTGTATCTCCAACATTAATACGTAGGAATGGTGGCAGTATAAATGCACACGATCAGATTAGAAATCTGAATATAAATTCTCCACCACTAAATATGTAATACAATAGGCTAGTTGTATCCACTCACAATTTATATGTAAGGAATTAGCTTAATAAGGGAATTATGATTAATTCACTTATTGAAAGAATTAAGGTATACGTCTGATCACTCGGCTACACTGAGTTGATATGACACATCTGTTAACTCTTTAGAGTAATACTATTCTCAGGGCCATTGAAAATAATATCACAAATATGTTGAAATATTGTTTGAGCTAGGAGCACAGATCTTTTAAAAATCAATTGACGAGATTATTTATCAAAATATCCCACAGTCAAGTGCTCTTTGAATACAAACAAGACTTTATTTCTAATCTACAACATAAAACTAACACATAGACAAACATGAAAAACAATTTGGTGAGTGAACTGTAACAGAGTAAATTGAACTTTATTGAGTCTATAGACAATGCTTTGAGAACCATCGATACTTTATTTCATATTCCTCGATTTGCCATCGGGTTACCCGAAGTATTTAAATAAAACACCAGCACTTTCTAGCAAAAGTCTAGAGATGTACTTGCATTTTGTTGCGTTTCCTTGTATTGCTTTGGTTCTTTGGCTGTGTCAGTAGAAAGTTCTACTTTTGGACCTCTCTTAAGATCGTGGATGCTGGGTATTTCGTTGCTGGAATGATGAGGCGGGCTTTCAAGTGAGGCCCCCCGCAAGGGAGACTCACGACTCCCCATTACGTGTGTGAGTTGTAGCGCAGAGAAGAGAACACTTTTCGGAACTTTGCGTTCCGAGTTTTCCTGACTCTACATTGTGCGGAACTTGGGCAGAGGGGCACTGAAGTGAAGAGGAAGAGGCAAGAGCATGGAGAAAGAACAAACAAGAGGATGAAGAGGAGAGTTCATCCAAGGCAGGGAGGTTTTGTTGAGTTGAGGTTGTCCACAGCCCAAAGGTGTCTTGAGCCAAACAGAAGTGTCTTTTCAGAATACCGAGTGATCATCTCTCTGTCCCTCCTCCTGAAGGTGATTAATGATCCTTTGTGTAAAGACCTCTTAAAATTTACCTTTTATATATCTCATATACAACTGAAAATATAAAACATTTATTAACATAAACATTCCTGAAATGCAGAAAGAATCTCTACGATAGTACACATGATGTGCTTATCATGAATGGTTACCATTCTAGTAATATGACATGAATAAAACAAGATTAAAGATTATAATCATCCATTTGTCAGTTAAAAAAATTATTACATGCCATAATAACATCATTTTCAGAATTATCATTGACAATCGCTAGAGCATAGGCAGAAGAAGCAGACAAATGCAAACAAACAACAAGACAACACATCCATCAAAACTATAGCACTGGTGTAGAATAATTAATTATTCAGAAGGTGTTCTATCATTCAGATGAATCTTGAGATGTTTTGGTGCTATTTGGACTCTTCTATGATTGTTTAGGTTTTAGAGTCATCTTTTATTATTCTTAGTGGTTCGGAAACCAGTAAAGGGTCATTTCTGTTTGACTGAGGTGAATAGTCGTGAATATGAGTGATCATTTGTGAAACTGAATCGATAGAGTAAGTTCAGTTAGGTGAATTCCTTCCGCCTTGTTTCTGTCGTGATTCAGAAACAAGAATGAAAGAGTACTCTTTTAAAACAAGAAAGATTGAACTTAGTTTGACACTCTTCACTCGGGAAGTACCGAAAGTCTAAGTCATAAAAATGAAGGATCACGTTCTTATGGAAATGTATCTGCATGGTTAAATTTTATAGCGTAACGTGGTAAATTCCTTTAAACTAGTTGGGACTGTTTCTTGTCCACACTATCATGGCATATCACGGATAAATGTCTTATTCGCATGAGGCTTTCTGAATGCTCTATGAATTCGTGGTGGCTCGTGAACGAAAAGCATAAGCAGTCAATCCTGATATAGTGCCATTGACTTTCTTGCTGGCTAATTGGATTAGCTTTAGCATTTTGCCTATTGAAGAGGAATCTGAGTGTTTCCTATAATAATTTTTGGTAAGTTAACATAACCAGTGTTGAGTGGTTAGTGTGTAATTGTATGAACTTAGTGTAGGGTAGCTAGGGTTTTCGGGTACCTTAAAGTAATGTCGGTTGCTTTGCCTAGGGGGAAACAGTTTGATATTTTCCTACAGTGGTTGGATGTGTTAAAGGTGTAGTTAGAACTATGTCATACTGTTTTAGCTGTGTGTAAGACTGTTTCAACCTGCGTCAGACTGTCTCAAGCTCCCCTATTTCAGCGTTCTTGTCTGTCGACTTGGTATCGGTGGACCCATTTGAAGATTGGCGCTTTGTGTCTTGGCTAATCTGGATCCTCTAGGTGGCTGTGGATGCCGATGAAGCCACAGTTCATGGAAGTCTTTCACACAGTTCTTGATGTCTGAATATGACTCGTCATGAGCTGCTGTATGACTGAGTTTCTGTCATGTTGTAAATTAGGATGTGGTTGAGGTTAAGGCTAATGGCTGAGTTGCCTGTCTGTCACTCACTCGACATTGTGTCGATGTAGTGACACTAAGGGTTCAATCTTGAGAGCCCCAATCACCTTTGCTTAAAATAGAAAAGGCCTATAAGAATTGGCAAGTGGAATCTGCATGCCACTCTCCGCCCCAGAAATACGGGTATAAAAGGAGATGGCGTGCACCACTCATTCAGATTTTTTCTTCGGAGCCGAATGCATGTTGTGTTCACCTTTCGCTACACTGCCGGATTCTTACGGCGCATATCAGCAGTCACCCTTGCATGGTTGAGTGTTGTGCTTCCCCATGGCGCTTCGGCAGCTGAGTCTGCAGGTGTTAAAAGAATATATTCAAAAGAGTATATTTTCTTCTAAAAGAGCTTGCGTAAATGCTTGCCGTCTTTTTAGAAATGTCCTTCTGTGTTTGCGCTACTGGATGAGACCGTTATCTCTCCCCTCCGGATACCCATGAAATCTGTCTCGAGTGTTTGGGGCGCCAGCACGCCAAGGCGGCTTTTGTGGAAGGGTCGTGTTCTCATTGTGAGAACATGCCCATGAGAACATTGCGGTCGCGGCTCATTTCCTTCTTCATGAAGCAAGGAGCCACCGTGGCTGCTTCCCAACCTGGTCCGTCCTGGGCTGACACTCAGCTGGCCGGGTCAGCAAGCACCGCGGGCGATCTGGATGTGGACATGGGAGCATTTCCGCTGGCTCAGCCCCCACGGACCTCCCATCCCCCAGCATGCTTGTTCTATCCAGAAGAGCTGTCGAGCGATGCAGGCAGTCCGCATCAGGGCGAGTTTAATGTGTCATTCATGGCTCGCGACGAGGATGAGCTGTCAGTCACAGAATTGGAGGGTGGGCATCTGCTATCAGAAGCGGACGAACCTTCTGAGCTCCCGCCTACAGGTGGTAGAGCACAGGATGAGGTGGACACTGAGATGGCAGCCATGCTTGCCCGGGTGGCTGCGAACATCAGGCTGAAGTGGAACCCTCCACCTTGCCCTGAGCGTTCATGGCTGGATGATTGGTTTCTGGGCTTGGAGCGTGACTCACGGCCGCGCCCCACCCCGGTGCCTTTCTTTCCGGAAGTGCATGAGGAGCCAACGAATTCATGGAAGGCACCTTTTTCTGCTGTCCACTCTGACTACCCTCGACGGTGGAGCGGCTAGGGGATATGTCAAGCTCCCCCAGGTAGAGCACGCTGTAGCGGTGCATTTATGCCCTCAAGGCGCAGCCACCTGGTGTGACCGACCAAGGCTCCCTTCCAAGGCCTGTAAGTTCTCTTCCTCATTAATGATGAAGGCTTACAAGGCCGTGGGTCAAGCCGCTTCCGCCCTGCACGCCATGACCATCCTACAGGTCCACCAGGCCAAGGCGATGAAAGATCTGTACAAGGGTAGAACTGACCCAGGGCTGATGCAGTAACTGTGTACTGTGACCAACCTCGCCTTACGGGCAATGAAAGTCATGGCGCATGCCCTGGGCCAGATGATGTCCACTCTTGTGGTTCAAGAGCAGCACTTGTGGCTCAACTTGCGGAGATGCGTGACGCCGAGAAAGTCCACTTTCTCGATGCGCCCATCTCCCAAGGAGGGCTTTTTGGTGACACCGCCAAGGATTTCACCCATCAGTTCTCGACAGTGAGGAAGCAGACTGAGGTGATTATGCACATCTTGCCGCGGCACGACTCGGCCGCCTTCAGGCCTCCGAAGTCCTGCAACCCATCTGCTTCTCGCCAGAGCCATTCCCCTGCAGTGCTGGGCCCGGCTCCCGCACCATCGGAGCCCGTACGCCGGCCTCAGAGAAAGATTCTCCAGCGGGGAGTCGGCTCCATCTGCCTATCAGCCTGGGTTCTGGGTTCCCATGTCATCATTTCTCTTGGATTGCTTGAGGTATGTGGTTTGTTCCACAGTTTCTCCCAGTAGTTGGACATACATCTGGGTCTGGCACTGATGTCACACTCTTGGTTGCCATGGGGTTTACTCTGATCTATTGGCTTTGCTGTGATGCCACATATTTTTCTAATGCCAGCCCTTGGTTTTGGGAAGTAAGGCTTGAGACTGATGATGCATTGGGGGCCTTTCTTGAGGCAGTTCTTTGTTTAATATAAGCCTTATGTGCTAAGTCACACAGTTGTTGAGCTGTCATTGTGCGAGGACAGGCTGTGACTCCTAGATGATAACTCACCGTGGGATGCAGGTTTTGGAGGAAGATGGTTTTGAAGTTGATTTCTTCTTCCATCTCAGGTTCGTGCCAGGACTTGAAGTAGGTTTGCCGTAGTTGATGGTAGTATGCTTGTATGGTCTCTTTCCAACCCTGTTTGGTGTTCAGGGCAGTAAACAGTTCTTGCAAAGACCTTGAGTCTGAAAATTCTTTAATCAGGGCCTCTTTTAGAATTGGTAGTCAGACTTTGTGTGGTCTGGCTGTCTGTCAAGAAAACTTCGCACCTCAAGACTGGATGTTATCCATAGTAGGTAGAAAGTGTCTCTGTTAGTCATCTGAGGCCTCATATTCAGGTGGAAGTCTATGTCATGCAGGTAAGCATGGCGTGAACTTGTCAATGTCCCTTGCCAGCTTGTCGAGGTCTTTAAAATCCATTCCAGGTGCTGTTTCAGGGTTTGTTGGGATGTTCACCCTTTCATTGTTGTTGGCCAGGGGTTCTTGGAAGAGTGCAGGTGAGGTTTTGTGCTGCGGGCCCTTGTTTCTTTTATCATATATGGCAGCTTTTGGTTGGAGGATGCTTCTTTGTTGAACAGGGGTGCTGCTATGGGATGCCTGTCAATTTTAAGCATGGACAGGCATCCCATAGCAGGACAGTTACCTGGCACTTTTCTCTGAAATGTATTTCCAGACATGGTTGCATTTGGATGCCAGAATTTGGATTGCATTGATAACACAAATAGAGTGGTTGCGTGAGGGTAGACTAGGATGAACACACAAAATTTGGTTATGATTTGACATTTCAAGATGACTCATATTGTTGACAAATATTTTAACCAGAATTATCAGTGGTTCAATAGGCTTGGTCTCTAGACTGTAAACAGTAAAGAGAGAAATGTCAGAGGGAGACAGAGAATTTAAAATAAATTGGAAAATAAACAAAGACTAAATGAACAAAATCCACCAATACATTTTCTGTTGTTATGCTTAATGGCAATATCAGGGATTCTGATTGAGGCTTGGTGCTCGTTGATCGTGATTGTGTAACAGAAAAATAATTAATTAATTTAAGCTGGAACTGATGGGTGGTAGATAATAATAGGAATGATAGGCAGCAGTAAGTTTTCTGTAAACTTACACTGCTTCAGACTTATTATTATCTAAAGTAGTTAAGCTTTGGTAAGAAATGGATAAAAGTGGTAATAAAGGAAACGTGAAGAAAAGATCAATTTTAATCGGCTCTCCAAACACAGCTTAAATTAAACTCAACTCAATTGTTCATTGAGAGACAGCAATTTGTGTGATGAGATAATGGAGAGGGAGAAACATTGAATAAAATGCTTAAGAGAGAGAGAGTAAAAAAATGTGTTTAAAGTTCGAGAAGTTAAAGGGTTAAATCACTTAAAGTTTGTTCAAACACAAGCTGTATTCAACTGTAACAGGCCACGGGATGCTAACCGCTAGCTTTTGATGCTATGGTTTAGTATTGGCTTTCAATGCAAGACCACTAACATATTAGTTTAGCTATGCTGTACTTTGTTGAGAATATGGCATCGACAGGTTGCGCATGCCAGGTGAGTTGCCCCAGAAGAGTCTCCTAGAACTTACCATGACGACCCTTTGTCATCGCAACCAACACCAAAACCATTGATTTATGAATGTTTCTTTAGCATGAATAAAAACACAGTTTCAGCAAATCACATGAACATCTGCGCTTTCAACAGTGCACAAATAACAGCCGTCATGTTCTGATCATTGTAACTCAATGTGGTGCTTGTGATTTCAATGCATTCAAGGCGAATCTTAATGCACAAATAAAACAGCACGCTTAACCATTTGCAACGTGGTATTTATCACTCATTCTTTTAAAGAGCAATTCTTAAGCAATGCAAGTTACAGACAACTCACGTAATTGAATTTATAGAGTGGCGCTTATATTTTCAACTCGTTCGGAGCGAGATTAACCTATATTTAAGCGGCAGGTTCACTGTGGCTGTTTCAACAACAACGTAATTTGATCAAATTTGATTTTCGTGTCAGTTTCTGGTTACACAGTAGGGTCTATCCACTGAAGGTACACAGCTTTATTGCAAATCTCTAGCGTGATCAAACATTTACACTTCCATTCAAAATTACACTCAGACAATGATGCATATTGTAAGACAAGTTATTTTCTTGGGGCGGCTGTGGCTTAGGTGGTAGAGCAGGTTGGCCACTAATTGCAGGGTTGGCAGTTCAAGTCCTGGCCCACATGACTCCACATGCCAAAGTGTCCTTGGGCAAGACACTGAACCCCAAGTTGTTCCCAATGGCAGGCTAGCACCTTGCATGGCAGCTCTGCCATCATTGGTGTGAGTGTGTGTGTGAATGGGTGAATGAGTTACAGTGTAAAGTGCTTTGGAACCACTAAGGTTAAAATAGTGCTATATAAGTGCAAACCATTTACCATTTTCAAATTAGCTCAGCAAGCAGGCACAAAAATGCAAACATCACTGCTCCAATGATTAAAATACAGACAATTAAGATAGACTAGTTGAATGAATTGGAACATCGCAATGTCATCAATCTAGCTATAAAATACGGCCATTTAGGAAGAGGTTGAGGAACATCGCTCAACTCTTTACCCTTACCGCACTGCGAGAAGATTGCTTCGTCCTTGCATGGGGAAATTGTAATATTCTTTCGTGGAGTTTTTACTTTAACTAGAACTTTAATCCATAAATTCTGACTGGGTTTGTTTCATCCGAGAGTTCAATTAAATTCGTGTGCTCTTTTCATTAGCGCTGAAGGATGCATTAAGCCTTTCAATCATAACAGGTAGGTAAATACGAGCTCTTGCTTTCTTGTCTGGATTATCTGGATTCAAAGAAAACAAATCATGTCATGTATACACACATGCAAAATTACACATCTGACTATTCAGGCCCGGTTCTACGGGGGGGCTTGAGGGTGCTAAGCACCCTCAAATGAACCTTAGAGCACCCTTAATTGCAAACTAATGCCCACGGGTCAATTTATCATGAATGTTTTTTTATTAGATCTTTCATCTATCTGGCATTGGGACCTATCGTGCATCCAAAAGCTTTTAATATGCTCAGGGTTGCCAGATAATAGATGCAACACCCCAATCAGAGATTTATATATGCACAAATAGGAAATATTTCTCCTTATGTCACACTTAATTTATGCAATCTGGCAACCATGCATGCAAATGTGCGCGCTTTCTCTCTCCTTTTAAAAAACAACAACAACTTAGCACTCAATAGGGCAATATTATTCTCAAAGAAAAGTGTGATGCAGCAACTCCCTCTCCATTTGTAGGCTGCATGTGCTGTTTAGTGTCAAGTCTGCGAGCAAACCTTTTCAGAAATGAACTTTAGTAAAATCCCAATAGATCTTCGTATCATTCGCACACGGAGGGGACACGCGAGCAAATCCAAGTGAGTGAGGAATATGTTTGTTCTTTGTGTTATTTGTAAAATGCTGAAGTCCCTCACACCTGTATTTGAATGTTACTCTGGCAGTAATCATTTATCAGTGTCATGCAGCCTGTTTTATTCAGATGTGTGCTGAATAGGATGCCAAACAAACCATTGACGAGACTCACATCATGACCCATGAGCGTGTAAACAGGTTGATAATGTTCTGAGAATAAAACAAATGTGTCCACTTCGCAGCCAACATTAAACTAAGCCTTTAGAATCTATAATTTCTGAATATTTTATTTTACTATTAAACCAGACTCCTGATATAGAGTGTTATATTGAATACTAAATTACCACTGCATCGAAATATGGTAAAATAAACAATTAATAATTATACTCAGTCTTAATTCAGTTTTACTAACACGTGATAGAAATGTAGCAGCAAAACTTCAAGCAATCACAGAATGGTCCAGTCAGTATACACTTCAGAAAATTGTGCATCATTCATTGAGTGCATGAGTGCACTAATACTACTGGGCTGAAAAGATACAACTATGCAGAACTTTTTATCTTCTCTCTTCCATGTTCTACGTAATGGCTGATGTGGCCCCTGAACCAAAACAATTGCACATCCCTGCTCAATAGAATATGCAAGACTAATACTGTAAATTGGCAAGCAGATTTCCTTGAATCCCATCAAACACACTAAAATCCCTGCATTTTGTGAACACAAAATTACTGCATCAAAACTTATAAACATGTATGATTGTGCAAATCAGTATGTCCTAATCTGCAGGAGCAGCATTTTACTGTCATTTTCAGCAACAGATCATGTGAAAAAAATGAAGCAATAAATGCTATGTACATAAAAAACCGTTATTTACGTTGTTTTAGTAGCATTTAAACATGATTTAGTATATTTAAATATTTGTAATTACAATTCATCTCCACTTTATACAGAGCACCCCCACTATTTTCAGAAGCACCCTCAGTGATTTTGACCTGGAACCGGGCCTGTGACTATTACAAGTTGTGTTCTATGCATCAATACTTAGTGTTTACCATGCACACCGAGGATAGCCTGCACATAAAGTCAGTAAGGCATCTGCTAAGGGAAAATATTGTTATTTCAAAAATGATATCCTAGAGGGTGATTATTCAATTTAATGAATGTTTAAAACTATAACAATAAACATGCCAATCCCAACCACTCTTAAATCACAGTTATTTGCTCTTTATCAGTTTATACCCAGCCAATTACATATCTATATAGTTAGTTTTGAAAATAAAGTTTTGAAATACAACAAAGCACGAGAGCTATAAGGAAACATTTTGAAGTAACATGAAACAAGCTGATTTTAAATTAGGTTTTATTCTGAAGCTAGACAGCAAGAATATACACTGTATCTTTAGGGACTCCTCACTTTCCTTGGGTTTGTGGTGTGTTAAAATACAAAGCACAGCACATGTAGAGAAAGCTGTTAGCCTCCAGAGCCTGTCTGATTCACATTCTTCTTCTTCATTTACCCAATACACCACACCCTCAAGTTTAAATGTCTTATTTATCTTGTGTCCTCTTAGGCACACCCCTATAAAATGACTAATCCCTAGATGACTAATCCCTAAATCCCAAAGAATTGAGAACCAGGTGTACTGGACTAGACTTTATCATTTAGCTTACAAGATTCTGGGGGATTCACTAAAACGCAACTGCATCTGCTGATAGCATTGTTTATGGGCATGTGTTGTCTGCACAGTTTTAATAACTAATTTATGCATTCTAGCTAAAATACTGTGCACAAAAGTATAGAGGAATCAGAGTTGTGCATCTTAATGTGCATGCCACACAATCCCATGTTGATATCTGATGATTTTGAAGAATATCAAAAAAGAGACTTTAAACATTAAAGCATTAAACACCAAAAATTTATAATTAATTTCAGATACTTTAGCCTAAGTGATTAATGTAAAATGCAAAGAGATATTTTTCGCATTCAGCCGGTAGTACACTCTGGCACACAACAGAAAAGGACTTGTTGTTGAAAGTTTTCAAACAGAAGCTGCATCCCTTCTCACTGGGTTAAAAAAAAAACAAAATAAAACAAAAAACAAAAAAAAAAAACAATATGCTCAAAACACCAGCATCCACAATTTTCATAAGCGACAACCAAACTGTTTTTTTTTTTTTTTTTTTACTCTTTGACAGAGAAATTTAATAAATGCATACAAAGTCAAACTGTGATAGCACTAAAATAATCTTTAATAGATCTGTCAGGTCATGGATCCATCAACTGTTTGACATTCAATTCCACTAAAACAAATTATATTGTGCAAAACGTCTTATGAAAAATGACATTATATAGTGTAACTAGTGATAAAAATATAGAGTGAATGTTCATGCACTTCAGTACTGTCATCTTTTCAGATTGCACAGTGATGCGTCGGTCCTTTTCCGTGATATTACATGAATTGAATTCACAACATTTTTGATTATGGGATGATCACAAAAGTCTTGCTTCAGAAGCATCATACCGATTCACGTGCTCCCACACACTGTAAAAAAAAATTTCAATCTTAAAATATGCTTCATGTGGTAACATCTAAATCTACTGGTTTTATTGGAGAAAAAAATATAATTGAACATGTCTGAATCAACGTGACTTCATTAGGTTACACTACCAAAACTAATTTTATGGGTTACATCTGGCAGAAATAGCTTCTTAAGCTCCTTAATTAAAAAATAAAATACAAAAATACAAAAAAAAAACAATTTCTGTCAAATGTCTGTCAACATCTACCCACCCTAATGTTGCTCGAAACTTACCAATTTTTCCCCATGGAACACAAAAGGAGTTAATATCAAAATGTCAAAGCTGCTCTTATACAACAAAACTGCACTGTAATCTGTCACCATTACAGGTTAATTTGCAATTTTGCTTGGTTTACTATGTAAAAGATATTTACAGCAGTCTTCATTTAAACCTGAGTACCCTGCTCAATAAATTATGTACTACTAAACTAACATATCTTACACAAAATGAACTACCAATTTGCTAAAAAATTGTTTATCTCACCAATAGGACACCAAGTGAGGCAGGACTGTTACTGGTTCCCCCTCAAAAAAGGATCTGCATGACACATCTGGCTTGCATTTTAAAACCTCAAAACGTACTGTGAAATTTCAAGGGTTCCTTCTGTGCAGAGAAACATTTTAAACCTGCCGATATTCCCTCAGAGGTAGTGTCTAAGCAGCTGGGCTGCAGCAACTGCCATCTGTCTTTCTGTAAATTACCCCCTGAGGTTGTCCTCCCATTCTAAAACCAGAATCTGAGGGGGTGACCTTCTGTACAGTCATAAAAGCCATGCTACATCATATAATTCCTAGCTTCACCACCATCAATTTCCACTAGGTCTCAACCGTAAACCTCTACCACACTGGGCTTTGAACCCACCTCTGCTTGGTAGCTAAAAACAGAATTATTCTCATAAACCTTTGCCGCACAACTAAAGCTGTCAGTTTAGCACCTGAGGCCATGGGATGGACAGAAATGTACACAGTCTTTCCATTTGAAATGGAATGAAGTCCATTATTGGGGAGCTGCAGTAGAAAAAAAAAACTGATTTTGAATGGCAATACCAACCAAATTGTGGTAGCTGATTAGTGTAACCACTCCTCTCATGGTAAAAATATGCTCAAGAGACTTGTGAACTTCAGGGTCCCCACTAATTATTTCCACATCAAATGAGAAGTGTTGAGTGCCAGGGATACGTTCTGAGGGAGCTAGACAGCAGTTATTACCACTCTTTTGAAGGTTAATTGGTCACCTGCGATGTCTTACCAAACAGCAAAGAAACAAAGCACGGCAGCATAGCACCTATAACCAGGCCCATGTCATGTGCTCTAGAAAATTCACTATGTATCCATTTTACCACCCATAAATAATGTAATGCATGGGCTGCTGTAAAATAGCACACATTTATTCCTTGGGGAATTCTTGTGGTGATGCACACTTTGAACTCAATGGATGTGGCAAGGGCTATTTTGCAGCCAGTGTTTTAAATGAAGTTGAGAGCTACGAGACTCATCAAAAGTACACAATGAAGCTGGCTAACAACACAATCTGAAAATTGTAGCCTTTATATAATGAGCACCTCAAATAAGCCTGTTAATTGCCATCAGCTAGAGCAGGGGCATTAGTCTTTAAACAAATTCAGCATTAGAAGTAACTCACAGGCTTGTGGCATAGGAAATGTTTTAGTGTCGAGATGAAATATGCAGTTTTTGCAATGTCACTGTTAGGATGCCCACTGGGGCACAAACAAATCCCCATCCATCATTCTCCTCCCAGCCATTGCTGTTTTACTGTTAAACAGACCCTTTATCAACACTGACAGCCCCAGCACGATGTTAAGAGAGGAAGGGTATCTTTCCTTCTGGAAGGAGGATTGGATGTTTTGGAGATACAGGATTAGAGAGGGTCTGAAATGCACTGCCTGGCAAGATGGATTGGAGAGCATGTTTGTGTCAGGACTGGGAAGTTCATCAACAGCTGGACCAAAGGTGCTGACACAATCTGCATCCATCTGCCAAGCATCACAAATGGTCAAGCAACTTTTCACTGCACTGAATGCTGATGTCTTGGTATCTTACGAAGCTTGGAGGCATCAACCCCGTTTTATCAACAGTGTTATATGACAATAAAGACATTAAAAACGTCTTTGACGTATCATATAGTACAATGTTTAACCACAGACTGCTAGATTTTCAGTCATGACGTCAATTTGTAGGCTGATTCCAGTCTGGAAGGCAAATTCACCATGGGTTCCCTAGATAATCTGTAAGGGTTTTTTAGAATAGTGTTTTTAAATTATGATTAAAATAAGGTCTGTGGCATACATTCCTTAAAGAGACCTCCCCATTTTGTTCTAAAAAATGAATTGATGTGTTGATTCTTTTTTTTTCTCCCCAATTTGGAATGCCAATTCCCATTGAACTCTAAGTCCTTGTGGTGGCGTAGTGACACGCCTCAATCCGGGTGGCGGAGGACGAATCTCAGTTGCCTCCACATCTGAGACCATCAACCCACACATTTTATCACGTGGCTTGTTGAGCGCGTTACCACAGAGACATAGCGCGTGTGGAGGCTTCAAGCCATCCACCGAGGCATCCACGCACAACTCACCACATGCCCCACCAAGAGCGAGAACCACATTATAGCCAGGCCCCCATGATGTGTTGATCCTTGTGTGCAGACAACTGAAACAAGATGCCTGTTTGAGTGTCACGACAATGGAAAACTATTCTTTTGCTGTCTTCCAAGTTCTACTATCTTCAGAAATAACAAATCTATTTTATTTCATTGCTCTTGGTATAACATAATATTAAATTGCCTGATCTCATGGAAATGACATGAATGTGTGATTTTTGCAAAATTATATTATGTGGTTCATTACACATTTAGCTCCAAAACAGGGAGCTACAGAGTAGTCTATCGAGTTTTAAATCAAACAAAACCTAGCTCCCTACCATAAACCTAAACCTAACCAATAGTGTAATAAAAAACAAATGTGATAAACTCAATTGCTGAAGCAACAATGTCATTTTGTGGTGCTTTCATGACACATTTAGCTCATGTGTCGACTTCTGTGCTCTTCAGGACTTGCAATACGGTCCTTTGCATTGCAAGTAATGTAAGCGTAAGCATAGTTCTAGCAGAAAGAGCTCAGGATTCATTCTATCAGGCATCTCATTCTATCACAATACAGCATCCGTTTATAAGCCTGCTCAACTGTCTCTCTTTGTTGGCATACTTCTGTTGTTTTCACCCACCTCCACCCCATCACCATAGGTTTTGATATAATGATATAAGTATTTCTACGTTGCTGATGCATCGTACTTCCGGTCGTGCCACAAGGGAAGGCAAACACACATTAGCTGATGCAAAAATGTCTAATGGGAGATGTCGCTTCTCAGTGAGTCGGCATTATGTGGCCGATGCTATGGTACGAGAACTGTCGAAAAAACAACATACTGACATGCTGTGTGATCATGTTGGGCTGAGCTATTGTGTAGTTTGGTTGTATTTGAACAAGATTGTAAATGTAGTTGATTATGTAATGCAGATATTAAAAAGTCATGTGCTATATTAAAAGTGTTATGTTGTTATAAGATATAATTGTGTAATGAACAGGGCGAAAAGTAAGGCATGTGAAAATAATTTTGCAAAAATGTGCATTAGACCAGATTGTAATTAATCCAGCATCCCAGAAATGTATGGCCTGCACAGGTTAGACAATTTGTAAAACCAATCATTCCAACATCACATAATGGCGATTTTGTACTAAACTTTGCAAATCCCTTACTCCCAAACCTCCCAAAGTATTGACAGTTTGTTGCATTACATTGCAGAACAGTTAAAGTGTTTTAATGTGGGCTAAATCCAAGGGCATTAACTAAAGTTATTCTTTAACTGCTGACTACAAAAAGACTAGAGAAACATTTGACAACTGTAATGCAATACAAACAGACGTGTCTGTTCCATGTAAATGGGTCCCCTGAAGAAAAGACCATTTATGTACCAGAGCACCGGCATATGGTACTTTTGGTTTTGATTATAGACATTTAATATCTAATATCTACATGGTTTTCATGCAGCACATTTTGACTGCCCAATGCCCATTACTTAAATCTCAGTGTTACCACTCCACCACTACCATTCATGCCCAGACTGTTAAGCAGTTAGCTCATGCTGTCAGCTCCTCTAATTTGAGTCAGTTGCTATCGATATTGATTAGCCTTCCTTTGTATTCCCTTTGACAGACTGTCTGTGGAAAGCCTCTACTGTAAGTCATCGCTCACCCACACGTCAATTAGACAGCGAGGGGGCAACAGGCTGTCTCAATGAGAACGGATGGGCCAAAAAGTTTAACAGTTCACCATAACTTTACAAACCCTGCCCGGCACCAATAAAAGAGGTGATCTGAGGCCACTGTTAATACTGCCGAGAAAACAATTACAGGTACAGCTATTAAATGTGCAACAGAATTTAGCTGAGGCTAAGGACAAATTCCCCTTTAGGAGGAAAGAAAACAACATAAAACCTTTGCGCTGAACTTTAAATTTGAAGTGGATAACATTTCATGCCTAAATTAATTTACTTGTAGGTCTTCATATCTCTTATGAGGGGTTTTAACAGACTATGAAATGGAATATCAACAGGGCGTGGAACATTATTTTACATAGTAACTTTACTCCTCTAGCCTCACCAAATGGAATTGCAAAAATAATAATTGTTTTCAAACAGATTCCCCAAAACACTCCCTCTGTCTTCTATTGTTGAATCAAACAGATACTGTTGTCCCAGCCTTACTCACGCCATTGGTTGAGCAAATGTTGCTGTGTCTGGCTGGTCAGGATGCTCAAATAAACAGAGCAATCAAATAAACAGAGCAATGTTTGATCACAGATCCAGAGAGTTTAATTTTTTCTGGAAAATTAAATGGCTTAGTTATAGTTTAAAAATGCAGCCTATTAAATTAAAATTTAATCTTTAAATCATTTGGGAAAGTTATTATTATGTTTTAAATTAGTGTTGTCGGTTGATTAAAATATTTAATTGAGATTAATTGCATGATTTTTCATAGTTAATCATGATTAATCTCTGATTTTTTAAAGATTATAAATATACTTCTTTCCCAAATCAATTTGTAACCCTAATGTTTATAACATTTTCTAAACAAAGCCTTCCCAGATTAAAGATTGAAATGCACTAAAAAAGCACCAATTCAAGTAACATGAAACATTTTCCAAAGTCTAAGTAGGAGGTTCACTAGCTGAAAGAACTAGTCCCGATAGGTTGAGTATTAGCTGCAATGTGCATTAAACCTCTTAAACCTTCATCTTTTACAATATTAATCTGCCTGCAGGCTGTGTCTATCCACTTTGCTACAGCAATCATTAAGCCACATTCACATGATTTGCGTCAGGGCATCAACTTTTTGTGTTTGTTTTGCAAGAGGTCCTTTCTCACCACTTGATCATTGACACAGAATCGCTGTAATGTGTGTTTGTGGTGTGCACATCATTGTTCCCCAGACACATTGCAAAGGTTCCATTCTGTTCCAACCAGTGTTTAGAACTCTCACAGAGCTGAATACAATATCAGAATCAAATGTCAAAATTGGCAAACCTGTTTCAAAAACTTTATTTTAAATTATATATATTTATTATTATTATTATTATTATTATTATTATTTTTATTTTATTTTTTTCAGATCCTCAGCAAATTGATGTTATTCTGAAGGAGACCAAAATAGTGAAAAACTATGAAATACTAAAATGACTTTGTAAATGTTAGTCATAGTTCAGTCAGCAACTGTTTAAATATTCATTAAGGAAGCAGGCAGGTCCGTTTGGATTTGGAAGGAATTGTACTTCCCCCACAATGGATTCATAATTGATCTGGAAATAAAATAAACCTTTTTGGTCATATATATCATAGTTTACCCTACATTTGGTGCTTTGGTACTGAGTATTTATGGGTATTCACTGTAAATATCACTTAGAGTGAAATGCAATTACTGGCAACAGCAACCATGTGCTGGTCCATTCTGTAGATGAACCTGACAACTCCACGTTGCCATCGGCCTTATGAGTGAAACAGCACAGTGTCTCACCTTGCATGCCATCTCAATTTATAGGCCATTGAACTGCTGGAAAAAAAACAAACACCAGTAGCACAAATACAGCTGGGTATTTGCTTATGTTTTGGCCATTAATTTAAATGTTCTTACAAGTAAAGTGTGTTATAAAGTGTGCTTATTATGCAGAGGCAGCTTAGTAACCCATGTGTAGGTTGGTTTCCCCAAAGGGGGTAAAAACACTGTGGCGCTACCTAAATATTGCTATTTTTGTTTGATCATTTGGATTAGTATGATATACAGTAGTAAGACTGGCTCTATAGTGTGAGTTTGATACAGGACTATCTGTTTGTTTGACCAAAGGAAGAAAGGAATTGTGCTCAGGAAACCTGTTTGAAAACTTTACTTATTTGTACTTACAACATGGTGCCGATCACAGTGGATTTGGGAGAAACGGCAACAAAACTGCATCTTGTAAGAAACCTAATTAGGTTTTTACATTGAAGCCTGTTTGAGTCCCTAGTTCCCTATCTGTCACTCACTCGACGTTGTGTCAATGTAGTGACACTAGGGGTCACTCCTGGGAGCCCGAGACACCTCTGATCTTTGATAAAAGGCCAATGAAAATTGGCGAGTGGTATTTGCATACCACTCCCCCGGACACACGGGTATAAAAGGAGCTGGTATGCAACCACTCATTCAGATTTTCTTTTCGGAGCCGAACGGTCGATGTTTACTGAGCTGACTGTTCATTCACCTCTGCTGGATCTGACAGCGCATTTCAGCAGCTTCTCCCTCGTCTGCACTGGTGCACTGTGGAGAACGCCCCTGGGCACTTCGGCAGAAAAAAGAGAGTATATTTTTCAAAAAAGAGTATATTTCTCTAAAAGAGCAGCACACACGGAACGTCTTTTAAAGACACATCTTTTTAAAGATGCCTTTCCGATTGTGTGTTATTCCTGTGAGACCACCTCCGCCGGGTATCCCCCCACGGACCTCCCATTCCCCAGCACGCTCGTCTGCCCTGATTGGGCTTCCGGATGAGTTCGCCGGCTTGTCTCACGGTGAGTTCGACCTCTTGTTCGGAGCCCGCGAAGCTGATGAGCACTCGAGCGCGGCATCAGAGAACGGGCTCATCCAGTCAGACGCAGAAGCCTCAGCTGGGCTCCCCCCCTTGGGTGCGGTTGCCCAGTCACAGGCTGATGCGGAAATGACGGACATGCTTTCCCGGGCAGCCACAAGCGTTGGGCTAGAGTGGAACCCTCCGCTCTCCCCTGAACCCTCGCGACTCGATGATTGGTTCCTGGGCTCGCAGCACCGCTCAAAGCAGCCACGCCCCGCTCCAGTTCCTTTCTTCCCGGAAGTGCATGAGGAGCTGACAAGATTATGGAAAGCACCTTTTTCTGCCCGGTCCCAATCTTTCAGCTCCCCCGCCCTCATTACCCTCGATGGCAGGGCAGCCAGGGGCTATTCGGCCATTCCCCCGGTGGATAAGGCACTCGCGGTGCACCTATGCCCACAGAGCGCCGCCACGTGGCACGGATGCCCAAAGCTCCCATCCAAGGCCTGTAGGTTCATGTCATCCCTGACGGCCGAAGCCTACAGTGCCGCTGGACAAGCTGCCTCCGTCCTGCACGTCATGGCTCTCCTGCAAGTCCACCAAGCCAAGGTGCTGAAAGAACTGCACGAGGGTAGTTCCGCCCCAGATTTGATGCAGGAGCTGCGCTCGGCGACCGACCTTGCTCTCCAGGCAACGAAGGTCACGGCGCGGTCTCTCGGGTGGGTGATGTCCACCTTAGTGGTCCAGGAGCGCCACCTTTGTCTCAGCCTGGTCAAGATGGGTGAGGCTGACAAGGCACGGTTCCTTGCTGCCCCCCTTTCCCAGGTTGGCCTATTCGGCAACACCGTCGAGGACTTTGCCCAGCAGTTCTCGATGGTGAAGCAGCAGACGGAGGCTATCCGGCACATCCTGCCCCGGCATGGCTCAAGATCCCGCACCCTGCCTGCTCGTCGCCAAGGGCCCGCCCCTTCGGCCCGGCCCCGAGCCCACCACAGGAAGCAGACGCCACCCATCTCACGGCCGGCCGCCAAGAACCTTCGCAAGGCTTCGAAGTGCCCCTGAGATGAGCAACCCAGGGATGACTAAACCTACCTTGGAGCTGGTAAGCAGACCACTCCATCCCCCGGTGGAGGGCCGGGAGGAGAATCTTTTGTTGCTTTTTCATTTAATTTCGCCACATGCCCAAGTGGCTGCGGTACCCAACAGTTCAGCAAAAGAATGGTTGCCTCGTTCCCTAGGTCACGTACCCGGTGTGCACGGCCGTCATCACGACCACCATCCACCTTTCCATCTTTGCAGATTTTGCACTCCAGCGGTGGTCTCCCCGCCCCTGTGCACTCAGCTGTGGCACAAATCTGCCCCCGATGTGACCTCCACGGGTCATGAGGACAGGCCTCTTCCTTCCCCATCCCAGGCTGTTCCGGGGGTGGTCACAAGGAGCCAGGTAAGTGCTTCGATGTCCCTGAACTCAGCACGGCCACCTCGAGCTCCGCCCCGCTGCGAGGCCCCACCTGCCAGATTGTCCCCTTGGTCCCCCTCGCTCGGAGCTTGGATGCATGGCTTGCACTTTCCAATCTGTCACAATGGCTGATCCGGACCGTCTGACTCGGCTACGTGATTCAGTTCGCCAGGCGTCCGCCCAGGTTCAGCGGCATCCACTTCACCTCGGTGAAGGGCGAGAACGCTGCTACCTTGCGCGTGGAGATCGCTACCCTCCTATGGAAGGATGCCTATCCCTCCGGCCGAGATGAAGAAGGGGTTTTACAGCCCCTACTTCATTGTTCCGAAAAAAGGGGTGGGTTGCGGCCAATCTTGGACCTGCGAGTACTGAACCGGGCTTTACACAGACTCCCGTTCAAGATGCTGATGCAAAAACGCATTCTGGTGAGCGTCTGGCATCAAGGTGGTTCGCGGCAGTAAACCTGAAGGACGCGTACTTCTACGATTCTACCTTGACACAGACCCTTTCTGTGATTTGCATTCGAGGGTCAGGCATATCAGTACAAGGTCCTCCCTTTCGGTCTGTCCTTGTCCCCTCACATCTTCACAAAGGTCGCAGAGGCAGCTCTTGCCCCGTTAAGGGAAGTGGGCATTCACATTATCAACTATCTCGACGATTGGCTAATCCTAGCCCACTCTTGGGATATGCTGTGTGCACACAGGGACTAGGGCTTCGGGTCAACTGGGAAAAGAGCAAGCTCCTCCCGGTTCACAGCATCTCTTTTCTCGGTTTGGAGTTGGACTCACGAACAAGCGTGCACAGTTGGTGCTGACGTGTTTGAAGGCATTCAAACAGAAAACAGCGGTTCCACTGAAACTCTTTCAGAGGCTCCTGGGGCATATGGCATCCTCAGCGGTGGCCACTCCGATCGGGTTGATGCATATGAGACCACTTCAGCACTGGCTTCAGACTCGAGTCCCGAGATGGGCATGGCACCGCGGGACACATCGCGTGGCCATCACGCCGATCTGTCACCGCCTCTTCAGCCCTTGGACCAACCTCACGTTTCTACGGGCAGGCGTTCCCCTAGAGCAGGTCTCCAGGCGCATCGTGGTTACGACAGATGCTTCCAAAACGGGCTGGGGTGCTGTATGCAATGGGCATGCAGCCGCCGGCTTATGGACGGGCCCGCAGCTGCGTTGGCACATCAACTGCCTCGAGTTGCTGGCAATTCTGCTCACCCTGTGGAGGTTCCGGCCGCTGATCCAGGGCAAGCACATGTTAGTTCGGACAGACAACACGGCAGCGGTAGCGTATGTCAACCATCAAGGCGGTCTGCGCTCCCGTTGTATGTCACAACTCACCCACCATCTCCTCCTCTGGAGTCAGAAGCACCTGTGCAAGGCCAGGGAGGTTGAGGAGCAGGTCATCCTGGTAGCACCCTACTGGCCCTCCCAGACGTGGTTCTCGGACCTCGCGCTCCTCGCAACAGCCCCCCCTGGCAAATTCCCCTGAGGAAGGACCTTCTTTCACAGGGACAGGGCACCATCTGGCACCTGCGACCAGACCTCTGGAATCTCCATGTCTGGCCCCTGGATGGGACGTGGAAGACCTAAGCGGTCTACCACCCACGGTGGTAGTCACGATCACTCAGGCTAGGGCCCCCTCTATTAGGCGCCTGTATGCCTTTAAGTGGCGTCTGTTCACTAAGTGGTGTTCTTCCCGATGCGAAGACCCCCAGAGATGCACAGTCGGATTGGTGCTTTCCTTCCTGCAGGAGAGGTTGGAAGGGTGGCTGTCCCCTTCCACCTTGAAGGTGGACGGTAAGTCCTTAGGGAAGCATGACCTGATCATCAGGTTCCTGAGAGGCGCCAGGAGGTTGAATCCCTTCAGACTGCACCTCGTTCCCTCATGGGACCTGTCTAGTTCTTCAGGGTCTACAGAGAGCCCCCTTTGAGCCTTTGCAGTCAGCTGAGCTTAAGGCACTCTCCTTGAAGACTGCCCTCCTGACTAGTTCTTCAGGGTCTACAGAGAGCCCCCTTTGAGCCTTTGCAGTCAGCTGAGCTTAAGGCACTCTCCTTGAAGACTGCCCTCCTGACTGCGCTCACTTCCATCAAGAGGGTAGGAGACCTGTAAGTGTTCTCTGTCAGCGAAATGTGCCTGGAGTTCGGTCCGGGATACTCTCACGTGATCCAGAGACCCCGACCGGGCTATGTGCCCAAGGTTCCCATGACCCCTTTTAGGGACCAGGTGGTGAACCTGCAAGCGCTGCCCCAGGAGAAGGCAGACCCAGCCCTGACATCACTGTTTCCAGTGCGTGCTTTACGCATCTATTTGGATCGCACACAGAGCTTTAGAGTCTCTGATCAGCTCTTTGTCTGCTTTGGTGGACAGCGGAAAGGAAGCACTGTCTCCAAGCAGAGGATCACCCACTGGCTCATTGACGCTATAACTATGGCATATCATCCCCAGGACGTGCCGCCCCCATAGGGCTACGAGTCCATTCTACCAGGGGTGTAGCAGCCTCCTGGGCCTTGACCAGGGGCGCCTCTCTAACAGACATTTGCAGGGCAGCGGGCTGTGCAACACCCAACACCTTTGCGAGGTTCTACAACCTGCGGGTGGAACTGGAGTGTCCTGTGTAGTGGCACGCACAAGCAGGTAAGTCCGGGACAGCCGGCCGGGTGTATCTTTTGCACATAGCACCTTTCACCTACCCTGAGCTGAAGACGTGCACCGTTAACTCCCAGTAGTGTTCACAAACTGTGTTCCCTGGTTGATTTCCTTCGAGCCCTGTGACAGTCGAGTTTTCGGAGAGACTCGCTGCTGGCCCAGTATACGTGCTAACTAAAGCCCTGTACTGGGCTAGGTGCTCCGCATGTGGCAGTTCCCCATAGGTAGACCATGTGACGTATATCTTCCGCTAATTCGTTTCCCTGCTGGCAAACGGCGTCTTCCTTGGGCAGAGGCCCCTCTGCCCCAGTCTCCATGCTTGTAGTAACTCCTCCCCCGTAGGGTAGGCCCTACCATGGGACTTCTCCACATGGCATACTCCCGATGTAGCTCATGTGATGTATTTCCAATTAAATATCCCCCCCTTTCTCTGGGGAGGTGTGGTCTCTGCGGTGTCCTCCCCTTGGGAGGGACACTCCCCCAACTAGACCTGGTCGGCCCAGTCGGATAATCCCCCTTTTTTAGGCAGTGGGAAAAAAGGGGATAAGAGGCCACGACTGGGCTAGCCCGTCTCTATCTTTTGGGTAGTTGACTTGTTGGTACACAAATTTCACGATACAATACGATGCATAGCCTCACGATATGATACGATACAATACGATACAAGCACCCACAAATGTTTCGCTCAAACTTATTCAAGGATTCCACATAAATGTCTTTTTAATCATAAATGCCACAAAAGTGTCTGAAATTGGCAACAAAAACAGAGTTTTAAGTAACTTAAACAAAGCACTGCATTTATTTAGTTTGATTGTTGAGAAAAACTAATATGAACTCACAATTTTCATGTTTTTCTTGAGAAAATAAGTTTGTCTAAACTTGCACTTTTCACAATACACATAGTTTCAAAGCAGCTTTATAGAAAATCATGCCTTGTTGTCTGAAAGCCCCCTGTGAACAAGCTGAAGTGACTGTAGCAAGGAAACAACTCCTTTCAATGTTATTTCATGGTGGAAGAAAAAAAGAAAAAACTCAAGAGGAACCTGACCTCGTTTTACAATAAATGTACATAATCCAATATTTTTTAGCAGTTTGAGCAAAAACTGATCGGCAAATGTATTTTTTTATTTTTATTATTATTATTATTATTTTCCATTTTCACTCGCATGTAAACTTTACCACCATTATTACCAACTTATAACATGTGTGCAAGTGTTGTTCTCAAAACTGTTTACATTTCGAACTCAAAATGGATAATTATAAGTCTCATGTAATCATGGGTTTCCTATGTTGTTGATTTTTTTGAATAAGCTGTTTTTTGATAGTTATGAGTCATAACTTATGAGCGTCTTGTTGTGCATTTCACACTCAGTGTCATCTGGGAGATGCAGCTGTTAAACTTACTGCTGCTGTTTCTGCATCACAAATCCACTGGTTTGCGTGGTGATGCCGGTGTAAAAAAAACAACATGTTTGATGTACTGTAGCACCAGGACACGACACTGTTGTTTGGCAAATTCAACAAGCTGTACTGCTGCAGTACAATCTACTTGGCATTTGCCATCGATCTTCTTGCCTATGTACTGTAAGTGTGCTGCTCTGTTTTCCTGTGAGCGCTCAGCGCCGCCTCTCACAATACTCTCAGTATTGTGCTGCCTGGTTTTAATTACACTATAATGTGTTTATGTATCGTACGATATATATGGTATTGTATAGTGAGCATCGTATCGTATGATACAATACTATACAATATTTTTTTACACCCCATTATATATACAGAATATATTTGTATAGTTTCCCAATACACATTGTTCCAAAGCAGCTTTACAGAAAATCAGCTGTGATGTCTGTAACGTCTCAAAAACATGAATAACCAACACTCCTGTATACATAATAAACAATTTGATAAAAATATGAATTCTATAGCTTGGTATTATATAAAATCTCACAACTTGGTCCCGTTGTCCACAAAAGGAAAATTATTTGCTCTTTTTTTTTTTTTTTTTTTTTTTGCTTGTTTATTAGGTGCTACTAGTTACAGTTCAAAAAGGGAAATGCAAAATGCACACAGCAGTCATGCTCAGGTCTCAGGAGGTTAACACTAATTGTCAAAGAAAGAGTGCCAAATATTTTATATCTTCTAAGGTGGCATCATCAGTCTTGTGTATTTGATATCCTCATTTGACTCTTCCTAATGCAGCAGAAATGTGGCTCCATTATTAGAAACTCTTGTGGTATAAAGAGTCTGCACAATACTCTCTGACTGACTGTGAGTTTGGCTTCATCCCCCCATCCAGACTGTCCAAGTGAGTAAGGCACAGGCCTCTTCAGAGTGACACAGGTGTGCCCAGTACACCGGGCACAGGGCAGACAGCCAGTCTTTAATGAACTGGCTATGCGTCATCGGCATATGGCAGCATTCCAAGGCTAAGCTCAGAAAGCAGCCATCTGCGCTCATCAATGAATCTCAGACACACGTGAAAACGGCAGCCTCGCGGCATTAGCCGAATACCAATGCGACTTGGCTGGATGCTGTCACTCCGACGAAATGGCTGCCTGGCAGAATCACAAGGACGGACAGCGCAGTCTCCCTTCAACATCCTGTCTCACTCAGGCGAAGCGCTGATATGCGCATCAAGAGTTGACCTGAGGGCAGAACTCAGTGCCACTGATCACAATGACTGTCACAGTGAGGTGAGAGTAACAGAAAGTGGTGGTCTTGGAAACGCAGTACAGCCCTCATGCAGTACTCAACTGAACAGTAGTCAATGAAGATAATTGTACTGTATACTTTACTATAAATAGGGTAATCACTCTCTCTCTCTCACACACACACACACACACACACACACAAACACACACACACACACACACACACACACACACCTACATTGCTTCCTACATAAACTGGAAAAAAAATGTGTCCTACAAAAAATGTGCTTCATGTGGTAACATCTGAATGAACTGGTTTTATTCAAGTACAATAAATTATTTAACATATCTGAATAAACCAGAATGCATTATAGATACATTTATAGTTAGAATAAATAAAAATACCTTGAAGGTAACAATTGCAGGTTACCATTTTTTACAGTTTAGGCAGCTGGCTTCAAAGACACCTAATGAAATGTCCACAGAAATCTAGAGCACTTCTAAACACGTTCAGCTGGAGACGCAGATATAAACACAGAGACACCGCAAAACTGCCAACCCCCACAGGTAATAGCGGAGGGTTAGGACCGCCCACTTGATGGCAAGACACTCTTTTTTGATCGTACTGTACCTAGTCTCTCTCAAAGAGAGCTTACGACTAATGTACAGCACGGGGCGCTCTACCCCCTCCACCTCCTGTGAGAACACGGCCCCCAACCCCCTCTCTGATGCATCTGTCTGTAAAATGAAGGGGAGAGAGAAGTTAGGAGCATGTAGGAGCAGTCTGCCACAGAGTGCAGATTTCACTCTCATGAAAGCCTGTTGGCACACATCCATCCACTGGACCGGATCTGGTGCCCCCTTTTTAGTGAGATCAGTCAAGGGGCTGGTGACATCAGAAAAATTAGGCACAAACCTTCTGTAATAGCCAGCCAGCCCCATAAACTGTCTCACCACCTTTTTGGACTTGGGACTTGGGCAGGCCGCTATTGCTGCGGTTTTATCAATTTGGGGTCGTACCTGCCAATGTCCCAAGTGGAAGCCCAGATACCGTAATTCCACCCACTCAATTACGCACTTTTTCAGGTTTGCCGTTAGTCCCGCCCACCTCAGCGACCTTAGCACGGCTCTCAGATGCTGCATGTGCCTCTACCAATCATTACTGTATATGATAATGTCATCCAGGTAGGCAGCGGTGTGTGGCCGGATGGATCTTATACATTAGGTGCTGGAACGTGGCGGGAGCCCCGAACAAACTGAACAGAAGAGTGACGAATTGGTGTAATCCGAACGGTGTGGAAAAGGCCATTTTCTCTCGGGATAATGGAGTTTAGGGGATCTGCCAATATCCCTTAGTTAAATCCAGTGTCGAATAAAAGTGAGCCGCACCCAACTGATCGAGCAGTTCGTCAATTCGGGGCATTGGGTACATGTCAAATAGACACCGTGTTGACTTTCCGGTAATCAACACAGAACCGGACTGACCTGTCACTCTTAGGTACAAGAACAACCGGGCTCGCCCAATCGCTGTGCGATTCTTCTATTACCCCCATTTCGGGTTCATTGCCTCTAATTCGTCCCGAATCATCTTTTTCTTGTGCTCGGGTATGCGGTATGGCCGACTACGCACAACCACTACCAGTAGGGTCTCGATATGGTGCTGTATGAGGTTAGTATGACCGGGAAGAGGAGAGAATATGTCCGCAAACTCTTTTTGCAACCTGGCCACCTCCGTGAGCCGGGACGGTGAGAGGTGGTCTCCACAAGGGACAGGGGTGAATGGGTCGGCTTTGAACACCTCTGGCCCAAGCTCCACCCTCTCTGAAACTACCATCGCCATGGACACGGGGACCGCCTCTCTCCATAATTTAAGGAGGAATGAACCGCCACATCCTCACACAGTTCTACACCTGCACTGTAGAGAGCATCCTGACTGGCTGCATCTCCGCCTGGTATGGCAATAGCACCACCCACAAACGCAAAGCACTGCAAAGGGTGGTTCGAACTGCCAGACACATCATCAGAGTTGAGCTTCCCTCCCTCCAGGAAATATATACCAGGCGGTGTGTGAAAAAAGCTCGGAGGATCATCAGAGAATCCAGCCACCCGAGCCATGGGCTGTTCTCACTGCTACCATCAGGCAGGTGGTATCGCAGCATCAGGACCCACACCATCCGCCTCCATGACAGCTTCTTCCCCCAAGCAATCAGACTTTTGAACTCTTGATCACCCATGATCAAAATACATCAGCACTGTGCTTTATTACTCTTACTCTTATATCTCACACTGGACTGTCATAAATTATATTATTATTGTATTATATTCTCTCTTAACAACTTACTATCAACCGGCAGCCTGAATGTCAATTTTATTGAATAATGTGTATCTATATTGTGTGTATTGTATACTGTACAGTGTATGTTATTATTTGTATATTGTTGTGTGTAATTATGTGTATATCAGACTTTAAATTGTGCTGTGTTAATTTGATGTTATTGTAAATTGGTATATGTCTCATCACTGTCACGACTGCTATGTTGATCGGAACTGCACTCAAGAATTTCACACACCATTGCACTTGTGTATATGGCTGTGTGACAATAAAGTGATTTGATTTGATTTTGATTTGGTAAGTTTGACGTGCCCCACCTCTATCCATTCGTTTAACTTCATAATCAAGGTCCCCGACTCGCCGTGTAACCTCAAAGGGTCCTTGCCACTTGCCGATTAATTTCGAGCTCGATGTGGGGAGTAATACATGTACTTTGTCTCCCGGTGCAAATTCACGTAGCTGGGCACCCCTATTGTAGAGCCGGCTTTGTGTCTCTTGAGCTTGAGGCAAATTCTGTTGTGACAACTGACCCAGTGAGTGTTGCTTTGCTCAAAGGTCAAGGACATACTGAATTTCATTTTTGCTCTGGGAGGTCCTTCCTCCCACACTTCATGTATGACGTCATGCACCCCACGGAGCCGGCATCCATACAGGAGCTCGAAGGGGGAAAACCCCGTGGAGGCTTGCGGGACCTCCCTGACTGCGAATAATAGGGTTCTAGCCATTTGTTCCAATTTCTAGCATACTCGTGTCCGAACTTTCGAATCATGTTTTTCAAGGTGTGATTAAACCGTTCCACCAGCCCGTCAGTTTGCTGGTGATAAACGCTGATGCGGATCGATTTAATCCCCAGCAATTCATAAAGTTCACATAGTGTTCATGACATAAACGTTGTGCTTTGGTCGGTGAGGATTTCTTTCGGAATCCCCACCTGGGAGATAATTTTGAAGAGTGCCTCTGCAACACTGCTTGCTGAGATGTTGCGTAAAGGCACTGCTTCCGGATATCGTGTTGCATAATCCACCAGGACTAATACAAAGCGGTATCCGCGTGCTGATTCTTCCAATGGCCCGACGAGGTTCATACCAATTCTTTCAAAAGGGGGCCTCGATTAATGGTAATGGGCACAATGGCACTCTTGTGGTGGCTGGTGGATTCACCAGCTGACATTTACGGCATGCCGCACACCATCTACATACATCCCCGTGAATGCCCGGCCAATAAAAGCAGGCCATTAAATGGTGTAGTGTTCTCTCTTGTCCTAAGTGACCAACCATAGGATTATGGTGAGCCGCCTGGAAAAGTGTTTGCCAACAGCTCCTCGGTACTAATAACTGGGTTGTATTTTCATGGGTTTGAGTGTCCTGCATCACTCGATACAACCGGTCCCTGATAATTGAAAAGTATGGATATGTGAGGGAGACGTTAGGCTGGAGTTGCTGGCCATCGATTACTCTCACTTGGTCAAAGGCATGCCTAAGGGATTCATCACACGACTGCTCTAGAGGGAAGTCCCCCTCCAGAATTCCCTAGGTGCAGGAATGCCGGAGGATTCTCCTCCTGCATCATTCTGATGTTGAGCAGGCACGGACAGCCCTGCCTTTGCCTCCCCAGACATCGCGTCACACACCACACACTAGGTTTTTGGCTTGCAGGAGGTGAGGCGGGAATTAACCATGGCCTCCACTCCATGTTTTACTCCCCAAAATTGAATAACGGTAGTCACTACCAGATATTCATGAACATCCCCATGCACACACCTCACCAACACCTTGTGGTTTGTACCCAGAGCCCTGTCATGAACCAAGCCATGGTGGATCGAGGTTTGGTTGCAACCTGAATCCACCAGGGCTTGGTACGTACGCCCCTTAACCCTTACCGGTATGCGATACCTCCCAGCTCGATCGGGGGCAGCTTGTGGTGTGTCGGGGACCCAGATCCACATCCTCACCAGATCAGGTTTAATGGTTTTCAGCTTGACAACAGTTCATGCACTTTAGCTTCACAGCATAATACGCTTCAGCTTCACTACTTAATATACTTCAGCTTCACAACTTCGGGGTTTCCTTGTTCCCGACTCTCTCTCTCTCTCTCTCTCTCTCTCTCTCTCTCTCTCTCTCTCACTGGCGTTCTCGGCAGCCTTTTCAAGCCCATCTCTGTCATCACTGTAACGAGACACAGGTGTTACGTATCATTAATCACCAGGTGATGGCCCTTATCGCTTCCTCTCTCCCCAGTGACAGACACATGACCATGTCCCGCTCCACACTTGACTTGCAATTTTCATATATATATAAAAATCTTGCTTTGTCCACCATCTTGACTTTGTTAAAATTCATGGTATTGTCTTCTACACAAGGGATAAATGTGATGCTGCCTTAGCATTTGGCTAAAACAAGGTATCTTAGGAGGCAGCGCAGTGAAGTTGACTCCTAGCTATTTGGAACAGACTTTGCGTTGCATCCCGTCTAATTACCTCATCTATGAGGGTTTAAAATGCGGCCTCCTTAGGCAGCCTCAATTGACTCAATATGTTTTGGAACAGAGCATATGATTCATCATAATCAAGGTTTCTTATGCACTTTCCTGAACCGAATGGAAGAGTCAAGATATGTGATGCTATTCAGCATGAGACAACACTCACCCGCTTTAGTAGTGTTAGGTTAACAGCTGTGTCAGGGCGAATGAGCAGAATAAGAGTAGGCACTCTATGCTCACAAACCAGTCTGCTTAAACGCTTATGCACAATCACAGTCCTTCATACTTCTGCATTGCATTGATTAGTGGAACAATTTGGCCTGATTACTGATTACAAGTCGACTGATATCATTGTTACGGATGTTAAGAGGCACATTTCCTTACCACCTGCTGCTATGATACAAGTTAATTGCAGAGGAACACTTTTGAACATCATATCAAATGTCAAGCCTTTTGCCTTTTATCCCCCAGTGATTTCAAAAGCAGCAACAAGACAGCCAACCTCTCTACGACTGCCGTCAAATGTAGATATACTGTGAAATGTGTTATTTTGAATTCCGGAGGTCCCAGGGGGTGCAATATAACAAAACAAAAGCTGACAACATTTAAATAAAGAGCAGTTTCTATTTTTCCATTTGAATTCCAACCAGTTCCTCATTCACTTTTTCTATGCCAAAATAAAGAAATAACAATGATATACATAAATATGTAGGGACACTCTTCACTGAAGCAACACATGACTGCACAGAAATGTTTTTACTTCATTAACTTTTGAATAACAGCTACATTTCAGCCATGTTTAAGGTGATATTATTGTCTGAGATAAAATAGTTAGTTTTAAAGTAAAATTAATATGGAAAATATTACATTAAAATGTCATTTCATTTATTACACTTACAAACCCAAGGTAAAAAAGAGCAATCCTATGAAAAAAGTGGGGGAAAGTATATTCAAATGCAGTCAAGGGCACTAATACAAATCTTTATTATCATCTCAACATGCTCACTGGCTTTGAATACATTTTGAGTTAGTTTACTGTTCTATTATAATAGTAACCTTAGAGGTGGTGTAAATTTTCTATCACAGTCAGTTTGGCATACTCCTTTTATTCCTATATATTTAGTCAAGGCCAAGTAGGAATCTCAAGCCTGGTTTTATGTTGAGATGACATGTAAATGTGCATTCTATCACCAAATTTTCACTGTCAGCATCATTTAAACCTAAAACTGAATGCTGCATTGCATAAAAGTGAATCTCAATCAAAACTACGGAGCCTTGCTTTTCATGTTGCGTGTCATTTAGGGGTTACAATAAAAATGGTTGAAGTTTTTAATGCTGCAAATAGTGCTGCTGGTAATGGCAGTGGAAAATGATGATGGATCCCTCTTTGAAAGTTCACACTGAAGCTATGGCATCTGTCTTCAAGGGTCTTCAAGCTAGCACTAATGAAACCATCTTGAATTAGTCACAAACATGTTACTAAAAGCATTGCTAATGACTAATGTATGAAGACATGGAATCTCCCCACAGTTTGCGGTTACAGTAAGGCTAGGTCACATGTATCAGAAATAGACTTTTCCAGATAAAAAGAGAGAATAAGAGAGACAGGGTGAAAGGGAGAGAAAGAGCTAGCAATCACATTCACGATCGCATCTTGTCTATCATAATAAATTATTTAAACATCTAAAAATCACATTATATGTTTGATCAAATGTAATATGTCCTCCAGAGCATTTGCTGTGAAGTGTAGGTAAGATTATTATAATTTTTTTAATTATTATCAAAGTGTGCATTAAACATCACATGCTGGGGGAATCCGTCAGTACAGGAGAAACTCACGTTCAAAAGGGAGTGTCTCATTTCGGGAGTGACCTGTCTTTATTTGACAGTATAAAGTGAAGGGAAAGGAAAATGAACTACAATTTTCTTTCTTGAATTAATCCTCAGCTATTGTTTTGAATTTTAACTGAAGTTTGATTTACATTCAATTTACACTCTTGCTTTTATGAAAAAAAAAAAAAAAAATGCACACAAGGAAATGAAATGTACTCGCTTATCTGACAATGGTGGCAATGACTGAATGAATTATTGAATATTCTCCCCAACAAAAGCAAATGCCTTGACACATTATTTAACATTCCTTTTTCTCTTACCTAAATCTATACCATGTGCAGCACAGCATGAATTGCATATGCAGCAGCTTATCTGGAGCATGCACAATATGAAATCAAGTCACTGTGTTTGATGAAAAGTAACATCAGGTACATGCAATTTAACATTATTCCATTATTATTACACTCTGATTAGATAGACAATGGCTCTGATCCAAAAAGGAGTGTGCTGTCTCATTCTCTACTGTCTAGGCAACTATCTTCTAAGGATAGACACTCATCATGACAACCGTATAAGAGATTCAAACAGAGTTTGATTATAATAGTCATTTTTATTCTAAAAAGCATAATAATGCACACAAATAATGCACAAAAAGGTCCAATTTA
This sequence comes from Myxocyprinus asiaticus, assembly GCF_019703515.2. NCBI lineage: Eukaryota > Metazoa > Chordata > Actinopteri > Cypriniformes > Catostomidae > Myxocyprinus > Myxocyprinus asiaticus. Next base: position 31,032,771 of record NC_059357.1, on the reverse strand, counting down.
ACTTTTTGTCAATGCTTTTCGCTATTCAATGAAATGTATAGTATGTTTGTTTATGTTAAACATTTCTATTGACTCCATCTGCCTTCTTTGCAGATTTGTTATTTATTTTATTTTCACTGTTCTTCACCATGCAATGCTGCAATGGAATTTTTCAAACATTATGTACCTTAGAAGATAGCACCATTTTGTTGGCATCCCACTAAACAGAGCTACAGTCTTTTTTAATTTTTTTTTTATTGGGAAAATTTTAAAATTCATTTTTGGAGCATATACTTAAGCGCTGATATGTGGGGAAAAAATGTAAACAGATTAAACTGGAAACTGATATACTGTATAAAAATTTTGAGTAGCCTACTGTAAAGTCTAAATCCTTTCCATTGACAGTCATTGAGCTACAGTAAGTAGTCACATAGTACCATAGGGAACATCACTCCGGTGTAATGGAGCAGACTTAAACAGTGACTGGAATAACCTGTGAATCTGCAGGAGTCCTCGTCTGACAAGCTGTGTGGGAAACTGGTGGGTGGGTTAACGGCTTGAGACTGGGAGAGAGAGACCACTGGGACATCGATCCAACACAAAGTATATCTTCTGTCCTGTCTACACAACCAATCAGGGCCTAGCTGATTGATGGCTGGATAATTGAGCCGTCCTTAGGGCATTCACGTTTCATTCTTCACCTATTTCTCTTCATCACCCATTTGGCAGTGAAATCTATAATATTTTTCTTTGTCTTTACTTCTAACAAAGGACCTCCCAATGTCTGTGTGCATGGAAGCACACAGGGACAGAGTGATTACACTTGCTCAGGCGATGTGATAAACCACAAGCGCGTCCAGACTAATTCATCTCTGTGGAGAGGCCACCTGCTGCCCCAAAGGGCAAACACCCATGTGTTCTGCTGTTTTATCTTAAAAAAGTGCCTTGTGTTGGTTCTTCACCTCTCATTGCAGCTGCACATGCTCTGCAGAGACTGGCTGGGGGGAAAAACAGCTTAAACCAGCCTAAACTGGTTTGCTAGTCTTAGTTAGAATCCCAGCCTGGTCTGTTTTCTGGTTTTAGATGGGTTTTAGGCAGTGTTCAGGTGGTCAGGATGGGAGACCAGCAGGCTGACCAGCTGAACCAAGTAAAATCACCAGTTTGGCCAGGATGGGAGACCAGCTAGACCCTCTTAAACCAGGTAAGACCAGCAAACCATCTTATTTTGGTTTAAGCTGTTCTTTTCAAGCTTGTTACAAATGTTAAAGGGATAGTTCACTGTGGCAGCAGGGGCGTGGTCAAGCATCTCTCCGGAGAGAGAGAAAGCGGTAAGGGCGCTTACACCTGAGCTAAATTATGTCTAACACCTGTCTCTAATTTCAGTGAGCACGGGGAGAGTGGCATAAATAGAGCTAGACCGCAAGTAGACGAGAGAGAGCCTGGGCATCAGAGACCCTAATGTTAAGTCAAGAGTTTATTATTACGAAGCTGAGAGTTTACTATTGTAAAGTAGTTTGTTTATTTTTAGAGTGGATTATTGAACAGTGTGAAAGCCCTGAAAGAGTGTATTTGCTGCAGTGAGGAGAATAAAATGCTTACCTGAACCAGGAAATCTGCTTCTCGCCTCCTCCTTTCACTGAGAAGTCTTACATTCGCCCCAAAATGAAAATGTGGTCATTATTTGCACGTCTTTCCAAGCCTGTATCATTTTCAAAATGAGATGCTAGGCACAGTTCTTTTTTCATATAATGAAAGTGGACAGTGAAAGTGGATTTATACTTCCAAGTTAAAAAAAAAAACTCCTTAAAGGTATCATAAAAGTGTTCCCTACATCTTGCACGGCGCACGCTATAATCCAAGTCTTCTGAAGCCTCAACCACATTTCAAACCATTATTCAACTATAATCTTCTCCTGCATCAGAGCTCACAAATCTCATTTGTGCTTGTGGTCAAATTAAAAATGATCCATTGTACCCGGCCTAATGTCATTGGTGCCAAACAATATTGGTTCATGTGTGTCATGTGCAGGGCTTAACATTAACTTTTTGGCTGACCGGCCACTGTGGCTAGTGGTATTTCAAAGTCACTAGCCACTCAGTATTTTCACTGGTCAAAATCCTCCATCCACAAAAAGTGATTAAACTAACTGGAGACTGTAAATGTATGTATTTATTTTGGACATTTTATTTGAACAAGAATGATGTGAGTTCAGCAGGACATAAGCCTAATGATTTAAGTAATCTCTTAGCCCTGTGAGGGCCATGGTTGTAATATTACAACAATTATTTTGAGCTATCTTAAAAAAAAAACATCTTTAAGTTTTTTTTTTTTTTTTTTTTTCAGACCACATTTAAATAATTAATGGGTCATGTTGGTCCACCTCTGAATCCTATTGGCCATTAAAATGTATAAAGTTGCCGGACCATCTGACCCGAAGCTCACTCAACCTGCGAACTTTCTCGGAGCAACATAACCAGTTTTTATTGGATTGAATAGCTCAAGATTCAAGTAAGTAAAATGCCTTAAATATTATTTTTTAGTGATTATTACAATGAGTACAACATGTAGATATTTAGCTACAGTGAAATTTGTTTTTTTTAAAAATTATTTTGAGCTTATTATATTTGTGTTGCTATTTTACAGCACTGGTTGAGTCAGGTAGCATTTTTTCATGGGTGGGGGGGGCACATTGCACTTCTCACATGTGCCCAAATGGAAAACGTCATGGTTACTGGTGTAACCTCCGTTCCCTGATGGAGGGAACGAGACGTTGGTGTCGATGTAGTGACACTAGGGGTCACTCTTGGGAGCCCGAGACACCTCTGGTCTTTGATAAAAGGCCAATGAAAATTGGCGAGTGGTATTTGCATGCCACTCCCCCGAACATACGGGTATAAAAGGAGCTGGTATGCAACCACTCATTCAGGTTTTACGCTGAGGAGCCGATATAAGGTCCGGCCATTTCAGCGGGTAGTTCAGCGTTGTGGCAGGAGGGACCAACGTCTCGTTCCCTCCATCAGGGAACGGAGGTTACACCAGTAACCATGACGTTCCCTATCTGTCACTCACTCGACGTTGGTGTCGATGTAGTGACACTAGGGGTCCCTATACAAAACGCCACAAGGCTGAACTGTGTTACGTGAACTGGCGGTGTGTGGTGGGCAGACTTGCTGTGTGCCTCATAGCCAGCACACCAGGTCGACACGTAACCTCCCCCAACACAGTTATGAGTGTCGAACGGCCCTTTTTGGGGACAAGTCGACTACCCAGAGATAGAGACAGGCTTAACCCAGTCATGGCCTCTTTCCCCTTCTCTTTTTCCACTCCTTAAAAAAGAAGGGGGATTATCCGACTGGGCCGCCAGGTCTAGTCGGGGGGTGTCCCTCCCAAGGGGAGGACACCGCGGAGACCACACCTCGCCCCAAGAGAGGGGGGGATATTTAAGTGGAAGAATACATCACATGGTCTTTCCAACCATGTGGAGAGCCTTCAAGGTAGATCCTACCCAATGGGGGAGGAGTTACTACAACATGGAGACTGAGGGGCTCTGCCCAAGGAAGACGCAGTTTGCCAGTAGGGAAACGAACTAGCGGAAGATATAGATCGCATGGGGTTAGCCTTACAGGGAACCGCCACATGCGGAGCACCTACCCCAGAACCGGGCTCTTAGTTAGCGCGTGTACTGGGCCGGCAGCGAGTCTCTCCGAAAACTCGACTGCCACAGGGCTCGGAGGAAGTCAACCAGGGAACAACCTTTGTGAACACTACTGGGAATTAACAGCGCACGTCTTCAGCTCAAAGGAGGTGGAAGGCGCTATGTGCAAGCGATACACCCAGCCGGCTATCCCGGGCTTATCCGCTTGTGTTGCGTGCCACTACCTGGGACGAAACCGGTTCCACCCGGAGGTTGTAGAACCTTGCAAAGGTGTTGGGTGTTGCCCAGCCCGCTGCTCTGCAATGTCTGTTAGAGAGGCACCTCTGGCCAGGGCCCAAGAAGCCGCTACACCACGAGTAGAATGGGCTCATAGCCCTACCGGGGGCGGCATGTTTTGGGCGAGACATGCCATAGCTATGGTGTCAATGAGCCAGTGGGCGATCCTCTGCTTGGAGACAGCGCTTCCTTTCCGCTGTGCACCGAAGCAGACAAAGAGCTGCTCAGAGAGTCTAAAGCTCTGCGTGCGATCCAAATAGATGCGCAAAGCGCGCACCGGACACAGCAACGCCAGGGCTGGGTCTGCCTCCTCCTGTGGCAGCGCTTGCAGGTTCACCACCTGGTCTCTAAAAGGAGTGGTGGGAACCTTGGGCACATAGCCCGGTCGGGGGTCTCAGGATCACATGAGAATAGCCCGGACCGAACTCCAGGCACGTTTCGCTGACAGAGAACGCTTGCAGGTCACCTACCCTCTTGATGGAAGTGAGCGCAGTCAGGAGGGCAGTCTTCAAGGAGAGTGCCTTAAGCCCGGCCGACTGCAAAACTCAAAGGGGGCTCTCTGTAGACCCTGAAAAACTACAGAGATCCGATGAGGGAACAAGGCGTGGCCTGGAGGGATTCAGCCTCCTGGCGCCTCTTAGGAACCTGATGATCAGATTATGCTTCCCTAAGGACTCACCGTCGACTGCGTCATGGTGTGCTGCTATGGCAGCAATGTACACCTTCAAGGTGGAAGGAGACAGCCTCCCTTCCAACCTCTCTTGCAGAAAGGAAAGCACTGATCTGACTGCGCACCTCTGGGGGTCTTCCTGATGGGAAGAACACCACTTAGCGAACAGACACCACTTAAAGGCATACAGGCGCCTCGTAGAGGGAGCCCTAGCCTGAGTGAATGTGCCTACCACCGCAGGTGGAAGACAGCTTAGGTCTTCCGCGTCCCGTCCAGGGGCCAGACATGGAGATTCCAGAGGTCTGGGCGCGGGTGCCGGATGGTGCCCCTTCCCTGAGAAAGAAGGGCCTTTCTCAGGGGAATTTGCCCGGGGGAGCTGTCACGAGGAGCGTGAGGTCCGAGCACCACGTCTGGGCGGGCCAGTAGGGTGCTTACCAGGACGACCTTCTCCTCGTCCTCCCTGACCTTGCACAGGGTCTGTGCGAGCAGGCTCACTGGGGGAAAACGCATATTTGCGAATGCCAGGGGACCAGCTGTGTGCCAGCGCGTCTATGCTGAGGAAGGCCTCGGTGAGGTTTGCGTACCAGAGCGGGCAGTGGGAGGATTCTTGGGAGGCGAACAGGTGCACCTGTGCCTGACTGAATTGACTCCAAATCAGCTGGACCACCTGAAGGTGGAGTCTCCACTCTCCCTTGAGGGTAACCTGTTGTTACGGCGCGTCCGCCGAAGTGTTGAGGTTGCCCGGGATGTGAGTGGCTTGCAGCGACTTGGTGCTGCTAACTCCGTTGGAGGAGACGGCGGGCGAGTTATGACATACAGCGGGAGCGCAGACCGCCTTGGCGGTTGACATATGCTACCGCTGCCGTGCTGTCTGTCCGAACTAGCACGTGCTTGCCCTGGATCAACGGCCGGAACCTCCGCAGGGCGAGCAGAATTGCCAGTAACTCGAGGCAGTTGATGTGCCAACACAGCTGCGGACCCGTCTAGAGGCCGGCGGCTGCGTGCCCGTTGCCAACAGCGCCCCAGCCCATTTTGGAGGCGTCTGTCGTGACCACGACGCGCCTGGAGACCAGTTCTAGCGGAACACCTGCTCGTGGAAACGAGAGGTCGGTCCAAGGGCTGAAAAGACGGTGACAGACCGACGTAATGGCCACGCGGTGTGTCCCGTGGCGCCATGCCCATCTCGGGACTCGAGTCTGGAGCCAGTGCTGAAGCGGCCTCATATGCATCAACCCGAGCGGGGTGGCCACCGCCGAGGACGCCATATGCCCCAGGAGCCTCTGAAAATGTTTCAGTTGAACCGCTGTTTTCTGTTTGAACGCCTTCAAACAGGCCAGCACCGACTGGGCGCGCTCGTTCGTAAGGTGCGCCGTCAAGGAGACTGAGTCCAATTCCAAACCGAGAAAAGAGATGCTCTGAACCGGGAGGAGCTTGCTCTTCTCCCAGCTGACCCGAAGCCCTAGTCGGCTGAGGTGTGAGAGCACCAGGTCCCTGTGTGCGCATAACCCGTCTCGAGAGTGAGCTAGGATTAGCCAGTCGTCGAGATAGTTGAGAATGCGAATGCCCACCTCCCTTAACGGGGCAAGGGCAGCCTCTGCAATCTTCGTAAAGACGCGAGGAGACAGGGACAGGCCGAAAGGGAGGACTTGTACCGATACGCCTGACCCTCGAATGCAAACCGCAGGAAGGGTCTGTGTCGAGGAAGGATCGAGACGTGAAAGTACGCATCCTTCGGGTCTACCGCCGCGAACCAATCTTGATGCCGGACGCTCGCTAGAATGCGTCTTTGCGTCAGCATCCTGAACAGGAGTCTGTGTAAGGCCCGGTTCAGTACTCGCAGGTCCAAGATTGGCCGCAACCCACCGCCTTTTTTCGGTACAATGAAGTAGGGGCTGTAAAACCCCCTCTTCATCTCGGCTGGAGGGACAGGTTCTATCGCGTTCTTCCGTAGGAGGGTAGCGATCTCCGCGCAAGGTAGCAGCGTTTCCATCTTTCACCAAGGTGAAGTGGACACCGCTGGACCTGGGCGGATGCCCAGCGAAGTGAATCGTGCAGCCGAGTCAGACGGTCCGGACCAGCCCTCGCGACGGACTGGAAAGCGCAAGCCATGCACCCGAGTTCCGCGCAAGGGGGACCAAAGGGACAACGTCATCGGATGTACCGGCGGGTGGGGCCTCGCGGCGGGGCGGAGCTTGAGGTGCCACACCACATCGTGGCCGTGCTGAGTCCGAGGACATCGAAGCACTTACCTGGCTCCTTGTGACCACCCCCGGAACAGCCTGGGACGGGGGAGGAAGAGGCCTGTCCTCATGACCCGTGGAGACTGTCACATCGGGGGCGGATTTGTGCCACAGCTGGGCGCTCAGGGCGGGAGACCACCGCTGGAGCGCCAACCTGCCAAATGGAGTGGTGGACGGTGGTCGTGATGCCAGCCGTACACACCGAATATGTGACCCAGGGAACAAGGAAACCACTCTTGCGGAGCTCTTGAGTACTGCAACCACTTGGGCATGCAGCACAATTAAATGCAAAAGGTAACAAAAAGAAGATCTGCTTACCAGCTCCAGAGCAGCGGGTTTCGTTGTCCCTGGGTCGCCCGTCTCAGGGTCGCTTCGAAGACCTCCGTGGGTTCTTCGGTGCCGGCTGTGAGACGGGTGGCGCCGGCTTCCTGCGGTGGGCTCCACGCCGGGGCCGGGCCGGAGGGGCGGGCTGCGGCGGAGCCGGTGCAGTCACCGCAGGGGGACGCCCTCGGCGATGAGTAGATGGGGGGATCTTGAGCCACGCCGGGGCAGGACAAGCCGGCTAACATCCATCTACTGCTCTACCATCGAGAACTGCTGGGCAAAGTCCTCGACAGTGTCGCCGAATAGGCCCGCCTGGAAAATGGGGGCAGCAAGGAATCGTGTCCTGTCGGCCTCACCCATCTCGACCAGGTTGAGCCAAAGGTGGCGCTCCTGGACCACTAGTGTGGCCATCGTCCGCCCGGGAGACCGCGCCGTGACCTCCGTCGCTCGGAGAGCGAGGTCGGTCGCCGAGCGCAGTTCCTGCATCAATCCCGGGGCGGAACTACCCTCGTGCAGTTCCTTTAGCGCCTTGGCGGACTTGCAGGAGAGCCATGGCGTGCAGGGCGGAGGCGGCTTGTCCAGCAGCGCCGTAGGCTTTGACCGTCAGAGACGACGTAAACCTACAGGCCTTGGACGGGGGCTTTGGGCACCCACGCCAGGTGGCGGTGCTCTGCGGGCATAGGTGCACCGCGAGCGCCTTTATCCACCAGGGGATTGCCGAATAACCCTTGGCCGCCCCACCATCGAGGGTAGTGAGAGCGGGGAAGCTGAAAAGATCGGGACCGGGCAGTAAAAGGTGCCTCCCGCGATCTTGTCAGCTCTTCATGCACTTCCGGGAAGAAAGGAACGGGGCGGGGCGTGGCTTTGAGTGGCGCCGCGAGCCCAGGAACCAATCACAGAGCCGCGAGGGTTCAGGGAAGAGCGGTGAAATCCGCTCTAACCGACGCTCGCGGCTGTCCGGGAAAGCATGTCATCATCTCCGCGTCAGCCTGTGACTGGGCGATCGACCCCGAAGGGAGGAGCCCAGCCGAGGCTTCCGACTGGACGAGCCCGCTCTCCGATGCTGCGCTCGAGAGCTCATCACTTTCGCGGGCTCCAAATAAGAGGTCGAACTCGCCGTGAGACGAGCCGGCGGACTCACCCGGAAGCCCGATCGGGGCAGACGAGCGTGCTGGGGAATGGGAGGTCCGCGGGGGGATACCCGGCGGAGGCGGTCCCATTGGGGTCCCCAAATCGCCCCCAGTGCTAGCCGCGCTGGCCTCAAACCCGTGGGTAAAAGGACCGAGGCGGGAGCCTCTGGGGTGGCTCGCTTCCTTACGAAGGCGAGCCGCGACCGCAACGTTGCCATGGACACATTCTCGCAATGAGAATGTGACCATCCACGAACGCTGTCTCCGCGTGAGCAGTGCCCAGACACGAAAGACAGTGATCGTGACCGTTAGAAGGTGAGAGATAACGAGCACAACCAGGAATAACACACAATCGGAAAAGCATCTTTAAAAAGACGCGTCTTTAAAAAGACATTCCGTGTGTGCGCTCTTTTAGAGAAATATATACTCTTTTAGAGGGGAAATATGCTCTTTCAGAAAATATACTCTCTAGTTTTTCTGCCGAAGCGCCCAGGGGCGTTCTCTGCAGTGCACCAGTGCAGAGGAGGGAGAAGCCGCTGAAATGCGCCGTCAGATCCAGCAGGTGAATGAACAGTAGTATTCAGCTCAATGAGCATGACCGTTCGGCTCCGAAGAGAAAATCTGAATGAGTGGTTGCATACCAGCTCCTTTTATACCCGTATGTTCGGGGGAGTGGCATGCAAATACCACTCGCCAATTTTCATTGGCCTTTTATCAAAGACCAGAGGTGTCTCGGGCTCCCAAGAGTGACCCCTAGTGTCACTACATCGACACCAACGTCGAGTGAGTGACAGATAGGGAACTAATACTAATAGAGATATAATGTCTTTGATTAGTCACTTTAACTAAGTTCTAAATGTGTTTTCTTTGTTAACATTTTGAATTTAGACCTGAATTGAATAAATTACTACATTGAACTGGCCCTGGGCTTTGTTTGTTAGTCAGAAACAGTTGGGCAGAAACAGGTTCTGGATGTTTTTGATTGTTTTAGAGGATGGTTGTAGCATAAGTTGGATTCAGACGACAGTGATGCAAGTGATAGAGAAACAGATGAAGATGCCGGTGAAGTGGACAAAGAAAACCAACAACCCACTGAACCCACTGACTGCCCAGATGATTATTATGAGGACATTGAGCTACAACCAAAGAAACCGACCATGCCCCGTGACCGGTATCGCTGGCTGAAAAGGGATTTTGTCAGTCCCAATACTGATTTTTCTGGTCCAGATGTCACGAATGGTGATATTTCCACCCACACACCACTGGAGTACTTCCAGAGGTTCGTGTCAGAAGACATGCTTCAGGCTCTGACACAAAACACAAATGAGTACAGCTTTCAAAAGACTGGAAGATCTTTTAACACCAATAAAAAAGAAATCGAGAAAGTGATTGGAATTTACTTGAAGATGGGCCTAGTTCAAATGTCTGGAGTCAGTATGTATTGGGAGACAGCCCTGAGGTACAACCAAGTTTCAGATGTGATATCATGCAACAGATTCCAAGAACTGCTGAGATCGTTACATTTTGTCAACAACTTGACAGTGCCAGAGACAGAAAAGACAGACAAACTGTGGAAACTAAGACCTTGGCTCGACTCATTCAGAGAGAAGTGTCTGCAATTTGTACCGGAAGAACACAACTCTGTGGATGAGATGATAATCCCTTTCAAGAGGAAATTCAGCGGCATAAAGCAGTATCTGTGAGGAAAGCCACACCTGTGGGGGTTCAAATTATGGGTGAGAAGTCGAATCTCTGGCATGGTCTGTGATTTTGAGGTGTACCAAGGCAGTGTCAATGGACATCGAGCCAAATCTGAACTTGGATTGTCAGGGGATGTTGTGATGAAGCTTGCTTCCATGCTTCCAGAAGGGCAGAACTACAAAATCTATGCAGACAACTATTTCACCTGCATCCCATTGGTAGTTCAGCTCCTTCGTCATGGAATTCATTATGTGGGAACAGCCAGACAGGTATGCCTACCCAACTGTAACCTTGCAAACGAGAAGAGCTTGAAGAAGAGTGGGAGAGGAAGCTTTGACTTCAGAGTCAAGGGGAACCACAACATCTGTGCTGTCAAATGGTTTGACAACAGGGCGGTGACACTTGTGTCATCCTTTGCTGGTCCAGAAAATTAAATGCTGGGACAAAGTCACCAAAACCTACACTGAAGTTGAGAGGCCTTACATTGTGGGAACTTAAAACAAATTCATGGGAGGTGTGGATTTATTGGATTCATTTGCTGCCAAATATAAGTTCCACATAAAATCGAAATGGTGGTACCTGTACATCTTCTGGCACACCATTATTCTCACTGTGATCAGCGCCTGGCTCCTCTACAAGCAAGACTGCAAAGCGCTCAAGATTTTGCCTAAGGAGATGCTGAACAGGAGACAGTTTCAGGCAGAACTAGCAGATTCTCTTATCCTGGTGAGAATGCATTTCTGCTATTTACTGTTTGTAATATGTTTAATATTTCACTGTTTATAACATATCTGACTTGTATCTTAATGTATTTTTGACATTTTAATTGATTCTGTTCTAATCCAATTCAGGTGAACACTCCAATTAAACCAAAGAGAGGGCGACCATCTTCAGCCGGTGGCAGCCCAGTTACACAGATGGTGACATCAAGGAGCCCTTTGAATGCTCACAAGAGACCGTCATCAGATGGGAGTGAACCAAACGGGACCCCAGCTAAGAGGCCATCTGCACACCCCCCGGTAGACGTGCGCAGGGACATGGTTGCACATTTACCAGTGAAGACAATAAGAGGACACTGCAGACTCTGCAATTTTGGCTACACCAATACTCTATGCCGCAAGTGCAATGTTCGTCTTTGTTTTTCGGAGGACAAGTACTGTCTTTGGGACTACCATACCTGAACTTTGGGACTACCATACCTGAACTTTGGGACTAAGTCTAAGTTCAGTTTTGTAAAAACATTTTTTCCTGTTTTCCTATATTTTTTATTAATAAATAACAATTCATAAAAAATATGACTGTTGTGTGATTATCATTCATGATATATACAGTTATGGGGCTACAAAAGCAATCAACTGTGCAAACGAACACTTAGTTGTTCTGTATATTTCTTCAGACAATGCAAGTACAAATACAGGATTTCTGCTTCCCTCCCTGACCACTGTTGTAATATTACAACGTGTCATTAAAAAATTACTAAAACATAAATACTTTTAAAAGAAACTTTTTTCTGCATCAGAGGCTGTCTTTGGGACTACCATACCTGAACTTTGGGACTACCATACCTGAACTTTGGGACTAAGTCTAAGTTCAGTTTTGTACAACAACATCTGAAAGGTACAAAAAAATTTTGCTCATTTATTTTAAAATTTGGCCTTCACAGGGTCTCTTAGAATATCTAAAGGCAAACATGACCAGTTAACTGGAGTAGGTTAGAATAGGAGGAAAACTTTGTCAATAATTTGTCCATTGGTCTGTGGAAGTCCAGATTTTAACCCCTTTAACCATTCTAAAATGTACTTGCCTTTATGAAAGTTTCCCATTGTTTTTTCCATTTTTTAACAGTGGCATTTGTAATGATAAAGCCATTGCCACATGTAAGACCATGGATGGCTCCACATTACTGTGGTTAGGTGAATACAGATTGTCTTTCTAAAAAAATCAACAATGGTATTTGTTATGAAAAACTAAGAGCCTAAACATGTTTAGAAACCTTTATCTACAACTTTCACAGTTAATAATTCCATAGAGTACAAAATGGATAATAAAATGGAGATGTAAGTTATATTAAACTCAGTCACTATTTACTTTCATTGCATTATTTTCCATGAATGGAACAATACATACATTTTTTTTTTTTTTTTTTTTTTTTTTTTTTTTATGGAAGAAAGTCCTAAGAGTTTGGATCAAGATAAAGGTGAATGATGACAGAATAATTAATAATAATAAAAATGAAGTCTTACAGATTCGCACTAATTAATTTAATATGCATCTATACCAGTTTCCAGTTAGTGTTACTGCAGTAAAAACATTTTAGTTTGGGTGATGATGAGTATTTAAAAAAAAAAACTTGTAATCGATGTTGATGCAGAGCGTTATCTCTTTACCTCATCAGTGATGTTTAATGTCAGGGCTGTCTAATAGTTTGAGAGGTTCTACTCCCTCCATATACAGATTTCTACTAGAATGTTATTTGTAGAATTCAAATGGGTCACATAAGTTTTGTGGTCTCTGTCGGCAACCGCAATATCGAAGCATGATATCTGTGCTGTCCCAGAGCTCTGGAGCACGCTGATGTGCACTGTGGCGGTTCGCACGAAACCACACCTCATTCTCCCCACTGAGATGTGCATGTCAGATATGAGAAGCATATTTACTGCTTATAAAACACTGGATGTGAGATGAATACAATTAACTTTGCTTCGGCTACGGCCACCAGCCAAAGTGGCCAGTAAGGGTGATGGAGTAACCCGCCACTGCCGATTTCTACCCGCATTTGGTGGGTGGGCGGGTGTTAATGTCAAGCCCTGGTCATGTGACCAATCGCAATGTGGTAAGTTTGGAAAACGTTATGGAAGTGGTAAAAATTATCATTGAATATTGGCTTTTTGTCTGTTCCTCATGCAAAGTTATTGTATGACTTCATAGCACTTGGGATATAGCGCACGAGTCATATGTACTATTTAATGATAATTTCATGATGCTTTTTTGTCCTTTTTGTAGCATAGCTTTAAAATTCTCCATCCACATTCCTTGTAAAAATCGTCACTAAGACACATGCACTATGTTCCAAGTCTTCTGAAACCATAAAATAGCTTTCTGTAAGATTTTTTTGAAAGATATTTTTTAATCTGGATGTTTGGTTGGAATGACCATGGGGTTAGTAAATGATGACAAAATTTTAATTTTTACTGAACTATTCCAATAAATTTTGATTGTTCTCAATTTATTTCTAAAAGTATACTTTTCCTCGGTTCAAAAACAGTATGATTAAACACTAGGTACTACTGCTTTATTACATAACATTCAGACCTAATGGCTTATACTAACCCCAGGCGCACACAGATGCACACACTCATGAATAGACAAATATAATTGGATTTCCTTACAAACAGATGCCTGCACACAAGACATGCTCCTATACATGCCATGCCTCAGACGTGTCGAACAATTTTTGTTATGAAGACATTCACTACACCTAATTCAAACGATGTTGCACTCTGTAATCTCACAGCACATGTCAGCCAGGTGGATGCTGGGTCATCGCCACCACCTCTACCACTGGAGAGTAATATGTAAGTGAGGAACAGAGTGCAAGTCAGACATAGAGCGCAGAGCTGGGCGTGACAACGGAGGGTGCTTGAACTGTGAAGGGAATTAATTACACGAAGGAGGCTCTGTTGCTATCTCTTAACTTCAACACCTGTGCATAAATCAGGCATGCCACCCGGTGTCTGCATTCATAGCAGACCGACAGCTCTGAAAAACAAAAGTGCTACTGTGGTCCCTCTGCCTTTACAGATCTTCCTCTTCCATCGCGGGTAATATAAATATGTGCCTCCAAACCCAGCAACAGGTTTGAGGTTTCATCATGCGCACTCAGAATAATTGAATAATTGTAACAAAATAATAGTCAGTTTTGACTATAGACTCAGTTATTTTAACCCTAATTTTAATGTTCTGTTGAGATGTACTGCATGTTCTTTATGTTTGAGATCAAATCTTTTTTTTAAACTGTTTAAATATTTTCTCCTATTCCAGTTTAATGTGCAGAGTCATCTGAAAGTAAAACATTCACAGGCTGATTTCCCAAAAAAAGTCCTTAAATTGTCATTTTAGCACTCAAGGGTCCTCACAAGTTTCTTCTTTGCACCCATAATGTTCCCTTCGGCAGTCCATGCTGCATATCCTCTTGACCAATCACAGTGCACTGGAGTTTCTTAGCGGAGAAAAAAACTATGGCAGAGAAGATAATATAGAGTGCGAATTTAGTATTGATCACGTTTTAATGTAATGTGTATAAATGGTTAAAAACATTGTTTTATTCTGTTTACCAGAGATGGAATTACTTGTGTTCAGTTTCTATTTAAAAGTTTTTCTTGGGAAAGTTTTACATTCATAAAAGAAAATAAATTAAAACTAAACCATTGTTAATGTTGTTTCAAAGAGAATTTTACAATAATATTCTGTACAACTGTATTAAGCAGAATAGCATCTCAGAATGCACAAAACGTCGAACCTTGAAGCAGATGGCCTACAAAAGCAGAAGACCACATCTGACAATTTATTAGGACCATAGTGTTAGTAATAATGTGTTCAGTGAGTGTAGAGATAGAAGTCTTGAAGTCTGTCCCAAATGCACTCTTTTATAACACATGCACCCTCATGAACTTGCTAACTAGTGCCCCATCGGTCTGCACTTGTTTACAAGTCGTAAGACACTGAACCGGGGCAGGCGTCTGGCGAACTGGATCGCTTAGCCGAGGTGACTCGTCCTGAAGAGTCACCGTGAGGGGCTGGAGAGCTCGAACCAGGTCTCCAGCCCCCCTGACAGCGGCACCAGGGGGACGACTGGACTTACCGTGCCCGGGCAGGGTGGTTCACGGCAAGGCAGAGCAGGCGCCCCACCTGGAAGACAGCCCAGGGGGGACGTGCTGATCCGCAAGCCTGCAACGGTGGCCTGTGACTTCCCGCGGGAGGATCTTTTTCTCTGAGGCCGGCCTGCGGGCTCTATTGGTACAGGAGCCAGTGCCGGCACCACAGAGGAACGGCTCTGGCGAGAAACAGACAGAGTGCGGGACCTCGGTGGCCTGAAGACAGCCGGGTCGCGCTGCGGCAGGATGTGTTTAATTGCCTCGGTCTGCTTTCTCATCGTCGAGGATTTCGCCCATCAGTTCTCAATGGTGAGAAAGCAGACCAGGGCAATTAAACACATCCTGCAGCGGCGTGACCCCGGCCACCTTCAGGCCACAGAGGTCCCGCACCCCGTCTGCTCACTCTCTTCACTAGCAGTCTCTTGCCTCTCTTCCTCATCTTCAACAGAGGACCTCTTTGGAACCGCAAAATCACTTTCCACATCTTCTTCCTCCAATGTAGGGTTATCTCCATCCATGTGAGTAACCTCTGACATTAATTCCTCTTCCTCTGCCATATGTTTGTCTGGTCAAGGCATGTCATTTTTGCAGGATCCCCTTTAAGTAAGATCTGTATGGTTTCTGCCCATAGTCATATTCAAACTCAGAGGACGCTTCTGAGGATGACACATCTTTGTTTATCAGTACTGGAACAGTTGTTTTGGGTCTCTTTTTACCAAGTCGATGGGTCTTTCTTCTGACAGAACTATCTACTACTTCCACCTATGGCAGTCTCACCAGGTGTCCTATGGGTAAAAGCTGATCCCTGTGAAACACTTTCACTCCTCCTTTTCCTGTTTCAGGTTGAACTTGGTAAACTGACAAGTTACAGAACTTTCTCCTGACTACATAAGGTATTGAACTCCACCTTGATTGAAGTTTATGTTTTCCCTTTAATCCTAGGTTTCTGATTAGCACACTATCCCCAGAGTCCAAGGCTTGGCATGCTACCCTTTGGTCGTAGGATTTTTTTTATTATGCTGGTGAACTTTGTCTGCCTCTTTGGATGCTAATCGGTAAGTGCATTTCAGATCTTCCATCATCTTGGTGATGTACTTTGAGTGTGTGATTTCATCCTCTCCATCAGTTGAGGTCCCAAAGCAGATGTCCACTGGTAGCCTAGCTTCTCTCCCAAACATCAGGAAATAAGGGGAATAACCAGTGGCATCACTTTTGGCACTGTTATACGCATGCATCAGATATGGTATCTGCTGGCTCCAGTTCCATTTTTTCTCAGCACTCAATGTTCCAAGCATGGTTAAAAGTATACGGTTGAACCTTTCAGGCTGTGGGTCACCCTGTGGGTGATATGGAGATGTTCTCGACTTTCAGATACCCAACAGCTTCAACAACTCTCTGATCAGTCAACTCTCAAAGTCGCGACTCTGGTCCGAGTGGATGCGTACTGGCAGCCCATAATGGATGAAATACTTTTCAACCAGGATTTTAATGACAGTGAGGGCTTTTTGGTTCTTACTGGAGATCTGTGATCTGTAATTACCAACACATTGCTGAGGCCTTTGGAGTCTGGTTCCATAGACAAAAAGTCAATACTAAATCCATTGGTCCACTACTCACTATCTGATGTAATGGAGCTGCTTTTTGACATGGACTTTTACGAGTGACACAGGCACCACAGTTTTTAACATACTCTTGGACATCAAGAGACATCTTGTTTCACCGCAGCCATCTGTCCTCTCATCTCCCTTGGATTTGCACACACTCTGCCCTGCCCCCATCACACCATTCAACCAGTCCTGGACTTCAGCAGCAGGTAAGTATATTAAATAATACAGATATGAAATATCATAAAATGAAATAATATGAATGAAATAAAATAAATGAACTTTTCTTTCTCATTACCCCAAATAACTTATATTTTACGCAGAGCTACACCCATCAATCAGAGAATCTTAGCATGAGAAAATTCATTGCATTTATTTATGTTTCATACCTGGGGTCTTTGAGAAACATATTACAATTTCAAACAACGGTTGCATTTCTTTATAAACCTTTCCAAAAATGTGTAATTATTTTAGCACATTTCAGTGTAAATGGTAAATCAAAGCTTGTGATTGCACAGAATGCCAACAGCTTCCTGCACTTCAAATTAGCAACTCACCTGCATAAAAAAGCAAAGTCAAGGCAATTAATCAAGAGTGGACAACTGCTCTGATCTGCCACAACAATGACGGTTAACTTGTGTTTATGTAACTAAAAGTTGTTTTTCTGCACTACTAAAGCAGTGAAAATGTTTACACCATTTATATATTCACTTATTCACTCTTTAAATTTCTTAGAACAGTCTTTTAGCAATGCTTTTGGTCAACTGCACAGCCTGCTAATGGATTCATTGAAAAGTAGGGTAACAGAGCACTGCGACTTTCTCTCTCGAGCTCCACCGAAGACTACAGTGTGCGGGCACATTAGCCGAATGAACAAACAACAGGACAGCCATGTCCACTGGGCTCTTAATGTGCTCAGAAACATTGTTTCTCACAATCATAATGACCCAGACGAGCTCACACTTTGCCAAAAACACATCTCAGTCTCTCTTACCCTCTGAATTAACATTTGAAAAGTCCTACATTAATGATCATGACAATGTGTTTTTATTCCTACGGCTGGTCAAAAAAGGTTAGTCCTAAAGACCCCATTAGAGGCCTGCAGCCCCATGGAGTGTTTTCTCTATCAGAGTGGCCCACTGGCAGGTTAATGCAGTGCGAGTGGAGCCCAGTGCCACCAGGATGGTCATAATTAAAGAAACGTTGCTTTAAACTCACCATGTTTTCGCCCTTTATGGCTGCCAGAAGAAGCTTGATTATCTTTTCTCTGACACCCTGCAGGAATAACATCTGCAGCCTGCTGATACAATGCTCATTATTATAAAGCTGGACTTCCAGTGGTCTGCAACATGATTCTAAAGCTCTGAGCCAGGCCCTTGTCAAGATAGCTAATGACAACGCCGCCCAGATGCGCCATGCCCATACAAACAGATTTTTGAGCCAAGCTGATTTTGAATGCAATTTCCTAAACAGTTATCATTGTTGGTAATTAAGTTACACAATTGTTGAAGGTAAAAGTGTTTACAACCGTTTACTGCGGCAGAAACTCACATATCTAAATTTGGTCCAGAGTCACACCTGCAGATCATTTGCTTTAAATTGAAAATTCCATCATAATCTGCCCACTCTCATGTCGTTCCAAACTCATTTTACTTGTTTCAGTGGAACACACACACAAAAAGCTGTTTTATCAAAATATCAAAACTGATCCTTTTCATACACTGTGAAAAAAGTTTTCATCATTATGTGCTTTCAGCATCTGTGTTTTCATCTATTTAACTTGTCACAAACTTGATTTTCTTGTTTAAACTTTACAATAAGGTTCCATTCGTTAACATTAGTCAGTGCATTAGGTATCATGAACAAACAATTAACAATATATACAGTATATTTACAGCATTTATTAATTTTAGTTAATAAAAATACAATTGTTCACTTTTAGTTCATGTTAGTGCATTAACTAATGTTAACATATACAACTTTTGATTTAAAAAATGTATTATATTTTGAAATAAACATTAACCAAGATGTTTCATTGTTTGTTCATGTTAACTAATGTTACTAACAAATGGAACCTTTTTGTAAAATGTTACCATTTTCTTAATTAATCATTTAATTTAAAGTGGTCAAAAACGTGCAATGACCTTTTCACTTTGGCACCACTTTGATTTTACTTAAAAAATTAAGTTAGCAAATAAAGTTTACATTTTTAGTTCTTTGTTTGTTTGTTTTTTATTTTGTGTACAAACAAAATGCAAGTCGACATGTACCCTGAAATTGCCCCCTTTCTGCCAAATTACTGACAAGTGCTATCTTCCAACAGTCATTTTTGCATCAATTCAAATGTGTTCAATTGTTCCTTTGGTGTGACTGTCTGATGTGAGCAATTTTCGAATCATAGGTTCTGGTCCCATTGAAACCAGGAAGCAATTGTGTTCAGAGGTTGCATCTTCACACTAAAATGAGATTTTTACTCCACTGATGTTAGGTTTAGGGTTGGGGTTTGGGTTAGAAGGTATAATACAATATACATTTTTATATTACATTATATATAACTAAAAACAACATTTGAACCGGGGTCCCATTGATTGCTATAATTAAAAATTTGGTCATGTGTCATCTTGCTTTGAACACCAAGCAAGCCAGGACAGTAAAAAAAAAAAAAGAAAAAAAAAAAAGAATAAGTGAATGGTCCATCAAACACCAACATTTTGAAGCCAACAAATGAGAAGATAAATTCATGCCAAGACTTTGGCGTTTTTGAAATGGAGACATTCATCAATTTGAATGTGGCTGTGGCACATTTGTACATTTAAAAATAACACATCCATCCAAAACAAAAGGTATTCTAAAAAGAACAATGGAAAAAATGAAACCAACTTAAGGAAAACCAATAAACCCGAATTCCTGATCCTGAGTGGCATGTCTGTGATATCGCCAAAAGTGTTTGCACTGTGTCTACTACCATGATTGACAGATGGTCCAACAAAGGCACGTCCACTGGATGCCAAAATTAAACACACCTAATAGCATTGTGCAGTGGAGCAAGGGAATTCAAATGGAATTCTAATGCAGGCTTTTGCATTTTCATGCTTTTCCTGCTCCATATTGTGGCCCTAATGTCAACATAGCCCAAATTCAAGAAGCAGAGAGTGTGCAGAATAAACCAGCACAAAGGAGGATAAAAGAACTGGTTGTAGCAGCCCTAGCAGCAGTAGAAGCACACGGCCTTATCTGACAGAGGCTGCCGACAGGTAAGAAGGGGTCTGATCATCTTTGCCCATGGCCAGTGTCAGGGCTCAGGGGACAGAGGAGGCTGAAGGACAGATGTGTTTTTCTAGAATGCTAAACATCGACCATGCTCTTATTGTGGCTTACCTGCTGAGCTCAACCAAATCCCCTGGAGTTGAAACATTGTTCTGAGTGCACCATCTTTAAAGACATCAGGACAGACATCTCTTGCGGGAACAGAGCCCAGTAAAAGCAGAGGTTCAAGGGTTAAGACTTATTCTGACATTTGTTTCGGAGGTCATTCCATCCCGGCATGGATCAGTGTTCTCCCTCCCTTCAATTTTCACATGAGCCAGACCCAAAAGCAAACACAGCCAGAGGGTTATTACTTTGCTCTGCCAGTTGGTAACAGGTTTTTGGACACCACAGCAGAGTGCACAGGGAAATTATTCCCCTATATCTATCCAAATACCCTTGGGACCCTTCTAGCCATCCACAATGTCTTGACCTGTGAAGCAAAAGCAATTAGGCTGCATTGTGCATAGATGTCATAACAGGGAGGCATCATCAAACTAGTGTTTATCTTGGTGCCCATTTAAGTATCTGCAGATAAACTGACCTAAAGGACATGTAAATTGAATGTGTATCTGTGGAGAGCTTATTTTATGACCACAACATATCATGGAGTCTTGCAGTCTGATCCACATCAGTTGTCCAAGTAAATCAAACGAAAACATCTCTTTATATATTTATAACTTCTAAATAAAGTAATTACTCTTGTTGACATTACGGTTATTGGATGTCTCTGTTGGGTGGCACGTTGCTTTGGTGCTCTGAGACAACGAAAATTGTACTGTGCACCTTGACTGCAGAGCTTTTGAGAATAGATCTTTAAGTTTGTAAAAAGAAGAAAATTAAAAATACATTTATGCTAATATAGTCAGTAAGGAATTATGGTTTTCATTTGTATAGAACTGTCCACTGACAAACAGAAAAGGTATTTAAATGAATAATAATAATAATAATAATAATAATAATAATAAAATGAACAGATGAAAATAAAAGCTGTACAATTAAGATACCACTTAGTTCTCTGCCTGAATCAAGGACATATAATCAAAGTTTTGTCAGACATTATTAGGTTTTATGACTTTCCCATAATTGTAACCAATATCAATCAAAATGTTCCTGTATCATGACATTGTTACAAAAATTTTCATTTGGAAGTAGAACTGTCCACTGACATACAGAAAAAGGGATTTAAATGAATTCAAACAAATGAACAGATAAAAATGAGAGCTGCACAATTAAGATAATTATTTCTCCACCTGTATCAATTAGGCTTTATTAGGCTTTACGACTTCCCCGTAATCTCAACCAATATTAATCAAAATGTTCTTGTATCATGACATTGTTATGCACTTTTCTAAATAGACACGCCATGAAGCCATTATTTTGCCAAATTGCCTCACATCAGTCTTTCAACCACTGACCATAATCTCCCTCAGAAGTGCTACACAGAGTGCTCATATTTTCTCTTTAGTGGGCCATAACTGCATGCTCATATTCAGGCAAAGTTTATAAAATCAAATGTTTCAGCATCTGCCCTCCTGAATAACAACAACAACAAAAAAAACTGCTTAAACAAACCTAAGGTGGTTTGCTGGTTTTAGCTGGTTTACGCCGATTTAGTTAGTCTTTAGTTAGTTGGTCTTCAGCTCTTCTAACTGGTCAACAAGCTGGTGTCATCTCAGGGTTCATCTTTTATTCATTTATTTGTAAAAAATGATATATCAATTATCAATGTAAATTCACATTTAAGGTCCATTTGATGTTTACATAGTTTTCAGGTTAAACCCAGACAGAAATCTGATGTATCGCAATATATGCAAAACACATGTATTATGAATGGTTTCCTCTGATATAAAAAAATCACATACTTGCACATACTGTATATGCAATAACATACAGTACATTTCAAAATACTACAAAAAATTCTGTTTTCATTTTTGTTACATATATTTTCCCATATCCATGTGGAATTTTAACATGTAGCCTACATACATATTTCCAAATATGAAATATGTAGTTCGTATGTTGATGGTCATATATCAGATTTCTGCATGGGAAGAATATATACATCTTTATCTTACACTGCTAATAAGCATATAATACGTATATTTTTTATGTCAGTATTAACAAACAGACTATACCCAAAGTCAAGTCAAAGACTCGTGAAGCTATTACATTACATTTATATTTATTTATAATTATCATAAGTAAAGTTTATTATTATTATTTTTTTACATTGTTTCAAAAACAAAAATACCTACAATAATACTACAACAAGCATGTTTCATGTATCTTTTATCTGTTTGCCTATTAATTTCTGTAGTCACTTTATTTTAGAATCAGTTATCTACTAATGATGACATTATGACACAGAGCTGTACCTTTAAGAATGAGTGCTCACCAAACACTGGCTGGACCACACATCATTTAATGCTTTAAGACATTTGAAGTTCATTTTGATTTGAAAGTGACCAAAAGTGGTGATGTCCGAGTCAGTTCGAATGTTTTGAGGAACCACTGCCTCCCTTGCCACCTCCGAGACAACGGGATTGCCAAAGCCCCTCTAAAACCATCAAAACAGACAGCATATCCAGCTTGGGAGACCAGCTAATCACCATAGGCTGGTTTTAGATTTATTTCTAGTTTGCAGGGTGAACAAGGGAATTTGTTTTGAAATTTATGGTTAAATGTATGAGTGCAAAGCATTGGCTGCTAATTATGGCACACCTTTGCAAACTGTTCTGTAAACAAAAAGCATGAAATAATGGGGTGCCATGAGATCACAGTAGCATGCATCATTAGACAAAGGGAGCAGAGAAAAGTACATCTGATGTAAATATGGAGGTTTATGGGTAATTAATGTAAATGTTCACCACCAGTGTTTCCTATGCTTAACAACAGAATATAAAATTATACACTGTACCGCAAGAAAGAGCAAAATTTTACCTGGCTTTGTTTTTCACGTAAGATGTATTCCCTGTATCCTTGCACATAATCAAATCAGCTGAATAATTTAAGTCTTGCTTAAAGTTTTGCTAAATTTAGTGCATGAGAATGCATTTTTTTAAAGGTTAAGTGTGTAATTTTCTGGATGTTAAAATACTTTCTCATATTCCAGCTTAGCAAAGAAAGCTATGTAAGCCATTTGTGAGTTAATTTACCCAGAAAATTGTAAACTCTGTAGCTTTGTGGGGCTTTCAAAACATTGTTTTTTATTTATTTATTTATTTTAAACAATCCAACCAGCCTGAAATAGCAACATTGGCTGAAGCAATGCAGTACGTTTGGGGCTGCACCCCATCTGTTTGACCGACAAATGGGAAAACATTTATTTAATAAACACACACTTCACATTCATTCGGTCCATTCCAGATGTTATTGCTGAGTTTTGCCAAATTATAAATTAAAATGTATTACAGAAAGTGACATCAAAGTTGTATATATATATATTTATATTTATATAGGTTTGTATAGTTAGTAATAGCGGCTTTGCTGGAACTATGTTCTCCTGTTTAATTAGATATCTGGTCAACAGCTTCATAATCTCCATAATATGTTTTCACTGTCTCTCAGTAAACACCAAATCTCTTCTAAGAAAACTGTTAAATAAACTTCTCATTATCTCCAATGCCTTAAATATGCATTATCTAGTCTACATTCAGTAACAGCTTGCCCAGACTCTGTAATGTAGACAGAAAAGTTGACCTGGGTTTCCGCAACGCTGACGGTTTGAATTGTAACATTATTAGACGCTCAGGAGGGAACAAGCATGTGTAATGCTAGAGGGTTCTGAATTCTGCTCTGCCTACTGCCAAAGCAGCACAGAATGAACCCTTGACACTAAAATAATCTTCAACTATGACTCTGGTTGTTTATTGTGTACCTGTGTCCTTTAGCAGATACAGGGTTATGCTCAACTCAAAAAGCGTGTCTGCTTTTCTTTTTTTTTTTTTTTAATTAGCATCAAAAAAAAAAAAAAAAAAAAAAGTCTGAGCAGTAAACAGGTCAAATGTGTGTCAAAAATATTTTCAAGAAACAATTCTTAGAAAGGTAGAGGTCAGGTATACTAAAATATAAATTTGAACGGGATCATAGCTGCATGGGGAGTAAATTTAAATATCTTTACTTCATGTGAAGACAACACTCACAAGGGAATTTTATTAATAGAGTTTTGAAAACTGAGATGGCAAAAATACAATAAGCAGCACTTGAGAAACAGACAGCTGGCACAAATGTGATTTGTGAAAAAGATAACAAAAATTTCTTGACAAGCTCAGTTCCCTATCTGTCACTCACTCGACGTTGTGTCAATGTAGTGACACTAGGGGTCACTCATGGGAGCCCCAAACACCTCTGATCTTTGAGAAAAGGGAATTTGCATGCCACTCCCCTGGACATATGGTTATAAAAGGAGCTGGCTCTCAACCACTCATTCAGATTTTCTCTTCGGAGCTGAGCGGTTGTATTTCAGCGAGCTGAATTCCTCCACCGATCCATTCACCTCTACAAAAGCTGTTGGATTTACGTCGCATTACAGCGGCTTCTCCCCCTCTTGCACCAGTGGAGTGCAGAGAACGCCACTGGGCGCTTCAGCAGACTAAAAGAGTATATTCTTCCTTCTAAAAGAGTGGCACTCATGGAGAGTGTCTTTTTAAAGATGCCTTTCCGTTTGTGTTTAATTCCTCGTTGCGGTCATTACCTCTCAGCTTCTGACAGCCACGATCGCTGTCTTACGTGCTTGGGCGTTGCCCATGTGGAGACAGCATTCGTGGACGGGTCATGTCCTCACTGCGAGAACATGACCATGGCAACGTTGCAGTTGTGGCTTTCTTTCATCAGAGGGGCTCCGCCACCTTGGTCCTTCTACCTATGGGTATAAGGCTGTGTTGGTTAGCACTGGGGGTGATTTGGAGACCCCAATGGGAGCCGCTCCGCCGGGTAAACCCCCACGGACCTCCCATTTCCCAGTACGCTCATTCGCCCTGGTCGAGTTCTGGGATGAGTCCGCCGGCTCATCGCAGCATCGGAGATGAGCTGTCGATCGCAGCATCGGAGAGCGGGCTCATCCAGTCTGATGCTGAAGACTTTGCTGACGCGGAGCTGGCCTTGCTTGGACATGATTGCCCAGCTCGGCTGCGAGCGTCGGGCTGGAGTGGAACCCTCCACTCCCCCCTGAACCCTCGCGGCTTGACGATTGGTTCCTGGGCCCAGAACGCCACTCACGGCCATGCCCCGCCCCGGTCCCTTTCTTCCCTGAGGTACATGAGGAGCTTATGAGGTCGTGGCGGGCACCTCTCGCTGCCCAGACCCGGTCTCTCAGCTCCTCCGCTCTCACTACCCTCGATGGTGGGGCTGCCAGGGGGTACTGGGCAATTCCCCAGGTGGATAAAGCTCCCGTCCAGGGCCTGTAGGTTTACGTCATCTCTGGCGGCAAAGGCCTATGGTGCCGCTCGACAGGCAGCCTCCGCCCTGCACACCATGGCTCTCCTGCAAGTTCACCAAGCCAATGCACTAAAAGAACTGCACGAGGGTAGTTCTGAACTGGGATTGATGCAGGAGCTGTGTTCGGCGACTGATCTCGCTCTCTGGGCAACGAAGGTCACGGCGCAGACTCTCGAGCAGGCGATGTCCACCCTCGTGGTCCAGGAACGCCACCTTTGGCTCAACCTGGTCGAGATGAGGGAGGCTGACAAGTCACGGTTCCTATTGGCCTATTCAACAACACCGTCAAGGACTTTGCCCAGCAGTTCTCGGCGGTTAAGAAGCAGACGGAGGCTATTCAGCACATCCTGCCCAGGCGCGGATAAAGATCCCGCACCCCGTCTGCTCATCGCCAAGGGCGTCCCCCTGCGGCAACAACACCGGCTCTGCCGCAACCCGCCCCGGCGGCCTGGCCCTGGCGTGGAGCCACCCGAAGGAAGCAGACACCACCCATCACACAGCCTGCCGCCAAGAACCTGAGGAAGGCTTTGAAGTGCCCCTGAGACAGGCGACCCAGGGACTTGGAGACCCACTGCATTGGAGGTGGTAAACAGACCACTCCATCCCCTGGTGGAGGGCCGGGAGGAGAATCTTTTGTTTCCTTTTCTGTTGATTTTGCCGCATGCTCAGAGGGCTGCAGTACCCACATTGTCAAGAAAAGAATGGTTTCCTCATTCCCTGGGTCACACACCCGGTGCTCACGGCCGTCGTTATCACGACTGCCAGACACCGCACCTTTACGGCAGGCATGGAACCCCGGAGGTGGGCCCCCTGCCCCGGCGCCCCCAGCTGTGGCACAAACGCACCCACACCAGGGCGGTTTTGACGGACTACGAAGACGATTTCCCTCCTCCCTCCTCCCTGACCGGTCCTGTGGTGAGTATCCAGAGCCAGGTAAGTGCTTCGACATCCCCAGGCTCAGCACGGCCATGAGTTCGGGGCTCGAGCCCCCTCAACATGGCACCTCAGGCTCCGCCCTGCCGCGAGGCCCCACCCGCTGGCACGTCCGACGCGATTGTCCCCTTGGTCCCCCTCACCCGTAGTTTGAAGGCATGGCGTGCGCTCTCCAACCCATCGCGATGGCTGACCAGGACCGTCTGACTCGGCTATGCGATTCAGTTTGCCAGGCCTCCGCCCAGGTCTGCGGAAGGATAGAGATAGAGACTGTCCCTCCAGCTGAGATGAAGAAGGGGTTCTACAGCCCCTACTTCATCATACCGAAGAAAAGCGGTGGGTTGAGGCCAATTTTGGACCTGCAAGTACTGAGCTGGGCCTTGTACAGACTCCCGTTCAAGATGCTGACGCAGAAACACATTTTAGCAAGCGTTCGGCATCAATATTGGTTTGCGGCAGTAGACCTGAAGGATGCGTACTTCCACATCTCGGTTTTACCTCGACACAGGCCCATCCAGGTGGTCCTTGTCACCTTGCATCTTCACGAAGGTCACAGAGGCAGCCCTTGCCCTTTCCTAAGGGAAGTGGGCATCTGCATCCTCAACTACATCGATGACTGGATAATCCTTGCTCACTCTTGGGATTTGTTGTGTGTGCACAGGGACCTGGTGCTCAGGCACCTCAGCCGGCTGGGGCTTTGGGTCAACTGGGAAAAGAGCAAGCTCTCCCTGGTTCAGAGCATCTCTTTCCTTGGGTTGGAGTTAGACTTAGTCTCGATGATGGCGTACCTCACGAGTGAGTGCGCGCAGTCGGTGCTGAACTACCTGAAATCATTCAGGTGGAGAACGGCGGTCACACAGAAGCAATTTCAGAGGCTCATGGTATCCTTGGCGGTGGTCACGCCACTCGGGCTGATGCATATGAGACCGCTTCAGCACTAGCTTCAGACTTGAGTCCCGAGATGGGCATGGCACCATGGGGCACATCGCGTGGGCATCACGCCGATCTGTTGCCGCTTGTTCAGCCCTTGGACAGACCTGGCATTTCTATGGGCAGGTGTTCCCCTAGAGCAGGTCTCCAAGCGAGTCATCGTCACAACGGGCATGCAGCCGCCGGCTCCTGGACAGGGCCACGACTGCATTGGCACATCAACTGCCTCGAGTTGCAGACAGTGTTGCTCGCCCTGCAGAGGCTTCGGCCGTTGATCCAGGACAAGCACGTGTTGGTCCGGATGGACAGCACAGCGACAGTAGCATACAACTGCCAAGGCGGCTTGCGCTCTCGTCGCATGTTGCAACTTGCCCGCCGTCTCCTCCTCTGGAGTCAGCAGCGACTCAAGTCATTGCGAGCCACTCACATCCCGGGCGGACGCGCTGTCACAGCAGGTCATGCTCAGGGGAGAGTGGAGACTCCACCCCCAGGTGGTCCAGCTGATTTGGAGTCGATTCGGTCAAGCTCAGGTAGACCTGTTCGCTTACCGGGAATCCTCACACTACCCGCTCTGGTACGCCCTGACACTCCTCGTGACAGCCCCCCCCAGAATTCCATCTGGCACCCATGACCAGACCTCTGGAACCTCCACGTCTGGCCCTTGGATGGGATGCGGAAGACCTAAGTGGCCTACCACCCGCGGTGGTAGACACGATCACTCAGACTAGGGCTCCCTCTATGAGGTGCCTGTATGCCTTGAAGTGCCGTCTGTTCGCTAAGTGGTGCTCTTCTCGATGCGACCCCAGAGATGTGCAGTTGGGTCGGTGCTTTCCTTCCTGCAGGAGAGGCTGGAGGGGCAGCTGTCCACCTCCACCTTGAAGGTGTACGTGGCCACTATAGCGGCCACGTACAGTTGACGCAGTCGACGGTAAGTCTCTCGGGAAGCACGACCTGATCATCAGGTTCCTTAGAGGTGCGAGGAGGCTGAACCCTCCCAGACCGCGCCTCATTCCCTCATGGAATCTCTCCATGGTCCTACAGGGCCTGCGGGGAGCTGATTTCCCAGTCAGTCTTGACTGCACTCACGTCCATCAAGAGGGTAGGGGACCTGCAGGCGTTCTCTGTCAGCGACACATGCCTGGAGTTCGGTCCGGGATACTCTCAAGTGGTCCTGAGACCCCGACCGGGCTATGTGCCTAAGGTTCCCACAACCCCATTTCGAGATCAGGTGGTGAATCTGCAAGCACTGCCCCAGGAGGAGGCAGACCCAGCCTCGTCGTTGCTGTGTCCAATGTGCGCTTTGTGCATCTATTTGGACCACACACAGAGCTTTAGATGCTCTGAGCAGCTTTTTGTCTGCTTTGGATGACAGCGGAAAGGGAGCGCTGTCTCCAAACAGAGGATTGCCCACTGGGTCATTGACGCCATCACCTTGGCATATCACAACCAGGACATGTCACCCCCCTTGGGGCTATGAGCACACTCTACCAGGAGTGTGGCAGCCTCCTTGGCCCTGACTAATGGCGCCTCTTTAGCAGACATCTGCAGAGCAGCAGGCTGGGCAATACCCAATACCTTCGCGAGGTTCTACAATCTCCGGGTTGAGCTGGTTTCATCCCATGCATTGTCAGGTACGAACAGGTAAGTGTACGGGACAACTGGCCAGGTGCACGGCTTGCACATAGCGCTTTTACCCCCCAGCCATGTTCACGAAGTCGTGGACCCTGGATGTCCTTCCTCCTTAGCCCTGTGGCAGGCGAGTTGGCGGAGAAACTCGATGCCGGCCCAGCAAGTGTGCTAATAGGCCCTGTGCTGTGGTAGGTTCTCCACATGCGCCGGTTGCCTATATGTAACCCCGTGTGATGTATCTTCCGCAAGACGGTTTCCCCGTTGGTAAACCCGCGTCTTCCTTGGGCAGAGTTCCCTCTGCCACCATTCGCCATGTTGTAGAGCTCCTCCCCTCTGGGTAGGACCTACCATGGGGACTTCTCCACGTGTGACACTGCAGACAAGCTCGGTAAGACCATGTGATGTATTTCCACACAGTTACCTGCCCTTTGGGTAGGGTGTGGTCTCCGCGGTGTCTTCCCCTTAGGAAGGGACACCTCCCTGACACAGACACTTAATGGCCCCCAGCTGAACAAGATTTCCATTCTTTTTTGGGGAGAAAAAAAGAGAAGAGGCCACGGCTGGGGCAGCCTGTCCCCATTCTTGTGCAGTCGACTTGTCCCCGAGGTGCAGAGGACTGTACAACTCTTGTAGGAGCACTGGGGGAGGTTACGTGATGGCCAGGTGCGCTGGCTACGAGGCATGAAATGGAGCTCCAAGAGTGACCCCTAGTGTCACTACATAGACACAATGTCTTGTTCCCTCCATCAGGGAATGGAGGTTACGAAAGTAACCAAGACATTTTCTGTCCTGTGTATTTCCTTTTGAAACAGGATGTTTGGGCAGGACATATCAAAGGGTTTGTCTTTTTTTTAAAAACAAACAAAAAACAGGCTTTATTGACATGGCAGGAACACATGAACCTTGATTTGGTTCTAGCTGGTTGGTTGCAAGGGGAGGTGACATTCTCATCTTAGAGAGCATATCATTGGACAAAAATCTGTGTAGTGCAACTTGAGTCATCAATATTTACACTAGCATGGGGGGTTTCAAACATTTTGATGCAAATAAGATGATCCCTTTGCAAGGGACCCCCTCCCTAAAAATATGAAGGCAGCTTTATACAACACATTCACTTAGCACTTTATTATGAACACTATGGTCCTAATAAAGTGCCCGACGTGGTCTTCTGCTGTTGTAGCCCATCTGCCTCAAGGTTCGACATGTTGTGCATTCTGAGATGCTATTCTGCTCACTACAATTTTACAGAGTGGTTATCTGAGTTACCATAGCCTTTCTGTCAGCTCAAACCAGTCTGGCCATTCTCCATTGACCTCTTGCATCAACAAGGCGTTATCGTCCACAGGACTGCCACTCACTGGATGTTTTTTTGTTTTTGGCACCATTCTGTGTAAACACTAGAGACAGTTGTGTGTGAATATCCCAGGAGGTCAGCAGTTACAGAAATACTCAAACCAGCCCATCTGCCACCAACAATCATGCCACAGTCAAAATAATTGAGATCACATTTTTCCCCATTCTGATGGTTGATGTGAACATTAACTGAAGCTCCTGACCCGTATCTGCATGATTTTATGCATTGTACTGCTGCCACACGATTGGCTGATTAGAAAATCACATGAATAAGTAGGTGGACAGGTTTTCCTAATAAATTGCTCAGTGAGTATATTTTCATGTAGAAAAACTCATTTACTCTATGTGATAAAAGTAGTAAGCAAGAAACATGGAGTTTGCAAAATTAAATAATTAGCTTTTATATTGTTATTGTGCTTAATCCAAAAGTGATTAAAATGACTGAAATATTATATGGGAAATATTTACACCCCCCCCCCAGCACCCCTTTGCGGCACCCTGGGTAGCCTCTGCATATTAATGGTTCAATTCTATTAGACATGACCTACCACAAAACACAAATTTTGATCTCATTGGGTCTTTAATGCATACAATTGAAGGCAAAGTAGGAATGTAGAGAAACTGAGAAGAAATGGCAGGTAGCTATCATTCTGACCAATGTCTCTGCAATTTCAGCCAGCAAGAATTCCAGCAGTCTTGAATATTAGGATAGCTCAGAAACAGTCACACAGTACCAGCACTTCATCATGGATAGGGCGCCAATTTGCCTACGGATGATCTTCTCGGCTAGCCTCACATTAACAACTTAAATCCAAATACTCTTTTGGTCTTGGCTCAGTGAGTTATGAAAGTGTAAAATAGTGCTGAAAAACACAGAGTGTTTACCCAGGCGTGGGCCCAGGCGTGAGAGCACTGAAAGGGACAGAGCAGTAAATCTGAGGTTAAAAGTTTGCAAGATGAGAGGCTACAATTAAAGCTCCCTGATTACTTATGAAACCTTCACTAAACCTCTAGCTTCGTATAAAGCCGTGAACTCACAACACACACACACATTTAGAACATTTAGAGAATCTGAGTGCCTCGTGTTGCTTTCCAGATCTGAATTCAAGGACTGTTTGTCCTGATCGATTGGCTTAACTTTTCTGATTGAAGCCACTGAAGTTATCAAAGAGGAGGTTGATTAGCAAGCTTATGCAAGGTGATGACACAGCACAAAGTGCCTCACACAGTAAATTTCTCTCTTTCTAATCTGATCGAGAACTTCTCAACAAGCTCGGCATCTCTTACACTCAGAGTTGTGCACCATTCAGAATTGAATTGAGAATGCTGATTTAAATTCCAATTCAGTTCCTGAATTTAAATTGAGGTAGAAAACTAGGAGAAGAATTGTATGAGGTAGAATTTCTAAAATGGATTGAAAATAATTAGATTCTAATTAGACCTTTTCCGCATTAATCGCCTATAAAGTTGTCATCATTCACAACATATGAGGTATTGCCAGAAACATTAGATGATATTCATTATCAATGTTTGAAATGCCACCTAGAGAGATCTGTATTTAATTTATGTATATATTTAATTATATTAAATACATTAAATTTTATATAAATGCTAAATAAATGCAAAGAATGCTAAATAAATATTTGTCTGAAAACAATATTTGGGAATTTTTGGTGCAGAATAGTAAAATAGCAACTGTGTCAGAATGTGCATTTGCTTTCAGATGATAAACGCCAGAATTTCTGTTTTGTTTTCCATCCATTCAGAAGCAGTGGGAAAGGTGCAAAACAGGGTAAATTTGAGAGAACAGTTATTTAAATATGAAAATAAAAATGTGGAGCCGCATGGCCGTGTCCCTGTAGATAAAGTATCACACTTACAACCATGAGCATACTGATGGAAATGGCCTGGGGTTAATGAATATCGACACAGAATAATCTTTGCAGCCAGGTTGCAGGTGCAGTCTCCCAGTCACATTTAACTCTCTGGATCTGACAAGAACTGATGAAAGTCAGACTCGGTATCAAAACCTGATGTCACACAGCCTCTTAAGGATTCATTCCTGACTGAGGTGTTTTAACACTAATCTTCTTTCCAAGAGAAAATCTGAACCCCAAAAAGTTATTTGCCTTTTGTTTTCTTGATTGTTTCATAATGTGAAAATCCTCAACAAAGGATACCTCAACAAATCTAAGCAAGCACATTGGGGAAATTAGTAAATTAAGAAAACATCCTGTGCTAAAGTATTGCTCACAAAATAATGGCCTCGGTAGACCAATTACAATATGCACAAATGTCAAAGCGAATTGTACACAAAACAAAGTATGCAATCAATTTAGCCAACCAAAGCCTTAAACAAGTCCATTATATTGGCAGAAAAGATGGAGGCCTCATTAGATATGGCTAAACATGTGCTATTTGCATTGTTAATGCTCCTTGTAGCAATAAGACATGTTGATTAAATCTATCTGCACATTGGTGTAGGCTAATAAAACCAAAACACAAGCATAAATAAGCCAAAATAATTGAGAAAACTAAGCAGAGTGGCTGGAGAGGAGATCAGTTCTAATGCTAGTCTTTTTTGAAGACTATTCAAATGCGTTCACTTCTGTTGTGGAATACAAGTTTAAAAAAATGTTGTTAACAACAAGCAGAGGTGTATAGTAATGAAGTACAAATACTTCGATACTGTACTTAAATACAGTTTATTTTATATTTGTACTTTACTTGAGTATAAATATTTCTTTGGACTTTTACTGTCACTTTACTACATTTTGAAAAGAAAATTGATACTTTTACTCCGATAAATTTCTCCAGACCCTTTCCTTACTTTTGTGACTGATCACCTAAAAAAATAAAATAAAAACAAATAACAGCTGTATGTGCAGAAATGCATGCAGATCGGCGATAGTGATGTGTGATTCGTTGAAAGAATCATTTGAGTCGAATCTTTTAAATTTGATTCCTTTGAACTGAACAAAAAGATTCAAAAAGCGGTCTGAATGATTTGTTTTGTGAATCATGAATCTGAATCAAAATCACAAGCGAAGCGCGCGCCAGATTACGTGTTCCGTCATCTGTGTCCTCTGGGGAAGACAAGATACTGCTCATGTGAGCAAAAACATTTTTAAGTTTAGGCTTAAACATTATGAAAGCTGTGAAATAATGAAGTTTTGTGCGATCAGTCTACCGCCTTTCCAGGAGACCTGTTCATATAAAAGTCAATCACATGCGTTTACATTTTACATGTGTATGAATAATTAGCAGCACTCATGAAAATCTCCAACAATATTTATTTGTATATTTTATGAAGATGTGAATGGTTTTTGCTTTGTAGCACATTTATGCTATAGTATGTGGTAACTAGGGTTTTCTGGATGGTTGCTAGGGCATGCTATGCAGTTATCAAGGTGATTTTTTGGCGCATTGCTACAGTTTGTGGTTGCCAGGTTGTTACTATGCTGTTGCTAAGTTGTTTTCTGTGTTTTTTGCACATTGCTTTGCAGTTGATGGTGTTCTAGGTGGTTGTCAGGTTGTTGCTATGCTGTTAAGTTGTTTTAACTGTGTTTCAGCACATTGCTATGCAGTTGCCAGGGTGTTCTAGGTGGTTGCTGGGTGGTTGCTTATTGGCCCCATAATCCCATAAATATGATCATTCTGATGTGACTTGAATGTAACATTAAAGGGATGGTTTGTTTAAAAATGAAAATTCTCTCATAATTTTCTCACCCTCATTCGATCCAAGATGTGTATGACTTTACTTTTATTTTTTTCTGCAGAACACACACACACAAAAAAAAAAGATTTTCAGAAGACTAGTGCTGTTATGTAGGTCAGTTCAATGTAAGTGAATGATGGCCAGACCTTTAAAGCTCCAAAAAGCTCATAAATTCAGCATAAGAGTAATCCATAAGACTCCAGTGGTTTCATCAATGTCTTCTGAATGGATCTAATTGGTTTTTGGGTGAGAATAGACCAAAATATAACTCCTTTTTTGACTATATATTTTGACATTAACAGTATTCTTGGCGATCAGGATTTCAAGTTTGATTACACTTCCTATAGCGCCACCTAGGACTCTGCACATGCATCAAGCACTAGGAAGTGAAATCAAGCTTGAAATCATGATCATGCCTAAAGATTGCAATGGCAAGATATACAGTGAAAATGAGTTACAGTTTGGTTTGTTTTCACCCAAAACCAACTGAATCGCTTCAGAAGACGTGGATTTAACCACTGTAGTAGTATGGATAACTTTATGCTCCCTTAATGTGCTTTTTGTAGCTTGAAATGCCTGGCCACCATTCACTTGCATTGAATTAACTTATAGAGCTGAAATATTCTTCTAAAATCTTTGTTTGTGTTCTGCAGGTGAAAGAAAGTCATACACATCTGGGATGGCTTGACGGCGAGTAAATGATGAGCACCACCAATCAAATAAGTTGCCATGGGTTTAATGAACTTTTCCGTAATTTATGCAGTTTACCTGTACTTTTGATACTTAAGTAAATTGAATATCAGTTACTTTAATACTTTTACTTAAGTCGTTTTCTCATGAACTACTTTAACTTTTAATTGAGTCAATTTCCACGAAGGCATCTTTACTTTTACTCAAGTATGACAAATGGATACTTTATACAACACTGACAATAAGTAGCCTGTCCACTTATTTAAGCATTCTGTCTGCTCTTGTGGCCATCTTTAGTCTGCTCTTCTAAATCAACAGTTTAACATGCCGAAAGTGCACTTCACTACACCGCACATCTGGATATGCCAGGTTATACGGTCTTCTCCATACTTTTGATAATTTACCGCTGATATTATCGATAGAAAATGTACACAAGCAACTCTTTTAAATACAATTCATTTTACCACCTGCTTTCACCTTGCAGTAATAGCACAATGTAAATTGTGGCAGCAGTTTTGGTGAATGAAGCGTAATCTATGATAGGCTTAATTTTTATAGAAAGGAGACGTGTTTGTGTGGAATTGGAATGCCAATTACTTAATTTAAACACTTCAGCCTTGACTTAACATTAACTAGTAAACTTAATTAATCTGTGATTAAAGTATCATTGTTTTATTTATTTATTTAAATTGAGTTATACCACGTCTTATGCAGTATAAGGAAAATTATGACTGAAATCTTGAAATCTTAAATTTAACAGGCTCCAAGTACACTATAACACCCTAAAGGTGACTTCACACAAATCACAACTATCAACCAGCTACAACAAAAGAACAACAATAATCATACAAATTAAAACTATATACAGTTTTAAATAAAAAATATTATTTTTCTACATAACTTCCCTTGTTTTGACCAAACGTACTGTACATAATTTATTCAGGTTTATGGGTATTCCACACAGCCGCAATTTTGTACTTAATAATTTTGAGTTAGTAGTACACAAAGCCAACGTTTAAAGAATGTATAAACATTAGTTATGATTACAAAATGTGATATTTCAAGTACTGTTTAATTAGGAACACTTACATGATTTTATTAATGACAACTTTAGGATTTAGAGATTAGGATTAACAGTAATTTAATTAAAAATAGTAAGAATAGTAAAAACAAGTTAAAATGTTGAGGCAGCTATTTTTTAGTTTTTATTTGTGATAACTATTAGTATTTACAATGCACATACAACAATACACATACAAATGAATTAAATCAAATCAATGCATATTCACAGTGTCACAGAATTTAAATAAATGATCACAACAGAGGATTTAGACCATTTTAAAATGAATAAAAACCATTAACACAAACAAAGCTCAACCCACATCAACTATGAAAAACAAAACAATAAACAACAATAGAAAATGAGATTACAGACCTCACTCCACTTGCCAAAGGGTGCTAAATTAAATTATACAGATTTGAACCAAAGAGGATTCTTTGATCTCAAAATCCTGAACATATGGAATTGCACGCATTAGTCTTCATTCTGCTGTTATGTCTCTAATTTGTGTTACTCTTGTTTCAGCGTATGTACGTAAGGTACGTTAAACACATATAAAGTGACCAAAAACTGTTTTGGCTGTCTTTTACACAGCTCCCTTGTTCTGCTTCCACATGCATTCAGGTAAAATTAACCGAAACCCTCCAGACGGCACTGAGTACACAATGCTACAAAGGCCATTAATTAAATCCAGGTACAATCTTTGCAAACTGATACAAATCGCTTAGACGTGGAGAGCACCCAAATGGCTATATACTGTATATATCTTGTACCAGTGACCGTAACCAAGGCTATATCATTAGTTTATGTTAGAGTTTTCATTAGCAGCCCAAAGTGGACCCATAGAGGGAGATTGTATTTCATATCACTGATTCCTTTGGTCCTTAAGGGGTGACCAGACCACAGCTGCTTTATTGCAAGAGCCAATCAACTGGCAATTAATTAACTTCTTTCAAAAGGCACAGGGAATCTCTATGGTGTAAATTAAGGCTGAAAGCAGAGTGGCTGATGGCAAAGAAATCCCTTTCGATCACATTGTATCCACTGGGGCCACATCACAGTGGTGCTGCCAATACCCAATGCGGCCGTACAAAGGTTCAAAATCTTGCATCACAGACCATGGTTCATATCTAATGGCAGAAAATAGAATGAATGTAGCATAATTTATGAGATCCCCTACCCATATGATGCCTGTATGGTCCATTTCTCGGCGGTGAAGAAGCAGACAGAGGCCATACAACACATCCTGCCCCGGCGCTGCTCAAGACCACGCACCCCATCTGCTCGTCACCAAGGGCATCCTCCTGCAGCAACAGCACCGGCTCCGCCGCAGCCCGCCCCCGTGGCCCGGCCCCGGCGTGGAGCCCAACGCAGGAAGCAGACGCCACCCGTCTCACGGCCAGCCGCCTGAGACAGCGACCCAGGGGCGAGGAGACATGCTTCTCTGGAGCTGGTGAACAAACCACTCCATCCCCCGGTGGAGGGCCGGGAGGAGAATCTTTTGTTTCATTTTTTGCCGTATGCCCAAGAGGCTGCGGTACCCAAAAGTTCAACAAAAGAGTGGTTTTCTCGTTTCCTGGGTCATATGTCTGATGTGCATGGCTGTCGTCATGACCACCGTCCACTGTCCCATTTTTGCAGGTATGGCGCTCCAGCGGTGGACCCCCCGCCCCTGTGCTCCCAGCTGTGGCACAAACACGCCTACATGGGATTCCTCCTCTACCCTCCTCGGCCAATCTTATGGTGGGCGGCAGGAGCCAGGTAAGTGCTTCGATGTCCCTGGACTCAGCACGGCCACGGCACCGTATTCAATGGGCACACAGCCGCCGGCTCCTGGACTGGCCCGCGGCTGCGTTGGCACATCAACTGCCTAGAGTTGTTAGCAGTACTGCTCGCCCTGCGGAGGTTCCGGCCGTTGATCCAGGGCAAGCACATATTGGTCCCGACGGACAACACAGCGATGGTAGCGTACATCAACCGTCAAGGCTGTCTACGCTCCCGTTGCATGTCACAACTCGCCCGCCGTATCCTCCTCTGGAGTCAGCAGCACCTCAAGTCACTACGAGCCACTCACATCCCGGGCAACCTCAACACCGCATCAGACGCGCTGTCATGACAGGTTACCCTCAGGGGAGAGTGGAGACTCCACCCCAGATGGTCCAGCTGATTTGGAGTCGATTTGGTCGAGCACAGGTAGACCTGTTTGCTTCCATGGAATCCTCCCACTTCCCGCTTTGGTACGCCCTGACCGAGGCACCCCTCGGTATAGATTCACTGGCACACAGCTGGCCTCCTGGACTACGCAAATACGCATTTCCCCCAGTGAGCCTACTTGCACAGACCCCGTGCAAGGTCAGGGAGGACGAGGAGCGGATCATCCTAGTAGCACCCTACTGGCCCACCCAGACATGGTTCTCGGATCTCACGCTCCTCGCGACAGCCCCCCCCTCCCCCCCTGGCGAATTCCCCTGAGGAAGGAACTTCTTTCTACGAGGCGCCTGTATGCCTTGAAGTGGCGTCTGTTTGCTAAGTGGTGTTCTTCCTGATGCAAATACCCCCAGAGATGTGTAGTCGGATCGGTGCATTCTTTCCAGCTGGAGGGGTGGCTGTCCCCCTCCACCTTGAAGGTGTATGTAGCCGCTATTTCGGCTCATCACGATGAAGTAGATGGTAAGTACTTGGGGAAACATGACTTGATCATCAGGTTCCTGAGAGGCGCTAGGAGGTTGAATCCCTCCAGACCACGCCTCGTCCTCTCATGGGACCTCTCTGTAGTCCTTCGGGGTCTATGGGGAGCTCCTTTTGAGCCCTTGGAGTCAGCTGAGCTTAAGGCACTCTCTTTGAAGATTGCCCTCCTGACTGCGCTCACTTCCATCAAAAAGGGTAGGGGACCTGCAGGCGTTCTCTGACAGCAAATCGTGCCTGGAGTTCGGTCCTGTTTACTCTCACCTGATCCTGAGACCCTGGCCGGGCTATGTGCCCAAGGTTCCCACGACCCCTTTTAGGGATCAGGTGGTGAACCTGCAAGCGCCGCCCCAGGAGGAGGCAGACCCAGCCTTGGTGTTGCTGTGTCCGGTGCGAGATTTACGCATCTATTTGGAACGCACGCAGAGCTTTAGAAGCTCCGAGCAGCTCTTTGTCTGCTTTGGTGGACAGCTGAAAGAAAGCGCTGTCTCCAAACAGAGGATCGCCCGCTGGGTCATTGACACCATCGCGATGGCATATCAGGCTCTGGATGTGCCACCCCCTGCGGGGTTATGAGCCCACTTTTCCAGGAGTGTGGCGGCCTCCTGGGCCCTGGCCAGAGGCGCCTCTTTGGCAGACATCTGCAGAGCAGCGGGCTGGGCAGCACCCAACACCTTTGCGAGGTTCTACAATCTCCGGGTGGAGCCGGTCTCATCCCGTGTATTGGCAGGCATGAGCAGGTAAGTTCCCAAGGTGTTTGGGGCTCCCAAGAGTGACCCCTAGTGTCATTACATCGACACAACGTCTCGTTCCCTCCGTCAGGGAAGGGAGGTTAAACATGGTTATGAAAGTAATCATGATGTTTTCTATTAGAAAATTTGTGCTAGACATGCCAATGACCTTGAGCAAGGACAGGTTGTGCAGAATCCATCTTTCAGTGTCAGGAACAGGACAGGACTGAACACTGTCTAATTAGATGAGCACACTTCCTCTTTTATGCCTTTTGCTTGCTACCTCTGAGTAGCAACTTTACTTTTCTGTATTAATTCATGGTGTGCCAAATCCAATGCCAAAAGTGTTACGTGAGACATCGATTCCCCTGGCAATGTAAGAAAGTATGGTTGCTGACTTATTTGTGTGAACATTTTTGGAGATTTAAACTTGGTTTTGTGAGAATGGTTAAAAATATGTGACATTTCTGTGGGTTGTCAAGGAACAATGGGTCACTGAAATCTCTGAAGGTTTAGGACAGAGGGACAAAAAGACAAAGTATGAAGTGAAATTGAGAAGCAAAATCATTTTCTTCCCTTTTAATGATGAATAAAGGCTCATTTACACTCTATAACATTGTTGAAAACAATTTGAGTGAGTAGACAGGATCCGTTAACCATGACAGTCACTGACAAGAATGGAAATATATATCTTATTTACTTTTAAAATCTACATGAAGTCCAGATGGACCCTATTTACTTTCTTAATGCATTTCCCTTGTCTTATTGTGCACAAATTACAAGTGCAGATATCATGTAGTAAGTAAGTAGTAAGCAGTTTTGTACTTCTTTTTTGAACATACTTTAAAAATCTATATTTTTTATTGATAGAAGGATTCATTGAACTGAGCTGGTGGGGGGCACTCCCTGCAGAAAAAAATAAAAAGAATTATAATAATTTTATAATAAATAAATAATCACTTGATCTAAACAAAATGGGTGTCATTTTAAAGCTTACAATTTTTACATTATAATGCATATAGCTGATCCTACCAGTTCTTAAAGGTGCTGTAAGTGATTTTAGCATTCTAGAATTTAAACAAGCTGAGCCCTTGGATTCATCATATGTTCAACCACCTGGCTTTCCGACCTCATGTAAAAAAAAAATAGATAAAAAAAAATCACATGCAGGATCCAATCAATTTGCGATTGATTAAATAAAGTCCTGCCCTACATTATTTATTATTGAATTCCCTATATCACTTAGAAATATGGCAGATTAGAGAGGTAAAATGGGCTGCCAACTGCGTTTCATGTCCTGGATTCAGTCCTTTTTGAAAGAAAGAAAGAAAGAAAGAAAGATAGAAAAATGGAATAAGAGACTCAAAAATCTCTGCTTCTTTGAGACAAGAAGTAAAGACTTGAAGAGAATTTCCCCCTTCCCCCCTAATGTCTCCATCTCACAGCACAATTAATGGAAATCATTATTTCTAATGAAATACTAGAGCTGTCTCATGCTCAAGCAAAGATTTCCAACATTAGAGAGCACCCCTCAAGGTCACGTACGTGACACATTTCTCCATTGCTTCTCCTATGAGACCATGCTTAAAAGCTATAGAACACCAACAATACACACCACACAATGTAGCTGTATGATTTTGAGTGGCTATAGACATGTTTGTGCACGCATATGTTTATACGGAACATAGAAGGAACCCAGAGGAATATTTTATTGCTCAGAGGTTGATCTTTCATTGCTCAAGAGACTGTAATGAAGTTCTCAGGTGAAATTCTTGGGTGAAATAAAAATAGATTAAATTGAGACAATTGATGAATCTAAAAAGTTAGAGACAAATATTTATATTTGTTTATTGTTGTCTATTAGAAACAAATTGACATATTAAAGAGATCTCATTTGGGATTTTTTATTTTATTTTACTATGAGTAATATTAACTTTGACAAAAAGTTATCTTTAATTTCTAAACTGCAATTTCCAAATAAAATCAGTGTTTATCCCAAACATCTTACAGAAGTGAAAGATGTGAAGTGAGTTGATAGTAAATAACTCCCATAGACCAAGGTTTAATTAAACTTCCAGGACTCAAACATCG
Source organism: Myxocyprinus asiaticus (assembly GCF_019703515.2). Taxonomy (NCBI): domain Eukaryota; kingdom Metazoa; phylum Chordata; class Actinopteri; order Cypriniformes; family Catostomidae; genus Myxocyprinus; species Myxocyprinus asiaticus. The sequence continues at coordinate 30,991,753 of NC_059357.1, read as the reverse complement.
TGTCAGTTAATTGGAGATGTTGAGATGGTTTGATGTCAATTTTTGGTTGCCGTGGGCATGCTTTAATGGTGGACTCTAAAGGAGTTTCAGAGAAGGTCGTCTCCCTCACTCAGCAAAGGCTTTTATCATGTCAGTTCAGAAATTATTAATCATGAGAATGCCAGATGCCCTGAACTTCTTAACCCTTTCCCTAAACAGTTTTTAATTTGGTTTAAAAGTGCAAGTAGGCTATAATGAAATGATATCAGTTAATTATGAGAACTAGAGTAAGAAGTGAAAATCTAATGTAAAGACACAACAAACACAAGAAAGTATAAGAGGACATTTGTGCAGCTTATTTTATTCACACATAGTAACATTATATAAAGTTTAAGGTGAAAATTAAGCCTAGATAACACAGTATTCAAAATTGTAATGCCTATGTAAGTTTATATTAGAAATGGCGCAGTGAACATGGTTAGAAGTTTTTAACTTGCCACACGAATATGCTTAAAAACATTATTACAGAAAACCGTGGTGCTATCATCATCCACTTGAGGCTTTTCTTTCACAATTGATGCTAAAGAAAAAAAGTCAAGTAGTATCAGTGTGAGATTCATTTTGCTGCATGGCACTATAAGACAGCAGCCAATCACAGAACAGATTTTTTTTATTTTTTTTATGTTATTTTATTTAACCTTTATTTAACCAGGCAAGTCACTTACAGAATTCTTATTTACAACAACAGGCTGGCAATAATCAAGGCACCACAGTCAGGTATAGTTGAAATATGTAATTACTGTACGAAACTCAAGATGTGACTGCATCTGATAATGTGCAGCTCTCTGAGTTGACAGTAATCTTGGCTGGTCAAAATACTTCTTGTGGGCAATTTTCATTTTTGTTCAGCAAATGTTGGCTGTGATGTGCTGATACAAATTCTTCCATACATCTTAAAAAAATAGTAATGCCTTAAAAATAAATTGTTGCAGATACAGTAGCACACAATCGGCCTGCCACTGATTATGGCCTTGTTTACAACAATCAATGTGTTGGTTCCAAATTTTTAGCCACTCAAATTCAGATTTGATGTGACGACAAGCCCTACCATGTGTCAAATATTCATTCTCTGAAAATTGCCTGTGCTGTAGCTTTGGCGTCATGCCACTTTTGATGTATGGATAACGAGATACTACATTGCAAAGAAGAAAGTTATAAAATGCTGTTTTGGTCTCAAAACTCAGAAATGTCATGGTTAGGTTTAGGGTTCAGGTTAAGAGTATATAAATGTAATTTCTACTCAAATGTGTCTGAAAATCGGATGTGTTGTACCTTTCACTTCAAATCTAATGTAATTTCTGATGAAATGTTTCTGAGAATTACGTCAGTGTGTCACTGCATGTTCGTAAGGCTGATAAAAAAGTTCAACTAACACTAGTGTTCTCAAATATACTTTTTAATTTTTAATTTTATTCTCACCACAGAAGTGTCATTTCAAGTGGAAAGCTCGTTGTTATTTTAGTTGAGAGCCTGAATTAATTGAACTTCAGATGAGAATGCTTCTCATAATTAAATTTATTAATTTAGCAGACACTTTTGTCTAAAGTGAATTATCTGTGTTGGTATAAGTCATACCAAAGATATTCCGTCTTACGTTTTCACTTGAACAATTGTTTACTTTTAAAGCCACAAATAGCCACCAAAGTTTATAACCTTTGTTTTGGAGAATTATCACATTTTAGGTAAGTAGGCGGTCCTTCACTGTTGTCTGGGATGCATCGTTAAGTATTAGTGTTTACAATACAAATGTAATGTGGTCACTTGCTTTTCTGGCTTTATCTCAATGTAGTTTAAATGACTGGATCACAAAATGGTTTGGACCCCATTTACTGTTTATGGATGTTAATATAATCAGGTAAAACTGGGCCTTTAAATTGGGACAGATAGTTTGCAAATAAACATTTTGAATGTTCAAAGAAGTAAAGAACAAAAACTAGCCCTCAGAACAATGTAATATATTTGTTTGGAAAGGTTTAAAAGAAGAAATCTGAGATATATTCCTGTAGCTGAGATCCGTTCCTGTAGCTCAACTGGTAGAGAATGGCGCTAGCAGCACCAGGGGTGTAAAGTACTTGAGTAATTATACTTAATTGCAATACTTAAGTATTATTTTTGGAGATTTGTACTTTACTCGAGTGCATTTTAAACTGAATACTTGTACTTTTACTTAATTACATTTTCAAAGAAAAAAGTAGTACTTTTTACTCATAACAATTTTATTTAGACTTGAAAAGTAATCGTTACATTTTTGCAGATCATTTTCTTCTGTCTTACCTTAATACCAACAAACCAATCGAACTGCACCGATGCCCAGTTTAAGTTAAATGTTATTTAGTCTGCCAATTAGATCCATTTTAACATAAAATGTAACTGGCCACAACATGGTCATTGGTCATTGAGAACGATATCTCATCTCATCAGTTACCACAACGCACAGCACCTTGACCTGTGCCTGAGTCAAATGATAACAATCACTGGCAGAAGAAGATGGATAATCAAAAACAAGCAAGTACATGACTATAAAACAGGAACTAAACTTCCAAAATAAAAGACATTAACACAAAACATGAACAAAAACACATAAACCATAACACCTATACAACTAAAACTATTTTAAACAGCACTTTCTTATTTAGTGCAACTTTAATGGGTAACACTTATGGTTGTATTTGTTAACATTAGTTAACTACATTAGTTAACATGAACTAACAATGAACAATACTTAATAATCTTATTTAATATTAATTGCTACATATACTAGTTCATTTTTAACATTAGTTAATACAATATGAACTAACATTAACAAACCTTAAACAACTGTATTTTTATAAATTTACATTAGCCAAGATTAGCCAAGAAATTGTATTATACATTGTTAATGATACCTAATGCAAACCTTATTGTAAAATGTTACCCAGTAATTAACATACTTGCAGTTTCCATGACCTCATTTTAATTGAGACACTAGTTTATTTGTACTTCTAGAAAAAAAGTTGAAAGGTGATCAAAATAAGGCGATAAAATGTTGACTTGTCAAAGCACCTAAATACGCATATTCCTTTATGCATGCATGTACATTTTAGCCTAACATCTTCATGTTGGGAAAAAAAAAGCTATTGGAACACGTTATTTGTCATCTACCAAGCTATATACAGTATAGTGCTTCTTTTTTAGTGGTTTCTATAAACCACGTTTGCAGTGGTTCTATGATTGTTTTAAAGTTATGACAATTTGCACATTTTCATAATTTCGCCTAGGGCCCCACAAACCCATGGGCCGGCCCTGGTTGTTGATCAGAAACAACAAAAAATAAAAAATGTATTCTAATCTAAGCCGTTTGTGTTTCTCATTAACTTTCGCTCATTTACAGACGCTCTTTACACAAATGCCGGGTTTTCTTAAAGAGACAGTACCGATTTTTAGCACGTATTCAACAACTCAATGTAAATAGATGTGAATAGTACAAATTATGCTCTTAAACAATGAACATGTAACAAAATATAATATATGCAATAAAGTTTCATATTTATTGATTAAATAGATTTGTTCAGTTTTAAAAAGCTAAAATGTGACGAATAATGAAAAATGAATAAATTATAATTAGTCAAATTAATATTTTCGTAATATACCTAGTAAGAAGGTCCCCTGTATAATTCACCCAGACCTAGGCCCTACCTTAGTGAATTATTTTCCTTAAGTGGAGTTAGTAAGGATTCATACAAGATGAAATGTCTCCTTTGTCTCCCACTCACCGAGGAATTTTTCAAAAAATCACCATCAAATCTGTTTTTCATTCTTGATATGCTACTTTTACTTTTTTAATAATTAAGTACAATTTAATGTGGTACTATTTTACTTTCACTCAAGTATGTTTCTGGCTAGATACTTGGACTTTTAATTGAGTAACATTTTCACTCAGTATCCATGCTTTCACTTAAGTTTAATTTTCAAGTACTTTTTACACCCCTGGCTGAGACAAGCCAGGACAAATATATGACAGTAGTTGGCTCATTAACATATTGGAAAAACAGCAATGTGGAAAACACCTTCCAAACAAATTGTCAACTTTACCCTGTACAAGGTGAGAAAATGAAGCTGCAATCAGTTATGTGAATGATTTTAAAATGTGTAAAAAGTTGGAAGTTATCCCAGAGACTTAAAACATTTATTCTGCAGCAAAAATATAAAGTTTTTGCTTTGTATTGTTTGTGCACACTGATATGGCAATACAGCAAACATTGCATTTGCAATTAGGAAATGCTCAGTTCTGAAATAATTTCTCAGACAGGCTTACATGTACATTTACATTTATTCATTTGACAGATGCTTTTATCCAAAGTGACTTAGTGAACAAAAGAGGAATAATATCATAAGTGAATCATCTTAAGGAGACAGCAGTACGAAAAGTGCTGCATTACAAAGTTTCACCAGCATCAGAATAGTAGTATCCAAGACAGATTAGAGTGCAACACAAATATATATAAACTGTGTGTGTGTGTATATATATATATATGCATGGTTAAGTGCTCATGGAAAAAAGTGAGTCTTCTTCATGGATGTAGTTGAGAAGGTCATTCCACCAATGAGGTACAGTGAAACTGAAAGTCCAGGAAAGTGTTTTGGTGCCTCTTTGTGTTGGTGCAACAAGGCGCCACTCATTAGCCGACCGCAGGCTTCTGGTGGGAACGTAGCTCTGCAGTAATGATTTTAGGTATGCTGAAGCAGACCCAGTGACTGTTCTATATGCCAGCATCAGAGCCTTGAATTTGATATGTGCATCAACTGGCAGCCAGTGAAGAGATCCTCAACACTGCAGGCTTAATAAATAGATAAGAATTCACTATGAATTAAGTTACTCTATACTTTTGTTTTAAAACCAATTAACCCATAATGGCCCAAAGCAAATGTGCTATAAATTATTGAAAGCACTGAACTACCGTTTTTTTTTATTTTATTTGTGTAAATAGCATTACTGCCTTTATGCTACACTGTGAGTTTAAACAAAGGTTTTTTTTTTTTTTTTTTTTTTTTTTTTTTTTGAGGTGCTGATTTATTCCTGCAGTGTTGAGGACAATTTGCTTGATGCAACAAGAAACTGCAACTCTGTGCTTGTCATACTGCTGGTGCTTTCTATTACATATGCCTATTACGTATATCATACAAACTTCACAATGCATATGTCAGAAGAATGCTCTTGAAATGCTCTTTCCTTTCCTTTCCTTTCCTTTCAAATTCCATTTAATTTTCCTTTTTACTTCTTTTCTATTCTTTCATGCCTTTATTTTTTCCTTGAAATGCTGAAACTGACACAGGGACCTGGGGGGTCATGGGCACATCAGAGTGTGATTTCTCTTGGAACTCAAAGAACACAGAGAACATTACAGTAGGCTTCCTCATTAGACCTCTCAAGCATACTGTGAACTCAGAAGATTTTTCTGTGTTACTGCATTCAAATTAATTTTAATCTTCTCTTTACTTGGGTTTAAACATCATAATATCCCTATTAAATAAATTAATATAATCCTGCTATTTCACATTAATTAAATGCATTACTTCTAGGCAGCAGAGTGGAATGTGACATATAAATAAATATCAACAGTTTAACAAAATGATTTGCTTGCATATTCCCCATAGTGTACTTTTAATGCCACATTAAATGGCAGGGGATATGCTTTTTAATAAAAATTCAACATCTCTTTCTGCACGTTCAAGAGAAATGTATTTTATGAAGGAAGAAAGCTTTGCAGTATATTAGCATTTTGTTTATGATGGCAAGAGTTGCCGAGGGCCATTTTTTAACAAAGCAACACAGTACTTAGTATTCACATATGCTAACAGAGAACAGTGATGGAATACTTAACTTTGTTGTGTTAGTTTGCATTTTTAAGTTTGAATGAAAAAGGTGGGATTTATTTCTTAGGCTGATTTTTTTTAAAATTATTATTATTCATTTCAATCCTCAATAAATACAGGAGGTCTGTCTGTAATTCAGAAGAGTGATGCTTGTGAATCACGAGTGAAACAATTGTTTTTTATTCTTCATAAGACTGCTATATAGAAATCATTACACAAGCTGTGAGCAGGTCATACTGCCAGACATCCTATGTAGTGATCAGTGACAATTTTTTTTTTCATTAACTATTGCATTAATGACATAATAATTGCAAAGTTATAACAATAACTACTGTAAACATGTCAGATGTTTGTAATCTGGATGTTTGATATACAAAAATGTGATCACAGACAAAAGGGATTTAAAATAAAGAACAGAAGCTTGAACATTAAGCCACCTGGATGGCATTTTCCCCAACACCACCTGTTCTTATTGTAAACTGTCCTGTATTTTGCATTTTGAGCCATTTGAAAGAAATTAAATGTTTTTGCTTATCTTTTCAAGCCATTGTCCATTTTGTGAATTTCATTTCCTGTGTTAAAATACTGCCATTGCCATTTTGGAATGCTTCTGTAACGAGCGATAGCGAGACAAACAGACCCAAATGCAGAGGAACAGTTCAAAGGATTAATTTACAATAAATGTGAGCAGTCACTGTGGATGTCGAGGAATAGATTTGTGGAATCCTCCATTGAAGCTTAGTGAGGTGCAGAACGACACCCAGCAGGGTAAGGCGATCTAACTTCCGACACATGGGCAAAGATGAGGTATCCTCCGTGGAAACCCAGCTGACACACAGCAAACTCGAAGGCAACCACACACCCGATGCACGGGCAACCAACAGATAAACAAGACAGGACCAACTAGGCAGAGAGAGTAAGATTAGTTACTTAACACCAAACAACAATCTAGCTAAACATTCAGTCAACACTGAACTACATTTAACATTAAATCAAACAATCCAGCAAAGGACATGACACACGAGGGGATTAATACAGGCATGAACAAATAAGGGGCAGGTGCTGCTCACAGCTGAAAGTTGGCATGATCAGCGTTCCCATGGAAACAATCAGGGTTCCTATGGAAACGCTGATTCCACGTGCCAGCGGCACCTGAAACACATGAGGGCGAAAACGTCAACACGCTTGGAACAAAACAAATAGAACATGGAGCATGAGTGTTCGGATCCCAACACAGACCAAAACCGAACCAGACGGGAAGTCAGGATCCAGACACCATGCCACGAAACACAAGACAGACAAGGAACAATGATGCCACGGTCCTTGTCAGACAAAAACTCAACCTGAGAGGTGACAGGACCATGACATCATCAGAGAGTGCACGGCGGTAACTCGCTCACAAAAAGAACGTACACGAAACACAAGACAGACAGGGGGACGATGATGCCACGGTCCCGTCAGACAGAAACTCAACCTGACAAGGTGACAGGACCGTGACTAGTATACGTCCTGCTTTCTCAATTTTTAACAACCCCATAATATCATCTACTGTACTGTAAGTTATTAAAACTTTTAATCTGATAAAATACCAGGTTACCATTTCACGCACATGTGGACTAAACTATGTTCCTGTGTTTAAAATTGAATAAATAATCTTCAAATGGGTAGACTTTTATAATCTTTAAAGATCTTTTTAGCAGCAAAACCTAAGTAAAGCACACACATAGAGCATCTTAATTACATAATGACAAGCAATGAAAAGCTCTTGAACAATAGAATGTGTATTATTATTAGCAATATTGTTGCTCTTGTTGTAGTTGTTTTAATAGAATATGCAGTAGAGGTATTGTGGCATTGCTAATGAAATATCTTTGATTTTGCTTCATTGTTTGATTCCTTAATTGGCCTCTTGCTTTGTATTATTTTGCCATTGCATTGTTTAATGCATAATTTATCTTCACAGCTTTAATCCCCATTTGGTTTGATAATATAATAAACACAGAGAAAACCAAGAGAGCAACTTACGGTAAAATGAAATGTTTAGCCCCAATTTGTTCTCAATTTATAGAGAAAAGTTGTATAATCACTGTTTAATCAGCTTTGCTAAACTCACTTAGATAAAAAAAAAAAAAAAAAAGGAAATGTTGTTCTGTAGGTAATTCAAAATCAGCTAAACCATTAATGGCTTGCCAGGAAGGAATGTACAACCTGAGTCTGTGAAAAATGTCCCCTTTTAACTGCATTTCAATTAATATTACCTAGACATTTAACATATTTTTTTTTCTTTCTTATTTTCTCTCTAACACACCTTTCAAAAAATACAATGGTCAGGTTTTTGAATGCTGAAGTAAAGAAAATGAAGTGTTTCAACAAGACCTAAAAACATGAAGACTGCACATGAAGCTACTGTAGTTCTTAAACGCACCATACCGACAATGTACTGGGAACATCTGCCTGGCTTATTTTAAGGCACCCCATGGACATACTTAAGCACTGTAATCAGTCATTTTGGCAAAACTGCTGCAATTTTCCAGATTGTTCAGAGCAGGCATAATTATCTCTGTGAGTCACATGACTTGTGTTCGGCAACACACTGTCCCTCCAGGAATTCTCAAAACATTGTGATGGGTACAGTACACATATGTGTCATTTTAAAGTAAAAAAGGCTCATTATATATGCAAAAAATGTGATGCCAATATTATATTGAAATAACATATTTATGATTGCATGTTTTGTTATGATTGGAATCTAATCCTGGGTTGTGTTGTATGTTGACAATTTTTTAAAGCTCATGCCTATATTTTTTTTCAGTATTACAGTACATTTTCTCCTGTCCCAGTTGAATATGCCAAGATAACTAAGCTACTTATTAACTAAAAAATTCATTAAAAAATTGCAAACACTGTGGACCTGTAGTGCTATCAAAACAGTGTTCTGTATGTTTGAGCATCCTGACCAGCAAAATGTTCTCAACCGATAGTGTGAGTTTGGAACTATCTGTTCGGTCGACCAATAAAAGATGGGCAGGCTTGGGGAGTAACGGAATACTTGTAACGGTGTTACATAATCAGGGTACAAAAATTTGTAACTGTAATCCCTTACGGTTACATAAAAACTCAAAGTATTCAGATTACAGTTACATTTGGTAAAAATTGGGATTACTAGCAGGAATACCATTTTCAATATATATAAAAAAATAAAAGATCCTCCTGACATAAAATTATATAGAACACTGCTTTCTTTAGAGTGGTACAGATATGATCAGATGCACACTCGAGAACTCTTCTGGTTCTCTCTCGTAACTCACGTGAATCTGGCGCCACTTACTGTCGCATGCACAAATAACACCTGTCTCACATCAACATATTGCATCTCCAAACGAGGTCATACCATTAAAAGTGCTGTTTTATCGCAATGGCCACTGGAGAAATATTATAATTTTTGTGGAAATTCCAACATTCTTGTCACTTCAATGGAGAAAAAGGAAACAACATTACAGTTCAGTGCAATTTATACCTTCCAGCTGTGAAGATGCAGTGTTTTTCCAAGGACCCGATACATAATTTAAAGAAGCATTTAAAGATAATACCCACACGAAAATCATGTTAGCTAGGATAGTTAAAATTAGTCATAAATTTTCCCTAATTTCGCCGTCAGACTGTCTTTCAGTTGTTTTCACGGGAGCAGGAATAGAAGCAGAGAAATGACCACTCTCCCCGGCGAACGGCCAGTATTCCGGTACACGGGACGCCTACTGTCTTCTACTTCTCATTTCCATCTTAACTTTGAAACTCTAAAATTGTTCTCTGAAATGCGTTCATGTTGTAATGACAACTGTAATTGGGACAGCATTTCTTTTTTTCTTTGTTGAAAAAAATCCAAATTGTACACGTGGATACCAGATGAATTATTAGGTTATTAGGGGATAGTGCAATGGATAATTTATCTGATTTTGATACTTATAAAAAAGTATCATTAAGAAGTTCAAAAGTATGGGTGAGGGAGAAATACTGGCAAATGTAACATTTGAAAACTCATAGAAAGTAGGAATAAGTAAATCAAGACACACAAAAAAGGTTTAAATCTATTTTGATCTGTTCTTTAAAACATTCTTTTTTTTTTTTTTTTCATTAAAATCCTCCTTAAACAGAGTCAACAGAGAATCACCCATAAACGTTAGCTGGTGATGTTTGACTGTGGATTATGAGCAAGCAGAGGACAGGCACAGGAGGCATTAATAATAATAATGATGATAATGATAAAGAAGATAGCCTGTGATCTACCTATTGCAGTCGTTAATGAATGAAGATAATGAATGGTCAGTGCCAATTAGTCTACATGCTAACTGTAATACATGGCAGAATTCAACTTTGTAGTGTTTTTGAATCTGAGGTATATCCTGTCCAGAGGTGGGTAGTAACACGCTACATTTACTCCATTTCATTTACTTGAGTAACTTTTTGGGGGAAAAAATTACTTTTAGAGTAGGTTTAAAAGTGGGTACTTTTTACTCTCACTCAAGTACATTTCTAATTACATTTTTTTACTTTTACTTCTTTACAATGGGCGGCGTTCCTGTCGTTACATTACTGGGTTTCATTTTAATTAATGCATAATTTATTGAGAGATTATTGAATGGGATTTTTACTAGAGCGGAAGTTCACACAGCTGCGCGTGCTGCTGTCACAGGCTGTCACTCAGTCACTGCTGCAGCATCATGGCCTTCAAACAAAGTGAAACACTTTGTTCACTCCGCACAGTGAAAAAAAAGAATAGTTTCATCATGTAATGCCTTCATTTAACACCAAGACAAGCTGATATTTCAAGATTAAAATCACAGCTCCAACTTAAGGCAGCACGCTGAGGTAAGTTTTGGCTCTAATGATAACACGGGCCTTTCTGTGTAATGTGATGGTAATTTTCAGGGTGATTCTGTAAATATGGGCTCCTATGACATCAGTTTTTAAGTGTACATTTTTAAATCAGTGCAGCAATATATCAGTGCGCTTTGTCCCACATCACGTCATGAGCAGTATTTACGCATTTACCCCGCGCCCTCGCGGGGGTATTGGAAACTATCGCAGCTACTTCAGGCTGATTAACTATAAATCCATGTAAACATCCAAGTTAAGTGTAAATAAATGCCTTGGCCCTGCTGTTCGCGTGATTGACAACTGGAGTGCGAACAGAGAGTATTTCTGCACGTGCACAGCGAGGAGCGCGAGGCGCGCATGTGAGAGATGTGCGGGCGTGAGGCGATCGTATGGCGAAGAGAGTGGCTGTGTCCGAAATCGTTCACTCGTTCACTATTTCCTATATAGTGAATGGCAGTGAGTGAATGAAATGAGTGAGTGAATTCGGATGCTGACGTATACACAAAGCGTCGGAGCTCTGGGGCTGTCACAGAAACAACATCACATATGAACTTTTAAAATACTTGGGCCTTACTTGTATTCTTATTAAATAATATATTAATACAATAAATCTTCATTCTGTTTGTCATTTTTAATATATACTGTGTGTTAATATAAAGAGTAAACACATTTGATCAAATAAAGAGTACATTTTAAAATGTATCTTTATGTTTTGCCTCTCTATATGTTATTTTAATCAAGTAATGATTTGTCAAAAAGTAATTTAATACATTCAGCATGAAAGAAAACATTGCAGGAGTGAAGGAAGCAGTAAACTCCCAGCTCGTACATCTTCCCCATTGTGGATTGTGGGCAATTAACCATCGTGAAATTATAGTGCATTGTGGGTAATAATGAGTGAACAAAAGTAGGGAATGAGTGGCTCACTCAGAATACAGACAATCCTACAAAATGGCGGACACTCGCTTGCAGATGCAGCGAGTGTTCCACGAGCAGGATTGTGCCCTACGCACTAGGCTGCATAATCTGCATTTAGAGAGCGGTGGTACTGCTGTACAGAACTAATGATCTAAATACTTACAACACTGAAAACTGTAACTATACTAAAATAAGAACCCACACAGGACTTTAAAAGCTATGAAATAGCTAAAGAAGGCATTAATAAAGCATGATCTTGCTTTGGTTTATATTTCAGCATTATATATAATGTCCTTGTGGGACATTTTCAAGTTTTCACCGTAATAATTACTAGAAATGTTTCCAAACCTCTCTTATTGACAAATTCATCCAGATCTGATAAGAGCCCTTAAAGGGATCGTTCACCCAAAAATTTTAATTCTCATTGTTTACTTACCCTCATGCCACCCCAGACGTGTATGACTTTCTTTCATCTGCTGAACTCAAATGAAGATTTTTAGAAGAATTTCTCTGTAAGTGAATGAGTGGCAACATTTTAAGCTAAAAAAAAATCAAATAAGGCAGCATAAAGTAATCCATAAGACTCCAATGGTTAAATAGTATCTTCAGAAGTGATGTGATTGGTGTGGATGAGAAACAGATCACCTTCACATTCTTCTTCTTGTGTTTTTGGTGATTCACATTCTCTGCATATCGCCCCTGCTGTCTAGCAAAAAAATGACATATATTGATCTGTTTCTCACCCACACCTATCATCTCACTTAAGAAGATATGGATTTAAGTACTGGAGTCTTATGGATTACTTTTATGCTGCCTTTATGTGCTTTATGGAGCATCAAAATTTTGGCCTACAGAGCTAAAATATTCTTCTCAAAATCTTAATTTGTGTTCTGCAGAAGGAAGGAAGTCATACACATCTGGGATGGCATGAGGGTGAGTAAATGATGAGAGAATTTTCATTTTGGGGTGACCTACCCCTTTAAAGTGATAGCTCAGCCATAATTTAATATTCTGTCATCACTTCCCTACCCTCATGTTGTTCCAAACCAGTGTGATGCTTTGCATTATGTAGAACACAAAATATGTTAGACAGAATGTTAGGGACTGACAGTCTCAGTCACCATTCAATTTCAAAATATAGAGAAAAAAAACACATTCACTGAAAGTAAGTAGTGACTCAGGCAAACATTCTGTCTAAAATCTCATTATTGTATTGCATGGAAGAAAGAAAGTCATACGGGTTTGGAACAACATGATGGTGAATGATGACAGAATTTCCATTATTAATAATAATAATAATACTAAATCTGTAATAGATGTTAAATGTGTATTATGTAATGGAATATAGGGGAGTTAACCTCTATTATGTCATTTGTGAATGTAACGAGTTACTCACTAATTGAGTACTCTTTTAATTGGATACTTTCTTACTCTTACTCAAGTAATTATTTACGTTAGTGCTTTTACTTCTGCTTGAGTAATTATTTTTTAAAGTAATTGTACTTTTACTTGAGTACAGTTTTTGGCTACTCTACCCACCTCTGATCTCATATTTTGTTTAATGTTAACCAATATTATATTAACCAATTCAGTGCATCTGTTCTAACTGTATTTGCTTGATGAGAAAATAAACTATTAACTATTATTAAACTATTTTCTGTAATAGATCACCTGATTTGGTTAAAAATGAGGAGTTGTTCTACATTTGAACATATTCTGTTTTCCTATTAAGGAGGCAGTATCCCTGTTTTTCATGTTTTTAGTTTTTTTCTTGTACTGTATATAATAATAGCTACATCACTCATAACATTATTCAAATAAGGTTTGTTTGCATTCAGAAGGTATGATTAAGTCTTTGAGAAAGTATTGCTTTTCTCTTGATTTTATTCACATATGGGGTCTTGAGGTAATCAAAAAGTAATTAAAAGTAATCTTATTACATTACTTTCTTATTGATGTAACTGGATTAAGTTACTGAATACATTTTTACTAAGTAATCTGTAACCCTCCCAACCCTGAAAATGGGTGGGTTGTTTGGGAAAGATGTTTAAAAACAGTCACTATCAGGGGAAATGTTCAAAAAACCTTATTTTTTAATTATTATTTTTACAGTTCTGTTTGGAAATGCCAGTTTAAATCTCAAATAAGACTGAATTTCTGTTTGCCAAAACAGAATCAACCCCAAATGCCAATGATTTCATAGGGAAAGGGCATTATCTTATAAATTGTACAGTTATTTTTTAACTGCAATCTAATTCATTTCAGTCAATGCGTTTATTATATCGGAGTAACAAAGTCCTGCAGTGAATTAAGTTAATAAAGTGAACCATAAATAATTTCTTGTACTTGGTGATGCTTTTCAGGCCCCTCCACAAAGATGCAGGATCGCTGGCTGAAAAAAAATTTTTTCAGCGTCTCAGAGTAGCTTCTTTTAGCCACTCAAATCTCCTTAGTAAGTGTGTTCCTGGCCTGGTTGTACAATATTTTTTACCCACTTCTGTAGGCATCATCTTTGGCATGACGAAGCTGTCTGAGTTTTTCTGTAAACCATGGTTTGTCGTTGTTGTATGTTGAATAAGTCCTAGTAGGAATGCACATATCCTCACAGAAACTGATATATGATGTCACAGTATCTGTGAGCTCATCCAGGTCTGTGGCTGCAGCTTCAAAAACACTCCCATCAGTGCAGTCAAAGCAGTGTGAAATAGTTCTGGTCAACAAGAGGTGAAGCCAATAAAGCCATGAAGGACCAACAGATCAATGCAAATGATGCAGAGAGTGGAACCCTCATAGCAATAGCTTTGAGCAATACATAAATAGAATGACTCAGCATGGGAGATTTGGCTGCGTTCCATAATCTTCCATGTAATTGAATTATTTGGGTTGTATTATCTCAAGTTACCTGTTATGAGTCTATTAAACACTTTTTATTGGCTGTGGTTATGCAATGCTGTCTAACATGTGCAAAAGCTTTATAAGGCATTATATTTTTGTGAAGCGAATGAAACAACTCTCATGCAAAAGCAGAAATGTAAATTGAGTTATCATGTTGTTTTCTTGTAAAGGACCTGCAGTGAAACAATTCTGGTTGACAGCAATAATGATTGCTAATGATACCTCACTCTAATGTAGCATTTTTGTTCTTGCGTTATGAAAGAACATGATATTTTATATGCGTTACACTGTATTATGAAAGGTACTTTGATTGTTGACAAATTGGTGTTCTGGGAGACGCTCCTTTTATGCAAATGGTCACAATTTATAATGTTTTGTAAAACAGCAATGGTCTAGTGATAAGCAGAGGCCTGATGTTTTAAAATATTAAATGTTAAATTATTAATTGTTTTTATGCTTGATGCATAAATGTTATTGTAAGCAATATGTAGGATGTGTGTCTATGGTGCACTTAGCTACATGTGTCTCAATTTGAACAGAGGCTCTCAGCACACTTACTAGTAACAAACAATCTTGTAAGTGTGTTTTGCAAGTCCCTTGAGACCCTCCTTGAACTGAACTATAAAGTTCAGGCTGACAGTGTGGCTCATTAAAACCAGGGAGTCCATCACCTGTGTTATTAATAAGGCACTTAGCTTTCAAAAGCTGCACACACAGTGGTCGCCACACTGTGCTTCCAAAAGCCAAAGACCATGAATTATTAAATCAGTAAAACAATGAATGCAGGTAGTTCAGTCAGTGCATTATTCATTGCAAATGTCACAAAAAACAAATCGCATACTGCCATAAAAAAAAAAAAAAAATAGTAATTGTGTTTTTAATCTATCGATTGAAATTGAATTTTTTGCTAGCATCCAAGAATCTATGCCTCGGGAGACGTATGGCGTTTATCAAAACAGAGCTTTCAAAAAATTAAATGCTGCTACACCCAAGTAAACAGACACAAGCACATACACATGCACACAAACTCTACTATACTGTAGGTCTGCTGCAAATTGAATCATAAATATCCAGATTTAGTGGTTACCTCTCAGCTTTTTAATCTTCTGTTCCTTTCTGGCCAATTAAATAGCAGGTTCCTTTTCAAAGCAGGGCAACAGACCCACTGGGTCAAAGCCTAGAGCAGCCAGAAACCTTATCCCAAAATATTCCCCTTATTGTCAAATCCTCTGTACAACAACAACCTAAAAAAATAACAATACAAATGACAGATTTTGTTTTTACACCTGGATTTAATGGGTTGTTATACTAAACTGTAAAAAATTACAGTAAAAACCTGGCAGCTGTGGTGCCTGTATATTTTACAGTTATATATTTATATACAGGGCTTGAATTGGAGGGTGGGGATACGAGGGGATACTATCCCCTTGTTGCAAGAATTACCAAAAAGCATCCCCTTGTTAAACCACCATCCCCCTTTACCATCCCGTTTAGATCAGTTGTGTCATGTATTTTGTAAAACTAATCATGCAAGTAAAATATTAAATTCTCTACATATGATAAATAACAGACTTTAAATAACTGTGATTAGCCAGTCAGAATTTGATTTTGACATGTGTGAGGTTGCCAGATTTCTATAGGTGAAATCAGGGGCAGACTGGGACTAAAAAGTGGCCCTGGACTTTCTGTCCCAGTGCGGCCCACCAAACCCGGCCCGCAAAACACCACACCACACCATAACACACCGGCTCATTGGTTTAATTTTCTGACTCAATTTCAAATTTTTGTGTTGAAAAAATAAAAAAGAAGACATTTCTGTTGACTGCTAGTCATGACAATGGGCCCCTCAGTGCAAAAATTGTCATAACTTTAAAAATATAATAATAATATAAAACCACTGTAAATGTTTTTTTCCCAACATACAAATGTTAGGTTAAATTGTACATGAAAGTACAAGGGAAAGTGTGTATTTAAGGTATGTATTTTCTAGCTCTTCTGACCTCATTTAACCTTACAAGACTGCACACCTCTGCAACTCAAAGAGCAGGGAAACAGCAGATCTCATCCTTACACGTAATTGTATCTCCGATAACCCCCTTGTTACCCCTCTACATATCTATGACCATTTCTTCATCCAGTTTTCTGTTACTTTCCCTTCTTCTTTACCTCTTACTACACCTATGGTCTCTTTCCGCCACAAAGTTCGCTCTCTCTCACCCACTCGCTTCTCTTCCATAGTCTCTGCATCTCTTCCCTCCACTGACCATTTCTCTTCACTTGATTTAACTGAAGCTACAAATGCTCTTTGCTCAACATTAACTTCTTGCCTTGATGGTATCTGTCCCACATCTGTGCCACACCCTCCAGCCCCTGGCTGTCAGAGACACTTCATGATCACTGAGCTGGGGGCTGCGGAGAGAAAGTGGTCAAAAGACCCTGCTGACCTGTGTAAGTATCAATCACATCTCTCCTCTTTTTCTGCTAGAGTTTCTGCTGCTAAAATTGATTATTACCAGAACAAGATCATTAACACTTCAGATTCCTGTAAACTATTTTCAGCTTTCTCATCTCTTCTCTATACTCCTCCACAACATCCTACTACTTCTCTGACTGCTGATGACTTTGCCAAGTTTTTACTGAAAATGTAGTGAACATCAGCAGCCAGTTCTCTATACCTAACACTCACAGCTACTCTTTTCCAACATCCCATTCCTCTTTCTTCCTACCACCTTTCCATTTGACCCTATCCCCTCCCATCTTATGCAAGCTGCCTCTCCATCGATCTTACCCCCACTCACACACATTATCAACGCATCTCTCACAACTGGAATCTTTCCCAATACATTCAAGCAGGCTCGAGTAACCCCACTGCTTAAAAAACCAACACATAACCCCACAGTAGTTGACAACTACAGACCGGTGTCTCTCCTACCTTTCTTGTCTAAAACTCTTGAGAGGGTCGTATTCAACCAGTTGTCTGCTTTTCTCTCACAGAACAACCTGCTCGACAGACATCAGTCTGGCTTCAAAAAAGGACACTTAACAGAGAATGCCTTCTTGTCAGTAGCTGAAACCCTGCGACTGGCGATCTAACTCCAGATCATCTGTCCTCATCCTCCTTGACTTGTCTGCTGCCTTTGACACAGTGAACAAGATCCTCCTGACCACCCTCTCTGACCTGGGCATAACAGGATCGGCACTTGGATGGTTTGAGTCATATCTCACTGGCAGATCGTTCAAGGTCTCCTGGAGAGGAGAGGTGTCCAAGACACACTAGCTGACCACTGGGGTTCCTCAAGGATCAGTGCTTGGAACCCTCCTCTCCTCTACACAACACCAGTGGGACCGGTCATTGAGGCACATGGCTTTTCCTACCACTGCTATGCAGATGATATGCAGCTCTACCTGTCATTCCAGCCTGATGACCCAACTGTCTCAGCTCGTATCTCTGCCTGCCTCTCGGACATTTCGGCCTGGATGAATGAACGACACCCTCAACTCAACCTTGCCAAGACAGAACTCCTTGTGATCCCAGCCAACCCATCTGTTGACCACAACCTCACTTTTCATCTTGGTTCAACTACACATACACCAACCAGAACAGCCCGGATCCTGGGAGTGGTGGTAGATGATCAGCTTAATTTCACTGCACACATCTCATCAACCACCCGCTCTTGCAGAATCGCGCTTTACAACATCTGAATATGCTACACAGCTCCTGGTCCAAGCTCTGGTCATTTCAAGACTGGACTACTGCAATGCTCTGTTGGCTGGCCTTCCAGCTAATACAATTAAGCCACTGCAGATGGTCAAGAGTGCAGCAGCATGTCTGGTCTTCAATCAGCCAAAGAGGGCTCATGTCACCACACTCTTGATTTCACTCCACTGGCTACCTGTAGCTGCCTGCATTAAATTCAAGGCTTTGACTCTGGCTTTCAGGACAGCCAGTGGAACTGCACCCTCTTAATTCAATTCAATACTTCAGGTCTATGCTCCAACTCGCTCTCTGCGGTCTATGAACGAGTGACGCCTGGTGGTCCCATCACAAAGAGGCTCAAAGTCTATTTCATGATCGTTCACTTTCTCTGCTCCTCTGTGGTGGAATTAACTTCCAACCTCCACATGATCTGCTGTTACCTTCTCAACATTCAAGAACCAGCTGAAAACACATCTGCTGAAAAAATTGTTTGTCTCTTTCTTCTGTGCTAGCATCTTTACTACTCCAGCCACTGTGAGAACTTGGCAGTCTTATACTGCAGATGTTGTTAAACTTCGTATGACAAATTGCTTGCTATGTGTCTCATTTGTAAGTCACTTTGGATAAAAGTGTCTGCTAAATGACTAAATGTAAATGTAAGTCAGCATTTCTTCAAAGTAATAGTAATAATATATTATATATGCATATATAGCTATAAAAGATCATCACATGTTGTTTAAAATAGTTAATGAAGAAAGTGTCACAGAGCAGGACACTGATGACAGTGCTTAAAATTTCAAGTCAATTACCCACATAACTATGTGTAAATGTTTATAAAAAAATAAAATAAATAAATAAATATAAAAGAAATCAATAAAAATAAAGTTGGCCAGAATATGTACATATATAAATATAAAAAAATATAAATCTAAATATATGTAAAACAAAATAATCATATCTCTTAAAGTGTAGATCTTTGCAGATATTTAGCAGATTAATTGCTCATATTTTCACTCTATGTGAGTTTGTTGCATCTTTATATCTGCAGTGTTTTAATTTCTTCCCCAGATTATTCTTGAGAAAAAGTGAAAAGCCCTATGCTTTGACAAGTGCTGTTTCTGCTATCCTTTAAACAAAGTAAGCCTCAAAGACTCAAATAGCCACAAAGTAATATTTTTCATGACTTATTTTCTGCATTTTTATCAGGCATGAGCATTATTCAACAAGCTGCACTTCAGCTACCTGTGGTATGAATAAATTATGCAAATGATTATGTACTGCTCATAGCTTTACTGTTTGCGGATTTTATATACGCTGGTATTATTTTATTTGTTGTAACTTGCTGTTATTTGTCATTTTGCGATTATTTAGAGTTCATCTTATACTTAATATGTTGTCTATGGTTGTCACTATTATTGTGATTTATATGTCAAATAATGAGGTCCATGTGAGGTATGGAGATAATACGCATACACAGAAATGTGCTACGATCTGTAAGTAATTTAAAAATAAAAGTCATTTTAGTTTAAAAAAAAAAACATTGTATAGGCTTGTTTTTTGAATATTGACTCTGTAACAGGGGTTCATGTGGGCATGTTGGAGCCAAGGGTGGCCACCTATATCACCTGTAGGACGGGTGCTACTTTTTAGCAACGGGCCGGCTCAAATTCCCAGTGGCCCACCAGGAAAACGCCTGGTGCTCCCGACGGCCAGTCCGCTCCTGGGTGAAATTATCCAATCAAATCTTGACACTTGCACAGATTGGAAATATTCTGGCAAGATTAGTCACGCAATCTGGCAACCTTGAGAGCGCAATCTCTCTCTCCACTGCGAAAAATCTGGGGTTACTTAGGTAACCAAGGCTCTATGAATAAGGTCAACACGCCACCATATGGGTCAACCCCGCTAGAGGGTGAGCTGTCAGGAAACCGTATATCAAATTAAACGCGCTCCACCTGTGCGCAATCAACCCCTACAAATACAGGTGTGATACCGCCGGCACACTCTCTTATTTTGCCGACTGGCACCACCCAGTCCCCGAGTGACCATGTCGTGTGGCCTGTTGACCTTATTCATAGAACCTTGGTTACCTACGTAACCTCCCGTTCTATTTCACTGCAGTCAACACGCCACCATATGGGTCAACAGTGTACCACATAGAGTCAGGAGGGGAATGTGGTTGAGCAATAACAACAGGAGACAGATGTGAGTTAAACTCGATCCTTTATTGAACAATCCGTCATGAAGCCATAACCAAAGTGAACACCAGTCCCTGGAACTAAAGACTTAACAGCAAACCAACCACCAGGTATTTACACCTTGAAAGAACCAAGTGTTTAGGGACCTATTTAGACCTCCCCTGCTAGCAGTACAGAGGTAGCCACAGAGGAAGCCACATTCAGGTGAAAAAAACCGGCCAAATATAAGCGAGGAAGACCAGCCTGCTGCTGCACAGACCTCCTTTAAAAAAAACACCTTTGAACTGCACCCAGGAGGCAGCAATCCTTCTGGTGGAGTGTGCTACCACCCCAGTGGGTGGAGGCACACCCGCACTGCTATATGCCATCTCAATAGCTCTAACCACCCAGTGGGCCAGCCGCTGTTTTGACACAGCCTGGCCCATTGCTGACTCTCCATAGTAAACAAATAGCTGATCTGTCTGCCTTATGGACTGAGTATTGGCTATATACCTTCACAGGGCTCGGACTGGGCAATTTAGGTGCAACTGGGCTGCTTCCTCTGTGACATAAGGAGGTGTGTGAAAGGGTTCCAGAATTAAAGGCCTAGACATATATGAATGAGGCAGGACCTTGGACAAGAATGCATGGTTTGGCAAGAGCGAGATGGCCCCGTCCTCTCCCCCAAGTCTCAAGCACGCTGGGTGCACAGAGAAGGCACGCAACTCACTTACATGCCTCGCTGATGCAATAGCCAGAAGGAACGCTGTCTTCAGAGAGAGAAGCTGTAAATTCAAGGAGGACAAGGGCTCAAATGGGGGCCTTGTCAGGGCCTCCAATACAATCTGCAAATCCCATGAGGGGATCATATGTGAACGTGAAGGGCACAATCTGTGGGCACCTTTCAGGATCCGGCCTATATTAGGCTGTGAACTGACCAACAAGCCATCAACGAGGTCATGGTAATCAGAAATGGCTGCCACATACCCCTTCAAGGTCAATTCCTTAAGACCCCCTTCCAAAAGGGACTGAAAAAAGAACAGAACTGAGGATGTCACATGAGACTGGGTTGATATACTTAGATTGGCACCAGTGATTGAACCTTTCCCAGCGGCCAGCATAGAGCACCACTGTGGAAGTTGCTCTCACCGCCTGCAATGTTGTTAGGACCCCTTGCCCCAGACTCTCTGATGGCTCCCTTCGGGGGCCAAACATGCATGTTGTACAGCCCTGGTTTGGGGTGCCAAAGCTGCCCCTGGGCCTGGGAGAGCATGTCCTGTCTGAGTGGGAGACACCATGGGGTCCCCCTCAGCAATGCAACCAGATCTGGCATCCATAACTGGTGGGGCCAATCGGGAGCTATAAGCATGACTCTGGCTCACAATTCTAGAATCTTGGCCAGCACTACAGGCAGAAGAGGGAAAGAGGGAAAGGCATGAAGTAGGACCCGAGGCAACTCGTGTGCTAGCACATCTACCCCAAGCGTTCCCCTCAGGCCCACCATTGAGTACCATAGGGGACACTGAGTGGTCTCCTGAGAAGCGAAGAGGTCCACCTGAGCCCTTCCGAAACGGGACCAAATGACCTGCACAATCTCTGGGTGCAGCCGCCATTCCCCGAGCCTAGGTCCTCCCCTTGACAGAAGATCTGCTGCTACATTGTCTACCCCTAGAAGATGTAAGGCCCTCAGGGAAAGACCATGTGCATGCGCCCATAGGAGGAGCTCCCGAACCTTGCCATGAAGAGATGTGGAGCATGTTCCCCCCTGGTGGTTTATGTAAGAAACCACCGTGGAACTGTCTGTGCATACAATGACATGTTTTCTCTGCAAGTCTGGGAGAAAATGCCCCAAGGCTCGATGCACAGCCTCCATCTCCAGCAGATTTATGTGAATTCCTGTCCAAGAGGACTCCCAGTTTCCTCGAACCGGGAAATTTCACCACATGGCACCCCAACCGATCTTGGATGCATCTGTGGTTATGGTTTCTCTTGAACAAATCTGACCCAGAGGGACTGGATTTGACCTGTTTGAGGCCTGGGGTTGAAAACCACCACCTCATGGCTAGGACACACTCTGGATCCAGTTGCAAAATTCTCTGACCGTACTCATGTGGACTCACTATGTTCCTTGTGAACCACTGCTGTAACAGCCGCATGTGCAGCAAACCTAGTGGCACGACTTGAGAGGCTGCTGCCATTTGGCCAAGGAGCATCCGGCCACACTTCACTGACATCCCATAAGATGGGATATCTGCTCCCTTAGCACCAGAACCCTCTGGGGTGTAAGACAGGCTCTCATGATCATTGAGTCCAGCACCAAGCCCAGATATGTTACCGTTCTGCATGAGATGAGACAGATCTTCTCCTCGTTCAAAGTCAGGCCTAGTCTGAGCAGGTGTGACAACTTCCTGTGATCTCTTTGGATGGAAATATGAAAATAGGCATCTCGGAGGTCCACCTTGGTGAACCAGTCCCCCTGCCTTATACTCATGAAGAGGGTTGACAGGTTCAACATCAGGAAAGGCAGTTGTTATAGGTACCGGTTGAACCTTTTCAGATTCAAGATGGGTCGCCAGCCCCCATCCTTTTTTGGAGTGAGAAAGTAGGTGGATAAAACTCCTGCCCTACCAACTCCGAGGGCAGGAGTGTTATTGCTCCTTTAAAGTGTTGAGACCTCTGCCGAGAGGGATTTGCACTCCGCATTTCCTCCCAAGACTGTTGGGACAATACAGCAGTAGCATGAGGGCTTGGCTCTGAACTGGAGCCTGTACCTTGAACCTAGGGTATTGAGCACCCAAGGGCACTGGGTACACTGGTGCCAGTGAGCCAGATGCTGAGGTGTGACACACCGGAGACTGACAACCGTCATTGCCGAGACCGGCATCCCATTGGTTGCATGTCTGCTGGCTTTGCCGGTTGCTGCTGGTGAAAGGAGTGATGACTCCCCTGGCTAAGGTTAGCTGAGGAACTCAGGATCGAAGTCCGCTGTGAACCTCCCCAGCCCTGGATAGACGAGGTTGAACGGCCCCAGCCTCCAGCTGCCAAAGGCCGCCCCATTCGCCTCGTCTGTCACACCGCACACGTCAAATCTCTTGCCATGCTTGATTGTTCCAGGGCTGCTTCAGACGGTGGGCCAAAGACTTCCCCTGGCACAACCAGAACGGCCACCACTGCACCATCCTGGTCAGACACATTTGATTGAGACAGCCAAACCTAGCGGCGCGCTTGGACCACTGAAGGATGGACTGGCCAAGCATCCGGGCATGTGCACTGGTCCCCTGGATCAGCATGTCCACCACTCGCAGCATCTCCGGTATTTCATCATTGGGAGCAGTGGACCCCAAGTCCTGTAACAAACAAATCAGAGGCTGACTTTATGATTACAAAGCAAGCTGCGTGCTGCAACAACTACAGCGCACGTATATATATATATATATATATATATATATATATATATATATATATATGTTGTTTTTTTGTTTTGTTTTTTACTAACAACCCTGGCTTGATTCCAGCTCAAAAATCTTCGACACCAAAACGTTAACTTTCTCTCTCCCGAGAGAAGAGGTTCCGATCTACTCCAAGTAAACATTTCTTTCCTTACGCAGCTTTCATTAAATGTAGTCTCACAACAGCTCTGCTCTTCTAGGAGGCAAAAAAGAGAGTGTGCCAATGGTATCGCAGCTGTATTTGTAGGGGTTGATTGCTCACAGGTGGAGCGCGTTTAATTTGATATATGGTCTCCTGACAGCTCACGCTCTAGCGGGGTTGACCCATATGGTGGCATGTTGACCGCAATGAAATAGAATAGTTGTTTACACTCAATGCAGTCACTTGTTCACAAGGCGACAAAATGACGTCATCGCGGCATTGGCGGAAGTGCACGTTGGCGCCGCAAGCCCTCATTTCATACACATTCCCATTTTTATGACTTGGGAGATCAGTGCGCGCGGCGCCACATTCAGAATAAACTCAATCGAAGCACCATTGGCTGAATAGATAGGCTAAATCTGTAGAGGCACATCTATGATCTGTCCATCCATGCGAATAAAAGTAATAAAAGTATTATAATACATGTAGGCTAATAATTGTAATACAATAAATACAAAGAGGGGTTTTAAAAGACACAGATCAATAATCTGTTAAATTAGATAAATCGAACATTTTAACAAATCTTTTTGCTTTATTATTTTTACATAGCTTTACTATCTTATGATAACATTGCAGTTCTATCAGAAATACATTAAAATTAGGTTTAATTTCCGACTATTTCATCTTATGGTAAAATAATCTTACATAAATAGAAATGGAAGTTTGTTGCTTTTTATTACAAAGGTTCTTGAGACTTTGACATTGCCATAAAACATTAAGGGCACAAAAACACAGGTTAATGAAAATTAAGTAAATTTGCCTTATTCAGCAAACACAAGCAGAACAAATTTGTATGCAAATCATTAGTAAAAATATTCGTTTCAATATTTACACACAAATTTGTTTTGCTCGTTTCATGAATAAGGCCCAATAAGTTTGCTCAGTCACTAAACTGCATGTTAGCATTTTGATAAGTTTATATTAATGTAAGCATTTCAAAGTACATTTTATATGCATAACATATAGGATGCCTTGAGAATTGCTATTTAGATTTAAATTATTTTGTTCAGTTTGTTTGGAAAACTTTATAAGATTATAAGGAATATCAAGAAATATTCCATAAGGATTATAAGTGTTTTGAGGCATAAATACAAGTATTTGTCTAGTGTCTTTTATTGAATACTGAATAAAACTAGATTGAAGTTTGACAATTTTATTACAAAAAAAAAAAAAAAAACTAACACAGGTCAGTGAAAATGTTTTCAATTTTTTTATTCATGACACATGAGCAGAACAAACTTTTTAGTGTAAATCATTTGTAAAACCATTCTTCCATAAATTGCCACATTTAGTTCAATGGGGCAATTTACATAAGAATGCATTTACACACATTTTCTTATACTCATGTTTCATGAATAAGATTGTATTATTGCTCTTTAGTTTTAAATTGTTTTCAATAGTTTGTGTGAAAAATGTTTAATACTGTAGCAAATCTGTATGCTTGTATAAATTTATAGGAGTATAAGGTCAGTAAAAACCTATACTATTAGCATTTTTAAGGCATGATACAAGTATTTGTCTGGTGCCTTAATAACAAATAAAAAACAAAACCAGATTGAAGTTTGACGCTTTTATTGCATAGTTGTTATGATCTGACTTTGTTCTGGCAAACTACTTCTCACTATTACTTCCTGCTGATTCAGATGATATTTTCTCTGGGCTGCTGCCTGTCGTTTCACATAGTAGTATACAACGGCGGGCGTGTTGAGTAGAAACGCCTCTAGAATTTGTGGAGGTGCGTGCGCAAACTGCGGCGCGGTACTTTGAGATGCCAGACGAAAGTATAAGCAAGGCTTAAAGACGCCAGTGTTCTGAAAACACTGGCAAACAGGTATGTCGGAGTTTAGCGATGGGTTGACGTGTTCTTCCCAGTGTTCACATTAAACTTACGCCACTTATGGTAATGCACATTTTCAACAGTTTCGCAAACTTTCAAAAATGGCCAAGAGAACAGTTCAAGGAAAACTTTTGTCTTTCTTAAAAAAAAGAGAGAGAGAACAGAAGGTAAGATATTGCTATGACAAGTGTACACAGCATGTACACGTTTTTAACAATTTTCAGGGTAAACACTTTTGTGTGTAGAACAGTTTTTTATTTTTTATTTTTATTTTTATTTTTATTTTTTTACACCACTGTTTAAGCATCCTTCATAGAAACAAATGAAGTATTATTGAAGGTTACTGGAGTAGAAACAAATGTGTGTCTGTGACTGTGAGTGAGCGATCTACAGAAAACCCTTTTCATGATCATAACATGGATTCTTTTAACAAAATTCATCATAAAATACAATAACAGAGGGCAACAGGTGCATATTATGGCCATGTGTCCTAAGGGTCAGTGAAGTGACACTCATGTCCAGATCTATTAAATTAAAAATACATTAAAAAATAAATAAAAATAAAATGCAATTCACACAAACCTTTTACTTGAATACACCTCTACTATGATGAGCATACTGCATTTTCAATTTCCAAGCATAAAGTCATACTGATAATGTTTCTGGGGTTTAAATTAAAAAATGTCATGTGGTGTCCTGAGACAGTAAAAAAGAGAGTATAGAAAAGCTTGAGTAGTTTTCACCCTTATGAACGAAGAGACTCTCAGAGGCTGACTTTATGATCACAAAGCAAGCTGGAATCAATATTTATATAAAAATATATATTTACCATGAAAAATGCTTTTGAAATATTTTTTTTTTAATTAATGACGTTGTTTATACTCTCATGTATTCAAGGTGCAAAGAAAGTATTATAATACTTTTTACTTGATGGTTATACCACATGACAATTTAAAAGTTTACTTTTTTTTTTTAAGAAAATGCTATAAAGGTTTTACAAAAATGTATTAAACCAAATTGGACACAAAGATTACATTTCTAAGAACTTGACACAAATGATTTAAACTACATTTTTAAAAGATTTCTCATTTTAACATCACGGACAACCTTATTTGTCAATGACCCTTATGCATTAGACAGATTTAATATGCGAAAAATATGAAGCAGGGTTCTCAACCTGTCTTGACTATTTTCTACTTAAAAAAAAAGCTATATTTTACAGAAAAGTACATGTAGCCTATTGTCTTCCTGAAAATATAGTATATACTGTATATATACACCGATCAGCCACAACATTAAAACCACCTGCCTAATATTGTGTAGGTCCCCCTCGTGCCGCCAAAACAGCACCAACCCGCATCTCAGAATAGCATTCTGAGATGCTATTCTTCTCACCACACGGTTATCTGTGTTACCGTAGAATTTGTCAGTTCGAACCAGTCTGGCCATTCTCTGTAGACCTCTCTCATCAACAAGGCATTCCCATCCACAGAACTGCCACTCACTGGATGTTTTATGTTTTTGGCACCATTCTGAGTAAATTCTAGAGACTGTTGTGTGTGAAAATCCCAGGAGATCAGCAGTTACAGAAATACTCAAACCAGCCCATCTGGCACCAACAATAATGCCACGGACCAAATCACTGAGATCAATTTTTTTCCCCCATTCTGATTGTTGATGTGAACATTAACTGAAGCTCCTGACCCATACCTGCATGATTTTATGTACTGCACTGCTGCCACACGATTGGCTGATTAGATAATTGCATGGATGATTTTTGGTGCCAGACGGGCTGGTTGGAGTATTTCTGTAACTGCTGATCTCCTGGGATTTTCACACACAACAATCTCTAGAATAGTAGGCCTAATTCATAAATGTATACAGTAAAACATAAAATTACATATATTATCTTGTTACATAAATGCAACATATATATATGGCAAGGTAACTTTAGTGTAACACTTTTTTAGTGTAGCATTTTTATATTCTTTCCTATTAAAATTATTATTATTATTATTTTATAGTGACTGTTTAACAGCCTATTAACAGCACCATCTGCCATCTTGTTTTAAAGTATTTGGCAATGTTATGAACAGATACATAACACAATCACACAATTCTAAGGCCTGGATTTGTGGCGACACCACCTACAAACATATGGACTTGGCTTCCCCAACCCATCATCTTTCTCTGCTCTGCTTCTTATCTCATGTATTGTCCCTTGTTGCTCTCAAATTCTTCATTCCAAACCCCAAACTGACACCCACCCACCCAGCTCCACCAGCCGCACCCACCACCCACCATTTTATTGCTCCATCATTTGCAGTTTTCCAATAATAATAACTTGTGACAAAACAGCATTAAAGTCTAATGGGGGTAATTGTGTTCACTTAACCTAGGATGTGAATACATTTTTGTAATTTTTATTCTTGACTGGTAATATTGTTTAAAACAACAAAAGCCAAAGCAAATAATATCTGAGGTATAATTGATATAAGAGCTTAGAGTCAATTTAATATTTTAAACTGTACATTTAAAACATTAATTAAGATTGTATCAGGCCTAAATGAGTCTTGTCTCATTCTCAGTCTCTTCTGGTCTCTGGTCTTGGTCTTGGTCTTGGTCTTTTTTTGACTCAACTTACTCATCCTGCTCTTGAATTCGGATGAGCTGGTCTAAACTACAACACTGCAAGACACCTGAATCATGCCGAAAGTGCGCTTGACTACACTGTGCGTCTGATCAGATTATAAGACTCTTCTCCATCATTTGAAGAATTACTCCTAATCAATTAAAAGTGTATACAAATGTTTCTTTTAAATAAAATTAATTTTACCGCCTGCTTTCATCACAGTAAAAGGACAAATTTGTGAATGAATCACAATCTATAATGAGCCTAATTTACATTGAAAGGAATGACTCTGACTTGATAAGATGCAGCGTAATTTCAGCATTGATTGATTGTGCCTGCATTAAAGGTGCACTCAGTAATTCGCCTTGGACTTGGACACTGACACCTAGGGGTGTGGATGCAGCATCATTCAAATGCAATAGTTTTCAGTCACTGATGCCATTGTAGAAAATAACTATTCATAGTCAGCCATGGTTCAATTAATCTACAAAAGAAAGTGTCCAAAAATGTTACGCTGGTCATGTGATCCTAAAATGGCAGCCCCCATGAGGGGACCATTTATAAAATTCCCCTCTAATTATATAAAATTTTTATTGCTAGATCCTCATATTCGTAACCTCTCATATTCCAAACAGAGAGTCTCTTGGGTATAAGAAGTCCTATTCTCCATTTCTGAGACCTACTCTTCTCATTAACATCAAAATAAAGAAACAATCTTTTGCTGTTTGGCAGCAAAAATCTTTTCCTGATCTTTATTAAGAATTAAAGCTATACATTCTAATTTACTGGAAATGTATTTCATCTTCTGATATCATTATAACACTTTTTATGTTATATTTTAGTTTTACTTAGTCCATACCAGTTTAACACTTATTTTTAAAAGTGGTGCATGGAAAAATAATTACACTTTTGTGCACAGCTTAGATGATCGTTTACGGACAAGATGAAGAACAAAAAATTACCCTTTTTGCTAGTGCAAAGCACACTTCTGTATATGTGGACTGTTCGCCTTGTTTACTTAAGACTAGGTCAGCAGTGATAACCTCTTCAAATAATTGCTTAGTTTCAGCTGTGATTTCAAACAATAATGACACACATTCCTTTCTCCCCAGATAAGACTGATCTTATGAATAAAATACAAACCTGCATTCAGCACAGAGGGTTCCAATAAAAGTAAACGTGCAATGTTTCCAAAGTGCCATTTATTGTTTATTTTGTTTCATGGTAATTTAGATAAGGGTAATTGCCAATAAGTACCCCCAGTGTTTTATCATTGGCATTTGCAACAGGATGATGGCTATTGCTGTTTTCATTTCCTTCAGAGTTAGGGCTTGGCTGGATCTGTAACCGTACTGCCCAATACCCACAAAAGGTGCAAAAGATGGCGCTAGCTCAGCGACCATGACGAGGAGCTCTGGCTTGGCGGCCATGTCATGGAACTCTGGCTTGGTGGATATGATG
Organism: Myxocyprinus asiaticus; assembly: GCF_019703515.2. Taxonomy (NCBI): domain Eukaryota; kingdom Metazoa; phylum Chordata; class Actinopteri; order Cypriniformes; family Catostomidae; genus Myxocyprinus; species Myxocyprinus asiaticus. The sequence goes on along the minus strand of NC_059357.1, from coordinate 30,961,718 downwards.
TGGAACTCTGGCTCGGCGGCCATGACGTGGAACTCTGGCTTCACGGCCATGACGTGGAACTCTGGCTCGGCATCTGCCTCCCCCACAGTGAATGTGGTGAGGTCGATATATTGAGCAAGGCTGTGGGTATTCTGACCGCCTGGCATCAGCAAAGAGATAGACTCATTTAGTCCAAAATGAAAAATGTCTTTGAGGGCAACCTCATTAAAGTCCACCTGGCATGCCAGAGCGCAAAAGTCCTCCACGTAATCCTCCAGGGGGACAATTCCCCTGATGTAGGTGTAAGAGTTTGATTGCTGGGTTCATTTTGGTCGATCAGTATTCTGTAATGTCTGTAATGTTGTTGCTAGCACTGGCAATGACAAAGACGATGACGATGGAGTAAAGAACCCAAGTGCAAATTTTATTAACAAAAGTGAGATCCAAAAACCCTAACTCTAAACGTGAACAAAACATAAACATGAACTTGACTTAACTAAACTTGACATGACTTTGTAGACTATGAAACAAAACATAAACATGACTTGAATGGACTAGACTTGACTTGATCATAAAACAAAATACACATGACACATCTGCAACTGAGTAAAATTGTGTGTTGATATAACAAATCAATCAAAAGTTAAAGCATTAAAAAAAGTGTCCAAAAGCCTCTCCAAACAAATAAAACATAATAATTGTACATAAGAACTAATTACACATGCAAATATAACAATCACTAAAGGTATTATGTTGTGTTTGGGCTCGTTTTAACAGGAATCCCCTCCTGTAAGTAATGGCATTTGATATTTTATGTTCTGTTTATTTGTTGTGAAGTTATATGTGATAAGCAACACCTGTTTACATGTAACGTGTATGTCAAAGATATATACTATTACTCTATTAGCTAATATAGCTATTACTCGCTATATTCAGTAGATTGTATGTTAATGTAATCTTGTGTTGAAGCAGTAAACGCATTTGGCTTGCTGTCCGTATACTGGAGGGCTCGGAGCTCGAGACTTGACTCGAGTCCTGATTACCCCCTGGACTTTACTTATTTAGATAATGAATCTAGAGAATATGTGGAGATGGGGTGGAGGTGGGATGTCAGGAGAGTTGTCACAGGAAGCAGGTAAGCAGCGGCTTATATACTTCTGCTCGTGGACTGTGATTTGTCAGATTTAAATTAACATGCTCCTCCCGAACCTCTGTTAATTAACTCCATTTCAGTAGTTCGTATGTTAATGTAATCTTGTGTTGAAGCAGTAAACATATTTGGCTTCCTGGTCGTACACTGGAGTGCTCGGAGCTCAAGACTTGACACGAGTCATGATTACCCCCAAAAAGGCATTAAGATGAAAGAACAGTACCATTACTATGGCAGGAAGTATTTAGGACAGCAAGCCAGCAACAATTCTATTTGGTAAATTGGCTTGGCGGATGCTTCTGAATTGTTCTTCCCCCCAAAATCTGTATAGAGGGAGTGCTTTAAGCATTTGTTTGAAGGTGCATTCTTGTACGATTGCTGGTCGAGAGGGCTACGCTGTGATTCGAACAAGAGACCACCACTCGACGTATAAGTGGGTGGGCTCACGGTATGCGAACAGGGAAGGTGAAAATGAGAGTTGGCTCATGTTGCGTTCGAAAGGGGAGGGCTCACACTGCGATTCAAATGGGAGACTGTTCTAAGAGAGAGAGGTTTAGCTCACGGCATTTGAACGGGTAAGTCCAGCATGCATTCGAATGGGGAAGGTGAGAATGAGAGTTGGCTCGCGCTGCGTTCGGAAGGGAGGGCTCACATATGCGATACGAACAGGAGACTGCTCTATAGAGAGAGTGCTCACGGCATTCGAACGTGTAAGCCCAGCAAGCAATCAAACAGGGAAAGTGAGCACTAGTTGGTCGTGCTGCGTTCGAAAGGGAGGGCTCACACTGCGATTCGAACGGGAGACTGCTCTATAGAGAGAGAGTGTTCATGGCATTCAAACAGGTAAGCCCAGCAAGCAGTCGAATGTGGAGAATGAGAACGAGAGTTGGTCACGCTGCGTTCGAAAGGGAGGGCTCACACTGTGATTTGAATGGGAGACTGCTCTATAAAGAAAGAGAGCTCAAGGCATTCGAACGGGTAAGCCCAGCAAGCATTTGAACTGGGAAAATGAGCATGAGAGTTGGTCACGCTGCATTCGAAAGGGAGGGCTCACACTGCAATTCGAACAGGAGACTGCTCTATAGAGAGAGAGCGCTCACGGCATTCGAACGGGTAAGCCCAGCAAGCAATAAAACTGGGAAAATAAGAGCTAGAGTTGGCTCGTACTGCGTTCGAAAGGGAGGGCTCACACTGCGATTCAAACGGGAGACTGCTCTATAGAGAGAGTGGCATGCGAACGGGTAAGCCCAGCAAGCAATCGAACGGAAAGAATGAGAACTAGAGGAACGAAGCTTGTTTGCAGAGGTAGCCTCACTCAACAGACTACCCATAGATAGTGAAATATGGTGCTTTGAGAAGAGGAGGTGATGACCGCTATCTCCTGTAATGCTAGCTGCAGCTGCTGAGAAGCGAAGACAAAAAGGCCTCGGCAGAAGTATGGTAAAACGCTGCTGCTGCAGTAGAGTAAAGTGGGCCTCCTGTGGGAGCAGTGTTAAGGCAGTGCTGTGGCAGTGGAGTAGAGGAGATGGAATAGTAAAAAAAAAAAATAACTGGGGGGGGGGGGGTTGTTGCTTCTGCGGTAGCAGAGTTTAAACCACTGCTGCAGTAGAGTTTTTGGGGGCATAGTGAAGGAGTTTCTGTGGTAGCGCTGCTGTGTTTCCATTGCTGTAGATGCACTTCTATGAAAGTATGGAACTTCGACATTGAAAGCACCTGTGGGGAAAATATTAACAACCGTGTACACACTTTGGTATGGGTGGGGCACTGTTGCTGTGGTATTGAGTAGGGCACAAAAGACTTCATTAGATTTATTAACAATATATTAGGGGAGCAAATGGTTAGTTAGGAATACGTAAATGTATTACCTATATACATCTGTAAGGGAAGCAAAAGGTTAGTTATGGAAAACGTTTCAATTACGTTCATATGCAGCTTTGAGGAAAGCAAAAAACTTAGTTAAGAATACAACTTTATTACATTCATCATGGCGGGGCACTGTTGCTGCGGTATCAAGTAGCACACACAAAACACTTCATTAGATACATCAACACCTGTAAGGGAGCAAAGGTTAGTTTGTACTTACCTGTAGCTGTACCTGCAAATGGTTAGTTAGGAATATGTTAATTTATTACCTTTATATATGTCTGTATAGATTTATTAACACCTGTACCTGCAAATGGTTAGTTAGGAATATGTTAATTTATTACCTTTGTATATGTCTGTAAGGGAAGCAAAAGGTTAATTATGGAAAATGTGTCAGTTACGTTTATATGCAGCTTTGAGGGAAGTGAAAGGTTAGTTAAGAATACAACTTTATTACGTTTGTCATGGCAGGGCACTGCTGTGGCAGTATCAAAATGCGAAAGGGGTGATGCTGTGGCATAATCGAGAGTATGCGGTCAGTGCTGCAGCAGTATCAAGCATGGGCGGGCGCTGCAGCACATTATCTGGTGGGGCACTGTGGCTGCATGCACACATGGTTTATCACATTTAGGCACACCTTATTGTGTGTTGGGCTCATTTCGACCATTAGCAAAGGAAATGCCAATACCAAAGTTAACGTAAAAGCTAAAAGGCTCTTAAGATTACTGTACCACCACAGCACTCGAACAGGAGAGCTCATACTGCATTTCGGATGGGAGAGCCCACGGAATGAATGACATGAAATCTCACACTGCATTCGAATGAGAGAGCCCACACTGCGATTCGAACGGGAGAGCCTGCGACCAGTGCTCTGAGGCTCACACTGCATTCGAACGGGAGGGCCCACACTGCATTCGAATGGTGGGTGGTGCAGAGTAAAGAACCTTGCTGAATTGCGGTTTGTGATGGGTATATATTTATGAGCTGTGCCCCTAGTGTTTTAATAAGAGGAAACATGAGAGGAAACATGATTGCTGTGTTGTGGGAGCTTTAGTGGCATGGCCTGAAAGGTTCCACAGTTGCAGCACCTGGAAAACACATTTGCACTGCTTTGTGGTGTGGTGGGAGTTTGTCGCATGGTCCGAAGGACACTGCAGTTGCGGTCTCTGTACAGCATGTTTGCGCTGTTTTGTGGTGTGGTGGGAGTTTGTCACATGGTCCGCAGGACACTGCAGTTGCGGCACGTGGACGGCACATTTGTGCTGCTTAGGGATGTTTTGAACCACAGTTGTGCTTTCTTAACTAAAATGGTTGCCATCTTTGGCTCCTCGGTAGGTAATGGTGAAGTCTTTTTCTAGATAGAGAAAGTGAGAGGTAAACTTGCATACAATCCAGTGACAGGAATTTAAATAGGTTCTCGCATAGACCTGCTGGAAGTAATATTGTTGAGACCCTGCGGAAGGCGCAATTTCAGGCGTTGCTGTAGAAAAGACAAAATAATCATATTTAGGTGAAATTAATACAGTACATCTTCATAAACAATGTGAAAAAATAGCATAAAATGATCTGAGAAATAAGAGCTTTGGCTGTGTACTGCATACAGATATGCATGGACTTGCAATCATCATTGAAGGTTTCACTTTAGGCCATTCGCTCCTTAGGAGTATAACTGTCATCTGTAGTACAATATACATCTTGCATAGGAAATGCATCACATAGCAATAGGTGTGAATTATCTAGGAATGCACTGAATTGCAGCTCTGCACTGCATACAGAAATGCAGGAGATATGTGCTGGGAAATACAGTACGTCTTAATAAACAATGTGAAAAACAGCATAAAATGATCTGAGAAATAAGAGCTTTGGCTCTGTACTGCATGCAGATATGCAGGAGAAATGGATTTGCAATCATTACTGAAGGATACACTTGTGGTCATTCGCTCCTTAGGAGTATGACTGCCCCCTGCTGTACAATATACATCAATAATGCTGAGAGCAAGCGAGATGTGTTGCGGGATGTTTATGAATGAGTTGGGACGCGGCGCATGATCCGCCTCTTGTGGAGCTGAATTCAGCTCATGTCTGTTCGGACAGAGGCCGTGTATAACTGCAGTGTGCTGTAGAATGGTCAGAGCGAGTGCTGCTTGGCAGCAAGCTTGCGTTAAAATGTCTGCGTTGGTTTGAATAGAATTTGTCATTAGATTGTCGGTCGATTGAAGGGAGTTCTGTGTTGCATAATGCCCGTGTTCAGAATGAAATAAATCATGCTCCGAAGGGCACTTTGGAGGGAGAAACAATCGTGATATTCATGTGAGAAGATGACGAACAATTACTGAATAGAGCTGAATAGAGCACACCCCCTAAATAAGCTGTAGCGAGGTAATGAGGCTGACGGGCATCACCTGTGCGGCAGAATCTGATTAAACATGCTGGGGTTGAAATGGTGGTTGGACTGAATAGTTAATCTTTGTTCCTCTCGCTTTCAAAAAATTGAATTCTAATGGCATGAAGCCGGAATGGCACCCGTTCCCAGAGGCAGCTGGCACTGCTTTCCAGGTGGAAAGTTTAGATGGACATATGAGCAGTCGTAGAGAGCTGTTTCATATTTTTAAAGTGCAGGAGCAGCCAGTTTGCGGCAGCAACTTCACGCTATAAAGTGCTTTGTCGAATGGAGCATAGAAAGACGGACAGGGTAAAAATTTATATATATATATATATATATATATATATATATATATATATATATATATATATATATATGTAAAACACTTAATGTGGTAGCCGTCAATACTGCTAAACAAAAGAACTGCTGTGGCAGCTTTTGTTGAATAACGAGACTGTTTAGATAGAAGAGCTGTTCTGGTGGAGCCGAATGCTTTGCAGGGAAGTTGCATCCTATGATCCGTCTGCCTGGGTCTGTTCATGGGCAATGGGCAGGGCCGAATGCCGGAAAGATTCTCATGTCAGGAGAGTTGTCACAGGAAGCAGGTAAGCAGCGGCTTATATACTGCTCGTGGGCTGTGATTTGTCAGATTTAAATTTACATGCTCCTCCCGAACCTCTGTTAATTAACTCAATTTTGTGTACGTGAGTGAAACAAATAGGCTGGTTGTGTCCAACGACATATGACACATGACTCTTTGAACAGTTTGATGTTTTTACTGATTAGAATAATATGTACAGTGCAAAATTATTAATAAATAATCAAAACGGAATACTTCTGATTTGTCTGCAAATTTCAAAGCACTTGTTCAGTTTTGGTCATAATGCCTACATGCATTGCAAAGTACAGCTTCAAGACTGTAGTTATTAATTTTTTTTTTTTTTTTTTTTTTTTTGTGCGGGACCACCGGCGGTCTTTAATGGACAAAGTTTCTCCATCAGTTTCTGATAAATAGTCCCATTTTTAGATTGTGTCATATTTTCAGTACTGACCAGTCTTTAGAGGATGTGAAAATATTTGTACATTTCTAATTATTTTAGATGCTGTCAATAAGTTGATATTGTGTTTCAGTGTCTATCCCAACATACAAAAGAGTATGTGAATGCTTTAATACCTACAAAAACAAATGAGATGCAGTAAATGTAATTGTAGGACCAAAAACTTCTTAATAAAAAAAAGGTATAACAACACATACCAGAAACTAATTGGTAATTAGTTCCTTAAAAAATAGCCAGACACTGTACTGAAAACAAAATGTACTGTGTAGAAAACAACTGACAGATCTTATCGATCAACTTATTGTCAGGAGCAAAGCCTGAAACCAAAGCTAGCACAATATACTGAGAGCTGTCCATTCAGCCTTGAGCACATGGTCTTAACCAAAAATAGGCTAAATAAAAACAATCAATGCAACAAAGTCTAAAAACCTAAAGAGAGGTGAGTTTCCCTTTCAGATCTCTCTTTGAGAGAGTTATAATGAGGCTCTAAGTTTCCACTACTTCCACATAAGCACTTTCATACACTCATCAAAAAAGCCTGCCTGTTCATTAATGGCTTTCCAAGTTTTTTGCTTCAATTAACTTTTATGCCTCCAAAGATTTTGTGGAGTGTAATTGGTCATAGCTCAACTGCCTTTCAGCATTCATCAAATAAAATAGGGAGATGAAAATCATTTATGGAAATCCCTGTGTGCCTGCACTTTTAGCTGTCAAAACCAACTTGTTCTCCTCCTCGGGTAAGTTGGGTAAGTGAAAATGTCACAGTACGTCTTCCTAGATCATTTCAGCACAGCAACCAAGCCTCTGTGGAGAGGGAACTTTCAAACATTATGTTTCCAGACAGAAAGGCAGGTCCAGCTGTGATGTAGAGAGATGGTTGCTTGTGTAGAGGACATCTCTGACAGACTGTCCATGTCAGATATCTGGTGAATGGCCCTGGCTGAGCGTGCAACTCCCCAGGGGCTGTTACTCTGCCGCTGCTCCTCCGTGACATGTTTCTCCTGTTCCACCGGGAAAGTCTGACCAACAGCTCTTCAAGATCATTGAGACCACACAGTAGGATCACACAAACACACTGTTTATCTCATCACCAAGGCTTTGAATGCCAATAAAAGAGCTGTTTAACTGCAGCTTCCATTGACTGTAGATCCAAAACACATGTCTTTTAACTTGAATAATGTACTGTAAACCTGGAAATAAAGGTAAAACAAAGAAATTAAACAAAGAAACTTCTCTCTTTCTAGGCCACTAATCGAATAGGCAAATTTGTGACAGTGGCTTCAATAACTCCTTTGAACAAGAGGCCTTGATTTCATTGAAACTTTTTCAAAATCATGCTGGGGTAACATGCATAACTGTAAATGTATCATTCTGTAATGTAATGAAATGTTTTAATGTTGGAGCTGTATTCTGTGGAGGACACTTGCACTAAAGAAGCATGTTTAACTTCTTGGAAACTTGGCTGATAACTGACCATTTTATCACTTTAATGAACAGGTTTTTCAATAAATGTAGTGAGGTCTTCTCTCCAAGCTCAAATAAAATTTTATAAAAATTGCTCCACTGAGCCACAGAATGTGATATATCAGGGACAATCTATCCATATATATGTATATATATATAAATTAGTATATTAAATATGAAAGTGGATCAGCAATTCATTTCAAGTAGGTCATTAGAAACAATGATTAAAATAAGTTTTTTAGCATGACTACCACACCATTAGGATTTCTGTGAAAATTGCTGCCATGGAGTCTCTGCTTTGGCTTTTAAAAATGTAAATAGCCAGTGCACAATAACGCACTGAGCCTTGAGTTAGCCCAAGGAGGTGTCATGGCTGTGGCAATATGGGAGGGTGATGAAAGTCGTGCAAGACTTATTAGTAGCTTTCTTCTCCATTTGGTGCATGACTAATAGAGCTCTCTCACATCATCCTAGCACAATACAAAGATTTCCATGCACAATTATCTTCCCTCACTTTGAAAAGAATTCACCTTCAGTAGAGAAGCATTGCTATTGGGGAACTGGAGATAGACTCTGTAAATGTTTTTCCAAGTCAGGTATCAGAGACCGATTGAAGACTGACAGTGCAAGCTCTTGAACAGTTTTCCATTTATTTTCAGTGACACTCTTCATCTGCAAGCTAAAATGAAATGTGGTGGGAAGATAAGGGGAAGCATGCATCATGTGGTTACTTCCATGAGGTTTCCATCTGTTTCTCACAATAGACAAAGTTTCCAGCTGTCATCCTAATCGCATATGTACTGTACTGTCTATGTGTAGGGAGTCTCACAGAATATTATGTGGTTAAGATTGTTACAAAATGAAACTGCTCTGTAAGATCTGTTTCTCCTCTCCAGGTGTCCTGCAGGTATAAAGCCTGCATCAACAGTCCCTAGGTTTTATGTTGTCTAGGCCAAATCAGTCGAGATGGCTATTAAAACTTACACCTGCCATAAAGTCTTCATAAGAGCTTACATGTGTGATTACTGTCTCCAGTCCATCTAGTGAAATTACTGATTGTGCGGATTCCCATTGAGATGACTGTATTTCACCAGCAAAATTTTGCCATGCAACTGTAATTTTGACCGAGCCTTTAGAGTATAATAAATAGTAGTGGTGATTCTGTTAAATTTTTTACAATCTTTTCTGCAAATCAAATGTTGAATTATTGAGATTTTTCTCAGAGCTTGTTGATTTGGCTGAAAGCTTAGAATTCTTGTGTAGGGCTTTACTGGTTGTTTAGATCAGTGTTACTATCAGAAATAATTGGTAATTATTTCTGTAGTTATTAATCAATATTTAAATTAATTAATTGGATCTAACTCATTAAAACCTCATATGGGACTCCAGTAAATGTAGTGTGCTACGTTTAGGAGCAAGTTTGGTTATTAGCAATAATTAATAATTATCAAAGATAATTATTAATTATAAAAATCAATAGAACATTGATGAGAATCAATGTTAGTTTTTTTTAATCCTTTAAAATCAACACTTATCAAAGATAATCATTAATTGTTAACATCGATGAAACATTAAAATTAACACTAGCTTATTGATCATTCTAATTCAATCAAAGATAATTATCAATTATCAAAAATCAATAGAATATTAATAAGGATTAACATTGACGGGGCACCACCCTGGAATCAGGGACTAATAACCGAATATTAAAACAGTCTCAATATTAGATTGTTTTCTTAGGAAAATCGACATCCGAAGAATATCGATTTTCGGGAAAAAAAACAATGAATGAAGGTTTGAATCCGAGCACTGACATCCCGTCAGCATGACACAGGCATATGCAAAACAAACCAAAACACTTCTCTTTGTAATATAAACAAAAGTTTATTTATGCAGTAATATCAATTAATAATTAATACAATGCAGTCAATAAACTTCCGACTTACAACTACAAACTAAACAGTGATATGATTAGATATGGAAATAAAAATAATCCTATAACACATAAGGTGGGTGTGTGACAGTGTGTGTGTGTGTGTGTCAGTGTGGTTAGTGAGAGAGAGAGAGAGAGAGAGAGAGATTAAGTGACATCCCGAAAGCTGATTTCGCGATAGCTGGAGATAAAGCAGCCGTGTTCATCACTCAGAGACGCGGTTTTACAAGCGGGGCTCGTAAAAGTCCCTTGTTATTTGACTCTTTAATGGATGAACTCAGTTGCTGTCTCACCCGCGATGGCGAAAATGCACAACAGTCCAATTTGGTTGGACCACAATACAGCAAAACAAATTTGTAATAATTAATACCCTGAGTATTAATAATTAGCGGACATGGCGGTCCGTAAACTGTACAAGCAAAAACCTTGAAACACAAGAATAACACGCTATAATATTCTATCTCTGCCCAGACGTAACCTCTTACTTGAATCGCATGAGGACACAGGTAGAATGTGTTTTCCTCCGTCATTTAACTTTGACCCGGTTCCTTGAGGCTCGGATGATGACGGGGCCGTTTCCTCGCGCTGTCGGCGGGCGGTACGGTTGTTGATTCTCGGCGGGCTGGCGGAGAACTCAGAAATGTCGACTTGATTGAAGATGGAAGAGAAATCTTTAATCTCTTCACTTCTGTAGGCCAACGGATGAAGATGCGAATTGCTCGGCGGTCTCCTTCGGATCCGTTAGAGTGTTCGGTTGAACACAGAGTAATCTCAACTCGTCCAGCAAGATGGAGATTGTATGGCTACAGTTTCAAGTCGGACATTACTTCCTTAAGCCACGAGGTTGCACCGGAGAGCAGCAAAAAGCTACGTCCGTATTCGGTGAACTAAGTCGCTGGAAGCCACTTTGGAAGCATTTCAGAATTATTTGAAGTCCTGATGATGTCATGTTTGAGGGACGTTCTGTTGTGTGCCTCATCCAATAGGAGTTGAGTGCTCGATCATTTAGTGGGCAAGGCTTCATGGATCTGTAGTCTGTTTTGGACTCCCTTTGTTTGATTTTGGCGCGATTTTTGTCAGTAAAATGTACGACTTAGAAGGAGGGGGCTTGAGGAATGTTTTTGACTGTTAGGCCTGCCTTTGTCTTCTATCTGAATACATGAGGCCCAACACTTGTAATCTGGTCTCATAGGTTACTATAACAAATTTTTGCAAAATTACTTTTACGTGGCTTGTTCTACGTATTGCGGCATCATCCTGCAGTGTCCCCGCAATACATGTAATGTAATAAATTTTGCCAAAGTCACGTAATTTAATGACATCAGATTAAATTCTAGATTGAGGATTGTTTTTAAATACCTGTGGAGAAAATGAATGGGAAAAATACTTAAAGGAATAGTTCACACAAAAATGCAAATTCTTTCATCATTTACTCACCTTGATGCCATCCCAGACGTATATGACTTTCTTCATAAGAACACATTTGAAGAAAAATAGAAAATATCTCAGCTCCTTAGGTCCTTATAATGCAAGTGGTAACATGATTTTTTATGCTCCAAAAAGCACAGACAATCAACATTAACGTCATCCTTATGACTCCAGTGGTTAAATGAATGTCTTATAAAGCGATACGATAGCTTTTGGTGTGAAAAAGATAAATATTTAAATACTTTTTAACTATAAATCATAGCTTCCGGTAAGCAGCAGTATACACGTTCACGAGAGGGCTGAGGTCATGTGGTCTTTCCATCCATGGCATGGCAATATTACATTTGTTGCAGCAGATGCTCTCTACCCCTGTTGGCATTGCCTGGCATTGCCTACATGTGCACCACCACGTCTCCTGAGCTCTCTGTCTCTCTGAGGCTTGTTGTTGTACTGCTGTTGCTCTAGCCTCCTCCATCTCCCTGAGCCCCTAATCAGAGTACTCAGGTTCAAATAAATATGGCTGTGCAAAAATGATATCTCCTTATCTGCTTCAATTTGTTTATGCCATGCGGTCTGTACAGCGTTCCTCCTACTCAGTTGTAAACAGCACTGCTCTTCTGAGTGTGTCGCGCATGCGTCACTTCTCACGTGAACATGCCAACGTGAATACATCACACGAGAGACCGTGTGACCTCAGCCCTCTCATGAACGTGCATACTGCTGCTTTCCGGAAGCGATTATTCATAGTTATCAACACACATTTGCAAGGTTGCTGTATTCATAGAAGTTTCTGTAGTTGCCACATTCACTATTAATTACAAATGATTTTTCATTATTGTTTTTATATATATATATATAAAATACAGGTATGCAAAGTGCTCTCCTTTTTGTTGCATTTTTAGTGTTCACACAACTCACACTATACTTAAACTTAGAGTGTGATTTGAGACACAGCTATAAACATTCTCCTGATAGATCAAAATATTACCACAAACAACAGCATAGGTATGGTAAAAGCATCATATTGCATATTACTGTATGTTAGTGTTTAGGCTAATATCACAATGATTCATTCTATTAGTCTCTCCCAAATTTTAGGTGTTAAAACTGAAGACAGCCTAATTAAGAATAGATGATTGATGACTCCCATTCCCCTTCTGTCACTCACTCGACATTGTGTCAATGTAGTGACACTAGGGGTCGCCCTTGGGAGCCCCAAACACCTCAGATCTTTGAAAAAAGGCCAATGAGAATTGGCGAGCCACTTCCCAGGACACACGGGTATAAAAGGAGCTGGCTCGCAACCAACCATTCAGATTTTTTCTTTGGAGCCGAGCGGTTGTGTGTCAGCAAGCTGTCTTCCACTACCGGTCCATTCATCTCCCAAGAAGCGTTTGCTGTTGGATAAATGGCGCATTCCAGCAGATTTTCTCTCCTTCTGCACAGATCTGTGCAGATTACGCCCCTGGGTGCTTCGACAGCGCTAAGAGTGTTTATATTCCTGCAAAGAGTATATTTTCTCTATTAGAGCAAACACATTGATGTGAACGTCTTTTTAAAACACATCTTTCTCAAGATGCCTTTCCATCTTTGTGTGATTCCTGGATGCGGTCGCTATCTCTCCGCTTCCGACGGCCATGCGTGCTGCCTCACGTGTCTGGGTTGTAATCACATTGAGGCAGTGTGGTTGGTTCATGTTCTTATTGTGAGAATATGACCATGGCAACAGTGCGGTCGCGGCTTTCCTTCTTACTGGGGAAAGCCACTCTAGACGCCCCCCGTGCTGTGCCTTCTACCTCCGGGTATGAGGCCGGCCGGGCTGGCGCTGGAGGCGATTTGGGGGCTTCAATGGGCGCGGCTCCGCCAGGTAAATCCCAGTGGACCTTCCATTCCCCAGCACGCTCGTTTGCCCCTGGCGAGTTCCGAGAGGAGTGCACGACGAGCTGACGAGGTCGTGGAGGGCACCTATTTCTGTCCTGCATGCCATGGCCCTCCTGCAAGTACACCAGGCCAAGGCACTAAAGGAACTGCATGTGGGTAGTCCTGATCCCGATGTGATGCAGGAGCTGCACTCGGCGACGACCTCACCCTCTGGGCAACGAAGGTCACGGCGCGAGAACTCGGGCAGGCGATGTCCACCCTTGTGGTCCAGGAAAGCCACCTGTGGCTGAATCTGGTCGAGATGAGGGACGTGGACAAGGTTCGCTTTCTCAACGCCCCCATCTCCCAGATCGGCCTATTCGGCGACACCATCGAGGACTTCGCCCAGCAGTTCTCAGCAGTGAGGAAGCAGATGGAGGCTATACAACACATCTTGCCCCAGCGCAGCTCAAGATCCCGTATCCCGTCTGCTCGCTGAGGGCGTCCCCCTGCGGCGGCGAAAGCCCAGGTGGCTCCGCCTCAGCCCGAGCCCAGTTCTCGGCCCCAGCATAGAGCCGCAGGAAGCTGACGGCCCCCGCCTCACGGCCGGCACGAGGACCCGGAAGGCACCTAAGTGCCCCTGAGACGGACGACCCAGGGAGCGAGATGTCTGCTGCAAACCCGGAGCTGGTATCCAGACCACTCCATCCCCGGTGGAGGGCCGGGATGTAAATCCTTGGTTTCCTTTTCTTTTATGTTCGCCGCATCCTGAACGGGCTGCGGTACCCACATTCTCAATAAAAGGGCAGTTTCCTCACTCCCTGGGTCACATAGCCAGTGTTTACGACCACCGTTATCATGGCCACCGGGCACTGAGCACCTGTTAATTAGACGTCCAGTCGCACCACACTCACACCTATGGCCAGGTGGTCGTGACGGACTACGAGGATGGTCAAAAAGTCACCCCCCACACCCCCCCCACCCCGCCAGGTACATGGAGCAAGGTAAGTGCTTCGAATTCATTGGAGGAATTCACAGCCGGAACCAGTACATGTGCTAATATGCCCTTACTGAGGTAGGTGCTCCGCAGGTGCCGGTTACTCCGGTAACCCCCTGGTATGTATTTTCCGCAGTACGTTCTCCCTGCCGGTAGACCTGCGTCTCCCTTCGACAGAACCCTCTCTTTCCCGGTCGCTGTGTTTGTAGAGCTCCTCCCCTTTCAGGCAGGACCTACCACCACGCCGCTTCCATGTGCGGCTCTGAGCCTACATGACGTGCTTGCCACATGTTACCTCCCCTCCGGGCAGGATGTGGTCTCCGCGGGGTCTTTTTCCCCTGAAAGAATAGGATAGGCCTTCCCCGGCGCATATATTGAGCGTAAAAATGGCCCCAGCCGAATAACTGAATACTCTGTGGAGAGAAAACAAAGAGAGAGAAAAAGCCGCGGCTGGCGCGGCCTGCTTCCATACTAGATTCGCCTAGTCCGGGAAAGTGTTTGGTGCCTCTTTGTGTTGGTACAACAAGGCGACGTTCCTTAGCCGACCGCAGGCTTCTAGTGGGCGCGTAGCTCTGCATAAATGATTTTAGGTATGCTGGAGCAGACCCAGTGACTGTCCTGTATGCCAGCATCAGAGCCTTGAATTTGATACGTGCATCAACCGGCAGCCAGAGAATTTTCATTTTTGGGTGAACTATCCAAAAGTTTCATGGTGCTAGGAAAGTATTTTAGTAGGCCTACTTTTTGTAAAAAGACAATTTTAGAGTCAAAAAATAAAATTGTTTGTAAAATATCTAAATGTTTTTAAATAAATCCATGAAACCAACTTGGCACCTATATTGTAAACTATATTTTTAAAATAATGTTCCAGTTTATCATCTCAGACATCCTTTTTTGTCATTGACCTGTATATACAGTAGATACCAAGCACTGAATGAATATGATTCCACCAGGCAGTGATTTAGAGGGGTGTTATGTTCATATGTTGATCTGTTAAGTCTGGTTCATAAGCCGATTAAAGTATATACAAATATAATTGTTCACATTTTAGACACTGGATTTTGAGGAGTTAATGTTGTGATGAGTAGTGAAATAGTAGTTATATTAATTTACCCATAGCTTGTTAATAGTTCTCAATAAGACAATACAATTATAAAAGAATAGTTCAACCAATAGTAAAAAATCTATCATCATTTACTCACCCTCATGCCATCCCAGATGTGTATGACTTTCTTTCTTCAGCAGAACACAAATTAAGACTTTTATAAAAATATTTCTGCTCTGTGGGTCCTCACAATGCAAGTGAATGGTGACCAAAATTTTGAAGCTCCAAATATCACATTAAGGCAGCATAAAAATTATCCACATGATTCCAGTAGTTAAATCAGTGTCTTCAGAAGCGATATGATAGATTTTGTTGAGAAACAGATTAATATTTAAGTCCTTTTTTACTATAAATTCTCCTCCCTGCTCAGTCAATTTCCACTTTAACGGCTGTGTCTGAAACCAGGAAAATGCTGCCTCTGGAGGCTGTATATGGAGGTAGGAAGGGATAAAGACATGTCCGAACCAATGTTCGTGTCACATACTGTCCACTGAGATACCTTCATCTGATACATTTCAGGCAGCAAAGATGTAATCTTCCCTGCCTATGAAATCCCACAATCCTGTGCATGGGGGTCCACAGCGGTTGAGCTGAAGAAGAAAAAATGGCGGCTGAAGAGGCAGTTGATAGTCAATTTGTGTATAAATGTAAGTTTTTATTCACTTTTTCCAACTTTTGATTCCATTTCTAGAGAGAAAGTAGTATTGTAGTATTGTACACTTGGTTATCACCAAAACTCACTTGATTATGTTCTAGATTATTGGACCATTGTGGTTCGGTTGGATGAATGAAGCAGACACGTTACATGGGACACCAGATAGCGATAATCAGTTACTGGTATCCTAGCAACGATATGACATTGTGCTGCCTCCGTAGCCTATCCAAAACCAGTTGCTGGAAGAACCTTCGTACGCAAACGCTGTCTGTTGAGTCATTTACTGATAGGGCAGCGAGGCAACAAGACATCTACCTTTGGTCTCGGACACAACCCACATTCACTTTCACATACTTCTTCTTGTGTTTTTGGTGATTAACATTCTTCATGCATATCTCCCCCTACTGGGCAGGGAGAAGAATAGCAAAAATGAACTTAAATATTGATCTGTTTCTCACCCACACCTATCATATCAGTTCTGAAGACATGTATGGATGGAGCTGTATGGATTACTTTTATGATGCATTTATGTGCTTTTTGGAACACCAAAATGTTGGCACCCATTCACTGGCATTGTGCTGAAATATACTTCTAAAATCTTTGTTTGTGTTCAGCAGAAGAAAGAAAGTCATACACATCTGGGATGGCATGAGTGTGAGTAAATGATGAGAGAATTTTCATTTTTGGGTGAACTATTCCTTTAACAATGAAATACCACTGCCATCTGTTTGCTATTACATACTGAATTGTGTTTCCTTATTAGATAGTAGTGACTAAGGTGTTATTAATGAAGTACTACTCATTTGTCCTGCATTCATATCTGCAAAGTTACCTATAAATGATGAAACAGTGTTATAAAGTGTTTACCCTTTACAAAGCTGCCATAACACCTAAAAAATAGCCACCCAATTGGAAAAATTGGAAAATTACAAATAAACTATAGATTTATAACTACATTCAGATTTACCGCTATAGATTCTGATTTATAACTTCAGATTTGCAATTCTATTTTCGAATATATGACTATATATTTTCAGGATTTAAAACTATATGTTCAGATTTACAATCATATATTCAGATTTATACTTATATATTTAGAATTTATGACTATATATTCAGATTTACAAGTATAAATTTGGATTTACAATTATATATTCAGATTTATAAATATATATTCAGATATTTTTTAAATATATAATCATATATTCAGAATTTATATAATTATTTCCAGTTTGCCCTGCACATATACAGAATGCACAAAATTGTATGTAATGATGTACGTAATGAAATCAATGAGTCTTGCCTTAAAATTCAATCAAAAGGTGTAAACAAGGCTTGTGAAACTGGAACACACTAGCAGAGAAGCCTTCAAAGATCACTCTTCCGGCCCTCTCCACCACAGCAAACACCCTCTACGTCATTTTAATCAGGGGCTAAATATACACAACACAAAGGGCATAACATTTACTTCCAAATCAGCAGGGTATCTACTTTTTTTCTCTGTTTTTTGTTTTGTTTTTTTTTTTTTTTTTTTTTCTGTCAGTTTGAATGTATGAATGCTCTGGTTTAATACAATGTGTGGGCCGCTCTAATCTGCTCTCCACTGGTCAAAGCTTACAGCCCACACTGTCAGTGCATCCTCCTCGGTGAAGTACATGGCTCCTCTAGCTGCTTTATTGCCTGCAGAAAGCAGTTAACAAAAGACATGCACAAAGGAAACTCTGGACAGGATCTAAGCTCTTAGAAAGTAATTTGTTCCCAGACATATTGTCAGTGCAATGGAGGTTGGTATTTTTATTTATTTATTTGGTACTCCTACCATAAAATAAGAATCAGTCTAGACCTATGTTTCCTAGATCACTGTTCTATGACTGGTTCACATGCAAATTTCAGTGACCCTTTCACTAAACCAGATTCAGGCCATTATACTATTAATTATCATCTTATCCATCATATTAAGCAATGTGACTTTATCTATGAATTAAACTGTACAACATAAAAGATAGACAAACATATATGTGCCTAATCAAGCAGGTAAGTGCTGGCTAAAGGTTAACATTTGAAAATGTATTCAATCTAATAAATTTTTTTTAGAGGCCCCACAAAATTGCTTGACAAATGCAGTTCTCTTTCCTGTAATGACGCATTTTCTATTGAAAGATAAAGTATGGTTGGGACATACTGAATTCCTTACTGCGGCCCTGGTAGTGAAAGATGAGTCATCAATATTTTTGATCTGATTTCATAGAAGAGAAAGACTACATTTTGGATATGAATGTCTACTAAAAGTAAATTGTGTCAATGTTTTGGACTACCTTAGCATATAGATGGCCTCAAAGCTAACACACATAAATAAAAGCCGCAAAACTTTAAATTTAAAATGTGTTCCAAAATAAAGTTTGTATGTAAATAAAATGTGACTTTAAATTGTAACTAATATACATAGGGAATTATATTGTATGTTATTTTGAGGAATCTGTAAGAGTGGTAATGTGTTCATTTCACACACACACACACACACACACACACACACCAAAAATGTCAGGTAACATAAAAATGTGATAACATCTGAATTAACTGGTTTTATTCAAGTCAAAAATATTATATGACTGACTCAACCCTACTAGTTTACACACTTCATTTACGGTGTACTGTATTAATCAGTATATTTCTAGTGCAGTTTAATTCTAGTAGTATGAAAAGTTTCTAATATCAACTTTATGTATTAAGACTTAAATTTTGTTAAGTCACAGATCCTATCACAGATCTCATCCAATAAATAAGCTTTTCATTTGTCATCATAACCGTATTACAGTAAGTTCAGTATAGCAGATTCTTCACTGGAGGAACACAAGCATGCCCAGAGTTGCACCTTATCTTCCTGAAGTTCTTGATTTTGTAAATCTACCTTTAATAGATGGTCAATATAGCACAATCCAGTCGAGGCTGACTTCATAGTACAGTAGTATCAACATCAACTGTGAGAGTTTCATTAGGACAGAAGGGCAAGTTATAGTGATTTTCTGTACATTTATCAGAATCTCAACTCATCTGTAAAGCAACAGCACCTTGAGAGGTATTTTAAACAATTCACCATTAAATAAATAAAAGTCCTAAGAGCGCAGAGTTTCAACATCCTTCAACACAGCCATCCATATTAGCTCTGTCTATAAACATTACATCATCTGACAGCAATTCTTAGACTATGTAACAGATGATTGACTCATCCTCAAAATTTGTAATTGCTTTGTTTCCATGACAACTTAAAGTTTCGCTACTCTGACTTTCTTACACTTATTTCTCTCTCAATATAGACCAAAGGCATTATAATGTTAATCAGACTTTATTAATTATAGTATTAATATTTAATTTAAGTCCTACAAACAAGAGTGCTCTTGTTCTGAATAGCATGGCTGTGATTCAGCTGTAATCACTATGATTTTCAGGTAAAACAGCATGAATGTGAGTGTGATATTGCTTATACACAGTATATTAACACGAAGTAATTTACATTTTAGACCAAAAATGGTCAGTTATTTTGTTTTATTTTGCTCCAAAAAAAATAAAAAAATAAAAAAAATAAAATAATAATAATAAAAATAATAATAATACTTCTAAAAGTAGCCAGTGCAGGATCACCTGTTGCATATTGCTGAGCAAAGAACAAAACTATCAGTTGTAAAATAGGAAATATATGTAGGCTAATATAAAAATAGTTGATAGCTTTCATTATAAGGTTTAATTAATCATGTTATGCATACTACATATTTACTACAGTGATAAAACGAACAAAATATTTAAAAAAAGGTTCACAAATTAATTACATATTACTGGAAGTATATGTTATTCATATGTATTACCGTGTACGTACACTGTAATTACACTATAACATGAACATATATATGTTTATGTTGAACTTAAGCTTTCTTTAATTTCTTTAAAACATTCTTTACTGTCTATAACACAGTATATTGTGGCATTACTATACACAGTTCAACCTATAGGGTACAAAGGGGCAAAAGGCACACCTTAAGGAAAATTAGCTTTTTTTCTGGTCACAAAGTGTCTCAAGATTTAAGAAATACATGAATTTTTTTTGAATATTGATGGAGCAACATAGTTTGAGTGAAAAAAAATAACAACAGAACGTTATTTAGAATTTAGAATTTGTTTTTTTAAAAAGGTAATGATGGTGCCTTTTACCCCACACATGAAGTACGGGGGTTATAGTGATATAGTGTACATACCGGGGCAATAGTTAAAGGGCACAATTTGTCAGCTTATGCAAATACTTTTGAGACAACAATATGTTTTTTTTTTAGTAACAAATTAAGATAATGCTTACTCAAAATACTACTTCAGAAAAGAGTGCACTATGTCCTGTTAATTTCAAACACCTTTGGCATTTTATAACACCTCAAGTATTTTACAAACAAATTAATCTTCATTGTGATTGGATCAGTTAATGTGAACCCACTTTCAACATTTTTCATAACAAATCTATTCCCCCTACTTAAAAAAACAAACAAAAAAATTTGTGTAATAGGGGCCTTTAGTTCCTGCAACAAGGGGGCTTTTTACCCCAAATGCTATCCTTTCCCTTATTGGGCAGTTATTGAATTTTTTTGACATAATCACCTTGAACAAAATTTTAAATGACAAAAAAGTATTTTGTCTCAAAACAAATGTGATACTTTCTAGGATATTCATTAGCTACATAAATTTACAACATTTAAAAAGAAAAAAGAAATATTAATCAAATTGCCTCAAAATAAAATTTTAGACATGACACACAATGATCTCATGGAAGAGGACAAATTTGCAGTTCATAGTGACAAAAAGGTGTTTAGAAAAGTACTGTGGTAGTTTTTGATATCATTTAATGTTTTGGGAGAAAATTAAATCAAAGGAGCCTTTTACCTCTTGGAGCCGTTTCCCCCATTGTACCCTAAACAAGATTAGAATGAGTCAGCTAATAGTGTCTTATTTGGCTCATTAAGGCCCTTGCTAGCAAATCAAGTTGAGCTGTTTATAATATGATATATGGAAATAATGTGGGAATATTTTATAGCCTTTGTATTTGGTGACAATGATGATCATCTGGCCTCCAGCTGTGTTTCTAAACCACAACATATGAGTAATAGTGCCCAAACGATGACCAAGAATGAGCCCAGCCATGCATATCTTTACAGCCACGCTCTGACAAATATGGACCTGTGCCTGCTGCTCTCGAGCAGGTTATTGACGTGCCCGCCAACCTCTCTGTTAACTTGATGTCACCTTTTAACAATGACAGATTTTCAGCTGTTGGTCTCGCTATTATGCACATGCAGGAACATTTATACCGGGTTTAACTGCACAACACCTGCCTGAGATCTCAGGGGAGGCTGAACAGAGAGTCTTTTGACACATGAGCGATTTGCAGTCAGCTAAGTCAATTGAAAAATTATGACGTGCTGGCGTCTGGAGTAAGCATATAAGCTGTCAACATTCAAGTTCCATCATGGCAGCTGGCACAAGGGCACATTGCCCTCCAGCCTTAGAGGGGAAAGGAAAGCATTGTCTTTTAAGCACAACAACTCAAGCACATGAGTGCCAGCAGATAAGTGCTAGACACAGGTATCATTGATGGTGGGGAGGGATGGGACAGATTTATTGTCAATGGAACTTTTTGCCATGGCCCGTTTCATCATGGATGGATGGATGGATGGACTGACGGACAGACAGATATTCATTTGTTTAAACTTGACTTTTTCCAGGACTTAAATAGAAATAAAGACAATGACATAAAATAACACATACAATATAATTTAAGCACTTAAATTGATTGAAAAGAATGATTGCACTAAACTCACTGTGTAAAGACAACTTATTGTAGAAAAAAGGCCATTCAATCTACAACTCTGAAGACTAAAAATTGTTATGTTTATCAGTATCATTGATTATCATCAGTATTTGTAATAATTTAGTAGCATTATTGATAATTTGTATTACATTATAAAACTTATGTCTTTATGTAATGTTGTGTAATATACAGGCCTAAAGCCTAGTGTAAGTCAAGGTTGCATGTGTAAGCTTTATATAGGTTGTATGTGCAAGCCTTATATAGTTTGTATGTGTTAGCTCTTACAGTCATGTGTAAGCTTTATATAGGTTGCATGTGTAAGCTTTATGTAGGATGTATGTGTAAGCTTTCCTTATATGTGTTGAAGTTGCATGTGTTGACGTGTGTTGTACATTATAAAGGGAGGGGAAGTTATTTTAAACTGCTATGGTATGCTTAAATACACCCTGCAAATGTAACTGCTTCAGAGAAAGATGAGAAAGACCAAGCGAGACCGAGAAAAATGAGGAAGAGTAAGAGAACGATGGGAAAGGCAGAGAAGACCATCGCATAACACCATTCTAATTAAAATTTCACTTTCTCTCCTATGTCTGATAACTAAAATAATTAATACATTTGTTATTTCTTGGCAAGTAACTGGTGTTTGGCTCCATGACTTCACAACAGAAAAAGACATATTCAGAGTCTTCAATTTGGCATTACAAACAGGATCAGCATCTTCAGGCATCTGTCTCAGAACAACTGGGTAAAACTTTTTTGATAATTTTGAATAAGTCTGCCTGATAATAGTCAGTAATGAAACATGTTGTCTGAGAACTGCTGTAAAAGAACTGTGCTATCAATTAAGACCAGTTGGTGCTGGCAAGATTTAATAAATGTCAGTCATAGATCAATTTAAGTTCCTCAATTTAAGGTTAATTTAAGTTTGATTTGGCTAATTTTAGTTTATTTGGCTAAGTTATGTTGATCTGGTTGGTTGAGTTGAACTGATCATTGAAACTGCTAATTTTAACTTAATTGTGAAATTGACCTCAAGAAAGAGGTGATTTAAAGCTATGAGACAAAGCTAAAGAAGGTCAGGTGTCAAGACTGGGAGACCAGAAATGGTTAGCTTGTCGAAAGGAGACTAGGATTTCCTGATCGTAGCAATTCAGTTGGTTTTAATGTTTGTAGTTTCACTGTTTAAAGAAACAGGAGAATGGAGAAAGAAAGAATAAAAGAAAGAGACAAAAGAAAAAAATTTAACATTTTAATAAAAGCAATAAAATGAAGATAAAGTTTCAAGGAGTGTGCAAAATCTCTTTTATTAAGTTTAGTAGTCATTCAGGTGGGGTGAGACATTTGCTACACTCACAGAGAGGGATGTAAAGTACGGAGAGGGTCCCTCCCTTACTCTGAAGGCTTTTTCTGTGACTGGCAATCACCTCAGCCATATTGTTAAACAGATGTTCTGTTAAAAATATCTCAACAGAACAGCATAGTTAGAGAAAGTGAGACAACTTTCCCCGCTCCTGCCATCTGATGAAGACACACAGACCCCTCTCTTTCCTTACGAACACACACATACACGCACAGGAGGGAGAGAAAGGGGGTTCCAGAT
Organism: Myxocyprinus asiaticus; assembly: GCF_019703515.2. Lineage (NCBI taxonomy): Eukaryota > Metazoa > Chordata > Actinopteri > Cypriniformes > Catostomidae > Myxocyprinus > Myxocyprinus asiaticus. The sequence continues at coordinate 30,938,398 of NC_059357.1, read as the reverse complement.
CACTGCAGAAGAGAAGAGAGTTAGATCACACACACACATGCACACATTGACTGGACACACATTCCTATCTAATACCCACACACACATAGCCCCTGCCATTCGGCTCTCATACTCAGATCAGTTACACACATTTCCTTTCCTCTCCTCTAGGATTTAGATTAAGCTAGATTTAGACATTTAGATTACAAATACATACATACATACAGTACATACACATATATCCCAGTTGCACAATGACTGAGAGTAACAGTCAAACTGTCACAAAATGGTTTTTGAGAAGAACAAGAAAAAGCAAGCTGAGCTGTTGAAGAAAGGCCTGAAAATTGAACTATCCATTGATGAACAGGTCGATTGGTTTGAAAGACAAAACGACTCTGTCAAGTTACAAGCATGTCCAATACTGACCATATCCAGTTACACATGCTGAAGCGACGAATCCTCAAAAGTATATCACAAGCTGAATAAAATCATGTTAAATGTACAGACACACAGCAATGACTCATTTGATCCAGACACTACAAACATAATAGAAGAGGTTTAACGAAAATATCTGCAATCACCTGTCGACTCAGCGATAACTGTAATGTCACCACCTTCCAAACTAATATACCCATCACTGCCTAAGCTGAGAGAAAATAGTTCCACTATGCCCTTTACAGAGCCTCATGTATTGGGTCTGAATGGAGCTACAACTGATACAATTTATGTTGCCTCTGCCCAAGGAGCTCCATTAATCACCAAATCTAAATCCCTCCAGCCAAACAGAGAAATGCTGAGATGTACACCAGCTCGTACTCATGATTCAGATTAGAGTGATGAGACTGACGAATTAGTCACAATAGACAAAGTCGGTCCTGATTCTTCTTCACTTCCAGTCAGAAGAGCAGGATCCCATTCCGAGATGACAACGTCATCCATGAACATCAAGCTGTTCTCACAGCCTTGCCACCACTGAAGAGACAAGACCCAAATACAAGTTCTGGCAAGAGTTAAATTCCTTGGTTGAAGCACATCAAATGACTTTGAGAGACATTTACACCATTGTGAAAGCTAAAACCCCAAGGGATCGATGGGAACGATTACCATCCTCCATAATGACAGCCCAATGGATGGACTTGTGGACAGATGACCAGGGACGACCACTGGGTCTCTGGCAGGCTTTGGATGAGTTTAGAAAATTAATTCAAGATACCTTGGGCAATGGAAATATTCCTTTCACAATAGTGAGATTGAGTAAGCAAAAAGATGGTGAATCGCCAGATGAATATGCCCTACGCAAATGGAATGCCTATGAAAGGTGGGCTCTTGGCGCAAACAAAGTGCATGACAGAGATGATATTCAATTCACTGACCTGCTTGTGGATGGATTTGGCCCAAAATACCAACAAGCGTTATCACTGGGGGTCAATCCAGGAGACACATATGACCAAATCCTGCAATGGGCAAGTCACCTAGAGATGGCTATGAGATCAGATAAAGAAGGAAACAAGCCAAACCGAAAGGGAGTGGCAACAGTTCAATCCAGTGTGAACACAGATAGAAGGCCGAAGGTTTGTGGCACCTGTGGAAAGTGTAGTCACTTCAGAAGGGAGTGCTAGGCTAAAGGAGGTGGAGCAAAAGGCTAACGGTTTGCTGTCAAGAATGATGACGAAAACTCTCAAGGGAGGATGTGGACTAAGGCACAAGTTCGTAAGCTCATTGAGGAGATCATACCCAAAAGCCATGAAAATTTAAATCAGCGAGACTTGGAGGTGGTGACGAATGATGAGAGACATTGATAAATACTGCAAGAGATGTCTGATCTGCATGAAAGCGAGTGTAAGAAACCTGTGAAACCACGGATGTCGCACGCCCCAGATCAACAGGGCCATGGACACATCTACAGATTGATTTCACAGGACCATTGTCACCCAGTGGAGGGTAACAGTTAATTCTGTAATTATGGACAGATTCACAACATTTTGCAAAAGCATTAAATTTCTTCTGCAAATACATGAAGATTAAGTCTTACGGACACTTTCCTGGTAGTGCCAATTTCACAAGGAAGCCTTATTGGTATGGACATTTCTTCCATTGTTGAATATGATAATTTACACAAAAACACCACTACTGACACGCCACACATTCCAGAAATAGGCAGTTTGTATGGTCAAATGCATTGCTAAGGCTTACAACCAAGGTGGGAGGGACCATGTAAAAACTCTTGACAACAGGCTTTGTTTGCCTTAGGGGAAGAGTGCAGGGACAGATAGATGGTAGCACCGTTCACCAAGTTAAAGCCTGTTTAGTGAATGAATATATTGATTATGATGGCTTATGGCCTGAGAATGAAAACTGTTCTTCTGTTACATTTAAAGATATTTAATCTTTTCCATTGACATTGATTAGAAGTCAGTCTAGAAACACTACGACAATGGTTTGTTTGTTTTTAATTTTATTTGCCATTTTCCAAACAAGTTTTTAGACTCCTCGAGTTCAAGAAATGACTCGAAATTTAACTCTGAGATCTGGCCTAGCAACAATCCGTTTTACCAAATAATGGAAAGGGTACCATCGTAGTGGGGGTAAAAAATATCAAAGGATATTATGCAGGTGCATAGCAGGGATTAAAAGCACAGTGGTGCATATTACATGATGGAATCAATAAAAACATGATATATGGAGGAAAGCTGTGTTCATTTATTCTTGATCCAGTTTGTGTTGAAATCCTGTATCCTCTCCAATAAGGTGGAATTCATGTCCCACATGTGCAGCTGTTACAGTTAGAACCAGAGTGGTGGAATGATGATTTGATGATTGAGAGAAATTATGAACTTTTTTAGATGGTTAAGAGAGTTAAAGTGAGAGTTAAAGCAGCCCAAGAAGAGTGAATTCAAGAAATGGGTCATGTTATTGTGGCAAATTGCTAAATTGATGACCGAGAGGAAATCATCACCAATCCAGGGAAATTTATCATGGTCGGAATGGATAGTTCTGGTTGTGGTTCTAGTTGTTTTTTGTTAATGACACAACTTATCATATGTGTGAAGGGAAGGAAGAGTAGCAAACCTATCCAATTGGTTATTTCCAAACATGTTGATAAGACAGTAGAAGGGCAGTATAGGGTAAAATAGGAATTCCTTACACTATGCATTGCCTACAAACACAACCTCACAAACAATCAACACGAGTCTACTGATTTACAACCCCAAGGGATAGGACCTTTTATAACATCAATGTTTATGTTAGCTTGATATTTTGACCAGGAACTGGGGAGGCTCATGGCTCATCCAGGTGCTGGTGAAGACTTTTTTTTTTTTTTTCTTAGATTACTGGGGGTTCATTAACTTACACATAATCATAAATGACACATAGTATCACAGGGACATTTCATGGGGTTGGGTTTTCTTTGTTTTCCTTTTGTTTTCTTTCTGTGTTTCTTTTTCTCTTCTTTTGTATGTTTATCTCTCTTTATTTCTTTGGTTGGTCATTTTCTCTCTCTCCAATTGCTTTATTACAGGTGATGACCTTGAAGTGATTGTGTGGAGCTTGACAGCCATAGCTCCAGTGGAGGGAATTGAGGACTCAAAATTGTCATGTTTATCAGTATTATTGATTATCATCAGTATTCGCAATAATTTAGTAGCATTATTGATAATTTGTATTACATTATTAAACTTATGTCTTTATGTAATGTTGTGTAATATACAGGCCTAAAGCCTAGTGTAAGTTAAGGTTACATATGTAAGCTTTATATAGGTTGTATGTGCAAGCCTTATATAGGCTGTATGTGTAAGTTCTTACAGTCATGTGTAAGCTTTATATAGGTTGCATGTGTATGCTTTATGTAGGTTGTATGTGTAAGCTTTCCTTATATGAGCTGAAGTTGCATGTGTTAATGTGTGTTTTACATTATAAGGGGAGGGGAATTTAATTTAAACTGCTATGGTATGCTTAAATACACCCTGCAAATGTAACTCCTTCAGAGAAAGATGAGAAAGACCAAGCGAGACCGAGAAAAATGAGGAAGAGAAAGAGAAAGATGGGAAAGGTAGACCATCGCTTGGCAAGTAACTGGTGTTTGGCTCTGTGACTTCACAACGGGGAAAAAGACAAATTCAGAGTCTTCAAACCCCAATTCCAATAAGGGACAGTATGAAAAATGCTAATAAAAACAAAAATAATTGATTTGTACATTTATATTCACCCTTTGATAAACTGAAAACACTACAACTACACATTATATGATTTTGATATTGTGATATTGTGAATTTTTTATTTATTTATTTTTTTATGTACAGTAATTTCAAATCAGATGATTGCAACACGCTCCAAAAAAGTTGAGACAGGGGCAATTAAAGACTAATAACAATTGAAGGCAATGTGAAACAGGAAATGTTAAACAGGTGAGGCAATCGTGTCATAGTATACAAGGAGCCTCCAAAAACAGCCTAGTCCTTCAAGAGCAAAGATCATTCGAGACTTGTCAATTTGCCAACAGATGCTTCAGCAAATAATCCAGCACTTTGAGAACAATGTTCCCCAAAGACAAATTGGAAGGATTTTAGCCATTTAACCCTCTACAGTGCACAATATAGTTAAAAGATTATAGGAATATAGTCAAATCTCGGTGCATAAAGGGCAAGACGAAAACCACTTCTGAATGTGTGTGATCTCTGATACCTCAGATATCACTGTCCTAAAAAAAACATCATTCATCTGTAATGGATGTCATGAACATGTGCTTGGTATTACTTTAGTAAAGCTTTGTTAGTCAACACCATTTGCCGCTGCATCCACAGTTGCAAGTTAAGACTTTACTATGCAAAGTAGATGCCCTACATCAACACTGTCCAGAAGCACTGCTGGCTTCTCTGGGCTCAGTCTCATCTTAGATGTAAAGTAGTACAGTGGAACTGTGTTTTTTGGTCTGATGAGTCCACATTTCAAATAGTTTTTTGAAAAACACAGCCATCGTGTTCTCTAAAGAGGAAAAGGACCATCCAAGCTGTTATCAGCATTAGGTCCAAAAGCCAGTGCCTGTATGAGCCAGGGGTGTGTCAGTGCCCATGGCATGGGTAACATGCACATCTGTGAGGGCACCATTAATGCAGACAGGTATGTAAAAATTTTGGAGTAGCATATGCTGCCATCCAGCACCGTCTTTTCCAGGAACATCCCAGAATTTTCAGCAGGACAACTTCAAACCACATACTGGCCGAATAAGCAGAGTGTGCGGGTGCTAGATTGGCCTGCCTGCAGTCCTGACCATCTCCAATTGAGAATGTGTGGTGCATTATGAAGTGCAAAATAAGGCAACGAAGACCCCATACAATTGTGCAGCTGAAGACATGCATAATGGATGAATGGGGGAAAATTCCACTTTTCAAACTTAATTAACTTCTGTCTTCAGTGCCTAAATGCTTAATACATGTTATTAGAAGAAATTGTGATGTTTCACAGTGGTAAACACTCAACTGTCCCAAATTTTTGGAGTGTGTTGCAATCATCTGATTTGAAATTACTGTACATTTTCAAATAAACAATGAAATTCACAAGGAAAAACATCATATAATGTGTAGTTGTAGTGCTTTCAATATAGCAAAGGGTGAATATAATTTAAAAATCACTCCTTTTTGTTTTTATTAACATTTTTCATACTGTCCCAACTTTTTTAGAATTGGGGTTATACTATTGAAATTCCTATTCACAGTATTATCAATCTGACGTCACAACCAACCCCACCTGAACCTTTTTAGAAAAAGTGATGCCCATGCTGCCAGTACAACTTAGGCCTGGTTAGGTTAAACAATGCATGCTATGACCTTATTTGCGGATGCAGTCTGCCATAGCACATGTGTCTGTTTTCCACTCATAGCTAAAGGGGAGATGGTAAGCTCACCCAGCCCAGGTGACCTTGCTTACCTGAGAGAGGTCAGTTTAGGGAGTCAGGCACAAGGGCTAGATCAGGCCTCACTTTTCACATGGCTTTCAAAGAGGATTCGGACCTGGAACACTGGACTCAAATGGACATGAAAACAAGCGTGTGCCTGGGGTCATCTTGCTGTCTCTACCACATTGTTCCAGCAGGAAAATGAAATCACTGTGTACTTGGTCAGTAGAGGGCAATCGTTAATATTCGTGGTAAATGTCAACTCTACCCAGAACAGCTTCTGTCCTCAAGTCTGTTTGATGTATACCCAGGAAGTTCTGAAGCATTCAAGCGTGATTTAAATATTTCCTCAGAAAGTACTGGGCTTGTTTCTTATGGTACAAATAAAACAGAAAATCACTTTGGGGGAGAATTCACCAAGAATTAATTGCACCAGCATATAGCATTGGTCATTTGCAAGTGATGCCTGCATTGTTTTAGCACCTGATTCACTATAGGAATTACACTAATCAGGTAATGGCACAAAGCACTGACTTTAGTAAAAAAATTGCAATCTGTATTAAGCTTAATTTACATAGAGATAAATCGTGTTTGTGCTGACAATAATGACTGACTTGATTTAAATATTGATGGTGAAACACTGGTTTGGATTACGGTTGGCAAGCAGTATTGGGTAAAAAAGTAATCAACTACAAATGACTAATTAATACTTTAACATTGCAATAAGATTACTCATTATTTCATGGAAAAAGTAATCACATTACTACTTAATTTACTTACAAGTTACCTTCTAAAATACTTAAAATGTTTATATTTCCACTCAACAAATTCAAAATGATGTCTATGTATTTCCTCCAAGTTCATAGTTGCATGCATGTACCACATGTGTCTCCACTACAAAGACTCATGGGCATGCCTTTCAGTTGTCACAGAAATGCAAACAGATGTACATATGAACATAATTTGTGTTTTAAATGTATTCTTCATGAATAATATTATTTTAGAAATGTACATAAAGTAATTAATTGAAAGTCAGTAACTGTAATGTAATTACAAGAACTTAAAATGTAATGTTACTACTTTTTACTTAAAAGTAATTTGATTACAGTAAATAATTACTTTATAATTAGTTTACATTAGATTACAACCAACACTGGTGGTACGAAGCAGTTTTTTGCATTCAAGATTAGCACTTAAAATTGGAGCATCTGTTTAGTTAATTTGCCCCTTTGAAAAGGTATAAAAACGCAATTAAAGAAATATTCCAGGATCAATATAAATTTCGCTCAATTGACAACATTTGTGAAATAATGTTAATTACCACACAAAATTATTTCGACTCGTCCCTCCTTTTCTTAAAAAAAGAAGCCAAACAAAAAAAAAAAAAACAGTGGTTACAGTGAGGCTTACAATGAAAGTAAATGGGGCCAATTTTTGGAGAATTTAAAGGCAAAAATTAGAAGCCTTTTCATTTTATAAAAGCACTTCCATTAATTCTTCTGTTAAAACTTAAGTTAAAAGTTGTTTAAATTGAAATTTTAAGGTCGTTGTAGGGTTAACAATGTTACATCGTCATGGCAACGAAGTTGTAAAACTAGATAAAACTGCACAGAAAAGGTTTGTAAGCGATTTTATCACACTAAAATCATGTTAACACACATATCGTTTACATCTTGTGGCTATACTTTTAAAACATTGAGTATTTTAACATTTACGGATTGACCCCATTCACTTCCATTGTAAGTGTCTCACTGGATCCCAGATTTTTGCTTTTTTTTTAATGAAAAGGAGGGACGACTTGAAATAATTTTTCTGTGGTTACCAACATTATGCCACAAACGCTGTTGATTTAGCTAAACTTAAATTAAACTCTGAATATTCCTTTAAGGTCTAGACTAGAGCCAATAGCATCCTACCAGGAGATTTATTTAGGCCAGAACTGATATCATGAATGAGAAATAATGACAATGCTACATAATAATTTGTGTGTGTTACAAGATAATTACATGCACAATCATGAATACCAGGGATTAGACTGACTCTATCCAAAGGCAATCACTGAACAACGATTCATGTCACCTGTGTACATGTTGTCCATGCTCCACTTGATATGGATTTAATTTAGCACAAACGTTGAGAGCAGCTTATTGCCTGATTTTACGATTGCTAGTTAACTTCACTCTAAATTAATTGTATCAATGCCCAGCTGCTCACAAAATGAGTTATGGCTTCATATATATTTGTATTATTTTACTAACTTTTGGTTAGATTTGTATCTGTATGTTTTGCAAATGTACTGTAAGCTCACATTTTCATGTGGCAGTTGTTAGAAACATTGACTATTACATTCTCCATTTTTCTGTGATCAGTGTATTGCTGTTATAATCCAAATAGATTGATTTTAAGGCTCTGTATCATTCAGCAAAAGGAGAGCATGCCTTTCATCTGAGAACATGGGGAGTCCAAAAACAGAAATGCTGCAATAATGAGTTGAGTCATTTACATCCCAGGGCTCTGAATCTATCAAGCATTCTAGCACATGATTGCTATTGTGTTTATGCATTGTGGGCTTTGATAATCTGCAGTGCTGCCTGCAGGAAGGAAGAAGCAGCACAAATTAGTTGATTAGGAAAACCTCAGCACTGCTTTTTCAAGTGCACCTCTTCTCAGGGTGGAAAAATGTCTATCCAGGATGACATGCTCTGTCAGTGTTGTCATTTATACCACATCAAATCAACAACAAACCTTTTTATGTGCGTATAGATGAAGTTACTGTTTAAAAACAAACGCTGCATCCAGGTACTTTTTGCAGCCCAGAAAAGAGCTAAGTTTAATGCTTTCGCACATACAATCAAACCGGTGTGATTACACTAGGCTGGGCTCAATCAAACCGGTGTGATCTGCATTCCTGCTGCTGTTTACCAGCAAAAGAGGGACTGAAGCGGTTGTCATAATGAACCAGCAGCTCAAATAGTCTTTTCAACATCACAATATCTTTATTTTTATATGTTACAAACATTCAAACAATCACTAAATAAAAGTTTAAAGCCATTACCATCGGAGCGCACTGTTTTGATGCAGCAATGCGGCCATGTTTTCTGGCGTCAGACAAAGAATATACAAACTAGTCAATCCACTCGAGCCTTCTCCCATTCCGTTCATCACTCATTCTAACCACTTCCGGTGCTGGGAAAGTGGAAGGGCTGGGCTTTTAAAACCTTCTATGCTTCTAATACGAATTCCGAATCCTATGTTGCATTGCATGTAAACAACACGGTGGCATGCATAGCCGGCAAGCGCAAGCGCATTCGCAATCGCATCTTATTTATCATAACCAGTCATTAGAAACATCTAAACAGCACATTATCAGTTTGATAATATATAATCTGACCTTCAGTGCACCTGCTGTGATATAATCTGTCCATCAGTACATCTGCTGTGAAGTGTAAGGTAAGATTATTTTTTTTAAATTACAGCACACGTTAAAGAACTCACGCTGGGGTGTACGTCAGTACATGCGAAAAGGTTAATGGGTGCTTTGCACAAATTGAACTGAAAATTTGTGGGATTTAAATGCCCTGTTTACTACAGATTATTGAAGATATGGGTTTCTTTCAATTTCCATCAGGATTGGTGGATCAGGGTAAACACAGGATTTGACTAAAATCATGATATTTCACGGATTACCGTCATAGTTATCGCGTCTCCTCCATTAGACCCAATTGACCCACAGTTGCTGTTGGTAGATTATAACTTTTCATTAAGAAATTGCACAAACTCTGATCGCAAACAGTTGTTTAAAATTTCCAAAGTGTAAACGCTGTGACAGATATGAGGCCAAATATGATCTTTCGATGATCTTATGTGAACAGAACCAATGAAAGTTCTAACGGGATGAACAAAACCCTGTCTCCACCATCGCAGCACATAGGCTACTGTTTGTGGAAGGATATACAAATAAAAATAATGTCATACTGCTAAAATGATGTCTGCATTTATTTTGAAAATGACTGTTATAAAGTTTGAACATGGAATATGATAATATTGAAGTCAAAAATTATTATTTGCTTTGTGTGGGTTAATAATTTAATAATTTAAGCAGTAAAGATGGATATTGGATGTCTGATTGTAAATATCATTGTCCTATGGCACATTTCTCAGGCTTTAGAAGTGTGTTAGGTGTGTGAGGATGTGTATTCTTCAAACTATTACATGTCCGACAAAATCATACAGGCCTATTGAATCGAGATAAAACTAGTTTTTCTGATAGTTTAGAAAGAACCTACAAAATGTCTTCAGTGTAAACCATAGATATCCCTTTATAATAACTTTTATTATCATCAACCAACATTATTACATTATTTGATGCACAAATAATTTGAAGTCCAGTTACCTGCAGTGTTGCGTAAGAGTAATTTCATCTAGAGACTTTGGCAAAAGTAGGTCTAAAGCTCTGCTGCTGAAATCGGTCTGTTCTTATTGAATTTCAAATCACTGCCCTCAGTGGCCAAAGCTGGAAGTGTCGTTGAACATATGGTCACATGCAAGCTGCAGTTTCCAGGGTGCAGTTTACATCCAAAATTAATGTAATACAGCCAAAAGGACTGCATATATTAATTGCCATGAAAATGCCTTGCTCCGTTTATCTGCTCTCTTGAATAATTAATATGTTTTGGGGGTTTTTTTATGCATGGTTTAATAAATTGCATACTAATGCAACAGGAGAGTGATTCATTCATTATTTATCGTGCCCAAGAGAGGGGGGTTGTGCCCAATTCTGGATCTGCGTGCCTTGAACAAGGCCTTACACAGGCTTCCATTCAAGATGTTGATGCAGAAGTGCATCCTGACATCTGTACGACATCAGGATTGGTTCGCGGCTGTCAACCTGAAGGACACGTACTTTCACGTATCGATCCTTCTTCGACACAGACCCTTTCTTCGGTTCGCCATCAAGGGACGAGCATACCAGTACAAGGTCCTCCCTTTTGGTCTGTCCCTGTCTCCTCGCGTCTTTACCAAAGTTGCAGAGGCTGCCCTGGCCCCTGGAGTTGGATTTGGTCACTGTGATTGCACGCCTTACGAACGAACATGCACAGTCGTTGCTGGGCTGCCTGAGAACCTTCAGGCAGAGGGTAGCAGTGCCAGTGAAACAATTTCAGAGGCTCCTGGGGCATATGGCATCCTCGGTGGCGGTACTCCCCCTCGGGTTGATGCATATGAGACCGCTCCAGCACTGGCTACAGACTCAAGTCCCGAGGTGGGCATGGTGCTACAGCACCCAGCGTGTGACTATCACGCCATGGTACCACCAAACTTTCAGCCCTTGGTCAGATCTGGCATTTCTACGGGCAGGGGTTCCCTTAGAGCAGGTCTTGAGGCGCATCGTGGTCATAACGGATGCCTCAAATTCAGGCTGGGGCACCGTGTGCGACGGGCAGGCAGTATCAGGGTTCTGGACAGGGCCCCACCTTCAATGGCACATCAACTGCCTAGAGTTGCTGGCAGTATCGCTGGCCCTGCGGAGGCTTCGTCCATTGATTCAGGGCAAGCACGTGTTAGTCCAGACGGACAACACAGCGACCATGGCGTACATAAACCACCAGGGCAGCGTACACTCACGTCACATGTCGCAACTCACCCACCGCCTCCTCCTTTGGAGTCAGCAGATGTTGAAGTCTCTGCGAGCAACTCACCTCCCAGGCGTCCTCAACCATGCAGCATATGCGCTCTCATGGCAGGTAATGCTCTGTGGAGAGTGGGGACTCCACCCCCGCGCAGTCCAGCTAATTTGGGAGAGATTCGGGGAGGCGCAGGTGGACCTGTTCACCTCCCGGGAGTCCTCTCATTGCCCCCTTTGGTACTCCCCGTCCGAGGCTCCCCATGGCACGGATGCCTTGGTGCACAGCCAGCCTCGGGGGCTGCGCAAGTACGCGTTTTTCCCAGTGATCCTCGTTGCACAGACATTATGCAAAGTCAGGGAGGACGCACAAAGTCCTGATGGGTGCACTGTACTGGCCCAACCGGACTTTGTTCTCAGACCTGATGCTCCTGGCAGTAGCACATCCCTGGCACATTCCCCTGAGGCAGGACCTTCTCACTCAGGGCACCCACGGCCAGACCTCTGGAATCTCCACGTCTGGCTCCTGGACGAGACGCGGAGGACCTAGCAGGCCTTCCGCCAGCGGTGATAGACACGATTACTCATGCCAGAGCCCCCTCCACGAGGCGGCTGTACGCTCTGAAGTGGTGTATCTTCGCAAATTGGTGTTCTTCCCATGGGGAAGATCCACGGAGATGCATGGTCGGGTCTGTGTTGTCCTTCCTGCAGGAGGGGCTGGGAGATGGCTGTCTCCCTCTACCCTGAAGGTGTACATGGCTGCTATAGCAACGTATCACGATACAGTGGATGGGAGACCCTCACGGCAGCACGACCTGATCACCAGGTTCTTCAAAGCACGAGGAGATTGAATTCCCCTAGGCCGCGCCTGATTCCCTCTTGGGATTTCTCTGTGGTCCTACCTGCCTTACAGAGAGCCCCCTTTAAGCCCCTGGAGCAGGCCGAGCTCAGCACTTTGACACTGAAGACGACCCTCCTGGTAGCGCTCACTTCTATCAAGAGAGTTGGGGACCTGCAGGCACTCTCTGTCACCAGCAAATGCCTGGAGTTTGGGCCAGCACACTCTCACGTCATCTTGAGACCTCGGCCTGGTTACGTGCCCAAAGTTCCCGCCACTCCCTTCCGGGATCAGGTGGTGAACCTGCAAGCGGAGCGCTTCAGAGGAGGAAGACCTGGCTTTGTCATTGATGTGTCCAGTTCACACCTTGCACATCTATCTGGACCTCACGCAGAGCTTTAGATGCTCGGAGCAGCTCTTTGTCTGCTTTGGAGGGCAGCAGAAGGGGAAAGCTGTCTCCAAACAGAGGTTGGCCCATTGGATTGTGGATGCCATTTCTCTGGCTTACCAATCACAAAATCTGCCGTGCCCTTTGGGAGTCCGGATGCACTACACTACAGGTGTTGCGTCCTCCTGGGCACTGGCAAGGGGCGCCTCCCTAACAGACATATGCAGAGCAGCATGTTGGGCTACACCCAGTACCTTGTGAGGTTCTACAACCTGCGTATAGAACCGGTTTCAACCCGAGTGTTACGGGGTAACAACAGGTAGGCCGGGCAACCGGTTGGGTGTATCGCTTGCATTTGCGCCTTTCCCCTTTTAAGGAGATAATGTGCGCTATCTTGTCCACAACAGTTCCCCACAACTGGTGAACACTGGACGCTTCTTTAATTCCTTAAGCACTATTCGGTGGTGAACTCGGCAGAGGAGTAATGCCGCCAGGCCCAGTACTTGTGGTATGCCCCTTTTCAGGTGAGCCCACGTACTTGGGCTCAGTGCTTCATACATGGTGATTCCCTCGGTGATCTTGTATAATGCGTTTCCACTGTTCAGTTTCCCCTCAGGTGAACCCTGTGTTTCCTCTCGTCAGAACTCTGCTCTGCCTCGGCCACTGTTGCTGTGTACCCTCTCCATAGATAGGGTCCTCCCCAGTGGCATCATTCCATATGTGAACTTCCCCGTCAGTAAGTCCATGTGAGGTATTCTCCACATATTAACCTCCCTCTGGTAGGATGTGGTCTCTGTAGTGCTCTCCCTCCTGGAGAGGGAAGAGCACTTCCCCAGCGCTATTCTAGCAGGTGCTCGATGGGAAATTGCTTAATACAAAAATCAGGAAAGGCCACCGCCTGTAGCCTCCTCAGGTAAGTGCCTCCTCCCACCCTTATCAGGACCAGGGAGACGCCTTACCTAACTCGCTGGAAGGTCACGACATTGTCGAGCGCTCGCTGCAAGGCATGCAGCAGCCTGTCCATGTCCACTCCTCCGTACCTCGTGACACGGTTCAGCACCTGCAACGTTTCGTATAGGAACCCCTAGTGTCACTACATCGACACAACGCCGAGTAAGTGACAGACAGGGAAAGTCTTGGTTACTAATGTAACCTCTGTTCTCTGATGGAGGGGACGAGACATTGTGTTCCTCCTGCCGCAGCACTGAACTGACCACTGACATGGCCGGGACTCTCTCTCGGCTACTCAGCATAACTCTGAATGAGTGGTGCACGCCATCTCCTTTTATACCCGTATGTCCGGGGCGGAGAGTGGCATACAAATTCCACTTGCCAATTTTCATTAGCCTTTTCTGAATAAAGCAAAGGTGATTGGGGCTCTCAAGAGCAAACCCCTAGTGTCACTACATCGACACAACGTCTCGTTCCCTCCATCAGGGAACAGAGGTTACATCAGTAACCAAAATATTTTCTCCCATTGGTCAGCTTGTTTCAAAACATGTTTGCATTGTATAGCTCAAGCTCTGTCAAGTCTTGAACCATGAGAAATTTGTTGAAAAACACCACAAAAATTGCTGTCAATGGAGATCAGTGCCATTTTATGTTTTGGTGGTTTTCTATTGTTCCACAGTCATATAAAGAATTTCATAACATTCCTGATTCCTCTGTGTGGGTGGTGGCAATAGGTCTGAGTGCAGCATAATGAGAAAACCCTGGCAGGACTAGAGCTCTCCACCACTAATGATTTAGTGCTCTTCCAAACCCATCAGGCACTGCTGCCATGATGTATGACCCTCTATTCACGTACCACCTAGTGCCATTCTATGGCTTCTGCTCTACACAGTGGCCCATCTGGCAGCTGGGGTAAATGAATTACCCTGTGAAATATGTTAATAGCCCCTCCACATGATGTATGCATTCCAAAACTATCACCAGGTTGTTTTAGGCAACTTGAGGCAAAGCTGTAAACTATACCATTCTAAATTAATCTATTAGCCTCTATGTATTTATGACTGTCTAAACTTTCCCTGAGGCTCATTAAGTGCTAAGTGCCAGAAGCTCCTGATAAAAGCAAGATCTTTAAATAGAGCCAAACTGCCTTAACTATACAAAAGACTGACAACATTAAAAGACATCTCAGACAAAACATTTTTTTTTTTTATGTCATGCTCTCAAAGCCTCAACAGATCCCTGGTCCAGACTTAAGAGCAGCATTACTTTGTCCCTACAGAGACAGTTTAACAGCCATGCAGCAGGATCAATAGCTAAAAAAATAGATACCTACATTCAGCGTCTGCCTTACTTTTGAGTACCTTACACATAACGCCCCGTATCCATCTAAAAACGCAGTGCTGCATACTTGTTAATCCATTAGCCTGCCAACAGCAATAACATGTAAGGTGTGAAAGCTATTCCTGCCGATTGCCCAGGCGTTCTGTGCCGACAAGCTGTCTTTTAGCACTGCGCAGCTGAATGATGGATGCTTCTTGAATATCAAGATTTGAATAGTACTTTTACGCACTTCCTAACACAAAGAGTAACAGTGCAGTACGTGCTGAGAATCTTCCATATGTCGTTGTTCTGAAAATACAAATGTAAACGTTCTCTTTAGAGGTGTAGAACGCTTCCATTGAGATGACCTCAGATGTTCCTCACTCGCTAATAAACCATGTGAATCATGAGTGAGAGAGAATATGTGACAATATAAACAAACTGTCAAAGCACAAGGTGCCTTTGAAAGAGTTTTGACAGTTTGTTGGATCTCACAATTAGTGGGAGAAGGAAGTGTGTTGTTGGTGGTTTGTTGTTTGCACATCTTTGTAGATTGTGGTTAAACAAAAAGCTCTTTCATAAAAGACCACACAGAAGAAAATACAGCTAAATGATTCCTGAAAACACTTCACACATGTAGTCCCACTCAAATTTGTGCAGATTTAGATTATAGATTCATCAACAGTATTCTAAAAAGTCTAAACAACATTACTAAAGGTTATCTTGATAAACAACTCAAGATTACCGTAATTCAAGCATTATTTGACAAATCAATTGAAAGTAATTTGACAAATCACTATGTTGCAAAATTTTCATTTTGTATAGTAAAAGTGAAAATGCCTTGCTCCGTTTATCTGCTCTCTTGAATAATTAATATGTTTTGGGGTTTTTTCTATGCATGGTTTAATAAATTGCATACTAATGCAACAGGAGAGTGATTCATTCAGGAACAGACTTACCTGTCCACAATGTTCTTGTTATGCAGAACTGCTTCAACAGTGTCATCTCTTGAAACTTGCTAATAAAGATATACTTCCAGGCAAATAAATAAGAGACATTTCTCACCTTTAGGCTCATCAGTTAATTGCAATCAACTAATGGGGGATCAATCATAATCTTGGAGAGATCAAGGCATAGCAAGAAACACTCTCCCTTGAACATTTAGCCACTTCAATATGGGACATTTCACCCAAAATATGGGACGTCCTAGCTAATATAGGACAGTTGGCAACCCAATTTAGAGTTTAGTTCCATTTGGGAGGAGTAAAGTTTACGAATATGTCCTGAACAACCAGACACGTTTACACTTGGCTGAGCCACATCTTGTATGCGTCTAAGACCACATGATCGGATTGCTATCAATCTTGAATGCATCTTATAGGGTATTTACATTTGGTATTTTCATGATCGGACAGCTACCAGAACAGTAATAATGCATGAAGTGACCAAGTGTAAATAAATACACAATAGTGGGTACTGTCTGTAACCATTTTCAAACCATTTTCAAATCCATGAACAAGCAGCTAAATGAAATACTTAGAAGAACGATAAAGTTGTGAAAAACACCTCTCAAACTTTGTTTTTGTCCAGAAGGCTATAGGTATCGCAAAGGAGGACAGAAGAATTTGCATCAGCATTGTAAACGGAACACAGCAACTACAGCAACATGGCAGCAATCCTTGATAATGGTTTTGCACTACCAAACCAATGTTGTTATGGGTCAAAGTGCTGTGCTGGCAGTAAATGAAAACATAAAAGCAGTGTTAATGGAACAAACCAGTGGAAGAAAGCTGACATATACTAAATATGTACTAAAAGGTACTAAAATCCACACTCCAGACTTAAATCAATGGGAGCAACAGACGTATCTATGCATTTTACATGAGGGAGAGAGAAGGGCACATTACCTGCAGCACAAATGGATTCTCAACCAGATGTCAACCTCCTCAAATATTTACAACAGAAATTATGCTTAATAATTTTCATTCTAAAATGTAATTGGTCTGGATATTTATGTGCTTAATACCAATCCCTGTTTGGGTACAGTTCATATTTCTGAAGAATGAGAAAATAGTGCTTTAGTACAATTTATTTTCATTTCAATGCCAAATTGTAAAAAATAAATAGATAAAAAAAAACAAAAACAGGAAAGCATCTGCTTGAAATGGAACTGCATTCAAGACCAGTTTAAGGCCAAGATTCAGTGCCTTTATACTGTATATGTTTCCTTTGTGAGTCTCTTCTCAACCTTTTCTGCTCAATGTTGTTGCTTTGTTTCTCATAACTTCCACAATAGTACAATATTCTGGTACAAAAATATATCAGCCAAAAAAAACAAAAACAAAAAACAGGAAAGCATTGTCATTTGCAATAATGACTCCAAAAGCCCAATCAAAAATAAAAGCTCTAACACAACAGATGGCAACAAAAACATTTCCATCATGATATGTGTTTTAATAAGAGGGAATGGTACAGACAATGATAAGTATTTGGAAATGTTTCAAGCTGAGGTGCTAGAAAGTTTTGGAAACAGATTTCATATGTTTTGGCATGAAGAAACAAAATCACATATCTGACAGAAAATCAGGAAAAATATATATATTTTCTGGTAATTATTAATAATAAATGTAACACTTTATTGGACATCATAAATCATATTGCTTTTGCTACCATTTTAATGAAAGTAATAAGCAGCCTGATCTCATGAAATTTACGTGACAACAACAACATTTTTGTAAACCAAAATGACGTGCTTCATTACACATTTGGCTGCTGTTGTCGCACTTTTGCTTCACTTTCACTCCAAGCGTGCTTGACTGGGCTCGAGACTGAGTCTCCAAGTCTAAAGTACAACACTCTTTCAAGTGAGCTACAGCACAAACTAATCACATTGGAATACAACGTGGTCATTGCTTTAATATTCACCAGTCTTTGGAACCTCAAACATACAAACTTGATCACAAACTTTGGACATGAGGAGCACAAACCTACTGTTATTAGTTACAATCACACAGCGAGTCAAACCAGTGAATAAGTAACAGTAAGAAACTCAAGTTATTGGACTGATGTACAACAATGTTATTCACATATTTTGCCAAAATCTACAACATACTGATTCTTTATTCTTATATTCAAAATCTAATTTAACCTGTAATGACACATAATGATACTTGCTTGACAATGCTGCTTCCAACAATAAAAAGATAAAGGAATTAAACATCTTTTAAAACCTTGCCTAATGTGCATTTCTTGCATACCTAGTCCTGTGTATGACCTTTATTGAAATTGCTTTTCACTAGAATAGGTCACCAGATTGAAAGGCAGGGAATGGATGGAATAATAGGTTGGTCTCTTTTCAGCACACTCTGAATACATAAGGTTGAGCTTTAACATGGCTTTTGAAAAGCTTTAGGGCCATTTGCAAAGGCCAACTGCATGAGTCTTTCTCTGGTCTGCCCAGGAATGAACA
This sequence comes from Myxocyprinus asiaticus, assembly GCF_019703515.2. Taxonomy (NCBI): domain Eukaryota; kingdom Metazoa; phylum Chordata; class Actinopteri; order Cypriniformes; family Catostomidae; genus Myxocyprinus; species Myxocyprinus asiaticus. Next base: position 30,919,940 of record NC_059357.1, on the reverse strand, counting down.
GGAAGAGGACGATTTGGAATAGGGCTAAAATAAGACAAAAGAGAAAGAAGAAATGGAAGAGGTGCATTATAACCTACTTTGAGCATATTCATGTACATTAAAATGTTTGATTGCAGTAAAACTACTACCTGAGCATAGATATTTTACTGTGTTTCCAGATTTTTAAAAGAGAAAGTTTCATGTTTGTATCTAAACAAATCTAAAAGATTAATGTTTGTATGCTAATAAATAGAACTGCATCAGCATTGTTAATCTAACTTTTTTTACCTACTTTTTTGTCAGGGAAACTGTCACATGCTATATGCTCACTAAGCAATTAATGGGGAACACCTGTACACCTGATCAGCCAATCTTTTGGCAGCAGTGCAATGCATAAAATCAGGAGCTTCAGTTAATGTTCACATCAATCTCCAGAATGGGGGGGAAAAATGTTATCTCATTGATTTCGACCATGGCATGATTGTTGGTGCCAGACAGGTTGGTTTGAGTATTTCTGTAACTGATGATCTCCTGGGATTTTCATGCACAACAGTCTCTAGAGTTTACTCAGAACGGTACCGAAAACAATTGGAGCATGTTGACACAAAATGTCAACATGTGTTGAATTTGATCTTCTTTTTCCTGGGCAATAATGGTGAAAATGTTCAATAGTGTTTTTGTAGACAACACTTCAAGGTATGTGTCTATACAGAATTTGATTTTCACTGCTGCAAAAAGTGTGACCCTCAGTCTGCCCATGCCACTATTTTGCCTAACTGTGAACCTTGTTCAGGAAAAAAAGCTTTCAAACAATATGCTCTCCAAAAATCATTTCCAGAAGTAAAAGTTATTGTAAAATAAATGGTGAGAAATCGAATAAACTGTTCAAATAATCACAAACCCTGCATTTAATTCCATCATACCTCACTGCACAAAGGCAGTTCTCCTTGGATTGAAAAAATACTGTTTCATCACCTCCATGCAGTGAGTGATTGTTCCTGGGGGTCTAGAAAGCCCTTTTCAGTTAGTCACCCTTGGGTGGAACAGAGTTTCAAAGTGAGAGATTAAAGAGCCATGCTAGGACACGGTGCCCTTCCTACCCAAAACTCTTGTAACAACCCTGCAAAATCTTGCATACAGTAGAATAACAATCTCCCCTAGTTTTCATATAGAGTATAGAAACACAATATACATTATTCAGGAAGGCCACTAATGAAGCCTCTCTGCTATTACTGAACTACATGAAAAAGCCTTGATTTATTAAGGGTTATCTTGGCAGATAGTACTGTTCTTAAAACTGGGCCTTATAGTGACTCAAGTATTAGTATTTATCTTTTCAAATTATAAAATAAACCTCATGCAAAATGAAATCCTAATTGGTGAACTGAGTTCAAAAATTAAACTAGTTAATATTAAATTAACTTGGTTATTGCCATTGAACTGACATTTCTAATGAATATATATATATATATATATATATAATTTTTTTTAAACTGTCATTAAAGTTAATTAACTGAAAGCTGTGAAAACACAATTAATACAGTTAATTAAAACTAATCTACAAAAGGTCATTAAGAAACATAATGTGTCTGCATTCAAATGTTTCTACTTTGATAGTATGTACTGAATGTGATGAAGAACTTCTCGACGATGAAGTACATTCTGTCTTTACATAATGCTTTTTGCATAATGTGTAGCAGGGACGTACACATATTCAGACACTGGGCATATGTTTTCCATAGGTACCAGTTCACAAAACCAAACCCTTTCACATCATGATTTTTTTTATTTTATTGGGAAGTTTTCAGGGCAATACTTTGTTTACAAATATATCTATATGCTTTTCAAAGCAACACATGTGTATAGAAATGCCTTCATTCTAGTCTCGGAGACAATATGAGCCTTCAGCACTTTGGATCGATCAGATACCAACCAAAAACGTCTTTTGACCGAGGACAGAAATATAAAGAGTTAGTGTGTTCCATACAAAAACATTAGATAATGTTTTCACAAAAACCCTGACACTTGATAGAATTGATTTTCATCTGAAACACAGAGATGCCAATAACAAGTGTTTATCACTTACTGGCTGCCACTCAAAAGCTCAAAGAAGAATACATGGGCTTATTTTGATTTTAAAAAGAGATAGAGAGAGATAAACTGTATTTCTCAAAATTCTGTTGCATTTTAGTAATGGCACAAAGATATGTGGTTCTAATTCAAGAACAAAGCCACAGGGAGACTGCCTGAAGGATAAATACGGTTCCGTCCACAGATTAATTAGTTAATGATTATAGAAACAAATCTCAATGGATGCATGTTTGCCTTTAAAAATTCTGTATTCTGTATCACTGCTTCTGAATTAACCACATTTTAATATGTCTTTTAAATGAGGCCTGGACTCAAAGCCAATGTGTTAAATCAGCCTAATCTTTTTCATTCACAAAAACAATTGTGCCACTAAGTAGATAGAAACAATGGCTATGTCACCCGCTATGCCCTCAGGAGACACAAAACAGAGAGTGGTTGGCACATATGATTCCTATAATTACTCAAAAATGAGTCTTTTACAGCCTACATGAACAACTGTATCCAAGCAACTCCCAGACCTCACTCAGATAAAGTGAATATTGGCAGAAGTTCCATGAATGTTTAGTGGTGTAGGGCTTTACTGGTTGTTTAGATCAGTGTTACTATCAGAAATAATTAATAATTATTTCTGTAGTTATTAATTAATATTTAAATTAATTAATTGGATCTAACTCGTTAAAACCTCATATGGGGCTCCAGTAAATGTAGTGCACTACGTTTAGGAGCAAGTTTGGTTATTAGCAATAATTAATAATTATCAAAGATAATTACTAATTATTAAAATCAATAGAACATTGATGAGAATCAATGTTAGCTTTTTTTAATCCTTTAAAATCAACAATTATCAAAGATAATCGTTAATTGTTAACATCGATGAAACATTAATTAAAATTAACACTAGCTTATTGATCATTCAAATTCAATCAAAGATAATTATCAATTATCAAAAATCAACAGAATATTAATAAGGATTAACATTGACGGGGCACCACCCTGGAATCAGGGACTAATAACCAAATATTAAAACAGTCTCAATATTGGATTGTTTTCTTAGGAAAATCGACATCCGAAGAATATCGATTTTCGGGAAAAAAACAATGAATGAAGGTTTGAATCCGAGCACTGACATCCCGACAGCATGACACAGGCGTACGCAAAACAAACCAAAACACTTCTCTTTGTAATATAAACAAAGTTTATTTATGCAGTAATATCAATTAATAATTAATACAGTGCAGTCAATAAACCTCCGACTTACAACTACAAACTAAACAGTGATATGATTAGATATGGAAATAAAAATAACTCTATAACACATAGGGTGTGTGTGTGTGACAGTGTGTGTAAGGAGGGACGCACAGAAAACAGCGGACGTGACTCTCGTGGAGAGTATGTCACGCGAGACTTCCGGCCAGGGAATATGACCGCGAATGGGGGCGGAGATGGCGTCTACCAGTTACCGCGTATATCCGCTTGTATGATAGCTTAGGGACAAAGCTGGGCTTTAGCATTTAAGCTATCTACGAGCCAAAATGTGTGCCAGAATGTTCGTGAGGGGTCGCGTGCCTGCGTGTGTGTGTGTGTGTGTGTGGTTAGTACGAGAGAGAGAGAAGTGACGGCCCTAAAGCTGATTTCGCGATCGTGGGAGAGAAAACAGCTGTTTAGTTCATCGCTCAGAGATGCGGTGGACGGCTCGTAAACAGTCCCACGTACTTTGATTATTTAGTGGATGAACTCAGTTGCTGTCTCACTCGCGATGGCGAAATTGCACAACAATCCAATTTGGTTGGACCACAATACAGCAAAACAAATTCGTGATAATTAATACCCTGAGTATTAATAATGAGCGGACATGGCAGTCCGTAAACTGTACAAGCAAAAACCTTGAAACACAAGAATAACACGCTATAAGATTCTATCTCTGCCCAGACGTAACCTCTTACTTGAATCGCATGAGGACACAGGTAGAATGTGTTATCCTCCGTCCTTTAACTTTGACCCGGTTCCTTGAGGCTCGTGTGATGACGGGAGGCCGTTTCCTCGCTCTGTCGGCGGGCGGTATGGCTGTTGATTGTCGGCGGGCGGTACGGCTGTTGATTGTCGGCGGGCGGATGGAGAACTCAGAAATGTCGACTTGATTGAAGATGGACGAGAAATCTTTAATTTCTTCACTTCTGTAGGCAAACGGATGAAGATGCGAATTGCTCAGCAGTCTCCTTCGGATCTGTTAGAGTGTTTGGTTGAACACAGAGTAATCTCAACTCGTCCAGCGAGATGGAGATTGTATGGCTACAGTTTCAAGTCGGACATTACTTCCTTGTGCCACAAGGTTGCACGTGAGAGCAGCGTTGAACTGTGTCCACACACTGCAAGCAAAGTCACTGGAAGCGAATTCTGGACGCATTTCAGAATTATTTCAACTCCTGATGATGTCATGTTCGAGGGACGTTCTGTTGTGTGCCTCATCCAATAGGAGTTGAGAGCTCGATCCTTTAGTGAGCAAGGCTTCATGGATCTGTAGTCTGTTTTGGACTCCCTTTGTTTGATTTTGGCATGATTTTTATCAGTAAAATTACGATTTAGAAGGTGGGGGCTTGAGTTATGTTTTTACGACAGTGTTAGGCCTGCCTTTGTCTTCTATCTGAATACATGAGGCCCAACAGTGGTTCACATTGTTTTCTGTGTTCTTTTTATTTTTGCCTTTCTTCTAAAGTAAACAGAGCACCCATTTTCATTTTTGCCCTCTAATGTGAAAAGGCCAATTGACAAAACAAAAATACATTCAAAACATCTTAGAGTCTTCTCTGAAAACATAGCACTGTTTTGAAAATGAGCAGATTTCAGCAAAACATCTTAAACAGGAGTGAAAGGAAAGAAAATGAATGAGACACTATGTCATTACCTTCTTAGGTCACAAATCTGACTGTTCAAAATAAATGTCTCATAAAATGTAAACTTGAAAATGTATTACAGATAAATATGAGGGGGTTGTGAATTTTCTAAAATTGTAATTTGTAATTGCTAAACACATTTGAGCCACAACAAGGTGATGTCATTTGTATAAGTTTTCAAAAGCGTGGTTCACATGTACAGTATAATTCTGTACATTTGGACAGACATTTAAAAAAACAATATCAATGTACTGACACCATCTAAAACGTAAATCCTTCTTAAAGATGTAGAAATGTTTACAAAACATTGAATTCATGGAATTCTTAGAATTATTTACAATAAAAAAGTACAATTAATGCATTTACCTAATTTGACACTATAACAATTTCATTCTGTTCTGTGTGATTTCTAAAGACTGTTTGGAACCATTGTGTCAGCACACACACACACAAGTTAGTTAATGAATGAAACACACAGAGTGTTTGTTATGTGCATATACAGAGCCTAGTGATGTGTTCTAAGCTGAATAATAATAGAAAAAATATTCATTAGACTGATTCTCCAACAAGCACAGGGATAGATTGATATTTTAAATAAACATATCTAAAATTACAACGCAATGGTGGATCTGTAAAGCCAGTATGACTAAAGTATAAAAATGAAAACAGCACCATCACTATTTGAAAAAAGTAATTTTTGATCAAATCTAGACCAGCAGCCATCAATCCAACAACTTATTCTTCAGTAATCATGCAAAATTGCTAATTTGATACTAGAAAATCACTTGCCATTATATCAAACACAGTTGAAAGCTATTTGGTTCGTTAAATGAAGCTTAACATTGGCCAGATTTTTTAGATCATCTGATAAAGATATCGTGACACGCTTTCTTGGAAGAACCACAGCATTTTCTTGTTCCCAGACTTTGCGAATTCAACAAGAGAGAACCATGATCAATTCAAGGAATGCAAGAAACTCTTACATCAACGGAAGGTCGCTTTTGCATTGATGTTCCCGGCCAAATTGGGAATAGATGCCCGTAATGTATTTACATGTCCCCAGCAATAAAGTCAATGGACTGAGTAAGTTATTTTGTGGCACTCACGTTGCAGCCACGTGGACTGACTCGCTGAACATCCACTTGATCATCTGAGGAAACTGTTTTTGTTTCTTTTTTTGCTGGTTCTGCCTGGCGGCTGGAGTTTGTTTTGTGTAGCAGCACTCCTTTGGGAGAGTATTGTGGATGAATCTGCACGTTCTTTGTACTTATGCCTCCTACTGGTTGGAGTTTGTTTTGTGGAGTATTTCTTGCAGGACATTGGAGTGATTGGGTCATTTGTTGCACTCATGTAGTAGTCAAATGGGCCGGCTCACTGAACATTCGAGTGTCCGAGGAAACTGAACAGCCTTTTTAAATTTATTTATTTATTTTTTGTTTGTTTTGTGTGTGTGTGTGTGTGTGTGTGTGCTAGTTCAAGTAGCAGCTGGAGTATGTTTTGTGGAGGAACACACCTTCGGGACAGTTATGTGGATGAATCTACACGTTCTTTGACTGGATTTTGTTTTATAGATTATCTTCTGTTGTGTCATTCTGTTTTACAAAATTTTTATAGAAACACCGGACTTGAGCAATCCGACGGCAAAGTTGTCACGGGAGCTCTTGTAGGCGTACATGGACTGTTTGAGTTTAGAGGGATAGACACCGGTTGGCGCACGTTTTTCTTTTTTCTGTTTGTTTGGTTTGGGGGGAAGTTTGGGGTTTGATTGTTGCACTTATGTTGGAATGTGGTCTTTATAATTTTATTTTTGACACACAATCTATTTTTTCTAATATGCCAAAATGTCAAATGTTAGTATGAGTAGATTGTCTCTCTCCACGTGGAATGTGAATGGGTTGGGGCACCCCATAAAAATAAGGAAAGTTATTTCTCTTCTTAAATGTAAGAAATATGATATAGTGTTTGTTCAAGAAACGCATCTTTCCCTGCAGGAAGCTGTATAATTTGGGAAGATATGGGGTGGACATGTTTTCTTCAGTGCTGGCTCAAGTAAGAGCAGGGGAGTCATTACACTGATAAGTAAACATCTACAATTCAAATGTCTCAAACAGATTAAAAATAAATTAGGAGGAGTCATTATTGTTTTAGCAGAAATTCAGGGGCAAAGTTTGATATTGGCTAATATTTACACACCTAACGCTGATAATCAGGGCTTTTTTATAGATCTTGAAGGGATGTTCCAAGCCGCTGGCACCCTTCATGATATAATATTGGGAGGAGACTTTAATCTTTTGATGGACTCAATCTTTGATCATAGTGAAGCAAAAGTGTGTAAGCCCCCTAGAGCAACATTGTCGCTTCACAGGATGTGTAAAATCTTGGTCTTACAGATATTTGGAGACTTTTGAACCCATCTGGTAGGTACTATACATTTTTTTCATCAGTCCATAAGATTTATTTTAGAATAGTTTAAATAGATATATATATATATATATATATATATATATATATATATATATATATATAAGTCCCTCATTTTATCTGTTTTTGATTGCTCAATTGGAAACATCTTAGTCTCAGTTCACACCCTGGTGAGTTTAGAGGTGTTGCCACATACGGAGAAAAATAAATCATATAGTTGGTTCTTTAATGTATCCCTTTTGCAAAATCCTGAATTTCAACAAATGTATAAGGCTGAAATCAATGTTTATATGGAGACCAACTGGTCCTCAGTATCCTCCGTGAGCGTGGCTTGGGAGGCACTTAAGGCGGTTCTTAGGGGTCGGATCATACAGTATGCCTCATTCATCAAAAAAACAAAGCATGAGAACTCGTGGAGTTGGAAGGGAATATTAAAAGTGCCGAGGCAGAGCTGAAGCACCGAATGACGTCTGATGGCCTGAGAGAATTTACCTGATTGAAATACAAATATAATACTATTTTGTCATGGAAGGTGGAGTTTTGGCTATTCAGGGCAAGACAGTCATACTTTGAGTTGAGAGACAAAGCAGGGAAGCTTTTGGCTAGATATATAAAGCAGAGAAAGTCTTTTTCTACCATTCCCTCAGTGAAATCTGCTGGTGGTGAAATATTTACCTCGGCCATTGATATTAATAATGCTTTTAAAGAATTCTATCTTGATCTCTATAGTTCCACATCTTCGTCTACTGATGAAGATATTAGAACCATTAGAACTCCCTAAACTGACGATTGAGCAAAAAAAATTATCTTGATTCTGAGATAACCTTAGAGGAGCTTGGCGAGGTAATTAAGGCCTTGAATTATTAAAGAATGGAAAGCATCCGCCAACCATGCCTGGATCAGTCTGATTCTTAAAAAGGACAAAGATCCAAGCAAGTGTAAGACTTACCATCCAATTTCCCTGATCCAGCTAGACGTAAAAATATTGTCAAAAATTTTGGCTAACAGATTAAGTTATGACATCTCTTAAACATATAGATCAGGTGGGGTTTATTCGGGGCCGCAGCTCTTCTGATAACATCAGGCGTTTCATCAATATCATGTGGTCAGTGGCGAATGATCAAACTGAATCACTGCCATCTCACTTGACACCGAAAAGGCATTTGATATGGTAGAATGGTATTATCTTTTTAAGATTTTGGAAATATACAGGTTCGGGAATACTTTTATTGGATGGATTAAGTTACTTTATAGACACCCGGTAGCTGCGGTACAAACAAATGGATTAATTTCAGATTATCTTACTCTGGATAGGGGCACCCGGCAAGGTTGCCCTCTTTCCCAATTATTGTTCTGTCTTGCCCTGGAACCATTAGCAGCCGTGATAAGAAAGGAAGATGATTTTCCAGGGGTGGTGGCGGGAGGTATGGTGCATAAGCTTTTGCTTTACGCAGATGATATTTTATTATTTGTCTCCGACCCTACTAGACCTATGCCTTGCCTCCTGTAACATCTGAAAGGAGGTCAAAAGAGCTGGATCTAAGTGCAGCAAGTTTTTAATGATAAAAGAATAAATAAAAATACAAAACAGGGTAAAACTGGGAACTAGGAAGTAAGGTCAAAACGTAAACAAACAAGAACTAAACCAGAACATGAACTAGAGAATCACATACATAAACATAACAACTCACAAGGACTGAACAGAAATCAGGGCATTATATACACAAGGGATAATGAGTTAATTAAACACAGGTGAGGACAGTCGAGGACAGCTGGCAGTGATGAGGGCAGGGAATTATGGGAAGTGTAGTCCGGGAGGAACAGATGATAGGGGAGCAACACAAAGCAAACAACAGTGAATCGTGTCACCTCCACAGAATTATTAATTCCTTTTCTAAGTTCTCGGGATACAGAGTTAATTCGTCTAAATCCGAAGCTTTGGCTCTGACAGCATACTGCCCGGTGACGGCTTCTCAGTCAGGTGCCTTTCAGTGGGCCAAACAGGGCATTAAGTATTTGGGTATTTTATTCCCAGTAAATTTGTGTGATTTAATTAGAGTTAATTTTGATCCTTTAATAAAAAGTTTTTCGAACGATGTGGGCAGGTGGGCTTCATTAAATTTATGTATGATTGGGAAGGTTAATGTTATTAAAATGAATTGTATTCCAAAATTCAACCAAATGCTACAGTCTCTCCCTATAGGTGTCCCTCTCTCTTATTTCAAACAATTTGATAGCATAGCGAAGTCCTTCATTTGGAATGGTAAACATTCCAGATTACATTTCAGTAAGCTGCATAGGCCGACTGACAAAGGTGGGCTAGGCCTACCCAAAATTTTGTTTTATTATTATGCATTCGGTCTCAGACATTTGGCTCACTGGTCGCTTCCACCTGAGAGAGCCCATCCCTGGTTTTGTATTGAACAGGAAATTCTTGCCCCTATTTCACCATTGCAAAGCCTTTCTATCAAACTTCGTAGAAGTTAAATTACATCCAGTTATCTCGCATTTGCACTCGGTATGGACAAAAGTGTCCAGAGTGTTTAATTCTGACATTTTTTAAATGTTGCCTCGAGCATATAGCTGAACCCAAAATTATGTATTAATAAGTCCCCTTTCTGCTGGTCAGAGTGGATTGTGAGGGGGGTTGCTACACTTGGTGATCTATATGAGAGTGGAGTGTTGAGATCCTTTGAAAATTTGGTTCAACATTTTGGGATTCCCAGATATCAGTTTTTTAGGTATTTACAGCTGTGCCACTTGCTCTGTACTATTTTTGGGAGTAGCATACACCCCCCTAAAGTGGCAGACACTCTGGGAGTGGTGATTACTGCTTTTGGAAAAGGTCATGAGGCATCAGTGTATTACTCCCTGCTAATTCATAGTCTGGGGGATGGAGCTTTAACTTCTATCAAAAGATTATGGGAGAAAGATTTAAACTTGATATTGGAGGGGGGAGTGTGGGCTAAGATTTAAAAAAACGTCAAGTCTGCATCTAGAGAGGCAAGGGTGCACCTTATGCAATTCAAGGTTTTACATCGATTCTACTGGACCCCCTCTAGATTGTATAGTCTTGGTCTTATAGACACACCCACCTGCTAGTGGGGGTTAAGTATTGATTCTGTTTGTATATGTTTGGCTTTCCTTTGTTTAATATATGAATCAATAAAACAATTTTAATCACAAAAGAAACACAGACATTGGACAACAGATAATTGGAAAAGAGTGTTTTTGTGAATTTTGTGGGATCAGCTAGTCTGTAAGGTGTGTGAGAAGTGCCCGACAAGACAGCCACACCTATGGCAAGTACTACAGGAAGCATGGGGTGAAATGTCACCTGAGTATCTGGACAAACTGACAGCTAGAATGCCAAGGATCTGCAAAGCTGTCATTGCTGCACGTGGAGGATTGTTTGATGAGAACTCTTTGAAGTTCTGAAAAAAAAATTCTAATTGTAATAGTAATTTTTCACATTATTAATGTCCTGACTATACATTGTGATCAGTTGAATGCCACTTTGGTGAATAAAAGTACCAATTTCTTTCCATAAAAGCAAAATCTCTACATTATTCCAAACTTTTGGCCGCCAGTGTATATATATACTGTGTATACTGAATACATTATCGATAAGGCTGAAAAATATCGAGATGTAGATGATTTGTTTGTATCACCCTGCCCTACTGTTTTGCTGTTAATATGTTGCGCTGTTGTTGTCTATTTCTGGTTCAAATGGAATCTTTTTGCATTATAAGTTTAATGAGGGATGAGGAAGAGCAATCCACAGTTGACAACAAATATTCAGCTTTATCTTGTAAGAAAATTGAATTATACAAGGCATATTTGTTACATGAAAAATATAAATGGAATATAGTCACATTTAAAAATGGCTTTTAGTTTTGACACACATCTGGTTTAAGCCATGCCCACATCCAGCTATATCCCAATACAGGTACAGATAGAGACAATTTTGCAAAATTTGGCAACATGCAATAACATCAAATTTTATTGGTTCTTCCTTGAGATTTGATGTTATTGATGTTTGGGCTCTGAATACAAGAGTTGATCAAAGAACTGATAGTAAAATCTACTAAGTGGTCATATGCCTTCAAAGGCCTTGTAATATGACGCACGAGTCGAATGGACTACTTTTATGATACTTGTGGGTGCTTTTTTAAGCTTTCAAGTGAATCACTTTTAACTGCTATTGTGTGAAAATCTCTTTTGTAAAATCTCTTTCGTGTACCTAAAAAAGAGAGAATGTCATTCGGGATTGGAACAGTATGATGGTGAGTAAATTATGAAAGAATTTTCATTTTTGGGTGAGCTATTCTTTAAAGAGTGGGATGCATTGGTGAATTTGTTAAACTAATAAAAATTTAGCAAAGAATAAAAAATAAACACATCTGTTAAAGCATTGCAATGTCATGTTGAAATGCTCACCTCCTTCGCCCACTCTCAGCATTAGTATGTAAATAGAAAGTGGATCCATGTATATGACAAGTAGGGACATCCCTTTAATTAACTCTAATCCGCTTTAGACCTGCTTGGCAATCTGTTTCAGAGTCTGCTACATGCCGCCTCATTCATAACTCAAAGACACCTGCATATTTCCATCATGCTAGCCTAATTCATACAAAAATATTTTTTTAAATGCCATGTGTGTGCAAATCTAAAGAACTGTCACTCTAATGAGTTAAATTAAATCTAATGAGTGTTTTCCACTAAGCAAAGTGGACCTGAACATGTGAATTAAACATTCTCTGCAGAATTCTGCTCAAGCTACGGCTTTGTTTCTCTGATTCTCTCTTAGATTATACTTGAAGTTGTCATTAGCTACTTTATCCACTCAATTATTCAATCTAAAGTGACTTCAAGTTTCATCCTTGCTGTTGTTGCGGTCTAAAACCTCTTTTAAAATTCTGAACCACTGGTTCTTCCAGTGAGCATGCATAAAGCGGGCCCTTGACATCAAAGCGACACAGATACAGCTTTTTCCAAATTAACACAAGTTTATAGCACAAAAGATCTCAGGCAGCCAGATTTGAGTGAATTTTGTAGTGAGCAAAATGATCTAGACTGATATCATCAGCATAATGTTTAAAAATCACGAGCAAAACAAGCTACACATTATAACCTCATCACGTTTTGGCAAGAGGTTGTACAAACTGGCCAAACTATTCTCACTAAAGGCACAGAATCAAACACATTAATATTCTAATGAGATTTAGAATAAAAAATAAAATAAAATAAAATAAAAACTTCAGTTATGCAAGCATGATCCTTCCATGGTATGAAGGAAACACAACACACAGTAAAAGCAGTTTATTTGTGGCACGAGTTTTGTGCACAATTGGCTAGGTAGATAGATCTGAATAGATATTGACTAGGATAAAGAAAGTGAAAATGAAACACCATGGCTCATGTTCAATTTGATCAAATCAAACCTGAAAACAGATAAAGCTTTTCACAACTGAGACACATTCTCTTAAGTATGGCTATAAATAGTGAAGGGTGTAGCTTGTATGTGGCGGATGACAACACCTGTATTCATCTTACTACTAGAAGTTCTCCAAAGAGCTGCTTTAGAGATGTTTTCTTTTTTTTTCTTTTTTCTCTCCCCTTTTCTCCCCAATTTGGAATGCCCAATTCCCAATGCGCTCTAAGTCCTTGTGGTGGCGTAGTGACTCGCATTAATCTGGGTGGCGGAGGATGAATCTCAGTTGCCTTCGCATCTGAGACCATCAGTCCGCGCATCTTATCATGTGGCTTTTTGAGCGTGTTACCGCGGAGATGTAGCGCTTGTGGAGGCCCACGCTATTCTCTGCGGCATCCACGCACAACTCACCACATGCCCCACCGAGAGCGAGAACCACACATCATAGTGACCACGAGGAGGTTACCCCATGTGACTCTACCCTCCCTAGCAACCAGGCCAATTTGGTTGCTTAGGAGACCTGGCTGGAGTCACTCAGCAGGCCCTGGATTTGAACTCACGACTCCAGAGGTGGTAGTAGAGATGTTTTATTAACATTCTCCAAACAAAATTAAATTAAAGTAACATTAAACGTTTCCAAAAGTCTAATTGGGAGGTTGACAGATTGAAAGACGTAATCTCCCTATAGGTTGCATTTTTATTGTAATGGGCATTAAATCTCTTAGGCCACATACACACTACAAAATTTCAGGAGTGACAACTGCATTAAAATGCGGGAGTGAATCCCCTAAATTTTCATTCCATGTGTGTACGGTACAGGACTGACTCCCGCAATTGAGATGATTGACAAATGATAACTATAGCAACGCTGCAGCGTCTCGTGCCTGTGAAACATGAGTGCCACTAATTTAACCTGTTTTGTGTTTGCTGTTTTTGAGATAAATTTAAGAGATTATCTGTTTAAGAGATTATCCACCACAGATGCATTATTATCTGAAAATGTTTCATTAGCTGCCATCGACAGAATCGCTGTGTTATGTTTATGTGCGTCTAAACGGCTGTTGTTAAACAGCTCACACGCATTCTGGACTGAGTTAAACATTTACCTCGAGACCGCAGGGCTGATAAGAGAAAATTACAAATTAAGTTCAGTTCACTCTGTGGCGCAGGCTGATAGTTCACACCTTGCTATGTTAACCAATCAGAACCCCTTTTTACCTCATCAAACACATATAACCCGCCTATGCATCATAGCGGCACGGCGGCAGCAGCATGGTAACATGCAGTGTTAAAAGATCTCCGGCATCACCTGCAGGGACCGCAGGGGTCCTTCGGCTGATCGTGACGTCACACTGTTCTTTTGGCAGCAACAAATCCTTTATCTACAGCTGTATGATTCCTTCTGCAGCAGCATACCACCATCCTTCGTAGGAGATTTTAGCAGGTAACAAGAACAATTTCAAATTCCTTTTTTTTCTAGAAAAGAATTCAAGCTTTTAAAAGTATCTTTACATAGCTGTTAAGCCTGCTCTGTACAATCATTTTTAAGCGATTTTTAATTACGCATTACTAATTACTTTCTAAAACCCTTATCAACCTCGACCAGATGAAAAATACAAGGATAGAAATGAAATTGTTCTTTTAATTCTTTCAAATAAATCATATAAAACCAAATAAATTATTAATAAACTGGCCAAAGAATTTAAGGGGGCTGCATTAAATTAGAAAACATACATTTTAACATTACATGTTAAATTTCGATTTTAAATTCAATATTGTTTTATAGTGAATTGTTCTAAAGTCTATCCAGTATTTAACACAATTACATCAGAAGTAACTGCAATTAAATTACTGAAAAATTAAGAGTAATCCCTTACTTTGCTTTTTTCAATGAAAAAGTAATTTAATTACAGTAATTAATTACTTAGTAATGCATTACACCCAACTCTGATGCCCACTGAATACCATTAATCTGTTTGAAAATTTACCTGAATGTATTTTGATCAGTGGTTCTCCAACCTTTGACTTCAAGACCTCCCACTGTCAGAGAAAATATTCGAAGGCCTTCCATGTAGGGTATTTTTTATTAATATCTATTTCTACTGTAATAACGACAAGCCTGTTTTCAAGTTTTAATGAAAGAAACTACTATCAACAATAGATTAAAACTATTAATCATTATAATTTGTACTCCAGAATGTCTAGAACTGTATATTCTTCATTAAAGCAGATGCTGAAGGGAGTATTAAATTTAGCATGTTCAGTAAGTTTTATAATGTAATAAATATTAAAATCATAATAATCTTCCTATCTAAATAATTTTAAAGATCTTGAGGCCCCTGGAAGTGTGCCAAGGCCCCTTAGTGGGTCCCCACCCCCAGCTGAGAACCACTGTTTTAGATGTAGCTTCTATTCCACCTTTTCAGTGTCAGTCTAGAGTTTTCCCTTGCAGAAAACCTTACTGCTAGGCATATTCCAGAGACATACTGTTCGGACCCTCTCACTGTAATATCTGATGACTATTATGGAAGCTTCCTTCCACAAATGGTTTTAGTCTATCATTAAAACTAAATCAGCAGACATGCAGTAATTGGACATAAGGCTGTATGTTGCATGCTTTGGCATTTTAAACAACCAGTTATGTCATAAGATCCTGTTGATATGATGACTTTATTTGCACGGTCAGCCTTCTCCTGTCCATCATTTTAGTTCGATTTGCATAAATCGGTATGTATCATCTAGGGTCACTCACGCACAACAGGCATTATAAGCTTTGAAAGACATACCGCTCGTGTAATTCAGCAACAAATTTATACCAATATCCAACAGGGTCTAAGGCTGTATCGCATGATCACACCTACTGTTTAGTATAAGATATTAAATAGAAGAATATTCCCTCTGTGGCTTACTGTGGAGGGCGGGGCGGGCCGAGCGACAATTGTGCGGAGCAAGGCCTGGATGGACACCTGGAGAGAATTATCCTGCCCATCTGTTGGTGATTACAGCATTGACGGGTGGGGGATAAAGCCACAACGAGAGATACAGTCAGGAGAGACTCTGGGAGAGAGAGATATACAATGAAGCTGTGTGTGTTTATGTGGAGCTGAAAAGCACCTTGTTAATGTGTGTTCAAGCTGCTGAAAAGCAGTGGTGTTGAAGGTCTTTGTTACACTGAAAAGTGCTGACAATAAAGTGTCTTTTGTTGGATGTTTGACCAGCTCCCGCCTACTTCAGAGAGTCCACTTCCTTACACTGGTGCCGAAACTGGGGACTTTTGAAGGACAACCACACTGTCCTCAAGAATGCGACACCGAGGATATACAATCTGGTGGTTCTGAAAGGGCTTGTCAGCAGGCTACTGAAAGGGATGGCTGAGCGAGTCCACTACCATCGCCTGGTATCGCTGATGGAGGAGTTCCTGCAGGCTGAGGAACGGGTGGGCAGCGTGTTCAGGAGCCGAGGAGTTTTTTTCTCTCCCTCTCTCGCTCCCCTCTCCCCTTCTCCTTCCCCTAGAGCTGTTCCTGTTTCACGGAGGCAGGGAAAACCATCCAGCACTGGGTCGGCCGAAAGGGCAGTGGCTTCTCTCCAGAAATGGGTGGGGCACAGGCCAGAGAGTTCTCCGGTCTGTGTCGGGCGATGGGGGTATGTGGAGTCTCTCCCGACTGCAGCGTTACTTGTCATCACTGCATTTCCAGCGCGGTGCATGCATAGGAGGTAGGAGCTGTAGTTCGTGTTTACGTTGTGGGTTGTTATTTTTCTGAATGGGGTGACATGGGCTTCATTTCTTTTTAGTGGACTGAGGAACTGAACGGTGAACCCTTGTTTGCGAGTGCCCCCATGCATTAAAGCTCCCATCTGCAATGGGGATGGTGATCCCCATGTGATGGTCCCTACTATTAAGGTATGTCTCTCTAGCAATGAGTTTAAGTCATTATTTGGTTAGTTGTGTTTATATTTTTCTTGTGTGTTTCCTGTATGTAAATTTTGGTGTGTTTAGAGACGCCTTATGTACGTTGTGGTGGGCTGACAGATCAGCTGTATTGCTCCTTATTTACCATTTGGGTTGCTACCGGGCTGCACTTCATTGTTTGCTTAGCTGGGAGTGTCCTATCATTGTATCGGCTTGATACTTGGCCGGGTGACCGGACTGTTAATTCGGATCATCGAGAGCGCCACGTGACGCCATGCAAAGGGCAGATGTGTGAGAGACAGCTCTGCGCACTTCGCTAATTTTTTTAAATTATTTTCATGATATAATCCAGTGAAATTCGATACACCCAGTTACACATTTGCTGTTTGAGGTAAACATGGCAAAGAAGTCAAAATCATCAGGCTCTGGAGACATTAAAAGACACTTACGGTTTCAAGATGAAAGCCCAGACAGGTCTGTGGACCGGGGACTCGATTTGGATGGCGCAGCGGGAGAAGGAATCCAGCGTCAACTGTCCAACATGTCGGTGATGTTAACGAAGGTACTTGCAGACTTGGAGGATCTCGCTGTAATACGTCGATCGATTATGGTGATGGGAAAAAAATTCTCTGAGTTAGTCACAAGAGTGACAGATGTTGAGAGACGAATCGATTATTTGGAGTCATCAGAGAGGGAATTAGCCGCTAATCCGCCCACGACCAAAGTTGATTTGGAACACGTTCTTGAAAAGCTTGAAGATTTTGAGAATAGAAGCCGCAGGAATAATGTTCGAATTGTGGGAATTCCTGAGCATGAGGAGGGCAGAGATATGGTGAAATTCCTAGATGAGCTTTTCCCGAGTCTGCTCGACAGAACAGGCCATAAACTGGAAATCGTGCAAGCTCACAGATCTGCTGAGGGAGAAAGGCCCCGATCAATCCTGGCCAAATTTTTGAGATCATTTGATGAAGATCTCATGTTGCGCCAGGCGAGGAGCAAAGGAAAGCTTTTTTGGAAGAATCACAATATTTTCTTGTTTCCGGACTTTACGAACTCGACAAGAGTGAAACGCGATCGGTTCAAGGAATGCAAGAAACTCTTACATCAGCGGAAGATCACTTTTGCATGGATGTTCCCTGCAAAACTGAGAATAAACACCAAGGACGGCTGCTAAGTATTCACATGTCCCAATCAGGCAATGTCTTTTATAGAAACAATGGGTGAGTAACCATTGGGTGTTTCTCTTGTGAGTGGATTGACTCATTGTACATACTCTGGCTTTCGGAGGAAGCTGGGTGCCATTTTTGTTTCTTTTTGCGTTGCGTTTGAGTTTGTTTTGTGGATTAACACTTTTCCTTAAAGAAACATTTGCATTGACATAAGATCACTTTTTACAATGAAGTTCCCGGCCAGACTGAGAATAGACACTACGGATGACCGCAAAATATCTACATGCCCACATAAAGGATGTCTTTTATAAAGTTGGCGGACTGTGTAAGTCATGGAATATACTTTTATGCGGCCTCCGAGTGAATTGACTCTGGGATGCGTGTTTCGTTTCCTTTTGTGCTGGTTCCGCCTAGCGGTTGGAGCTTGTTTTGATAAATAACATTACTTTGGGACAATTATGGATGAATCTGTCAGTTCCTTGTGCTTATGCCTCTTGCTGGCTGGAGTACGATTTGTGGAGTATTTTCGTGAGACACTGGAATGATTACATCATCTGCTGCCCTCATCAGCTGGCTCACTTAAGATTTGTTTGTCTGACCGAGGAAACGGAACGGCTTTATATCAGCTGGAATATGTTTTGTGAAAGAGCCTACATGTTCTCTGTGTTTATTCTGCCTATTGGCTGGGGTTTGTTTTACAAAATATTTGATGTTATGTAATTTTGCCTTACAAATTTGTGAGGCAAAATTGAGCAATCCGATGGCAAAGTTATCGCGGGGGCTCTCGTAGGCATACATGGACTCTTTGAGTTTAGAGGGATTGACACCGGTTGGCGCTGTCGTGCGCGGGGTTAATGCGCATGTTTTTCTTTTTTCTGTTTGTTTTGTTCGGGGGTAAGTTCGGATTTTATTGTTGCATTAATGTTGAAATGTGGTAATTTTGTTTTTGGCACACAATTATTTTTTTTTATTATATCAAAATGCCAAATGTCAATATGAGTGTACTATCTCTCTCCACATGGAATGCGAATGGGTTGGGGCACCCCATAAAAAGAAGGAAGGTTATTTCTTTTCTTAAACGTAAGAAATATGATATAGTGTTTCTTCAAGAAACGTATCTTTCCCCGCAAGAAGCTGAAAAATTTGGGAAGATATGGGGTGGACATGTTTTCCTTAGTGTGGGCTCAAGTAAGAGCAAAGGATTCATTATATTGATAAATAAACATTTACAATTCAAATGTCTCAAACAGATTAAAGATAAATTAGGGAGAGTCATTATTATTTTAGCAGAAATTCAGGGGAAATGTCTGATTTTGGCTAATATTTATGCACCTAATGCTGATGATCGGGGCTTTTTTATAGATCTTGAAGGGATGTTGCAAACCGCTGGCACCCCTCATGATATAATATTGGGAGGAGACTTTAATCTTTTGATGGACTCATTACTTGATCACAGTGAAGCAAAAGTGTGTAAGCCCCCTAGAGCAACATTGATGCTTCACAGGATGTGTAAAAATCTTGGTCTTACAGATATTTAGAGACTTTTGAACCCATCTGGTTGGGACTATACATTTTTTTTCATCAGTCCATAAGATTTATTCTAGAATAGATTTTTTTTTTATATATCCAAATCCCTCATTTCATCTGTTGTTTATTGCTCAATTGGAAACATTTTAGTCTCGGATCACTCCCTGGTGAGTTTAGAGGTGTTGCCACATATAGAGAAAAAGAAATCATATAGTTGGTGCCTTAATGTATCGCTTTTGCAAAATCCTGATTTCCAACAAATGTTAAAGACTGAAATCAATGTTTATATTTAGACCAACTGGTCCTCAGTATCCTCTGTGGGCATGGCTTGGGAGGCACTTAAGGCAGTTCTTAGGGGCCGGATCATACAGTACGCCTCATTCATCAAAAAATCCAAGGCACGAGAACTCATGGAGTTGGAAGGAAATATTAAAAGTGCAGAGGCAGAGCTGAAGTGCCGTATGTCATCCGATGGCCTCAGAGAATTGACCCAATTGAAATATAGATATAATACTATTTTGTTGCGGAAAATGGAGTTTTGGTTATTCAGGGCAAGGCAGTCATACTTTGAGTCGGGGGACAAAGCAGGGATGCTTTTGGCTTGATATATAATGCAGAGAGAGTCTCTTTCTGCCATTCCCTTAGTGAAATTTGCTGGTGGAGAAATTTTTAAAATGGCCATTGATATTAATAATGCCTTTAAAGAGTTCTACCTTGATCTTTATAGTTCCACGTCTTCGTCTACTGGTGAAGATATTAGAAACTTTGTGGAACCATTAGATCTTCCTAAACTGACGACTGAGCAAAAAAAACTCTTTTGATTCTGAGATAACCTTGGAGGAGCTTGACGAGGTAACTAAGTCCCTACCTACTGGCAAGGCTCCAGAAACAGATGGTTTTGCCGCAGAATTTTTTAGATCCTATGCTACAGAACTGGCTCCACTTTTGTTAGAAGTTTATACTGAATCATTAAAGAATGGAAAGTTTCCTCCAACCATGACACAAGCCCGGATCAGTCTGATTCTTAAAAAGGACAAAGATCCAAGCGAGTGTAAAAGTTACCGTCCAATCTCCCTGATCCATCTAGATGTAAAAATGTTGTCAAAAATGTTGGTTAACCGATTAAGTAAGGTTATGACATCTCTTATACATATAGATCAGGTAGGGTTTATTCAGGGCTGCAGCTCTTCTAATAACATCAGGCATCTCATCAATATCATGTGGTCAGTAGCGAATGATCAGTCTCCGGTCGCTGCCATCTCACTTGATGCCGAAAAGGCGTTTGATATGGTAGAATGGGATTATCTTTTTAAGATTTTGGAAATTTATGGGTTCGGGAGTACATTTATTGGTTGGATTAAGTTACTTTATAGACACCCTGTAGCAGCGGTACAAACAAATTGATTAATTTCAGATTATTTTACACTGAATAGGGGCACTCGGCAGGGTTGCCCTCTTTCCCCATTATTGTTCTGTCTTGCCCTGGAACCATTAGCAGCCACGATAAGAAAGGAGGATGATTTTCCAGGGGTGATTGCAGGAGGTGTGGCGCATAAGCTTATGCTTTACGCAGATTATATTTTATTATTCGTCTCCGACCCCACTAGATCTATGCCTTGCCTCTACAGAATTATTAATTCCTTTTCCAAGTTCTCAGGATACAAAGTCAATTGGTCTAAATCCGAAGCTTTGGCTATAACAGCATACTGTCCAGTAACGGTCTTCCAGCCAGGCGCCTTCCAGTGGCCCAAACAGGGCATTAAGTATTTGGGAATTTTATTCCCAGCAAATTTGTCTCACTTAGTCAGAGTTCATTTTTATCCCTTAATAAAAAGGTTTTCGAATGATGTGGACAGGTGGGCTTCATTACACTTATCGATGATTGAGAAGGTTAAAGTAATTAAAATGAACTATATTCCAAAATTCAGCTACCTGTTACAATCTCTCCCTATAGATGTCCTCCTCTCTTCTTTCAAGCAATCTGATAGCATAGCAAAGTCCTTCATTTGGAATGGTAAGCGTGCCAGGTTAAATTTCAATAAATTACATAGGCCGATTGACAAAGGTGGATTAGGCCTACACATGATTTTGTTTTATTATTATGCATTCCGTCTCAGACATTTGGCTCATTGGTTGCTTCCACCTGAGAGAGCCCCTCCCTGGTTTTGTATTGAAAAGGAAGCTCTTGCCCCTATCTCACCTCTGCAAAGCCTTTTGATCAAATTAATCTGAGAAGTTAAATTACACCCCGTTATTTTGCATTTGCACTCGATATGGACAAAAGTGTCCAGAGTGTTTAATTCGGATATTTATTTAAATGTAGCCTCGAGAATATGGCAGAACCCTAAACTATGCATTAATAAGTCCCCTTTCTGTTGGTCAGATTGGATTGTGAGGGGGGTTAATACACTTGGTGACCTATATGAGAGTTGAGTATTGAGACCTTTTGAAAATTTGGTTCAAAATTTTGGGATTCCCAGATCTCAATTTTATAAGTATTTACAGCTGCGCCACCTACTCTGCACTGTTTTTGGGAGTGGCACGCACCCCCCTAGTGCGGCAGATAATCTGGGAGTGGTGATTACTGCTTTTGGAAAAGGTCATGAGGCATCAGTGTATTACTCCCTGCTAATTCAGAGTCTGGGGTACGGAGCTTTAAATTCCCTCAAAAGATTATGGGAGGAAGATTTAAATTTGTTTTTGGAGGAGGGAGTGTGGGCTAGGATTCTTAAAAACGTCAAGTCTGGAGGGCTGCACCTTATGCAATTTAAGATTCTACATAGATTTTATGGGATCCCTTCTAAATTGTATAGGCTTGGTCTTAAGGATGCACCCACCAGCTTGCGATGCCATTCAGAAGATGGAGACACCACCCATGTTTTTTGTGGGTGTTGTGAGATACAGGAGTTCTGGTTGAGGGTCCAGAATTTTATGGGCGACGTATTGGGTACTCGGATCTCCTTTTGCCCCAGGCTCTGTATTTTGGGTGACGGGGTGGTCATTGATGCAAGAGATAAGTACATGAAGAATTGGATCCTGGGCGGTGTTATGGTGGGCAGACAGGTTATCCTTAGAGGATGGAAGTCAGCTGGAGCCCCCTTGTTTTGTGAGTGGTGCGAGGAGATGGGCAGGGTGGCAGCTTGGGAAGAGTTGTCATATAGAAGGCTAGGCAACATGGATATGTTCATCAGGAGGTGGGGCAGATATTTGGCATTTTTGGAGGGCTCTCGGGGAGGGGCAGTGGAGGGAGACGTGTTGTTTTAAATGTGTATGTTGTACCATTTTTGTTTTTGAACATATACTTTTTTAAATGTATTTCTAAATATTTTCTTCTGTTTTATTGTCTGTTTGTGTGTCTTTGTCAATTGTATTTGACCACTGGGGTATCTGTTTGTGTTGAGTGGTGGGGTGGGGTGGTTAATGTTCAGGAGGAAGAGTTGTAAATAATATAATGTGATTCCAAATATTCTGTTATTTTATACATATATATATATTGTTTTTATTCTCTTGAACTACTCCAGAATGTTATTAATGTACTTTGTTGGTGTGCTCGTATGTCTATGTAACGTTCGCTGGCACTGACGAAGATGAAGACGATGATGAAGATGAGAACCCAAGTGCAGTTAATTTACAAAAGTGAATCCAAAACCCTAACTATAAACGTGAAACATGAACGTGACTAGACTTAAAACTTGACATAAACATAACATGGCTTGACTTGGCTAGAAAGAAAAAAATCCACATACATTCACATTCAGTACTTGACAACTAGACAATGCAAACATGAGGGCTTAAATACAAGACATGGGAGAACATAAACCAATGAACAAACAGAACTGATAACAAGATAATTAAACAATAAACCAATGAAAACATGACACATGAACATGGAGGGAAAATATGAAATCACATGACAAGGGAACAGGAACTAAACTTTTCAAAATAAAAGACATGAATCAACAAAATACACATGACATATCCCCCCCACTAAGGGGCGGCTCCCGACGCACCAACACATAAACAAAACACATAAAACATGACATAAATTCAAAGTTCTGTAGGGAGCTGAGAGGGGGGGGTGTCTTGAGGCGTGGGGCGTGTGACCAGGGCAGAGTCCATGGAGGGTGGAGCCATGAGAGGCTCGATGATTGTAGCCATGGAAGGCGGAGCCGTGAGAGGCTCGGGGGTGGAGTCATGGAACTTTGTGCCAGGAGAGTAGCCGAAGACTCGAAGGGCCAGGGTGGAGCCGATGGCAGGGAGGACCAAGGTGGCACTGGAGGCTTGGAGGAGCAAGGCAGAGCTGGGGGAATCGGAAGACTGAGGGGGATCCCGTGAGACTGAGGTCAGGGTGGAGCCATAGGGAAGGAGGTCCCAGGTGGAGCTGACAGATCGAAGGGACGAGGTGCAGCCAGAGGATCGGAGAGCCAAGGCGGAGCCAGGTGACCGACAGACCAAGGAGGAGCCGGAGGGATGAGGGACCCCGGCAAAACCGACAGGCTGAAGGAGCCGAGGGAACACAGAGCTGAGGCAATGTCGAGAGACCGACAGGCCAAGGCGAAATACAGGGCTCGGAGGGTCCATGCAGGGTCGGAGGGCCAAAAGTTCCCTGTAGAGCCGAGGAGGGCGGGGCCAGGCTGGAATGAGACACACCCGGTCCCCAATCAGCCTGATGGGGCGCGCGAGGGATAAAGGCGGCCGGGGACGACAGTTCGAGAGAGAAAGAATTGCAAGCAGCTGTACTGTGTAGTTTTTGGTTGCGTGTTTAAGTTGTTTATTAAATTATTATTTAAGTTGTCAAGCCGGTTCTCGCCTCCTCCTTTCCACTGAACCCCCTTACATTCCCCTTGCCTGCTCAGGAGAACTAAGGGTGGGTATAAGGGTGGGAACCATCTCCAGGTCCAACTGCTCAGGTGTGGTTGTGACATGGCATGGAGCAGGCTGAGGCGTTGCTGTGACGTGGCATGGAGCAGGCTGAGGCGTTGCTGTGACGTGGCATGGAGCAGGCTGAGGAGTTGCTGTGACGTGGCATGGAGCAGGCTGAGTCGCTGCTGTGACGTGGCATGGAGCAGGCTGAGGAGTTGCTGTGACGTGGCATGGAGCAGGCTGAGGCGTTGCTGTGATGTGGCATGGAGCAGTCTGAGGCATAGTTGTGACATGGCATGGAGCAGGCTGATAATTCGGGGCAAAAGATGGCGCTAGCTCAGTGACTATGACTAGGAACTGGTTTGGCGGCCATGTCGTGGAACTCTGGCTCGGCGGCGGCCATGTCGTGGACCTCTGGCTCGGCGGCGGCCATGTCGTGGACCTCTGGCTCGGCGGCGGCCATGTCGTGGACCTCTGGCTCGGCGGCGGCCATGTCGTGGACCTCTGGCTCGGCGGCGGCCATGTCGTGGACCTCTGGCTCGGCGGCGGCCATGTCGTGGACCTCTGGCTCGGCGGCGGCCATGTCGTGGACCTCTGGCTCGGCGGCGGCCATGTCGTGGACCTCTGGCTCGGCGGCGGCCATGTCGTGGACCTCTGGCTCGGCGGCGGCCATGTCGTGGACCTCTGGCTCGGCGGCGGCCATGACGTGGACCTCTGGCTCGGCGGCGGCCATGACGTGGACCTCTGGCTCGGCGGCGGCCATGATGTGGACCTCTGGCTCGGCATCTGCCTCCCCCATAGTGAACGTGGAACCAATGATCTGTAGGGCGAGGTCGATATATTGAGCCAGGCTGAGGGAACTGCGACCACCAGTCATCAAGGAGGAGATCGGCTCACTTAACCCCACCCTAAAAATGTCCTTGAGGGCGACCACATTAAAATCCACCTGGCTGGCCAGAGCGCAAAAGTCCTCTACGTACTCCTCCAGGGGACGATTCCCCTGACGTAGCCGTATGAGTCGAACTGCTGGGTTCATAGTTCGGTCAAGTATTCTGTAACGATGCTGGCACTGGCAATGATGAAGACAAAGACGATGATGAAGATGAGAACCCAAGTGCAGTTTATTTACAAAAGTGAATCCAAAACCCTAACTATAAACGTGAAACATGAACTTGACTAGACTTAAAACTTGACTTGACATAAACATAACATGGCTTGACTTGGCTAGAAAGAAACACATACATTCACATTCAATACTTGACAGCTAGACAATGCAAACATGAGGGCTTAAATACAAGACATGGGAGAACATAAACCAATGAACAAACAGAACTGATAACAAGATAATTAAACAATAAACCAATGAAAACATGACACATGAACATGGAGGGAAAACATGAAATCACATGACAAGGAAACAGGAACTAAACTTAAAATAAAAGATATGAATCAACAAAATACACGACAGTCTGCTTTGCAGTCGCCAACGTGTTTTGCTTTGTTTCTTTTTTGATTGGTTTGTATTGTAGCTTGTTTTTTGTTTTTGTTTTTTTTGTTTTTTTCTTAAGTTTTGTTCAGTTGTGTAATTGTTTTGAATGCTGTTTGTTTTTGTGGTTTAAGTGTATTTTTGTGTATTGTCACTTATATTTTGTGATTTATAAATGTATTTTCTTTAGTTATTTGGTGTTTTCTTTTTCCGGCCTAAAGGCCGTGTTGGTCTTGTTATTGTTTCTGAGCTCTCTGGTAGTGCGCTTTTAGCACACATTGCTGTGATTGTTTAAGAGGAACGTCTTGAATGTGTGTGGAGTGTTTCTAGGATGTTTGTGTATTAGTGTTTTATTGTTAATTGTTTTTTTTTGTTTTTTTTTTCTAGAATTGGGGCAACGGAAGGCAGGAGGATCAGCATCTCTTCTCCTCACTTTATGGTGGTGGTGCTCTTCACTGACTGCTGTGCTCCATATCGAGGTGCAGTGTGCCTGCTGTGGTGTGAGTGCACGTGTGGTTGCTGAGTATTTTCTCTCTTTTTTTCTCTCTTTCTGGTTAGGAGAGTACTGTGATTCTTCCTGTGGGAGATTTAATGTGCCGACCCCCAATTTGTGTGTAATTCTGTTTGTGTATTAATTGGATGACGTACATTTTTCTTTCTTTTTTTTGTCTTTAGTTATTTCTTTTGTATTATGGAAGAGTTCTCCATGTGATGTGGACCGCTTTTATTCTGATTGGTTGTATCAAATAAACTGCTTTTATTATTTCTATTCTATTCGTGTCTCATGCCTGACTCCAACCAACTTGATCTTGTGAGCCTTGAGATTCTTGTATTGGGGGTGATTCCCCTGTAGTAGGCCTCTGGGGTGGCATAGTCAGTTTATTTAGGTGTGTGTTTAATATTAATTTCTTTTGGTCCATCCCCCTCGGGTTGCCACACATAGAGCAGATCTAGTCTGCCAAGACCAAGCCCATACCATGTCATATATACACTGATCAGCCACAACATTAAAACCACCTGCCTAATGTTGTGTAGGTCCCCCTCGTGCTGCCAAAACAGCACCAGCCCGCATCTCAGAATAGCATTCTGAGATGCTATTTTTCTCACCACAATGAGAACTGTAGACTTTGTCAGTTCGAACCAATCTGGCCATTCTCTGTTGACCTCTCTCATCAACAAGGCGTTCCCATCCACAGAACTGCCGCTCATTGGATGTTTTTTGTTTTTGGCACCATTTGGAGTAAATTCTAGAGACTGTTGTGTGTGAAAATCCCAGGAGTTCAGCAGTTACAGAAATACTCAAACCAGCCCATCTGGCACCAACAATTATGCCACACTCCAGATCACTGGGATACCATTTTTTCCCCATTCTGTTGGTTGATGTGAACATTAACTGAAGCTCCTGACCCATATATGCATGATTTTATGCACTGCTGCCACATGATTGGTTAATTAGATAATTGCATGGATGATTGTTGGTGCCAGACATGCTGGTTTGAGTATTTTTCTCACCACAATGAGAACTGTAGACTTTGTCAGTTCGAACCAATCTGGCCATTCTCTGTTGACCTCTCTCATCAACAAGGCGTTCCCATCCACAGAACTGCCGCTCATTGGATGTTTTTTGTTTTTGGCACCATTTGGAGTAAATTCTAGAGACTGTTGTGTGTGAAAATCCCAGGAGTTCAGCAGTTACAGAAATACTCAAACCAGCCCATCTGGCACCAACAATTATGCCACACTCCAGATCACTGGGATACCATTTTTTCCCCATTCTGTTGGTTGATGTGAACATTAACTGAAGCTCCTGACCCATATATGCATGATTTTATGCACTGCTGCCACATGATTGGTTAATTAGATAATTGCATGGATGATTGTTGGTGCCAGACATGCTGGTTTGAGTATTTCTGTAACTGCTGATCTCCTGGGATTTTCACGCACAACAGCCTCTAGAATTTACTCTGAATGGTGCCAAAAACAAAAAACATCCAGTGAGCGGCAGTTCTGTGGACAGAAATGCCTTGTTGATGAGAGAGGTCAACAGAGACTGGCCAGACTGTTTTGAACTGACAAAGTCTATGATAACTCAGATAACGGCTCTGGGGGCCTGGGTAGCTCAGTGAGAATTGACGCTGACTACCACCCCTGGAGTCACGAGTTCAAATACAGGGTGTGCTGAGTGACTCCAGCCAGGTCTCCTAAGCAACCAAACTGGCCCGGTTGCAAGTCACATGGGGTAACCTCCTTGTGGTCACGATTAGTGGTTCTCGCTTTCATTGGGGCGTGTGGTAAGTTGTGCGTGGATCGTGGTGAGTAGCATGAGCCTCCACATGTTGGGAGTCTCTGCGGTGTCATGCACAACGAGCCACGTGATAAGATGCATGGACTGACTTTCTCAGAAGCAGAGGCAACTGAGACTTGTCCTCAACCACCCGGATTGAGGTGAGTAACCGTGCCACCACAAGGACCTACTAAGTAGTGGGAATTGGGCATTCAAAATTGGGGAGAAAAGGGGAGAAAATTCATTTTCTTGGGGGGAAAATTAAAAAAAAGATAACCGCTCTGTACAATTGAGGTGAGAAGAATAGCATCTCAGAGCATCTCAGATTTTATGCTTGTTCTGTAGAAGCAGCACGCTTCTCTGTCAGCAACAGCAGCGCACGGGTTCCGTGCAACAGCGGCAACATATTTACTCTTGTCAAGCAGCAACAGAAGCAGCTGCACACGTAGAGCAGATCTAGTCCGCCAAGACCAAGCCCATACCGTGTCATATATAGAGAGAATAAAAAGTATGTTATACTACTCAGAGAGTTGTTCTAACTAAACTACAGAGAAGAGAGATAGATTGGAGTATATGAATAAATTAATTAATGAATGAATGAAGACACATACCTCTCTTAGTGTGATTTACACCAGGAGAAGACAGACACATCTCACACACACCATTAATCACGTCATTAACAACTAGTTGTTCAGTTCGGTTCCGTACACACTGCGTGGAATTTAAAAACAAGCGGTTGTCCCTACCTGCATTTTTCGGGAGTTAATTTGGTTGTAGATTGCGGTTGTCACTTCCTTATTTTACTGAATTGTGTGTGTACAGCACATGATTAAGCATAAAAAGGTGAACTGACAACCAAATTTAGCTGCAGTGTGTACATGGCCTTAAACTCTCATCCTCCACAATATTAATCTGCCATTAGATTCTGACTTTTTTTTCAGCTCTGAGTGAGTCCTTAATGCTGGATGGAATACAGCGGAACCTTTGCAGTGTGTCAGAGGACATTTCACTGAGGTACACACCTAAAACACACACACAACAGCGATTCCATGTCAATGAACAAGTGATGGAGAAAGTAGTAGTGATCTAGCAATCATGTCCTCCTTGTGTTATGCTCTGTCTGTTTTATAGTTCTAACATTAGGGCGCAGTGTCTGTTTAAAAAAATATATTAAGGGATGACTGCTGTGTTTACATTACATTTGCCTTGAGCATTTAGGTTAAGATTGCTGTCTTTGGTGGTCAAATTAGTTAATTGCTGCTGTCAATTCCAGTGTTTCTGAGCTGTGGGAAGAGTGATGTAGTGAAACTAGTAACTTGTAATCTTTTTCTTTTTGTTGTATGTCAAAACAAGCTCTTCTGGCACTATGGTTCATTGTATGATTTAATGGACATAAACATACTCTGCTCAATATATGACTATTTTATTTGTGTGATATGAGCAATACTACTGTACTGAATTTAAAATAATTTGGTCATGAAGTTTGCCACTGTGACATAATTGTTTCCATTGACTGGTGGGTTAAGGCAACAATTTAGGTCTATAACATTTCCGCAACATTACACTCACCCATATAATGTGTTTTGGGCACAGCGTTTAACAATGTGTATTAAAAATCTTTTATGCTTGCCCAGTCTCAAAGCCCACGGCACATGCCTGATCAGTAGTAAGCATGAAAACGCAGATATGAAGAAAAAAACAATAAAGCTAAACAGGCTAACATTACACCACAAAACAGTTCAAGGTCTGACAATGGATGAACAAAACTAGAGGTTATTTATACACAAGGAACTAAATGAGGGAATGGAATACAAGTGAGGATGATGAGGAGCAGATGGAAGTGATGAGGGAAGTGAACTATGGGAGATGTATTCCAGGGGAAAACTTCAAAATAAGAGTCCTTGAAGAACATGAGGGAGACAGACTGTGACATTACACCTGGCACTGGCTCTGGGACGGTTGAGGCAACAGGCACTGGCTCTGGCTCGTTGACCGTGGCAGGCGTGGGTGCTGGCTCTTTGACCGTGGCAGATATTGGGGGAGGAGCCTTGGAAGGCTTCAAGGGAGGAGCCATGAAAGGCTTCAAGGGAGGAGCCGTGAAAGGCTGGAGGGCGTCCACTGTGGGAGGAGATACAAAGTCCTCATCCTCCATACATTCTGATAAATAATCTTGTCAATTGATTCTTAAAGGTCTATGCTCCAAGCTCGAATAATATTTCAAAATATGTGATATTATTTTAGATGGCCATGAGAATAGTATTCCTCTAAGAGTTAACAGATGCATCATATCAGCACAGTATAGCCGAGTGATCAGACGTGCACATTAATTCTTTCAATGGTTCCCGAATTAATCATAATTCTCTTCTTGAGCTATTATATACCCTTACATATATAAATTGTGAGCAGACACAACGAGCCTGTTGTATTACACATTTAATGGTGGAGAATTGTTATTCAGATTTAGAATCTGATCATTTGTCATTTATCCTTCATATAATGGTGGTTGAACGCGGCCAAGATTCCTAAACTAATTCCATTATACAATTCTTACATATTATTGGTGATGAATGCAGGCAGTTGTAAATATACCCTGCCACAAAGTCCTAATTTCCTACATATTAACGGTGTGGAGATATGTGGGCAGTTTTATCCACACCATGTGCATTTATATTACCAAAAATTCCTGTGAGCTTTCCAGAAGCAATACCAATGTCTTTGTTGAACCTGGTTTCAACCAGCATCCTAATGATTTTCTCTTTATCAATTCTGCATTCATTTTTATTTATGTATTTTTTCATGGATGATGCTGCTTAATTTTCTGGTGTAAAGTTCCAAACAAAACATCCATCAAACTCCCCCTCTGATATTAATCTGAAGTGGAGGACCACTGGAATTTGACTGTACTGTAGCTACTGGGGTGTACAGCCATTCTGCATGTGCAATTCTCCATATTAATGCATTTCTATCATAATCCAAGATCATACTTGGATTGCTGATCACTGTTGACATTTCATTCTGTTTCTTAGAGGACTGTTAATCTGCAATGTTTCAGCTGAACTGTGTAAACACCACTACATGCCAAAATCATAAGAAAATATTTACTTATTCGTTTCACACTACCAAAGAGAATGATTTTGATTACCAATACAGAAACAAGCATTTTATTTTTATATGTACATATTATGCAGGCGATTTTCAGGGAGATTCATGGTCATTCTGAGAACATGTCAATATGTGTGCAAATGCAAAAGTTTGAGTAAATTAGACTCAGTAATCCATTCACCACAGAATGGGGCAATAATGGAATGGAAGCTGGGCACCGCTGAGCATGTTTTGTGAACTGACACTAATGGATTCCGTGTTTACATTTAACAAACTCTGTCCCAAATATGGACTAACACTATTCCAAACATTTGGCAGAATTTAGATTAAACAAGACAAATAATTACAAGCTATGTTTTCTAAAACACAAGAGCAGGTGTACAATTGTGATAAGAAATCCTAAGCATGTCTTGCTCTCACACAACTTCGGCATATTGTTGTTGTGTTATTTATCTTTAATTTGTTGACAGGCTGAGAAAAATACATTTGTAAGTACACGGTGAGGCCTAATCTAGACGGACATGGATTTGCAGTGACTTTCCACAATGAGATAAAGTGTTCAATAGTTATCATTGTAGGAAAGCTGTTAGCCTTTTTTTATGACTAGGCCCAGTTGTCGCTGTCCTGGAAAATTAACTTGACTCCTCTGATTCTTGCTTTCTCATCAACAATTAAAAAACACAAACTCTCTAAAACAGTCAACAACACTTTAGACAGATCGTAGCACTGAAACATTGCACAGCATGCTCATGTAGATGATTTCCAATGTTTAGGACACTCACAAAAACAAGGCTGAGATCTCATCAGAACCAAAGCACCTTTTCACCTAAGACAAAGGAGATTTAAAGGGTTAGTTCACACAAAAAATTAAAATTCTCTCATCATTTACTCACCCTCATGCCATCCCAGGTGTGTGTGACTTTCTTTCTTCTGCTGATCACATTTGAAGAAAAATAGAAGAATTTCTCAGTTCAGTAGGTCCTTAAAATGCAAGTGGATGGTGATTAGACATCTGAATCTTCAAAAAGAATAGACAGTCAGCATAAACATCATCCATACCACTCCAGCAGTTAATGTCTTCTAAAGAAAAACGATTAAATATTTAAGTACTTTTTAACTTTAAATCATCGATTCCGGTCAGCAGCAGTAAGCACGTGACATAATCGCGTTGGCATGTTCACGCGAAAACGGACACGTGCAACACACCCAAAAGAGCAGCGCTGTTTACAACTGAGTAGGAGGAACGCTGCACAGAAGCTTTGTTGGTTTTATCTGTTTGTTTACTAACAATGGGGCATTTGTGTGCTCATCCTGGATGTCTCAACCAAGAGAAAAATGTGAGATAACATCCATAACATGCCAATGCGAATACATCACACGAGACCATGTGAACTCCGCCCTCTAATGAATGTGCATACAGCTGCAGACTGGAAGCGATTAATTGTAGTTAAAAAGTACTTATATATTGATATTTTTCGCAGCGAAAGCGATCGTTTAACTTTAGAAGACATTAATTTAACTGCTGGAGTCCTATGGATGACGTTTATGCTGACTGTCTGTTCTTTTTGGAGATTTAAAGGTCTAATCACAATCCACGCATTTTAAGGACCTACTGAGCTGAGATATTCTTCTATTTTCCTTCAAATGTGTTCTGTTGAGAAAGTCATACACATCTGGGATGGCATGAGGGTGAGTAAATGATGGAGAATTTTAATTTATGGGTGAGATAAATATTCCCAGTGGGTCAGAAGTTTACATACACTTTGATAGTATTTGGTAGCATTGCCTTTAAATTGTTTAACTTGGGTCAAACATTTTGGCTAGCCTTCCACAAGCTTCTCACAATAAGTTGTTGGAATGTTGGCCCATTCCTCCAGACAGAACTGATGTAACTGAGTCAGGTTTGTTGGCCTCCTTGCTCGTACCCGCTTTTTTAGTTCTGCCCACACATTTTCTATCGGATTGAGGTCAGGGTTTTGTGATGGCCACTCCAAAACCTTGACTTTGTTGTCCTTAAACCATTTTGCCACAATTTTTGAGGTATGCTTGGGGTCATTGTCCATTTGGAAGACACATTTGTGACTGAGCTTTAACTTCCTGGCTGACGTCTTGAGATGTTGCTTCAATATAACCACATAATTTTCCATCCTCATGATGCCATCTATTTTGTGAAATACACCAGTTCCTCCTGCAGCAAAGCACCCCCACAACATGATGCAGCCACCCCCATGCTTCACGGTTGGGATGGTGTTCCTCGGTTTGCAAGCCTCACCCTTTTTCCTCCAAACATAACGATGGTCATTATGGCCAAATTTATGTTTCATCAGACCAGAGGAAATTTCTCCAGAAAGTAAGATCTGTGTCCCCATGTGCACTTGCAAACTGTAGTCTGGCTTTTTTTATGGCATTTTGGAGCAGTGGCTTCTTCCTTGTTGAGCAGTCTTTCAGGTTTTGTCGATATAGGACTCGTTTTACTGTGGATATAGATACTTGTCTACCTGTTTCCTCAAGCAACTTCACAAGGGCTAAACTACTTTCATCTCAAGGAGACAGAATGCATCTCCTTCCTGAGCGGTATGATGGCTGTGTGGTCCCATGGTGTTTATACTTGTATACTATTGTTTGTACAGATGAACGTGGTATCTTCAGGCCTTTGGAAATTGCACCCAAGGATGAACCAGACTTGTGGA
This sequence comes from Myxocyprinus asiaticus, assembly GCF_019703515.2. Lineage (NCBI taxonomy): Eukaryota > Metazoa > Chordata > Actinopteri > Cypriniformes > Catostomidae > Myxocyprinus > Myxocyprinus asiaticus. The sequence continues at coordinate 30,886,093 of NC_059357.1, read as the reverse complement.
GGTCTTAGCTGATTTCTTTTGATTTTCCCATGATGTCAAGCAAAGAGGCACTGAATTTGAAGGTAGGCCATAAAATACATCCACAGGTACACCTCCAATTCCATCCACCTCCTATTAGCAGCTAATTGGCTAATTGTCTAAAGGCTTGACATCATTTTCTGGAATTTTCCAAGCTGCTTAAAGGCACGGTTAACTTAGTGTATGTTAACTTCTGATCCACAGGAATTGTGATATAATCAATTAAAAGTGAAACAATCTGTCTGTAAACAATTGTTGGAAAAATGTCACGCACAAAGTAGATGTCCTAAACGACTTGCCAAAACTATAGTATGCTAATATTAAATCTGTGGAGTGGTTAAAAAAATGAGTTTTAATGACTTAAACCTAAGTGTATGTAAACTTCTGACTTCAGCTGTTCAGTATATTTCGAAATATTCTATTAGTCATATCTTAGGTTTAGCATGAGTTTAGTGTCTCAATGGAGAACTGTATTGTCTAACATTATGACCGGGCCAGTAATTTACAATGTATTCTAGTAGAGTGTTTATTGTGTTGTGATCTTGTGCATTATTTACAGCTACGTTTGTACTTGATGTTTGATTTATTAGGTGACAGCCATAATTATTCAGATAATTTATTTCAGTGACTTGAAATTCAATTTAAGTATTTGACATAAATGGATGGCATGCTGTTTGTTTTTAAATGGTTAAAAACATAACCCTCATAAATGTAAAACTTGCAAGTTAAAAAATTAATTCCAGGGGGCAAATCTATAACCAGTTAATAATTTCTGGCATTTGTTCCGAGCATGGAAATGCTTCTATTGAATGTTGTTGTCAGGATCCTGCCTTCTGTCTGGTTTCTTGTTTAGTGGAAGGATCCTGACACATACAGTATGTACTGTTCTTTCTTTTCTGTTATGTTGTGCCCATGTGTTACTCTGCCCCGGCTGTTTCGGTTCTCTGTCTTGTTTTCTAGCCCTACCCCCTTGTTTCTCTGATATTCTTTTAGTTTGCTCCACCAGCCCCTCTTGTTTGCCTGCCTGATTTCTCCCTGTTTATATTTCCCTTGTGTGCTCTATCCTGTGCTGGAATCTTCCTCATGTTGTCCTTCCCGTTCAGTCATGTTTCCCTGTTAGTCTGGTTAGTTCTTGTTTTCTCTCTTTTGTTTGTTTCTCTAGTTTGTTTAGGTTGTTGTTTCCGCTCACATGTGATTTACTGTTTAAAGCCCATCTGACCACTGTCCAGGATTGTTTGTGTTCAGTTTTTACATCATGTTTTTGTCTAATTAAAATACTTTTTGAAGACTTTGGCAGTCTGCATTTGGGTTCTTCCTGACAAATCCCTGACAACTGTATGCCAAACACCCAACATATACAGACTAAAATTCTGATACTTACAGTGTTTGAAAAGCTCATTAATTCCTTCAAAGGCTACTGCATCATGACTTGAGACTTGACATAATTAAAAATATTCTGCTTTTGATTTATGGCACATCAATAATATGGACAATGTGTCTGCGCCCTGTTATTAACTCTCTTCATTTTATGAGTTCTCATGGGCTCGCTCCCAGGCTTTTCCTACAGTATCACTGGACATAACAGTCTGAATATTTTTATGCCCATTTTCTTTTCATGTTCAGTTTTCTTTATTGTTGAACTGCACCATGGAGAATGGCAAAGATGAGATTTATTAGAAATACTTTTTTGTGTTCTAAGATAAGCCTTTTTAAAACCCACAATGTTTAAACAAGGGTTTAGAACTGATCATTTAATGTCATGGTTCTCCAGAGTGCTGTAAATATTACGTAGCACACGGTACATTAAAGATTAAAATTCCAGTTCCAGTAAAGGCTGTTATGTCTTCCAACATTGCAAAAGAGTGATGAAAATGTACAATTATATATATATATATATATATATATATATATATATATATATATATATATATATATATATATATATATACAATATAAGTTTTGTACTCAAACAAACGTTTTTGCAAATCTGTGCAAAAGGCAAATTGAATTTGTTTTATTGTTTTTGTTTTTGTTTTTTTGAAAAACTTGAAATAACATCTTCTCTGTCATTATAACGCACACATTTCTTATCGTCAAAGTCTAATGCAAAACACAGCTTAAAGGTTTGCTTCCACAGTCATGATCCTGCCATTTTGGTCTGGTTGTATTTGTTATGTGCCAGGATTGTGGCAGTTTCCTCCACCTCTCTCAGGTTGTCCATGTGCTTTTGTTTTCCTCCTTCCCTCGTGTTTCCCATGGGTGCTGCTTATCAGCGCAATCAGCGTTATTATGGCAGTGTTGATTCGCACTTCTTGTGATTATTGCACCTGTGTTCAATCTTCCCTTCCTCTTTATATTCTCTCCTTTGTCTTGTCTTCCCCATCAGATCATTGTGTTATGTTCAGTCTCCAGTTTCAGTCATGTTGTTTGTGTCCTGTCATCCAGTTGATTTGTTCTCAGTTCCTTTTGTCTGTTGTTTTGTTTTTTTCTCCCTAGTGAGAGTTTTTGTTTCCTGTTTGATTTAGTTTTCCTTGTAGGTTTGTTTTCAGTTCTGTTTTTGCCTTATCTTTTATTTCTTCCCCGTGAGTTTTGTTTGTATTTTGTTTTTTTACGTTTCAATAAAATGCCTTTCATTGTCATCCTGCATCTTCGGTCCTTCCTCAAATATATTGTGACAGAACAATCTGACCAACTTTGGATCCAGCAGAGGCATGAGGGGTTACCAGCGCCAATGGCCTTGGACACCATTTCCCTGGTTGATTCTGCTCCCGTCCTGGAGCCACCTGTCCGTTTTCCTGTGGTCATCGAGGTGCCTGTCCTGTTCCCTGTGGCCATCACCAAGCCTGTTCAAGCCCCCATGTCAAGTCATCATGTCCAGTCAAGCTGTCATTTCTAATCAAGCTGTCATGTCAAGTTGCCACGCCAAGTCCAGTCACCACTCTTTGTCAAGTCGATACACCAAGCCAAACCTCCATGCCTAGTCGAATTGCCATACCTACTCAAGCAGACACATCAAGCCGCCACGTCAAGTCATCTCGACTAGTCCAGCAGCCAAGCCAAGTCCGGTAGCAAAGCATAGTCCAGCTGCCAAATACTGCCAAGCTGCTATATCCTTGTCCATCCTGCTGGTGTTGCTCTGGTTTGACCCGCCGGCTCATCTCTGGTGCATCTTGCCAGCGCTATCCTGGTCTGTCCTGTCAGTGTCTCCCTGGTACATTAAACAAACAACTCTAAATCTAGCAGTGAATACCTTGGGATAAGTCAAAACAATGTAGCACACACACCCACAAATGTTTAAGCAACGTCAGTTCAACACATTAAACAAACAGCACAAGTCTAGCAATGAATACTACTCTAGAACAATGTAAAACAAGGAAATAAACACACTTACACGCAACTGCAAACTCCTGCAGATAGATTGCTTCTCCGATGCATTTAAATATTGTTCCATGCAAAATACTTTCTTACTTCTCTTTAAGTGTTTGCCCACTTTTGTTTAACTTTATCACATTTATTCAAGACGCACTGGCACTAATGATCTTTTTCTTTCTTGCTTCAACTGGGAGAGACCCTTTGAATTACTTGCTCAACTCTTGTCTGGCTTGGCATATCAAGAGGCAACAGCATACATAATTCATTTGCACAGATTTCCCCTGCAATGTCTCTGAGATATTAAATGCCTGTTCCCCAGTAACTGTGACTATTACTGACTGAAATATGTGGTTGTTTTAACACTGATCTGAAATACATCACAGTTGAATATATAGCCTAGATGATTATCTGTCACTGTTGGTGTCATCAGCCTCTATATCAAAAGGACAGAGTAATTATCTTTCCTGCTTTAATGGATTAACACTAATTAGGAGATCTAGGCCCTTGTAAAAATCTATCAAGAGGACAATAAGAATTTGTTAAGTGCCATGACAAAGCAGAGATGATATAACATGGTTTTTAATAACAACACCCTGAGTTAAATGGATCATTTACCCTGTAAGTTATTCTCTAGTATCGTTTCCCTGTGCGCACATTTGCTAAAATAACAACTGGAAAAGAAAAAAAACTGTTTAAGAACACTCCCAACATATGTTTAAAATAAATTGACCAATTATATTATTTGTTTTAAATAAGAGTGTTTAAGGATATTTTTAATTATATAATTTTAACATTTAGCATGCCAATTATTAATAGCTGTTACTTAGAAAATGCTGATATTGCTTCATTAAAATGGAGTTTAATTGAACCCCTTTGCACTCAGAAAGAAATGATCCCAACAGCTGTCATTGCTGGCTGATTTCTGATTTCCTTCGATAAAGAGAGGCGATCGAAACGACTTTTACAACAATTTCACGGAGATTCTCAAATGGAGACACATGGAATTCATGTTCAAATAAAAGTAGTACAGCATATCTATTAAAACATGTTTTATGGACACTAGGCCATGGCGGTCACATTGAAGGATGAGATAGTTAGTGTTTTTTCTTTTTAATTTCCTCTCTATGCAAATGTACACTGTAAAAGCCTCTGAAATATACAGCTTCAATCCTGGAAATCGTATACTTATGTTATGCTCTTTTTGTTATATAGTTCTGAAGTTAGGGGGCAGTGTCTGCTTTAAATAAATCAGTAAATCAGGACTGTCAGATATATTTATTTGCAGACAGCACATTATATCTTATGTCTGTTTGTTAATTGATCTGCAGTGTGTCAAAATTACAATAAACCTTACTTAATTTGCTGGGCTGTAGGACCACTGATTTAAAGCATCCATTTGACTACTTTAGACCTTTAGCCCATGAGATCAGCCTTTATTGTGTTCAGCAAGATGCAAAGTTAAGGGACAGAATAGGATCTGTACCCATGTTCTCATGAATCTTCTGATTTATGAGATCCCTATCACTGTGACCCCTGCATTGCAAAATTTTACAATTTCCTTCAAACCGTTCATGGGGTTGCCATAGACTTTCAGCCAAAGGATAATAATAATAATTGGAATGGATACAACAAGTGTCTATGCACCTTTGGCAGATTTCCAGGCTTTGTCTCATAATTGTTTGTGGAAACTGTTGCATTTTCTACAAATTCTGCCCTATATCCAGAAATAGACAGTCAAAGAGAATATTGTTAAAACTGTCAAATCAATCAGGTCAAATAAAGATAATGCCATTGATTGACAATGATTAATTTCTTAATCCATGAGAAATTATGCATTTCTGATGTTTTTTCTTTCACATTTTGAGCTCAATTAGGGCTAATTAACGAAATGCATATTCATTAAGGCATGCACAGACTCACCAAGGGACTACAATCAGGAAACCATCAGATATTATTTTGTTGTATAAGAAAGAACACAGTCCTAATCAATGCCTGCACAGTTTTGGGTAAAATAGGCCATAATAGCACTGGTGGCTTTACTTAGATAACAGCCTTCTTTGATCACAAAAAAAAAAAAAAAAAAACAATATGGTGATGAAACATGATCTCATTAGTATTAGTAGGTATTCATATGTAAAGTGTGGGACATACACATTTTTGTACATTTGGGTAGACATTGAACAATATCAATGTATTGAGAACATCTAAACATAAATTATTTTTTGTATGAACAACTTTTGGGATTCATTGTATATTAAATGAATAGGCTGATTTATTGAATCTATTATGAATGTATAAATTAATTAACATTTAATACATTCATGTTTAACATCATGACATTTAAAGCAGCTGCACATATACCTAATTTTACATTATAACAGTATAATTATGTTTTCTGTGATTTCATTTTTATTTATTTTTTATTTTAGAAAGAAAACAGATAAAGTTAGGACATACATATGACACAGGATTATACAGACTTGACAAAAGCAAATGGACATTGTATTGTTATTATATTTAAAAAGACAATAGAGGAAGAGTAGGAGGATTGGCTCTAGATTTTTTTGTATTGTCAGTCTATAGGGATTTACAGCCATGCATGTAATAATATAATTGTTGAGGTTTAATGATAAATGAGAGTCCTGCTAAGGTATTCAACTCAGTCACTTGTGGCAGTCTCCTTGTAAAGGTTCTGTGATTTTCTGTTCTGACCAGAGGATTTGTAAACATTTGAATATCTCTGAAGTTGTTAATACATAAAAGAGTTTACATTTTAGATGCTGTCAATACGTACATATTGTATGTTTCAGTGTCATTCCAAAAATGTATGTGTACTGTACATTTTGCATACAAATACTAATGAGATCACCCTGGGAAATTGGTTTGATTATTTAACTTATGTGAAGTTGATTAACATACCTGATTTACAAAACAGGATTCATGATTGGCTAAAGACATATTCATGGTCCCAGACTGAGGGTACGTTTACACGACAACGATGTACTAAAATTGGAATAGTTTTTCCTTTGCGTTTTTGAAAAGTTTTGCATACAGATGACAACGTTGTCAAAACGATCCCCATTCACACAGATCCGTGAAAACGACTAAACAGGCTGTATTATGCATGCCAGGCCAGTAGCTGACGATGTAAAGAAACACTACGTGCCTGCGCACATAAGCATTTTTCCACAGAGCGGTGAATACAAACAATGAAGATGGAGAAAGCAGAGCAATTTTGTCTGGACGGACAATGAGGTTGCTTTATTACTACAATTACTTTGCTGGAGAAGCGTCAATTAACTCAAAATCTTGAGCAGCACAAACAGTCCTGTAGTCCGCCATTGTAGTTTTGAATGTATCGTGCGCTGTTTTGATTACTCGAGCACATGCCTATAGACTGAACTCTCAAGATTATTCAGTAAACTCTGCTCATTTTTACCATCACTTCGTCTCCTGCCTTCTGTATTCCCCCTGCTGACTCTTGGGCTGGTAGGAGAGTAAGTTAACATAACAAGCTGTTGATGTTAACTGGTTTTGGATATCAGACAGAAGTCTGATATATGGATATCTTCTGACAGAGAGAGAGGTCTTGTGTACACTGCCTCATGTTTTCATATTCTAAGCATATCATTGAATACTGTACATGGCATCACATCTCTGTCTATAGGCTATATACATAAGCGGTGGGTGAATTGATTGCAGGGTAAAGGTACATCAGATAAAATTAAGTACATTTAACATTTAATATACAAATATATATTTTCCCATCTGAATCCATACATTAATTTCAAGATTTTCAAATTGCAGGTTCTGCCTACTGTACAATGTTCACACTCCATACAAAACACTCCAAATGAATAAATTGATGATTATTGTTATTTGCACAGACACCAGTATTCATATTGATAATTATACATCTCAAATTGATGCCTATCAATCCATAGGTCTTTATATAACAGGTAATATGCGTGTGCATGACGTCATCGTTTTCACAAATTTGCGTTTTTGTATGTTTACACGGAGACAATAACGGCATCGTTTTCAAAAACGTGCACTTTGAAACCCGTTTTCAAAAGTTTGCGTTTTCAGGCCCCAACACGCCGTTGTCGTGTAAACGAACAGCCAAAACACATAAAAAGTTTTCCGTTTTAGTTGAAAACAGACAGAGTTTGAAGGTAATAACCTTTGTACTTTTTAAAGTTTTGTAAACATAATCCTGAGGCAAAAAGGTGGAAAACAGCATGCACAATTAGTTATACATCAAGTTTTGGACATCATTTCTCACATTTTGGAAAAGGAAATTGCATTTAGTTATCTGCATTAAGCCATACACATTTCTTTCGCTCTCTTATATTGCAAAAGGCACATCTCATTTTTCAAATCACCAAACACAGACACATTTAGACAAGATGTCAACACTGATATCTTTTTCTCTTCATATTCATTAGGAATATTCTTTCTCATGGCCATTTTAAGCTTTTGTTACAAAGGAGACATTTTACTTTTCAGATAAAGGAATTGACTTTTCCATGTAGACAGAAATGTATGGTTAAATTTTTTTAATTGTTTAGTAATCCATTTATGTAAATATATGAACCAGGTTCACTGCAAAAAAGTCATTTTCTTAATGAGTACCTTTTTTGTTTTTGTTTCAAGATCAATTTAATTGAGAAAAATTGTATAAGATATTAAAATGAAAAATCTGTCATCGTTTACCCACCCTCATGTTGTTCCAAACCCATATGACTTACTTTGTTCCGTGGAACACAAAAGGAGATGTTTGGTGGTATGTTAGTCTGAACCACCATTCTCTTTCAATGACAGTGAATGATGACTGAGGCTGTCCTTTATTTCTGAGTAAATTAGATTTCTTAATGAAAAAGGTTTTCTTTTGTGATTATGTAATGATGTATATGTGTGTTTGTTTTGTAATTATATGTTATTTGATGTTTCTACAGTAAGTGATAAGTCTTAGCCTATATGTAACATTGTTATATGGGTAACACTACTATAAAATGCCATTTTTTAACATTGGTAATAACTACATCAGTTAAAACGAACTAACAAATAACAATAATTTTATAGCATTTATTAATCTTGGTTAATGTTCATTTCAACATATACTAATAAATATATAAATTATATTTATATTTATTTAAATCAAAGTTTGTATATGTTAACATTAGTTAATGCCATTTGCACTAACATGAACTAACAAGGAACAACTGTATTTTTTTAAACTAACATTAACAAATTTTAATAAATGCTATACAATATATATTGTTAGTTCATAATAATGCATTTACTAATGTTAATGAACGGAACCATATTGTAAAGTGTTACTGTTATATGTATATATGTTTTAGGATTTTTAGGTATTTCTTTTACAGGAAAACAAGACCAAAAATACTTACAAAGTTTGCACAGTGGCTTGTTTCATAAAGGACTTCCAAATAATCTGATTGTTTTTTTGTTTTTGTTTTTTGTCTTTCTGGAGAAACCCAATGAAAAGCCACACATTTAAGGAGAAAAACGGCAAAGGAAAGTATATTAGAGACGGATTCATCTTCATGTTGTTCCATAGTAATTAGTGGTTTTAATTATAAGCTAATCTATTAGATGTATTGTGAATTATCAGTTACAGTATACTGATAAATCCTTAGTTCACCAACAACAAACATTGCCCAAAAAACTGTATTGGTTCAGAAAGTAACTTTCCTTAAGAACTACAATTTTCCACTTGTGAGGTTTGTTTCTTAAAATTCTAATTGGTGCACTAAAACACAGACCTGCCTTGATCGCTCATCCTGATATATTGAACCAAACACCATCTCTTAACAGTGTCAGTCTAGACCCTCGCTTACTCAGAGGGTCTGCTAAATGGCATCCCTATCACTGTACAAAACAAAGCAAAAGCAGTCTGGCAAGAGAATATAGATTGTAATTGTGCCCCCTGGGCTTTAAGAAGCCCTGAATCTATATTTAGCAAACTCCACTGAATTATGAAATTCCCACAGATAGACGGCAACAAATATTAAGGATAAAAAGTATTTGTATGTCATTGGATGCAGCAAAATAGACATTTACAAATTAAATGTCTATCAAATATCTGTTGGTGGAATTTTGTATCAGGTAATTATTTTTTCAAGAAAAATAAATGCGTACCTTTTCAAAGTATTCTCGATCATCCTATAAGGTTTCAGGTCACTTCTGTTGAGCCACATAACATATTAATGTTACATGGCATTTGGCCCTTCTAATTTAACTGTTTGGGCCAGAGTGCTGGTATAAGACCACCTGGGAACATTATTATGTCAATCACTAAAACAATCTGTGAATCCTTAACATAAAACTCCCTGCACTCTGTATATTGATTGACAGCTAGGCTTTCAGCAGAACTGTAAATAACGGGGGGGGGGGGGGGGCACACTATATGCCCTACATCATACGTGTTGTAGTGATTTTCCCAGCCAAGTAGAAGATTTTGTGTGGATTTTGAATGCAATGTCCAGAATATTATTGGTATCTTTGGTAATTAAGTTGCATGCATGATTATTGTAGATAAAAGTTGTTGTGGCAGAAATCACCCATTCACTTCTCTAAATTTGGTTAGTCCAAACAAGTTGCATCCTTCTCAGGTAATTTTTTTAAGCCTCAACTCAGACATTCTGAAAATACTATAAGTAAACGATGACACTATAAGTAAATGTCTTGGGTAAAGTAATGGAATGCTTGGAAATAAGTTAAATACAGCATTAGAGTGACATTTAATATATGGACTAATGGTAAAATTTTGGTTGTGCAGGCAGAAAGTCCCCCCAGTGATGTTTCGTCATGAGTGTGTGTTGATGAATGTGTGTGTGTTGAAAAAGCTAAACCACTGCACTTTATTTTTGGAAATAAATACAACTGTCATCCAATGCTACTAGCTAAGACATTAAAAACTGTAATACACTTACTACAGCCTGTGGAATATTGTGTGTTTATTTAGCATTTTTATTCTCTAGCTGTCTTTGCTAATCACTGTGTCTGTTCTTCCAAAGACAGACATTCTCAACACTGACATGTTCAATAGTTCATCTTAATTGTAATTGAAAAATGAACCATTATAGACAACATATCTCAACATGATAAATGTCAAGCAATCTGATAAAGAACATGTCAGTTGTCTTCTCATGTTATGCCTTCAGAAAGAATAACAACAATCTTTCATTCATTTCCTTTTATTTTTTGGCAGATACCCAGTACAAAATTTGAAATGCCTTTTTTGCCTTAAAATTTGATTACAGCAGATAACCACTGGATAAGACCATCAGTTTCTGAAATTAAATGATTGCTTTGAGCTCATATGTATCTGTCTTCCACTGAAAAATGAATGTTCACATTTCTATTTGTACTGCATGCTCTTTTAAATAATTTTGTTATTTGATTTCATTACTTCCTCTGGAGACACACTAATAATGAATGTCATTAAGTACAGTTTGTATAACATGTTCAATAATCAAAATTTGCAATACTTTTTAAATGTATTAAAGTGTGAATGCAGGCAGGCAGGAAGACAGACAGACAGATAGATGATAGATAGATAGATAGACAGACAGACAGACAGACAGACAGGTAGATAAACTCAGCAAAAAAAGAAACCTCCCTTTTTCAGGACACTGTATTTTAAAGATAATTTTGTAAAAAATACAAATAAATTTACAGATCTTTATTGTAAAGTGTTTAAACAATATTTTCCATACTTGTTCAATAAACCATAAACAATTAATGAACATGCACCTGTGGAATGGTCGTTAAGACACTAACAGCTTACAGACAGTAGGCAATTAAGGTCACAGTTATAAAAACTTAGGACACTAAAGAGACCTTTCTACTGACTCTGAAATACACCAAAAGAAAGATGCCCAGGGTCCCTGCTCATCTGCGTGAACATGCCTTAGGCATGCTGCATGAGGACTGCAGATGTGGCCAGGGCAATAAATTGCAATGTTCGTGCAAATGAGACGCCTAAGACAGCACTACAGGGAGACAGAAGGACAGCTGATCATCCTTGCAGTGGCAGACCACGTGTAACAACACCTGCACAGGATCGGTACATCTGAATATCACACCTGCGGGACAGGTACAGGATGGCAACAACAACTGCCCAAGTTACACCAGGAATGCACAATCCCTCCATTAGTGCTCAGACTGTCCGCAATAGGCTGAGAGAGGCTGGACTGAGGGCTTGTAGGCCTGTTGTAAGGCAGGTCCTTACCAGACATCACCGGCAACAACGTCGCCTATGGGCACAAATCCATCTTTGCTGGACCAGACAGGACTGGCAAAAAGTGCTCTTCACTGACGAGTCACGGTTTTGTCTCACCAGGGGTGATGGTCGGACTCGCGTTTATCGTCGAAGGAATGAGTGTTACACCCAGGCCTGTACTCTGGAGCGGGATTGATTTGGAGGTGGAGGGTCCATCATGGTCTGGGGCGTTGTGTCACAGCATCATCGGACTGAGCTTGTTGTCATTGTAGGCAATCTCAACGCTGTGCATTACAGGGAAGAAATCCTCCTCCCTCGTGGTACCCTTCCTGCAGGCTCATCCTGACATGACCCTCCAGCCTGACAATGCCACCAGCCATACTGCTCATTCTGTGCATGATTTCCTACATGTCAGTGTTCTGCCATGGCCAGAGAAGAGCCCAGATCTCAGTCCCATTGAGCACATCTGGGATCTGTTGGATCGGAGGGTGAGGGCTTGGGCCATTCCCTCCAGAAATGTCTGGGAACTTGCAAGTGCCTTGGTGCAAGAGTGGGGTAACATCTCACAGCAAAAACTGGCAAATCTGGTGCAGTCCATGATGAGGAGATGCACTGCAGTACTTAATGCAGCTGGTGGCCACACCAGATACTGACTGTTACTTTTGATTTTGATCCCCCCTTTGTTCAGGGACACATTATTCCATTTCTGTTAGTCACATGTCTGTGAAACTTGTTCAGTTTATGTCTTAGTTGTTGGATCTTTTTATGTTCATACAAATATTTACACGTTAAGTTTGTTGAAAATAAAAGCAGTTTAAAGTGAGAGGACATTTCTTTTCTTTTTTTGTTCTTTTTTTACTGAGTTTAGATAGATAAAACAAGTAGCAAAAAGTCTCACATATGACCATGTTCATAAACTGAAATTGCAACTTGAAACGAATTTACACTCCATATAAATTCATGGTATTGTTTCTTTGCTTTTCAGATCTATAAACCTGTCTAGTAGCTGTACATATACTGTACACCCACAGTGAAACTCATAAGTGAGAGGTTCGTTCAAGTCTAGTTATACACTGTGTGAGTAAAAATACAGCACGTACAGTATATGTACTACACCCAGGGTTGGGGAGTAACGCAATACATGTAACGGGAATACGTATTTAAAATATAAGTAACTGTATTCCACTACAGTTACAATTTAAATCATTGGTAATTAGAATACAGTTACATTCAAAAAGTATTTAGATTACTGAACAGATTACTTTGCATTTTATTGTCATTTGTTTCATTTAATATTTAGTCCTTTCAGATGGAAAACATTTATACATATAAATGATGCGATCCAAAGTGTATTTGAACAGCGGTGAAACACTTTCTTATGATGTGTTACATTCATACGAGCAGACAGAGAAGTAAGTTTGAAGTAAGTTTGGAGCACAAGAAATAGAAATAAACCTTGTGTAAATTGTCAGCTTTACACTAAGCTAAAATGCTATTTCTAGCCATTTTACATGCACATTACCAGGCACGATCATATTTTTTTATCAAGAAAATTCACGTTAGATCATAATTTCTTTTTTTCTAGTAAGGCCTTTGATATTAGGGCAAAAATCGTATTCTTGATAATAATTTTTGTATTGTTTTCCTGTAAAAATATCTAAAAATCCTTAAAACAAGATCAATTTGATTTATCTTGTTTTAGAAACAACACTGCATAAGATATTTAGGTTTTTCAGAGAATGTATTTTTAACATGTGTATTTTGTCTTACTGTACTGGCAGAGTTTTTATAGTCAAAACAAGTGAAAAAAATCTACCAGTGCTGAAGAAGTAATCCAAAGTATTTAGAATACGTTACTGACCTTGAGTAATCTAACGGAATATGTTACAAATTACATTTTACAGCATGTATTCTGTAATCTGTAGTGGAATACATTTAAAAAGTAACCCTCCCAACCCTGACTACACGGAACAAGAATCTCCCACTAAAAGTCACTCCTATAAATAGAATTTGGTGTTTTGATCTTCAGATGGGAATCCCATATGTATTATTTTTAAATCCATGGTGTCACAAAAGATTATGAGAAAGTATATAAATATAAAGTGAAACTTTTCTTGAATTTGAATAAAAACATTTAACCCAAATGTATTTCTCAGTAGCTAGATCAGTCATACTCCTTTCTGTGTGTATTTCCTGCTGTTTTTCATTATGAAGAAAGTGTTACGACACTTTTCCAGAAGTCTTGTCTTTGGCCCCTTGCTGGTAGTGGAACACTCACTCTTTAGGTGAGACTGCACTTGTTGTGAGAGTGGCAGCAGCTGAGAGATTATTTTCCTGAATATGTTGGAAGATCCTACAGCTTTTCTGAACAGAAGCATATCTAGAAAATAATTTATAGGGTGGAAAGAGGGTGGCATGAGGACTATGAGGGATGGCAACACCAAAGCAAGCACCCATGCATACTTTTTCTGGATTAAGATTCCAAGCTTCATTGCAAAAAGTACTAGTTAATTTATTTAAGTCCCTATCAAATTACAAATGGCCATGAATTTGGGATTCAGTTGCATTTTCACGGAGAGGCCACAAAGCAATCATTTCGCTACGGTTTTGCTAACATTAAAATGCACTGATGAACCTTTTGTTGACTAGGGGCAGGGGTGTAAAGTAACAAATACTCACATTACTTTAAGTAGTTTTTTCCCAGGAATTGTACTTTAAGTAGTTTAAAAATGGTATACTTTTACTTGAGTACATTTTAAGTGCTGTAACTGTACTTTTACTGTGCTATTTTCCTACTGTCTGTGTTCACTACTTCCCTGTCCTGATTTTATTTTAATCTATCAACATGGTTGTCTAGGGAGAGTCTGGTGACTCCCATCAAATCAAATCACACATAAACAAACTTGAATGGCAGCTGTAGATTGGGCACAAACTGTAATGGATGAGGAGGATGCCTCAAACACAGTTCAACACCTGAACATCTCGGCCGCACCTGAAAGGGCTTTTCGCAGTGAAAAAGGCAAGTTGCTTGACTGTATCATATGAGTTTCACTTGCTCATGCCAGATTAATAATCAGCATTAATCCTGCCTCTAATTTTAAGAAACATATCAAGGTAAATTTCATATTTTTGCTTACTAGATTCTGTGTCTATAATGTAGCCTGTAAATTAGCTATCTATCACTGAGATTATTGGGTTGATGTGAGAGATTAAGGCAATATTATCAATAGGGCTGGGTGATAAAACAATCTTGAAGTTTATCTGAAAAAAAGAGAGATGTCCGCGATAGCGATGATAAACTTTTGAGTAATTTTCTAAACTTAGCCTGTTCTACATCTAGAACAGGGGTGTTGATTACATTGATTGCGATAGCAAGACAAGTTGGTTGATCTAGATAAAATACAAAAGACTAACTTTTTATTTCCTGACGTCTGTAGCTGCATGCTGTTTGATTGACAGGCAGTTAATGTTTGTGCGCTAATGCGGGTATGCACCTAAACGGTCAAACACACTTTATAATTCCGCCATTACCCATCTTGGTGAAGCATTAATGTAAACGCAGTCGGTTTGGTCTAAAGTGAATGTAAACAGAGGGCCAAAAAGCATATTTGCATCAAAATGTTGGACTTGAAGTGTACATGTAACCGAATTGAGCACTGTCTAGTAGGCTATGTCACATAAAGGCTATTAATCAAACAACAATAACAAGGAAACGAGAAAATCACTGTACTTTTGGCTGAATAACTTGAGTAGCTTTAAAAGTATTAATGTAATAGAATAAAACAGTGACATTTTTAATATTTTTTTTAAATAATATTGTTAGTTTTTTAATAATACCGAACCCTGATGTAGAGGGAATGTTAATTTGTATAATAAATTACCAGGAAAGTAGAGATGATAAAATAATTTATAATTATGCTTAGCCTTTATCATGTTTTTTCTAATGCCTGATAGAAAAGTATCAACCTTTGTAGAGCAATACGTCAGTTTTTGTTCATCATGTGCATCATGCATTAGAATGAGAACACAACTATTGCTGGGCTCAAAAGATACAAGGACATTGTGTGCTACTTAAAGAAATAGTTCACTCAAAAATGAAAATTCTCTCATCATTTACTCACCCTCATGCTATCCCAGATGTGTATGACTTTCTTTCTTCTGCAGAACACAAATTAAGATATTTAGAAGAATATTTCAGCTCTCTAGGTCTATACAATAAAAGTGAATGGATGCCAAAATTTTACACTTCAAAAAGCACATAAAGGCAGCACAGAAGTAATCCATATGACTCCAGTGGTTAAATCCATGACAAGTGATATGATAGGTGTGGCTGAGAAACAGACCAATATTTAAGTCCATTTTTGCTAGAAATGCTTCTCCCTGCCCAGGAGATGGCGATATGCAAGAAGAATGTGAATCACCAAAAACGAAAGAAGAATGTGAAAGTTAAAGTGGAGATTGACTGAGCAGGGAGGAGAATTTCTAGCAAAAATGGACTTAAATATTGATCTGTTTCTCACCCACACCTATCATATAACTTCTGAAGACATAGATTTAAGCACTGGAGTCACATGGATTAGGCTACTTTTATGCTGTTTTTTGCATTCCTTGCATTGTTTTGAACGTTTTAAAGCGCAACAATAACTCTCAGTCGGCATTAAGGGAAATTTAGACCCTACACATAAACTGATTCTAATGTAATTGTTTCATACATTATGATATTGAAAATAACTTTTTCATCTTTTAATTTCTGTAATCATGTTGCCCTTTTATTTATTTATTTTTAAATCAGACTCATGTAGTGTTTACAGTATCATAGAAAAGTGATATATTTTAAAAGTTGTCAGTCACAAACACCTATAAAATACGTATATTATTTTATTCTTTCTGGCAAACAGCCATAAAAGGGAATGTAAATTATGGTATGTGTGCTACAAATTGCAGCATAGAGTTTTTATTATAAAGGGGCATAGATTTCGCAACTCAGTACTCAATACTCACTACTCATGAGTACTTTTAAATGAGCTACTATTTTACTCTTACTTCAGTAGTTTTTAGAACAGGTACTTTTACTCTACTCAAACTACATTTTTTAAGAAGTAACAGTACTTTTGCTTGAGTATTATTTTTCAGTACTCTTTCCACCCCTGACTAGGGGTTAGTTGTCGCAAGGGAAACTGCCTTTAAACCAGTGGCATAGGTTTCATGTGAACATTTATGTGATCATCCCTGATAGAAATCACAAAATATATATAGTAATTTAAGAGAGTTTTGAACTAGGTTTCTGAAACCATCATACAAAACCACTGCTAGAGAAAACACACATTTGTGCAATTATACTTTTAAATCAAATCCTTATAGTTACTTAAATATAGCCCTTGAGACAACTTCCCCTTGACACAATTGGCCCCAGTTTCCCATCGAGCTAATAAAGTCCTGTATCCTTTGCCACTCCTGTATCACCTTCGTAATAAGCCACCTGAAAGTGAATATTACAAAAAGGCCTAAAATAAAAATACACTGCACAGATCATTTTAATTATTGAACAACTCTGACGTCGGATCTGTATTAATGCATCATATCTAATACTCATTCAGTGAAGACCTGGAAACATGGAAAAATTCACATCACATTTTACCGCTATTTTTTCCATGTATCTGTCAATGTCATCATTATTATCACAGTTGAGGAAAAATTAACTGGGTTCCTTGTGACAGTATCACTCACATCCAGTTTCCGATTAAAAATGAGACCACGAGTGCCGAAAGCTGCGCGGGGCGGGTGTGTTGGAAGCACAAAAAATGTGACTGTATTCTGAAAATAATAGAAGGTACAAAAGCTTCTTCACTATTCTAACAATAAATAATTTCCATTAAAAATTGGATCTGTTGAACACATGACAGTCCAAAATTTTAAAGGGTGCCACAGTGAAAATACATACAAGATAAAAATATACAAAAAAATGACTAAATATGATAACATGATGATTAATATGAGCAAAATATATATTTTGTACTCCTAAAACATTTTTGCACTTTGGACTACAGCTCCCATATTTCCCCTGGACTACATCTCCCATATTTCACTTCCCTCATCACTTCCATCTGCTCCTCATCATCCTCACCTGTATTCCATTACCTCATTTAGTTCCTTGTGTATAATTACCCTCTAGTTTTGTTCATCCATCGTCAGTCCTTGAAGTGTTTCGTTGTGTAATGTTAGCCTGTTTAGCTTTATTGTTTGCTCCACTCCAGCGTTTGTTCCACACCAGAGTTTGTTATTAAAGGATTTACTCCTGCGTCTCCTCTCTTCCTCTTCCACTCCACATACCCAACATTACAGAAGGACTGAACATACAAAATGGATATACCGGCAGTAGCAATCCTCCTCCTCGAACAAGGAGACCGTCCAGTTGAGGATCACGTGCGTGAGTTTCTCCATCTTGTGAATTTGGTGCACTATGATGACCACGCTGAGTTTCTTCAGGGCTGGCCTGAATAGTGCATTGAAGGAGCTGATGCCTCCGACGGGTCCTCATTGGACAATTGCCGACTACGTGGAGGTGGCTCTGCATCTCTGTGGCTCACCTTTCACTGTGGGTATACAGGATGAGGACTTTGTATCTCCTCCCACAGTGGATGCCCTCCAGCCTTTCACGGCTCCTCCCTTGAAGCCTTCCACGGCTCCTCCCCCAATGTCTGCCACGGTCAAAGTGCCAGCACCCACGCCTGCCACGGTCAACAAGCCAGAGCCAGTGCCTGTAGCCTCAACCGTCCCAGAGCCAGTGCCTGTAGCCTTGACCGTCCCAGTGCCAATGCCTGTTGCCTTGACTGCCCCTGAACCAGCTCTCGCCAAGTTAATAGACCTGGACTTGCTTCCCGCCCTAGTTCCCACCCTGACTACCCTTCATCCTCCGCTGGTTCCAGCCAGCATAATGGACACCCTTGTTCTGTCCAATGCCCTGTCCCTTAGTCCTCTGCTGGCTACACTCAAGACATTTGCTCCTCCTCCTCCTAGTCAGCCGGCTCCTCCCACGTCACCGGCTCAACCTTCGCTCCCTGCGAAACCATGGTCAAGGGGAATCTCAAACCCTCCGACTCCGCCTAGACCCTCCGAGCCTTGGACTCTGCCTTGGTCCTTCGTTCCCTCATCCCACCTCGGCTCTATGTCCCTTAGGCTCCACTGTGGTCCTTCAGCCAATCGGCTTCTCTGGGGTCCCTCGTCCCTCAAGCTCCGCCTTGGTCAGTCGGTCACCTGGCTCCACCTCGGCTCTCCGATCCTCCAGCTACACTTCGTCACTCCGAACCTCCATCTTCACCAAGGACCTCCTTTCCTATGGCTCCACCTCAGTCCCACCGGCTCTGCCTCTGTCCTCAGATCCCCCAGCTCCATCTCTGTCCTCCAAGCCTTCGGCGCTACCTCGGTCCTCCGAACCTTCGGCTCCACCCTGGCCCTTCGAGCCATTGGCTACTCTCCGGGCACCAAGTTCCCTGGCTCTGCCCCTTGGGTCTCTCACGGCTCCACCTTCCATGGCTCCGCCCCTCGAGCCTCTCACGGCTCCACCCTTAGAACCTTCCATGGCTCCGCCTGCCTTCGTCGAGCCTCTCCTAGCTCCGCCCTCAGACTCTTCCACAGCTCCGCCCTAAGAGTCTTCCACGGCTCTGCCTGTTTCCCTCTCCAGCGGTTCCACCTCCTGACCCAGTCCTTGCCCTGTGGCCACCTCCCAGGCCTCCTGACCCAGTCCCTGCCCTGTGGTCGCCTCCCAGGCCTCCGGATCCATTCCCAGCCCCGAAGCCACCCCCCAGGCCTCCTGATCATCCTCCTTGGATCCTTCTTCACCTTCTGTGTCACCCTACCCTCCTCATCCATCTTTAGGAGCCCTTTGGGGGGGGGGGGGGGGGTGGTCATGTCACAGTCTGTCTACCTCATGTTCTTCAAGGACTCTTATTTTGAAGTTTTCCCCTGGACTACATCTCCCATAGTTCACTTCCCTCATCACTTCCATCTGCTCCTCATCATTCTCACCTGTATTCCATTCCCTCATTTAGTTCCTTGTGTAATAATAACCTCTAGTTTTGTTCATCCATTGTCAGACCTTGAACTGTTTCGTTGTGTAATGTTAGCCTGTTTAGCTTTATTGTTTTTTTTCATATCTGCGTTTTCATGCTTACTACTGATCAGGCACGTGCCGTGGGCTTTGAGACTGGGCAAGCATAAAAGATTTTTAATACACATTGTTAAACGCTGTGCCCAAAACACATTATATGGGTGAGTGTAATGTTGCAGAAATGTTATAGACCTAAATTGTTGCCTTAACCCACCAGTCAATGGAAACAATTATGTCACAGTGGCAAACTTCATGACCAAATTGTTTTAAATTCAGTACAGTAATATTGCTCATATCACACAAATAAAAGATTGTCATATATTGAGCAAAGTATGTTTATGTCCATTAAATCATACAATGAACCATAGTGCCAGAAGAGCTAGTTTTGACATACAATAAAAAGAAAAAGATTGCAAGTTACTAGTTTCACTACATCACTCTTCCCACAGCTCAGAAACACTGGAATGGACAGCAGCAATTAACTAATCTGACCACCAAAGACAACAATCTTAACCTGAATGCACAAGGCAAATGTAACGTAAACACAGCAGTCATCCCT
Organism: Myxocyprinus asiaticus; assembly: GCF_019703515.2. Lineage (NCBI taxonomy): Eukaryota > Metazoa > Chordata > Actinopteri > Cypriniformes > Catostomidae > Myxocyprinus > Myxocyprinus asiaticus. The sequence goes on along the minus strand of NC_059357.1, from coordinate 30,865,786 downwards.
TAATATATTTTTTTAAACAGACACTGCGCCCTAACGTTAGACCTATAAAACAGACAGAGCATAACACAAGGAGGACATGATTGCTAGATCACTACTTCATATCCTCAGACTAACCAGAAACAATGACCTAGTATCTATGACCTTGTATCAATAACAGATTTTTAATAAACATATTAACTTACCTTTACTGGAACACAAAATCCATGCATCTCTCCTTGCGAATGAACATCTCAATCACTTTGTTGTAAACGTCGCCTGCTTATATAAGTTTCGCTAGCCTCTCTTTCTAAATTTTTTATTAAAAATTAACTTTGCCAAGTCCGCATAGGTCGTTGATGCTTACACTATATCCCTTTCAGCGCTTAATAACACATTAGTTACGTGAACTTCAACGTGTTGACGCAAAAACTAAAATCCAGCCTATCAGATAGCATGACTGAAGGAAGGAGCTTCTGATTGTCTTACTCGTTTAGGTAAGCATGCTTACCTTGGCCATTTGTAGTAGCGGGCGTGATTCAGTTTGAATGAACATATAATGTTGAATAAAAGGGCGTAAGTATGCTTTGAATCTAAGTCAGAGAAAGCATAACATAAAGTGCTTATATCTGAGGGTGGTGCCAAAGCGAATAAATTAATAAATATATGTGCTGCTTAACTGAGATGCAAGATGATGAATTTGAATGAAAAAATAGTTTATATTAACAACTGTATTTAAATATTTCATAGCGTCATTTTTCTTTTCACTCATCTGTTAGGTAAGCACTGCTTTCCCTGCTTATATGGACGGCACATCCCTGCTACCAATATGCCGATGGTTGTATTTTGCACAATAATTGGCCAATAAATCTCGGCAGCTGATACATCAAACCCAAAGTTACTAATAATAGGCACACTTGGCAACTATGCCTGTCAGATACAGAATCACTGTGTATGCGTTGCAGTAGTCAATCACGTGATCGGCCTCATTAGTGAAGGGAAGTCATTTATAGTTGCTGTAGTCACTTATGCGTTCAGTTAAAGTTGAGACAGTTCAAAATAAACAAACATGGGCTGTTAATCGATTAACATTTTTAATCGAATTTTTACATTATTGTGGCAGATGAGTAAAGCATTTATAAGACAGCACAAAAAGTGGCTTTAGAATCCAATATATTGTTTATTTTCATATTATTGAACATAAGCCAATAATTGGCCTATAATTCACAGCAATCCATTTTGAAATGTAATTAGTCAATCAGTCCAAGATTTATTATACAGGCTTTTCTAAGGACACCTGCATCAGATGGAAGCTTTTGGAGCGTCTCACTTTGGTTGAGTCGCATCATAAACATACTGTTTATAGGTTGCTCTGTTAAGCTAAACGTAGATTAAAACATAGATAAACACATCTTTGGATCTCTGCGTACGGATTTGAACTCCATCAACTGTCTGAACACAAGATCATGTTCCCCCTGGAGAAAACAAGTGGTACTTCAAGCTTTAATTGCTCCGATGGTAGGAATATTCCTTCTTACAGTCCAGGGGCATGATTAACTGCGCTAACTTTTGAACGCATTATTTTTTATATAATTAATCACACTGAATTAACACACTGAATCAACAGCCCTTAAATAAACTCTTCAGCAACAACTATTATAAGCATGCATTTATTTTTTTATACATTGGAATACCAAATGCTGAGGTGGCAATGCTTTTTCTTAGGGTGGAAGCTGCCACTCAATACCGCCCCTGTTTCTGAATAAACTGCCAGGCCCTTCAAACACCAGGCAGGAGGTATCATGGCCTCAATGTGTGACAAACTTAGCTCTCCCCTCTCTAAGACCCCTATGGACCTGACTACAGCGATGTGTCAAACCACGCCTTCAGCATCTTTAGAAAGATTAATGACAATGTGCTCGAGAAAAGACTCCCCAGCCTCCATCTGGGCTCTTTAAGCCACCCATAGGAGTATTCAGCCAGAACTGGAAACGCTAAGTGGATGTGTTGGACTCCATGGGGTTTCAATTCATGCATCATTTATTGAAATTAAGAGCCAGCATGAAGGTGATGCACTCTGGTGTGCTTCAGTAAAATGTTAAAATATAATAATACTTGTTCACCTGCACCTAAGGAATGTGGCACAGGGGAAAACAAGAGTATGAATAGACGATATATGTTTTCTATAGAACACATAGCTATTTATTGTTTTATTTACACTACACTGACAATGTGAATGCGTTCAAATTCCTGAATTTTAAATAGCATCATGACATCGAAAAAGTCAAATAATAAATTGCGGATTTTTTATATATATTTTAAAATATATTATTTTTGTTACATTATACTACTATATATTTTAGATACTCTAACCCTAAATGCAGCTCGGACATTCTGAAAACTCCCTGTGTCCCAGGGGAAACAAAATACAAATGAAATGATAAAGCAATAAGTAAATGATGACAAAATTTGAATTCATTTATTTTATTTTAAAATTTACAGGGTTCCCACACGTCCTGGAAAATCTGGAAAACCTGGAATTTTACAATGCAGTTTTCCATGGAAATTCATGGAAAATGAGAAAAATACCTAAATGTCCTGGAAAATAATTATTTGTGCTGGAAAATAATTTAGTATATTAAAACTGTTTGATTGTGTTGCTAACAAGGTTTTTGTTACAAAAACATGGTAGTGATCGGGACTCAGAAAAGGTGTCAAATACAGATTTGTATCGCTTTGTCACTGTCGGCGGCTGTGCATTGTGAAACATCAACCGTTGACTGTCATGAACGATGCTCTGTCAGGTACATTCCTTGCTCATCTTGGTGGGGTTACACCAGCTGTGCATAAGGTCTCACTTAAACTGGGATGTAAAGTGTAAACTAAGGGCTTAGTTAGGGACTTGTTAGTTTGTAACTTAGTGCTTAATTTAGTTGCATCACGAGTTCTTAACGGGATGTGAATTAATTTTCAATAATTCAAAGATTGGAGTCTGCTTATACTGCAGGTACCACATGTAGGGCCCTATAATTTCCACGATGCAGCAAGCATGGACGGAATCACTGAATCTAGTCATAAAAATGGCATTAGCTATAAAACGTGGAATGACGCGAAGCTTGACATATTTGGGATGAAAATGAAAGTTTGAATGTACAATTAATCAAATTAAAATTGCAATATGTCCTAGTGTGATTATTAAACTGCAAAAAGCTGCGATTTAATTGAAAAACTATGTAATCTGCATGTGCTGCGTGCTTCAAAATGAATGTGTGAAGTAGAGCACTCTTAAGTGTGTAGCACATACAGACTATTTATTTATTAAATCAAATCAGAACTTTTTGGGGTTTAATAATTACACTGGGCCATGCGAAATGCTTATCCTAAAGTAGGAAGCTACTGTCAAAAGCACACAGAAATGCCAAAATAAAAGTTTAATTTAAATGGGTGTGTGAAATGGGAAAAATATATATATTACTACTGTTTAGTAATGTAATTTTTAATGTAATTAAAAAGCAATAATAATAATGTATTAAAGCAGTTTCTTACATATGTGATGTTCTGTAGTGCAGCATTTAATTTGACAAAAATATTTCCAGTGTTGTTTTGGATTGTGCTGTGAGAATTTTGTATAAAAGCACTTCATTTGGTAAACTACCATATCCGAGTTTCAGCTCTGTCTGAAAAAATGTCTGTTTTACCTTACCAATTTGAGCCCGAGTCTGCTAGGTATACATCGGAAGATCAACCCGAACCACCATCACAAGCACGATGAGAACAGGACATTTCTCTGTGGTAAATTTATATGTAGTTTGACAATAACATGAGTTAGCAGGTTAGCAGAGGCTAACAGCGTGCACTTGCTGTACATGTAAACAGACCAGAGGTGGGTTTTTTGTTACCAAATTACATAGGTTAGTACAGGAAGTAAGTCTTGAATTACTAACAACTCGTTTCAGGTGTTCAGAATCGGTTCTTTCTTTTGGGTGTCAGTAACTCCATATTTCGTGCACTTTGATTTTTGAAACTTTGCAGACTTTTTACATTCACAAACTGCTATATAACACACTACATGAAAGGTAATATTTGAAAAACCATAATAGGTGCTCTCTAAAACAGCAGAAGCTTCAATTAAAAACACTTCTCCAAAAAATATAAACTACCTTCTCACCATGTTGTAATATTTACTGCATTTTGCAAACAATACATGAATTATGTTCTCTTTGACTGTTTGGTAAGACCAGTTTCATTCTCACCTTTACCATGAGTCTGGATTATTTCTTCCGCCTGACAGGTTATAAGTTAAATAAAGGCATCCCAGAATTAGCTTTAGTACTTTAACTGTCTGTCTCCTGTCATTCTGCCCTCTTTTCTAACATTTATCTGTTTACTTTTATCACAATTTATACTAGATCTTTCATGCTGTTGAAATTATAACTGACAGCAATGATGTAATGGGTCCTACTTGCTGGAATGGGAAACAATTATTATGTTGATTTACAATCAGCAATAGACAATGTGAGTTTCACATGAGCTTAATTCAAATCTGGCTTAATGTGATTTACCAAAGTAGGACGTGATCCTATACTAGGTTCATATTTAGGAGAGATTTAATTGTATAAATGTTTAACAGTTTACCTCTGTTTTGTTATTATGGTTCTGTTGTCTGAAATCTGAAATGATCTCAGCATTTAACAAAACGGGTTGCTGATGGTAGTAAATGGAATATGAACTGCTTTCCAAACATTTTCCATTATTTCTTTCTCAAAATTATGTCAAGGTAATGGAATTAAGTAACAAGTGGAATCACATGGTCACATGGAGCACATGGTTAACCTGAACTGTTAAATTCCTTCTGATATCCATAGCACCTCTAGGACTAAGGATGTTTTTCCAGGAACATGTCCTGTTTGGCTAAGTCACATCTTAGCAATATTTTGCCTCGTAAAGCAACATCATTGTCAGCACTTGAACAACATTCCTATCAACCAGTCAGATTTCAGGGGTAGGGAAACGGGCAGTGTTAGGGGCTTGAAAAACATTTTTACCAACATATGATGTACCTCTTAATTAATGGATAGGGATAGGGTTAGGACTATGTATGTTTGACTGGAATGTTGTTCCAAGACGACCAGCACAAGATGTTAATCGGGACAGACTGATCTCGAAGAAAAATCGGCGATAGGAGGCTGACTTTTTTGTCAGTTAAAATCTATCTCTGCTTTCCAAATTTCACCAGCTGGAACTACAGCTGAATTTATGTGCACCTTTGCACGGCACACTGTACATGCACAGGACATGATCAAACATGAAATATTTAAATAGTAATTACATTAATATATTGATAACCCTGCAGTCAAAACAAGTTCATTGTAACTGTAGTAGCTCGCTTACCATAAATCCTAAAAGGATGTGACATTAAAGGCACAGCAGGGCCGATTTTCGGGGCTTTGGCATGCAACGCATGTGTAGCGCTTGCTAGTAATTTGGCTCAACGGTGCCACATATTTGTCGTTTTGCTGCAAGATCATGTTGTCCGGGCACTTGTCCTACTTGACAAAACCATGGTTACCAAAGACATAATACTACTTTAGATCATAAGGTTATATACTGCTGCATGTTACGGTGTTGTTAACTTTTACAGTCCATACTGGGCAATTTAACCTCATGTTTCCCTTAGTTTCCTCTAAAATTGAGTAGCTTTGTCTCATGCGGAAGGAAGGAAGGATGGAGTGGTACACATGACATTAATTCAAGGTGTTTTCCCACGTCCATATGCATAGAGGCCACTGAGTTGTGATAGAGGTCACTGAGTGTATGTTACTGCATATGTTTTCACATTCTGAAAGCGATTAGATCTGGACCCACACTTGATTATTTTGGACATATGCAGTTGCAGGGATAAGCAAATGTCGTCAGCACATTTGCAATCTTGGGGATGTCAGGAGCTTCAGCAGAAAATCTTTTGCAATTTCGAGGCTCTTCAAGGGCAGAGTACTATCTGAACGCAGCACATAGCAGCCTAGCAACCTAGTCTGTGTCATGAATATTCAAGCCCATACTTCATTTGCCATTCTTTGTGGCTGGAGAAAGACTTGTAGCTGTGAGTTTGCAAAGCCACTCATTACTGACTATTCATTGGCCATATAATGAGTCAAAGATCAGCCAAACCACCTGATCTGCACAGAACAGACAACTCTTTCATTTATGTTCACCTAAAACAACAGTTTAAACATAAAAATCCCATCTACAGAGAGAAAGAGAGATGGCTCAAAGCAGTTGGTGAGCCTGATTGTGGCACTGCTGTCAAAAAACACTATACGCATACTTAGTTCATAAAAAAAAAAAAAATACAGCAGAATGGTCTTTGCTTGCATGCCACCACCACTGAACATCAAACCAAAAGTGTTGTGCACACTGGCCACCTCATTAAATCACAGTCAGTAAATTTGAAAGCGTAATGTAGTTCTATACAAGGATGCCTGTTGGGATAATATCCAAAGTAAACAAGATAAACAAGAGTTTCTTTATTTTTGTCTATAATATCTGGATAGGGCTATCCGTTAGCATTGCCATTTATCTTAAAGGCAATTCCTTGGCTGGCACATGACCCCCTGAAGTATGCAATATGTATCTTTGCTCATGGTCACTTAGTAGTTCTAGAAACAATGTTTTTTGAGCTGTCTACCTGAGCCATCCTTTTCTCTCTCTCTCTCTCTCTCTAAAAATGGTTTTAATCAATACTTAAGCAGACTATATCAATCAAAATAGCACAGGGATATCCATCTTTTTTGTCTTAGTAATAAGGCTCACTTATTATAGTTTACAGGTACAACTGGCAGGCCACACATGGCACAGCAAAAACACCACTGTATCTGAAAACTTACATTTACTCCCAAATTACTCAAAAAAAAAAAAAAAAAAAAGACTTGGTATTTAAAGCTGAATGTAACTTTTTTGGTGTTAAAATACTTTCTCCTATCCCAGCTTAGTATGGAGAGACATAAGTGTGCCATTCATAGGTTAATTTTCTTGAAAACACTGTGTCTCTGTGGCGCTATGAAAATTCCTCTGTTTGTTTTGAGCATTTGCAGAAAGAATGACCAATTATGTGTCCTGAAGCTACCTCAACCATCTGAAACTTCATGTCATTCCAAATCCTGTCAAAATAAGCTCTCTTTGGTTCCCTTTCCCATTCAAAAGGCTCATATGAAGTACTCCTGCGAGGAAAACATTCTAATCTCTTTCCTCCAGGCCCCCAGGAACAAGATTTTTGTTCATTCAGCACTGGCAGGTACAAGTATCTGTTAATGTCTGAGAGATTCATTGTCACTCTCTGCAGCTTTAAACTCCATATAGAACAGTACAGCAGGTAAAAATATCTAAGCCTGCTCTCCATCAAATGATTTTAAGCATATCTTTAGTTGTGTATCAGAGAACAAATAAAGTTTTCAGCAAGTAAACTTAATTTCCTCGGGACTTGTTTGCATTCTTCGCCAGAAACCATAAGATTAAAAAGATGATCTAACTTTTCTCGTAATTAAATTTTTGGAAGTATACATGGTCTCTGCATATCATTTCTTTCCCTTAATTGACTCATATTTACATACAAGCCACCAGCTGTCCTAACAAAAGTCAATTAACCTGACAGCACAACCTCCCACTGGAATACTTTTGGAACAGATTCATTTAATATCGAAATGTGTAATTCTCACCTGTTCAAAACAGCAAGACAACTGCTAAGCAATTGCTTGATTAAATACAAATATATATTAGCATTCATTGTCATGTGAGTAGAATCAAATGTGATTAAAACATCAAAGAAGGGTATTAGAGGGAGAAAAGTATTTAACTCAAGTAATTATGCTTACAGTCATTTCAATCATCAGAAAATGAAAGACAGCCGTATCTTCTGTTGACCTTTCTTTGGGTCACTATAGAACAATAATCCAATGCTAAGACAACTGCCTCATTCTCTAAATTCATAAATGCATGCAAATTCTTACATAATAAGGTTTTAAATTAAATTTCATACCCTAATCAGACTTCAAAAACCCAAATTTTTGGTTCTTATCAGATTGCAACCAGGATATTAACTGCGTTATTTCAACGGGCAGTTATTCATGCAAAACACATTTAGAGTTACCCGGGGCAGTGTGTTAACTGAATATAATTAGACGCATGAGGAATTGCATTCAGAAGTACCATTAAGCACCAACTACACTTATGGGTGAAGAAAATTCTTTGTACCACTGATTGTATAAAGCAGGTTGCATTTTCGAGCCATGGGCTCCCTCTGGGATTTCTAATGGGTTTTATAATTGCAGTTTAGGATTTAGGAATAAAATAAGATTTTTGGTTTGGAAAATATCAGCCAAACCACCCACTGATCAAAGATTAAAAATCTTTGTCTGCCTTTTCCAAGGAGGTCAATAATACCTGTAGAAAGCTATGAAAATTCACGTTTGAGGTACTCATTTTGAGGACTGTGTGTAATTTTGTAGAACAAAACGTGTAAAGTCTCTTCACGTAAATTAACCACAGACCTTATTTTACTCATAAATTGAAAACTGCCACTATAAAAACCCATAAGAAATTTGGATAGAGCAGGGGGCCTGGGTAGCTCAGTGGTAAAAGACGCTGGCTACCACCCCTGGAGTTCGCTAGTTTGAATCCCAGGGCATGCTGAGTGAATCCAGCCAGGTCTCCTAAGCAACCAAATTGGCCCAGTTGCTAGGGAGGGTAGAGTCACGTGGGGTAACCTCCTCGTGGTCACTATAATGTGGTTCGTTCTCGGTGGGGCGCGTGGCGAGTTGAGCGTGGATGCCGCGGTGGATGGCATGAAGCCTCCACACGCGCTATGTCTCCATGGCAACGTGACTGGACTGAGGCGAATCACTACGCAACCACGAGGACTAAAAAAGCGCATAGGGAATTATTCCAAATTGGGTGAAAGGGGGGGGAGGGGGAATCAAAAAAGAAATTTGGATAGAGCGAATCAAGGAGTGGTCACACTTACCTTTGCACAACAAAATTCCACGGGTGAAGACGACGTGGGTGGATGTTGAGAACGTGTGCAATCCGCAAATTGTGAATATTCAGTGTAGCTGTTTTTCATATACAGAGGTCATTGCCAAACCAAACAAATGCGACAAATTTGCATGTCAAAGTTCACCAAACTTGAACTCCACTCAAAATCCATGAGAATTTTTCGACACAGGAAGCCCATCGTGCAAAATTAATGATCATACAGATTCCCACTGCGATGACTGTATTTCTCCTGTGAAAAAACAGGTGATGCAAGATGAATGAAGCAATACTCTGAGCATAAATACACACAGTACACAAACATTTCAGGTAAAATAGTTTCTATGATATTAAATTTTTAACTATACATTTCAGAACTGATCTTGGATTTATTTTTCCACTGAGCTTATCTCAGTATATTCTGGGATTGCCTACCTGGGTAAGGACACATACGATGATACCTTGGAATTTAGCCAAAACAAGATATCTTATGAGACATTATATTTAAGATGCCTACCTTTTGTGTGTGAAACTGTTGTGCGTGAAAATCCCAGGAGATCAGCAGTTACAGAAATACTCAAACCAGCCCATCTGGTACCAACAATCATGCCACAGTCCAAATCACTGAGATCACATTTTTTCCCCATTCTGATGGTTGAACATTAACTGAAGCTCCTAACCCGTATCTACATGATTTTATGCACTGCACTGCTGCCACACGATTGGCTGATTAGATAATTGCATGGATGATTGTTGGTGCCAGATGGGCTGGTTTGCGTATTTCTGTAACTGCTGATCTCCTGGGATTTTTACACACAACAATCTCTAGAATTGACTCAGAAAGGTGCCAGAAACAAAAAACATCCAGTGAGCGGCAGTTCTGCATATGGAAATGCCTTGTTGATGAGAGAGGTCAACAGAGAATGGCCAGACTGGTTTGAACTGACAAAGTCTACAGTAACTCAGATAACCGCTCTGTACAAATGTGGTGAGAAGAATATCATCTCAGAATGCTCTTCTGAGATGCTGGTTGGTGCTGTTTTGGCAGCATGAGGAGGACATACACAATATTAGGCAGGTGGTTTTAATGTTGTGGCTGATCGGTGTATATACAGTGTGTGTATATATATATATATATATATATATATATATATATATATATATATATATATATATATATATATATATATATATATATACATACATACAAACTCAGCAAAAAAAAAAAAAAGAAACGTCCTCTCACTTTCAACTGCTTTTATTTTCAGCAAATTTAACATGTGTAAATATTTGTATGAACATAAAAAAATTCAACAAGTAAGACCAAGTTTCACAGACATGTGACTAACAGAAATGGAATAATGTGTCCCTGAACAAAGGGGGGGTCAAAATCAAAAGTAACAGTCAGTATCTGGTGTGGCCACCAGCTGCATTAAGTACTGCAGTGCATCTCCTCCTCATGGACTGCACCAGATTTGCCAGTACTTGCTGTGAGATGTTACCCCACTCTTGCACCAAGGCACTTGCAAGTTCTCGGACATTTCTGGGGGGAATGGCCCTAGCCCTCACCCTCCGATCCAACAGGTCCCAGACGTGCTCAATGGGATTGAGATCCGGGCTCTTCGATGGCCATGGCAGAACACTGACATTCCTGTCTTGCAGGACATCACGCACAGAACAAGCTGTATGGTTGGTGGCATTGTCATGCTGGAGGGTCAAGTCAGGATGAGCCTGAAGGAAGGGTACCACCATGAGGGAGGAGGATGTCTTCTCTGTAATGCACAGCATTGAGATTGCCTGCAATGACAACAAGCTCAGTCCGATGATACTGTGACACACTGCCCCAGACCATGACGGACCCTCCACCTCCAAATCGATCCCGCTCCAGAGTACAGGCCTCGGTGTAACGCTCATTCCTTCGATGATAAACGCGAGTCCAACCATCACCCCTGGTGAGACAAAACCATGACTCGTCAGTGAAGAGCACTTTGCCAGTCCTGTCTGGTCCAGCAAAGGTGGGTTTGTGCCCATAGGCGACGTTGTTGCCTTTGATGTCTGGTAAGGACCTGCCTTACAACAGGCCTACAAGCCCTCAGTCCAGCCTCTCTCAGCCTATTGCAGACACTTACAACAGTAAGATATGCACCTCAGCTAAGAAATAAGTGACAGGCTATTACTAAGTAGTAAGGGTTAAAAGTATGTTTGTCAGAGTTTTGAGCTGTTAGCTTTGACCTAGCATTGCCATTTCTATTGATTTCAGGTTCATTACTGTTTGTTCAAGTAATGTTTCTATAGTTTTATGCACTTAAAATGAATTATACATGTTTTTAAAATATATATTATTTCTCACTACCTCATCAATGGTGTGCAGCTCACACATTGAACTTAATTGCTTCAAACGATCTAGTGGATGCCATCTCCAAGGGTCCTGCCCACAGGGTACACAATAGTTCAACTGCATAATGTGCAGCAATATGGAACAAAGCCCATCGCTCTACTGTCGCTGCTGATGCAGTGGAGACCACTGCTTGAAACTTGACATAAAACTTGACACAATTGTTCCTTGCTCTTATTAAATATTCTGCTCTTTTAGAATATTCTTGCTGTTCAAAAGATAATATCATGCACCTCAGCTTTGGAATAGGTGATGGACTCTCAGTAAGCAGTAAGGGTTAAAAGTGTTTTAGTGTTTTTGGATGAAAACTTTGACCTAGGCAAATTCGCTGCAGTTGATTTTTTGGTCATTAATTTCCGTTCATTTTATGGTCAATTTATTTTGACTTTATGGTGATTAATGGCTGTAATGCTGCAATTGTTTTATGCACTAAAAATGAACTTGATATCTCAGCATTTGAAATATAATCTTTGGCTATGCACTGTCATTGCTGTTAGATTTAATGTTTATTTCATTCATGTAATGTTTAATGCACTTTTTTAAAGTGTCATAAGGAGCTCTTTTTATGAGGCTTTTTTGTTAGTATAAGAATGGAATACATTTTCTTCCACTTTGTACTTTTATGTTCAAATTATTATCCTACTCAAATGCATGTGACAAAATAAAATAGAACTAAGTTGAAAGTAATACAAAAGTAATCTATGAGATTACGTTACTGATTGCATTTTTGGTCATGTAATTTGTAATCAGTACCTGATTACAATTCACAAGTAATTCGCCCCAGCACTGAGTATGACCACATTTACTTCACAATGTTAAATAATTTACTTTAAAATAAATTACTCATAATTCTCAATCTCCGCAATCAGCTGGGTCCATTGTTGTGGCCTTGCAAATCCAAATTAGGTAAATTGTTGCATCAACGACAACGGCGGGTAGTCACGTGCACTTTGATTTATCAGCATACTTGGTCATGATTGGTTAATGTTGTAAAGCCAATACTATATCTACATAAACAGGCAAAAGCCCTGCAGTTTATTTATTCATTCCAACCTGTAAATTGTAGTGTATTGTAGGTTCGATTTAAATATTTTTCATTTGCGTCTTTTGCAATTATTATAATTTTCTACAACACCCAGAGTCCAGCATGAGATTCAAGGCAAATATAGGCTCAACCCCGAAAGTATCTGCTCACTGCCGCATCTGGGACGCTTCTGGGACGCAACACCCAATGCAATGTGAAGGCTGTAATCTGTTATATACTCTTGGAGTATATATGAATCTGGTCTAATAAATTCATCACAGTTCTTCACACTTCTAAATATTGCCAAACTAACAGGTTAAGTATAAGAAGTTTCCTATTGATCTCCTGAATCAACTCTAAACTCAAGTCATTCACAATGTTAGACAGCACATCATTGTAGTGAACTCAAGGGCTTGGAGAGGATTTGACCAGTTCTTTTTCCAGAAGCACTTTTACCTGATTGATAGAGTTAAAAGCGATCAACTTTATAGTAAGAGCACTTAAAAGTAAAGAACATGGAGTTAACTTCGCTGCCAAAAAGCTATTTTAAATTTAACAAGATCACTTGCATTTCCATTTCATTCAATGCGGTTGAATCCCTAAAGACATTACATACTCATAACTGTTAACAAGCGAATAGAACTAAGCTCTCAAATAAATTCCTTAATCTGCAATAATGAATTCTCAAGACTCTTTGACATGTCATTGATGTAAGAGTGGATTGCTCCCCAAGAATACATTTTTAAAACAATACATCAGAGTGATGATCAAAAGCCATGGCTTTCAAAATTGACCAAAGCCAGTACAAATTAAACATTGCTGACACAGTTTAAAGAGTGCGGTTGCAAGAATTTCCATATTGTATAGGAACATGTTGTAGCTCAGTCAAATATGAAAGTTCAAGAGCTGCCGGCAGAATTAATTTAGGTATATTTTAGTCTTGGTAGAAGATTCCTTGAGTTTGAGATTAGAGCAATCCAGAGTTAAACCTGACAGTCTGTTTGTAGAGGTTCTCAACTAAGCTTGCAGCATACGGTTTCAAAAGTTTGTGGAATTTTCATCATGTTTACACTAGCATGGATCAGCAACAAAGAGCATGGCACTAGCATTGCCAATGTCATGAGATCGATTCCCAGAGAACTCACAAGCTGATAAAATCAACCTCGAATGCACTGGAAATATAAGTGTCTGTCAAATGTATGAATAAATTTCTATCTATAAAACTCATGAGGCATTATGAGAAATATATTAATACTGTCTGATCTAAACTCTATGAATCATTAACAAGTATTTTATTAATAGGTGATCCCTAATCTTAATGAAACATTTATATTCCACTTATTAAAAAAAGGTTACTAGGTCTAAACTCAATGTAATTTCTACATGTAGCACATGCTGGTTGTCATTCCCAGCTGGACAGCTGAAACCAAGTGTCTGAGATGATAATAATGTGTCTGTCTAATATCTGTGAGACTGCACTGCTTTAGGGACAAAGGATTCTCATTAGTCATACTGTCTATAAGACACTTATCCATTCTCTCTTCCTGCTCCTCTACTTATAATGAGAGAATGATTGCATCTTTCTACACGGCTGGAAAAACAGATTTTCAGTATTGCATCCCACAAACAATTTAGCTTTCCGGTTAGGGGAACGCAAAATTAATGTGTTGTCAAATAAGCAATACTTCAAGAGTTTGCTAAAATGCAAATGACAATACAGGATTTTTAACTCCTAAGCACCCAGCTCTTAATAGTTGGGGGTGGGGGGGTTTACGCTGTTGTGGTATGTTCACATGATGTTCTGGGAGTTTAACTACTCTAATCCTTTCCTATGACAGACAACTCAAGAGCTCCATCCTCTGGCAAGCTGAATTTCTTTTAACACAATTTATAAAGCAGCCCTACTGAAGATTTCTGTTAAAATGAAACTAATCCATCAAATAAATTAGTAAATATTTCTCCTTTTTTGACTATTCCCCCCTGCTTTTTGGAAGAAATTAATTATTACTAGGAGGAAACTAAAGCACACTCTAAATATAGAATCACTCACTAAAACGCAATTTAGATGCACATCAACCACCTCTTTTTTAATCATATTTGGACATAATGAGAATATCCATCATATGCATTTCTGACTTTAGAGCCTCTAAACGTAAATTTGAGAAGTTCAAAACCTGAATCTACTTATACTGCTTTTGCATTTATATCCAAGATATAAATGCTTTCCAATTTCTAATGCAGTGAATCTGGTTGCAGACAGGTTTTTTCCCCAGGTGAGTATTCGAAACAAACCATTCTAATCATTTATTTTATTATATATCTTTTTGTTTCCATTTGCATGGAAAAGACTTCATCTCATTTGGAACATCCTCGCCAGGAAAAACAGTTCTGCTGATTCCTTCCTACTTGCTTTTGGTTTTACAGTTCTTACATCTTGAAACATAGAAGAAAGTTTCTGATGGAGCTTACATGCCAAAGCGCCATCCCAGTATTTACAAACCAAAGAGCCCCTCGGGCGCAAAACCTTCTCAGCTAAGTCCAGCACTGAAAGACACATGGTTACCAGATTTTCATGATCCAGTTCTCTGAGCCCGCTGGCATTGGGGGCCATGTCACTGAGAATGACATCTGTTTGGGATTCAGGGAGGAGTCTCTCCAACTCCATGTGAGTTGAAAGATTAGTGATGTCATGATTGGACAGGAAGTGGGCTCCATCCAGAGGGGCAATGTGTAATAGGTCTATTCCTATTACACATCCTTTAGGAAGATCCAAACCTGGAATTATATGATGTTTAATTGTTGCCTTAAAAGAATATTCCAGGTCCAATACAAGTTGAGCTCAATCGACAGAATTTGTGGCACAATGTTGATTACCACAAAAACTAATTTCAACTCGTCACTCTTTTCTTTAAAAAAAGCAATAGTCAAGGTTACAGTGAGGCACTTACAATAGCTGCGTTTCCACCAACCAGACCACTCGGGACACCATGGCAGTTACAGTCGGTGAGTTGTCAATGCTAACTTATCTTGTTTACATTCGATATAAACTCGATATTCTAGATAACATGATACCTCAGCTTGAGCTTCCCTCTTGCTTGTGAAATGGGGGGGGTGACATTGGCACAGCAGCGGCATATTAAATGTGGGTTTTAGGACAACGCTGCAGAGTTATTGGCCCGATGCTGGGAACGCAGACCTATTTTGGTCTTGCGGCTTGAGGTCCAAGGCTACTGGCCCTGGTTGGCCAGTTGATAGTCCTGGCTTGCACTGGCTGCTTAAAGTGAATGGGGCCAATATTTGGAGGATTAAAAGACAGAAATGTGAAGCTTATAATTGTATAAAAGCACTTGCATTAATTATTCTTTAAAAATTTATGGATTATTTGAGCTGTTAAGTTGTTTAAATCTTAGTTTTTACAGTCAGGTTAGGGTTTACGGCATTACAACAAAGCTGTAAAATTGAATATAACTTTACACAGAAAGGTTATTAAGCAATTTTATCACACTAAAATCATGTTAACATGCATATTGTTTTTATCTTTTGGCTATACTTTTGAAACTGAGTATTTTAACGTTTACTGATTGGCCCCATTCGCAGGTTTCATGAAAGGGTCACTGAGCTGCCGCATTAGCCAGAGTTCATCAGCAAGACTTTTGCCTTTCAAATGCAGAGGTGTCTTCTTTAGTGTGACCGCTGAGACGTGAAGATAAGCTTTTGGTACACATTTCCACATAATTTACAATTAAGTACTTTATGGAGGTGATCAAACTTGGGATTTAAGCATGTAAATAAACTCAAACAAGTATCTGACAAGGCAACACATGGGCTAGAATGACTGTTGTGTCCTTTAATATGTCAAAGATGCACGTATTTTGCGCAGTCTCCTGGAATACAAGTCTTTCAGTTACAATTGAATTGTAGAATGTATTATTAATAATTTATAGTACACATTTATATCGTTTTCATATCTGCTTGTGGTCGTTTCATTATAAAGAATAGTCTCGTCCTTTCGATTGAAGTCGAGAACATTTGACTGTTGCGCACGCGCTGATAGACTCAAGTGGGTGGGGCTTATTTGTTTTTGCAGATCTGTATATCATGTGTTGGCAATATATCGCATATGTATGTCAATCAATATGTTGAGAAATTTTACTATTGTCATACGGAAACCTAGTGCGAGTGACACGAGGAAACAAAACTGTCTGATTCAAAATTTATACGTGCAAAAATTCCATTAGGTCTGCTTACATTTTTGTCTGTACCGGTGCCTTTAAACAAAGTAAGCAATCGTTTGGATAACAATGGTTGTGTCTCGTTTCGAAGGCTGCGTGCTAGGTAGGAAGCGTCCTCTGAAGGCTGCAGTATACTGAGCGTCCTGCTTTAAACAAGCCTCGTTTAAACGAGACGGCCTTCGTAGGACAAACAGAAACGGAATGTAACATGGTTGCTATGACAGCACGCCACTCTTTAACAAGCGCGAGCGCTTTGAGTGAGAAGGGAACAAAGTCCTTCTGGAAGGGAATGTATGAGGTACATTTTAGGAGAGTTATAAAGATGTAAAGAGGAAAGAAAAAAGATTTTACAGGTGCACTTTTAGTCTAATACTTTATTTTAATTATATATTAATATAACTAAACATATTATATACTCTGCACCCATCTACTGAGGTACTTCAACTTGGGAATTAACATTACTTGCGAACATCACATTTATGGACACATTGGCGTCATTGTTTTTTTTTTTTTTTAGACATTTGCGTTGAAGCAAAGAATTGTAGGTTGTGAATACCCACGAAGGATACCCCTCATGCATCCTCCGAATTCCAGTGAAAGAAGGTCGCATTCAAAGTGTCCTACTCGCTTTTCTGAAACAAGACAGCCTCGATGACGGATGTAGCCGACAAATGCGACATCCGGAGGACACAGCCTTCTCACATGTGAATGCGTATGTGCTGAGGTTGAAGTGCTGTTTTAAAAAACGGGAATTCTGTTTTCAGTTTTCAGGAATGTTCCATCAAATCTTAAATGTTAAATAACAAGTAGCAGTGGTAGTGCGAATAAAAGGGAGACTTGACTTTGTATATCTTTCCTATAGAAAAGAAGATTATATATATATATATATATATATATATATATATATATATATATATATATATATATATATATATATATATTTGAAATCAGACGTTTACATACACAATTCCTGACATTTAATCGTAGAAAACATTCCCTGTCTTAGGTCAGATCACTACTTTATTTTAAGAATGTGAAATGTCAGAGTAATAGTAGAGAGAATGATTTATTTCAGCTTTTATTTCTTTCATCACATTCCCAGTGGGTCAGAAGTTTACATACACTTTGTTAGTATTTGGTAGCATTGCCTTTAAATTGTTTAACTTAGGTCAAACTTTTTGGGTAGCCTTCCACAAGCTTCTCACAATAAGTTGTTGGAATGTTGGCCCATTCCTCCAGACAGAACTGGTGTAACTGAGTCAGGTTTGTAGGCCTCCTTGCTCGCACACACTTTTTCAGTTCTGCCCACAAATGTTTTATCGGATTAAGGTCAGGGCTTTGTGATGGCCACTCCAACACCTTGACTTTGTTTTCCTTAAGCCATTTTGCCACAACTTTGGAGGTATGCTTAGGGTCATTGTCCATTTGGAAAACCCATTTGCGAACGAGCTTTTAACTTCCTGGCTGATGTCTTGAGATGTTGCTTCAACATATCCACATAATTTCAATCGGTCAAATCATTATGCCATCTATTTTGTGATGTGCACCAGTCCCTCCTGCAGCAAAGCACCCCCACAACATGATGCTGCCACCCACATTCTTCACGGTTGGGATAGTGTTCTTCAGCTGGCAAGCCTCAACCTTTTTCCTCCAAACATATTGATGGTCATTATGGCCAAACAGTTCAATTTATGTTTCGTCAGGCCAGAGGACATTTCTCCAAAAAATAAGATCTTCGTCCCCATGTGCACATGCAAACTGTAGTCTGGTTATTTTATGGCAGTTTTGGAGCATTGGCTTCTTCTTTGCTGAGCAGCCTTTCAGGTTATGTCGATATAGGACTCATTTTACTGTAGATATACATACTTGCCTACCTGTTTCCTCCAGCATCTTCACAAGGTCCTTTGCTGTTGTTCTGGGATTGATTTGCACTTTTCGCACCAAACTACGTTCATTTCTAGGAGACAGAGTGCATCTCCTTCCTGAGCGGTATGATGGCTTCGTGGTCTCATGGTGTTTATACTTAAGTACTATTGTTTGTACAGATGTACGTGGTAACTTCAGGCGTTTGGAAATTGCTCCCAAGGATGAACCAGACTTGTGGAGGTCCAAAAATATTTTTTTCTGAGATCTTGTCTTATTTCTTTTGATTTTCCCATGATGTCAAGCAAAGAGGCACTGACTTTGATGACAGGCCTTAAAATACATCAACAGGTACACCTCCAATCAGAACCTAATTGGCTAATTGTTTAAAGGCTTGACATCATTTTCTGGAATTTTCCAAGCTGCTTAAAGGCAGTTAACTTAGTGTATGTAAACTTCTGACCCACTGGAATTGTGATATAGTCAATTAAAAGTGAAACAATCTGTCTGTAAACAATTGTTGGAAATATTACTCGTGTCATGAACAAAGTAGATGTCCTAAATGACTTGCCAAAACTATAGTTTGCTAATATGAAATCTGTGGAGTGGTTAAAAAATGAGTTTTAATAACTTCAACCTAAGTGTATGTAAACTTCTGACTTCAGCTGTATATATATATATTCTATACTGTAGGAAAGAAAGAATTACAATCAGTAAATCTGGATGAGGATCAGTGATGCAGGAAAGCTAAGGTTAGATTTGACTGTCTTGACAGTATTTCAAAAGATTGTATTCATGTATAGGGGGATGTTTACATCTAAGCTGCTGACCTTGGTGCTGGTATTGCAGCCTGGCCAGGTGTTACTGGGCATGAAGAAAAGAGGAGTTGGAGCTGGTAAATGAAACGGTTTTGGGGGTAAAATCCAGACAGGAGAGACCATACAGCAAGCTGCATGACAGTGAGTTTCATCACAAATTGGATCACAAATTTGTTATTTTGCAAGAATCCCAAAAATGAATTCAGAAAGATAAAGACTGTTAAAAACAGCTGCTTTAGATCAATTGTTTTCAGTTGGAAAAGCTTGAAGATCAGTCTTCTTTTTGCGGTCAATAGCAGAGATTAATGGTTTTTATTTGCATAGCAGTACCATGTTGTTCTTTGTATATTACTGTTTCCCAGTATTTATTTGCACCCATGAAACTAAATGTTATGCCGAAGATCACGTTTAAACAATTTTAAGATTGTCGGGAAATGTCGGGAACGTTTGATGTTATTCACCTGTCTATTGAACTTCATGATGGTGTCAGCAATTTGTCATGTTCAATCTTCCCTGCTTTTATTGGTTCCCATCTGAAACAGAATTCCATTTTATTTGTCAGGGAACTGCTAGAGGAAAGTGGCCTCACCATTGACACCCTTTACAAGATTGGACATATCAAATTTGAGTTTATTGGGGAAACATAGTTGCTGGATGTTCACATTTTCAGAGCTGACACTTATAAAAGAGAACCAACAGAATCAGATGGTAACGCAGCTCCACTTCACTTTTTTTATCCAGTTTGAGACATATACCGTAACAAAAGGTAATAATAACTAATAATGTACCACTGAGACAATTTGTTTTCTTTTTCAGAGATGATACCAAAGTGGTTTGACACAGATAAAATACCTTTCAGCCAGATGTGGGTAGATGATGTTCTGTGGTTCCTCTGATGCTTCAGAAAAAGAAATTCTTAGGATATTTTAAATTCCAGGGTCATGATGTGACAGTGGAGCATAAACTGGAGGAGGTGGACGACCTTTGAGGATTTTTAAAATCACTGATGGACAGTGTCACTGTATCAGTCGAACTGATCTGGCATGGGCTGGTTGTCACACTACTGGGGAAATGTGCTGCATGGATATGCCATGATATGTGAGATCTGCTAAAATATCCAGTGCTTTATGACACATGCATAAATATGCAGTTTTTGTGTAAATTACTATTTTATGAGAAAAGTTCCTTCACATGTTGTCCATATTTTTGGATGTGCCATTCATAATTTTATTCAAAGTATGGTGATATCCTACTGATCAAACATGATATCATCTCTATTTTGATGACATTATGTCTACGTATGTCCATATATTGGTACAGGGGATCAACAATATGCTTACAAATTAATATGCAATATATGGCTAACATTTTACAATAAGGTTTAATTTGTTAACATTAGTTACAGAATTTTTTTTACATTTTTACAGAATTTATTCATCTATGTTAATGTTAGTTAATAAATTGTTCATTGTTAGTTAATGTTAGCTCATGTGCATTAACTAGTGTTAACATATACATCTTTTGATTTAAAAATGTATTACTGTATGTTGAAACTACCATCAACAAAGATTAATAAATGCTGTAAAATTATTGTTTATTGTTAGTTCATATTAACAAATGTAACCTTGTTGTAAAGTGTTTCCAATATGTGTGTGTGTGTGTTTACCAACATTACTGCACATCAAGAATATACCTTTCTTACAACTTAAATGTATTCTAAATAACATATTTGAAGAAAGTCAAATCGTTTCATTAAATATTCTGACTTTTGTGTGCATTTATACTTTTAAAATTAAATGATTAACAAATACATTTTGTGCATCAGTATATTCATAACTGGGGGAAAATCTGACAGCATAATATGAATCAATTATATTGTATAAAATATACATTATAATAAATACATCTGGTAGTACACAGGCTAACAGAAAATGTTATAAATGAAAATCTAAAACCCTAAATCAAGAACACTCAACAGGTACTCAAACGTGCATTAGCATGAACTGCCAGCAGGTGGCAGAGTTGAATCTTGAAATAAATGATGTACATGGTTCCTGCAGATCCTTAAAATGTCTGAAATTCAGTTTTCCAAAATTTTAAGTCATAAAAAGTCTTAAGTATCTTAGATGATACAACAAAAGTCTTAATTATAGTTTAAAGAGGTCTTAAATTTGCAGGTGGAAAGACAGGAATCGTGATATGACCTAATGAGATCATCAAACTTCAAAAGAATATGATTTAATGGAGTGCAAGTTTGACATTATTAAAAGAAAAAAAAATGACAATAGATCATCTTATAATGGCATAAATATCTCAATGTCAGTTTAACTAATAATATAATCTCTCTTTATTTTTTTGTTTCCTAACCACAGGTTAGGAGGCTATTGATATATCCTGAGGACAATTTTGATGTTTCAATTAAGATAGCATATCTTTATAGGTAATTTGGTAACACTTTACAATAAGGTTCCAATTGGTAACACTAGTTAACATGAACTAACAATACTTTCACAGCATTTATTAATCATAATTAATGTTAATTTCAACATATACAAATACATTTTTAAAATCAAAAGTTGTATATGTTAACATTACTTAATTCACTATAAACTAACATGAACTAACACGGAACAATTGTATTTTTTATTAACTAACATTTAAAAAGATTAATAAATGCTGTAAATAATACATTGTTCATTGTTTGTTCATTATACCTAATGTTAACGAATGGAACATTATTTTAAAGTGTTACCAGTAATTTTTCATGTGTAATGCTGTCTATAGTGTGCAATTCCTTCTCTTCCAGATTAGATTGCATTTCAAAACAGCAGCTTTAGCTTTGTCACATTATACTACATTGAACGTTTGCATACAGTAAAACACTGTCACAAAATACAGTGTTTATCCATAACCCTTACATGTGGGGGTAACCATGGTACACTAATGGAATCCGATACTTTGATTTATACCATGGTACTGAATGATTACCATATTTATGTGCCATGGTATTTATAAGCTCATCCTAGGCACTTCAAAGAATACCATAGTACATGTTAAAAAATACACAGATGAGCCAAAACATTATGATCACCTGCCTAACACGCTGTTGGTCCTCTGAGTGCCACCAAAACAGCACTGACCCGCCGAGGCATGTACTCTACAAGACCCTTGAAGTTGTCCTGTGGTATCTGGCACCAAGACATTAGCAGCAGATCCTTCAAGTCCTGTAAGTTGCGAGGTGGAGCCGCCATGGATCAGACTTGTTGGTCCAGCACATCCCACAGATGCTCAATCAGATTGGGACCTGGGGAATTTGGAGGCCAGGGCAACACCTTGAACTCTTCATCATGTTCCTTAAACCATTCCCGAACCATGTGTGCAGTGTGGCAGGGCGCATTATCCTGCTGAAAGACGCCATTGCCATCATGGAATATCATTGCCATGAAGGGGTGTACCTGGTCTGCAACGATGTTTAGGTAGGTGGCACGTGTCAAATTGAGGTCCAAATGAATGGCCGGACCCAGGGTTTCCCAGCAGAACATTGCCCAGAGCATCACACTCCCTCCACCATCTTGTCATCTACCCATAGTGCATCCTGGTGCCATCACTTCCCCAGGTAAACAGCTCACATGTACATGGCCGTCAACGTGATGTAAAAGAAAACAGAACTTATCAGACCAGACAACCTTCTTCCATTGCTCCAAGGTCCAGTTCCGATGCTAATGTGCCCATTGTAGAGGCTTTCGACGGTGTACAGGGATCATCATGGGCACTCTGACCGGTCTGCAGCTATGCAGCCCCATACGCAGCAGGGTGCGATGCACTGTGTGTTGTGACATATTCCTTTTCTGTGACTTGTGCCACAGTAGACCTTCTGTCAGTTCAGACCAGACGGGATAGCCTTCGCACATTGATGAGCCTTGGGGGCCCAGCACCCAGTCACTGGTTTGTGATTTTTCCCTCCTCGGACCACTGTCAGTAGGTACTCGCCACTGCTGACCAGGAGCACCCCACAAGCCTTGCCGTTTCAGTGATGCTTTGACTTAGTCGTCAGGCTATAACAATTTGGCCCTTGTCAGAGTCGCTCAGGTCTTTACTCCTGCCCATTTCTCCTGCATTCAACACGTTGACTACGAGAACTGATTGTTGACTTACCATCTAATCTACCCAGACCTTGACATGTGGCCTTGTTAGGAGCTGATCAACATTATTCACCTTACCTGTGAGTGGTCACAGTGTTTTGTCTCATCAGTGTATATGGTATATGGGGTGGCTGTGGCTCAGGTGGTAGAGCGGGTTGGCCACTAATTGCAGGGTTGGTGGTTCAATTCCCAGCCCACATGACTCCACATGCTGAAGTGTCCTTGGGCAAGACACTGAACCCCAAGTTGCTCCCAATGGCAGGCTAGCACCTTGCATGGCAACTCTGCCTTCATTGGTGAGTGTGTGTGAATGAGTCACAGTGTAAAGCACTTTGAAAACTGCTAAGGTTAAAAAAGCACTATATAAGCAGACCATTTCATCATTTGTCAGTTTGCTCAAAATGAAGGAAATTAAGGGAACTCTTCAAATTGTAATGACATTCAGGTCTGCCACATAAACATTCAGCAAGAAGCAGTTTTCTCATAATTCTTTGCATGGCATTGTAGTGTGTTAAACATTGTTCAACTGTGTGTAGTGCAGTTCAAATCTTCATTTTATTCTGTAGGCACAGTAGTGTGGGGCTATTCTGGGCTGAGAGGTGGAGACTGAAGTCTGTTACTGTCCCTAAAAACACTTTTAAGCTTGGAATGAAGGTCTTGCCACACCTCACCCATCTACAGAAATGCGAGATCAACAAAAGTTAGGAGATTTGTTTATGATCACAGTAATAACTAAAACTAAAGAAAACCGTTTTGGCACACTTAAAAAGACTATCTCACTCCTTAATTTTGACATGCCCCTCTTTTTCTTCAGGGTTACAGTGAGGCACTTACAATGGAAGTGAATGGGGCCAATCAGTAAATGTTTTAAAATTATTGCCACAAAATGAAAACAATATGCATGATTTTAGTGTGATAAAATCGCTTGCTAACCTTTTCTGTGTAAAGTTATATCCAATTTGACAACTTCATTGCCATCATGACGTAACGCTGGAAACACTAAATCCCTAAAATGACTGTAAAAATGACAATTTAATTTGATTAAATTATAGGCTTCACATTTCTGCCATTAAACCCTCCAAAAATTGGCCCCATTCACTTCCATTGTAAGTCCTCACTGTAACCTCGATTTTTGCTTTTTTTAAAGAAAAGGAGGGACAAGTCGAAATTTATTTATTCAACATTATGCCAAAAATGCTGTCGATTGAGCTTAAACTGTATTGAACCTGGAATATTCCTTTAAACCCCAACTTAATATTAACACAGAAACTAGATAAAAGATAAGCTTACCTCTTTATGTCCCTGCACTTGGGAGTCGACAAATGCCCCCAGGATGTGAGACGTGATGGGCAGATATGTGAAGATAATCTGGCTCTCCTGGTGCAGGCAAAACAGGGAAAAGTAGTTGCGCAGCTCCATCGCTTGAATAGCATTCTCTTGCTGCGGTGAGTCAAAGATCAAAATGTGGTTACAGTGTGGTCACATTATTCCTCCCTATTCTCTATCATTATCCCTGTAGTAAGCAATGACTGCTGCATGTAAAGAGAGAGAGCTTGATGAGCCACCCAGCAGTTAAAAACCACAGAGTGGATCGTAGCACACTTCGTGAAGGTTAAATGTTAATGTGTCTTAAATGTTTTTGCAATGGATCAAGATATCAATCAAGAGTAGTTCTCTTCCCCTCATTTATTCCAGCTGGCTGGGCTTTTACCCTAAAGACAAAAGAAGGTCTTTGCCAAAGATGAAAGAAGCAACTGGTTTTGTTGATGTATGGCCTTAAAAACAAAAAACGATTACTTACTTGTCACATAATAAATGGTTTTATATTATCAGGGTGAATAAAATGAAATGATTGGCTAGGATGATGGCTTATCCAATATTCTCAGTGGTGGTGTTGTAATTTCATTATTTGACAAATGGCTAAATATAGCATATAAGTGCTTTAAGTTTGTTTATAGAACTTTGTCATTACAGCCTGACAGCATGTCCTAATACATTTTGTCTCAATGAAGTGTGAAGCATCACAATCAAAGCCAATCCTGAATGTTTAATATACAGTGGCCCCAAAAAGTATTTGGACACTTAAAGGGTTAGTTCAAACAAAAATGAAAATTCTCTCATCATTTACTCACCGTCATGTCATCACAGGTGTATGTGACTTTCTTTCTTCAGCAGAACATCTCCAAAAATCACAGTCAGCATAATGTCATCCATACAACACCAGTGGTTAAATGAATGTTTTCTAAAGCTAAACGATCACTTTTGGTGCAAAAAAGATGAATATTTAAGTACTTTTAACTATAGATCGTTTCGCTTTAGGAAACATTAATTTAACCGCTGGAGTCAGATGGATGGCGTTTATGCTGACTGTCTGTGATTTTTGGAGCTTCAAAGGTCAGATCACCATCCACTTGCATTTTAAAGACCTGCTGAGTTGAGATATTCTTCTATTTTTCTTTAAATGTGTTCTGATGAAGAAAGAAAGTCATACACAACTGGGATGGCATGAGGGTGAGTAAATGATGAGAGAACCTTCATTTTTGGTTAAACTTGCCCTTTAAGCCTCATGAATGAAATTTTTTGAGGAAATCATTTGTTAAAAAAAAAGTTTGTTGGGTTCACAATGATAAAAAATACATATACTGTTCAAATTTAAATCAAAGTATTTGGACACTTTCTGAAACATTCTCAAACATTAGTGGAACATGTTTATATAATGTGATTAACTACACCTGCATTTACTCTGCTAGGACACTAGTGTGAACTTGAGGAGAACTGACTTCACTTCATAAATCCACAAAAAGTATGCTTGAGACCAGATGGTTCAAAGTCATTGCAAAACTGGTTTCAGAAAAATGAAGTTAGTTCTAACAAAAAGATATTGCATCATTTGTTTGAGGTGCCACTTGGTTTGACATTTTCTTATCTACAGTAATGCGATGAAATTCTAAATTCTATTTTAAGTGTGTACTGAAAAAAAACTTAAAAATGTGCTTCATGTGGTAACATCTAAATTAACTGGTTTGATTTAAGTAAAAAATTGTATGCAACATTTTTAAATTTTTAAACAAATTTTAAAAACAAATTTTAAGTGTTAGATCAAGCAGAAATAGCTCCTTAAAAAAACAAATGCAGTTTACCACTTTTAACAGTGTGGCTTAAGTATCCAAATGATTTTGGGGCCACTGTGCTGTTTTGTTATACCTGTAGCTTTTATCACTTTTCACTTCATCGCGGCACGCCTGGTGTTAGAACAGGAAAACAGAGGACACTGGCTATCTTCCTGAGGGATGTTGAGTGTATGAATTTTGCCTGTAAACTCAAATTCCCCTACTAAATGAGAAGGATGAATCAGACTCCCTCAAGCCACTGGTATCCAATTTTTCCCTTTGGTAATATTACCTCTCAGAATGTTGTAGCTCTTTCTAGTGTGAGTGGGCTCACCTGCACGATGCGGGACTCCAGCTGTTCAACAGAAAGCTGTTCTTTAGGCTGTACTGTGGCACTCAGCATTTGTCTCTTCATCATGCCGTACTTCTGTAGTGCTCGCTGGTGCTCTTGCAAGACCCCCTTCTCATGCCGCTCACACAAGTCCTGCATGACACAACAAACACACTTGTTAAATGAGAATTTGCTGTGTCAGAGCCGTGGCTTAGTGGTTAGAGCTCATGGGCACTGAGATGAGGTGCTCATGCAGATGATACATTCGCAACATTTACCAATCCTGTTTCTATCACATCCAATTTAAAGGAATAATTGGCAGAAAATGACACAACATTGCTTGCAAAAAAGCAACATTAAAGTGATCCAGACTATTTATGTGCAATGTTTTGAAGCCACATGATTGGTTTGTGAGTGGAAAAGATTGAAATTGAAGTCGTTATTTGCTTATAATCTTGCCATCCACAAATCAGATTCTTGTTTTTCACGTCAAAATCCCAGTCTCATGACAAGTCGCAATAACAGTACAAGATAGCAAATCATAAGAGGTTGTACAAGTTGGCTCATACAAAACACACGACTTTTACTCCTATAGAGAAAAATAAACAATCCAATGAAAAATGTTATTAAAATTAACCTAACTGCAAGAAACCTAACCCCTAACCCAAACCTAAACCTAACCATAAAGTGTAACCCCTTACCCAAACCCTAAACCTAATCATGAATTTAACAGGAAAATCACTGTGTACCACAGAAGAAAGAAAACATTATGGTTTGGAATGAGACCAGGAAATCATATTACAGGTTAAACATCAGTCGTTTGTAGTGCATAAATAAATATGGAATGAGTAACCAAATTTGTTTACAGATGTTTCCTATCTTAAAAGGATAGTTCACCCAAAAATGAAAACAATCTCATCATTTACTCACCCTCATGCCATCTCAGACTTTCTTACTTCTGCTGAAAACAAACGAAGATTTTTAGAAGAAAATCTCAGCTCTGTAGGTCCATAAAATGCAAGTGAATGGTGGCCAGAACTTTCAAGCTCCAAAAATCACATAAAGGCAGAGTAAAAGTAATCCATAAGACTCCAGTGGTTAAATCCATATCTTCAAAAGTGATATGATAGGTGTGGGTGACAAACAGATCAATATTTAAGTCCTTTATTACTATAAATCTCCACTTTCACTTTCATCTTCTTTTGTTTTTGGCGATTCACATTAGTTCTGCACATCACCACCTACTGGGCAGGGAGGAGAATTTATAGTAAAAAAGGACTTAAATATTGAACTGTTCTCACCCACACATATCATATCGCTTCTGAAAACCACTGGAGTCTTAGATGACTTTTATGCTGCCTTTATGGGTTTTTTGGACTGTCAAAATTCTGGCCACCATTCACTTGCATTGTACGGACCTACAGAGCTGAAATATCCTTCTAAAACTCCTCATTTGTGTTCAGTAGAAGAAAGAAAGTCATTCACATGGCATGAGGGTGAGTAAATAATGAGAGAATTTTCATTTTTGGGTGAACTATCCATTTAAGATGGAGTAAAATTTGATTTCTTTATTATATCGATTTGAAATTCTGTTTGATGATTGGTTGGTCTAAATGGGAATAAAAGTCCAAATCGCACAATATCATACGATTCCATCATCTCAAACTAATTATTATGAGTTTAAGTGAAACTATGTTGTACATTCTATCATGGTGCACCGAGTTTAACATCAAACATCATTGATTCTTGTGTGTCTCATGACCAATTATGACATGCAAACACTAATTATATTTGAGCGCTGTGACAGAAGAGAAAATTATCAGCAAATAACAACTCAAATGAGCTATTGTATGGCTTCAGAAGACTTTTTGACCACTTTAAGGCTACTTTCATTTTGTTTTTTTGTTTTTTTATTTCCATTTTTGGGTTAACTGTTCATTGTAACTATTGCTGTATGAATAGCAGTCATCTCTGCGATCATTTTGCCCAATTACTGTTTATTTCTCCTTCTAAATGGGCACTAAATGTAAAGAAAAAACATTTACAGTTGTGGCTTAATTTTACAGAACACTCACCCGGTATGACTGCAACAAGTCCAGGAACAGATTTAATTTTTCCACCACATCATCCACCTCTCTTCTGCCCTGTGTTAAATGAACACATTAAATATCTCTGTAGCAGCACACAAGAAGTACACGTGGTATGTGTGGGCACCACAGTACCTGTTGTACAGCTTTTTCAGACAGAAGTGAGAACTCAATTGAGAGGCCTTTGACAGAGTGTCTGAGAGCACTCCATGGACTCTTGCAGGAGGTCAGGACAGGCACAGGTGACTCATTGGATCCCAAAGAACTGGAATGGAGAGAGACTGAGGCTGAAATCTATGGCTCATGATAAACACTGACAAGCTCTTTCAAGCCACTACAATCAAAAATGTTCTAACAGGATTGATGCTGCATGCATGTCCCATTTATACCTAAGGGAAAATGTACAATCAGCCAGACATCATCATAAAACAAACAGTGACATTGATCATTAGACTTTAGTCACAATAAAAATCACACTGAAGGGGATAATTTTTCTATGATGAACATCATATATATGAAGGGATAAGGGTTTTCAATGGTTGATCCTTAAATTATCACATTTGTCAAGAAGCAATGGATGTTTTCAGACATAGCACTCAGGACGGGCTAGTACCTGAGCTCCTTCCCAAACATTTGCAGATCTATGGCGTTCTCCATCGAGCGCTCGGCCATTCTCTCTGCCCTGTCCCGTAACTTCTGAAAACCGTTATGGATATTTCTGATCAGCTCCCTGCTGGACGAAAACTGAACCTGGATATCAGCAGGAAGGTAATCCTGGAGAAAAAGACAAGCAAACACAGTATTATATTACTATATTACAGTGAAATCTAATAATATAATACACAAAGAAAAACTATGAGTGGACAAAAACAGTCAAATACAATTATACATTTCATAATGTGACATTATATGTGAAATTATAACATATGATGGTGGACATAAATCTTCCATGAAATAAAAGTAAAACTGAGCTAATTCACCTTGACCTGCATTGCATGTTTGCATGTCATAAACTCATCGCCCAATTTTTTGCAAGCATCTCGAAGCTTAGTTTGCACATCCTGTAGAACATATTGAAAACTTAGGAAAGTCACAACCTCACACAGCAAAAAACGTCAACTAATAACTTTTCTTCTCAAGTAACAAATCGCATGCACAATGTGCTTGTAAATGCATTCTTTCCTGCAGTATAAAATTTCATAAAATCTCACAAACATTTAATCTTGTTTATCTAGGGGGGCCTGGGTAGCTCAGCAAGTAAAGACACTGACTACCACGCCTGGAGTCACGAGTTTGAATCCAGGGCGTGCTGAGTGACTCCAGCCAGGTCTACTAAGCAAACAAATTGGCCCAGTTGCTAGGGAGGGTAGAGTCACATGGGGTAAACTCCTCGTGGTCACTATAATGTGGTTCTCACTCTCGGTGGGGCGCGTGGTGAGTTGTGCATGGATGCCACGGAGAATAGCGTGAAGCCTCCACAAGCACTATGTCTCCGCGGTAACGCATTCAACAAGCCACGTGATAAGATGCATGGATTGACTGTCTTAGATGTGGAGGCAACTGAGATTTGTCCTCCACCACCCGGATAGAGGTGAGTCACAAGGACATAGAGCACACTGGGAATTCCAAATTGGGGAGAAAAGGGGAGAAAGAAAAAAAAAATCTTGTTTATCTAGAAAACATGTTTTGAATAGTGTTTGCATTTGGGGATGAAGTAGAAAAAAGAACCACACCGAGCCGTTAAAGATGAGGAATGTCTTCACCAGTTCATCCTCGGAAAAGAAAGGGTGTCTTGCCACAAGATTCAGGAACCTGCCCAGAGCACGTCTCCGCCCTTCGATGAACTCTTGTTCTGACATGGAGGTCAGGACTGCAGCAGGGCCAAAGAGCAGAGAAAAGATTAAACTTTCCCAGAAACAACAAAGCATACTCCTTACATTAATAAAACACAGCGAGGAACGTTTTGGTACTCAAGTTACTATGGAAGTACAACTTGCTGAGATCAGTGAAAAACATAGTTTACTTTTTTTGCTTTTTAACCATGGCAGAACTGTGATTGTTTTTCTGGTCCATTTCCAGAAAGCACTGAATGTCACACCACAGTCTATATGGGAACGAAAACACTACTATACAGGTTTGATTACAAGCCTTTCAAAGCCTGAGATTTTATGGTGTGTAAAATAATGCCTTACCTCCTTTCAGCACTCTTTTGGGAGGCAGTGCAGGCACGACTCTGTAAGCATATCTCTGGAGTAGGAGCTCATGGAAGACATAAAAATCACTGTATCGTCGATAGACTGACACTTTAAAACGCTGGAAAAAAGAACATAGCACATGAACAATTAGTCATGCATTTGAATATTACAATGGTAACTGTTGTGAGACAGCATGCTGAAATAGGACTTTGTTGTTTTAAGGAACAGGTTTAAGATGATGTTATGTTAACTGAATGTCTTTTTGACCCTGCTTCTATCTGGTATTTATCTATCTCATCTCAGAAACATCTCCAAGTGCCCACTTGTGTTCACTTGTGTTTGTTGAAGAGACAATCTAACTAGAATGTCTCAAGATTTTTCCCCCAAATTATATCATCAACCTAGCAATTTGAATGAAAAGTTCCATCGAAAAAATTGCATACATCTAAGTATTTGGTTTGTCACCCTATTGCTTTCATGACAGCATGTACTTGAGCGTCATGGACTCCACAAGTTTGTACAAAATATGATGTTCCATGTTATCCCACAATGATTTGAGAATGTTTCAAAGAGCATCTTGTGTGCTTAAATGGAAGCAAGTAAATTGGACCTTTTGTACAAGAGGTTAACGTGGTCAGTGTCACAAATTAGCTAATTTGATTAGCAGTGTTATAATTATTTTTAAAGTAAAAAGTAGTAGACACATTAAGTTTTCAATACTTGTAATCAGATTACAGTTACTAACTTTCAATTAATGTAATTACTGGTAAGTAGGGACATCAAAAAATTCTGACATATCGATTATTGATCGGCATGTTATTTTATCTATATAATTTTTAATCTCTGATATATAAAAATTAGGTGACATTTAAATAAGCCTAATTTGCATGCTTTCCAACTCACTCAGTTGGCCTCTGTTTAACACTCTGGCGTGATAGCGTTGGGAGACCACAAGAGGGTGATATAACATTTACTAAAGCCGGTTGTAGCATGTACGAGGCACAGAAATCACACACACATTACGAGCTGATGGCAGTCTAAAGTTTCAAAGGTTTTTGTACTTCAAGAATGAACAAAGTGATGTTGATGAGTTTGCAGGTTAGTGTATGAAACTGGTGTAACTATGCATACTGAAAGATTAGAAATGGCAATGTTTATTATGCAATTTCTCTGTATGTAGCCTTGAATAGGGTTTTCATTCAAGCTGACAAACCACAAAAGGACATACTAGTAACTGAAGATACATTGTGTAGGCACTATTACAGATACATATACACAATATATCATCCAGTGATGGCTAGAGTAAATAATTTTTGTCATTTGATAATGATTCGGGTAGAATTTAATGGAAAACTATGCGCTATGAGTTGCACTGCAGAATTTTGATGCTGAGTGTTGGCAGTGTGTGCGTACATTTGTAGAAAATAATTGTTTTGAATTTTAGAATGCGGCATGTTTTCTGACAGATGCGTCCAGTGTGCGACCCCATTTCATTTACCCTGCTGATCATACTTTACCAAAGTTGTGTTATGTTATGTTTGAAAAGACAAAGACTACTGTGCAACAAGCAGTCCAATTTATATCTGAAAAAAAATCCTGATATACAGTATATCAAATCACTCATCGGGAAAATCTTCAGATTATTGATGTGTGAAAAAGGCATCAGTCCCAAGCCTACAGGTTAGTACATTACTTGAGTTACATATATTTCTTTATGTATAATACATTTAAATTATGAATTAATATGTTCATATGTACATTCTTTTTGTGTTTTTCTGACAGCTGAAGGGTGTGCAACAACGAAAAAGGAGGAGATATATACCTAATTTGAATTCTTTCACAAAACAATTCAGTGAAAATTTGTTTTAGAAGGTAACTTAAGATTTTTTTTTCGATGAAGTAATCAGTAAAGTAAGCTAATTACAGTTTTAGAGAAGTAATTAGTGAATTGTTGTGGATTACTTTGAGTAATTTACCCAACTTAGTAACCTAGAAATAATAAATATTTCTGCTTCATTTTATGTCATATTGTTTCTTTGTTTTAAATTTTTCAAAATCCTTAAACACTTCTCATTTCCAGGTTAAAATTACATTTTGAATCACAGATAGATTTTCAACAAATGTGGACTCTTGAGCCACACTGATTTTTGAATCCCACTATATTGATGGACTTTTCCAAATGTTTCGTTCAAATTGTTGTTTTCTTTTAAAGCCATACCTAGCTGAGAGTTTAAAATGCTTGTTTTGTCACAATGATTACATGTTACAGGAGCACACAGTCATTCGATGTTGTCTGGGTTTCAACAGGATATTCCACATCTCACCTCACTAGTGACTTGATATTCCACATGTTTAAGAAACAATCCCTTTTTCTCAGGGATGAGTTCAACCTTGATGGTGTCCTTACTCAACAGATCCGCCAGAGTCAAAGACAACATTAAAGGATTTTCTTGAGCCAACTGCAACTTCAGACTCTGCAGCTCCTTCGGCTCTCCTAGCTGAGGCTTGGGGAACTCTTTAAAAAAAATGTGACACACAACAAAGAATGTATTAAGAGAGGATATGCAATAAAGAGACATGTGAATTACTGTGACCACCCATGGTGTGATACATTTAGTATCAAGTTTAATTACATTAAAAAGATAACAACAATGGTGTTCTTCCTGACTCTGTTCCTTGACAGTTTTGTGACAGCACATAAATAACAACTGTTAATGGCATTACGGAAATGTCATCTAATAATGTGACAAGGTATGAGTAAAGACCAATTTAGAGCACACAATGTTTATTTTAAAAAAGCCCTGTCTGCATCTGGTTGGACAAGATTACTGTGGTTTGTGTGTCAAATTTAGAAATGAAAATCTGGAAAACTGCAGAATAGCATGATTCAGCAAAACATAAAAAAGCTGTCTTAGCAGAGTCCAACTTGGATCTATCCCTTTTGTTTGGTGGAATGCAAAAAAAAAATTCTTGGCAATTCCACAGAGAAATATGCAGTTGCAGTTGTAAATGGCGTGCGTTTCGGGAAACTTGCTCATGATTAGGGGAGAAAACAGGAAACATCACAATTAAAGTGCACAGTCAAATGTCATACTGTATAGAAGTACTGAATAGAATCTTTAACTGTTTTTTTGCTCTAAATTGAATAATATGTTATGAAGAAACACTAAAACAAACAAATCTCAAAATCTTAAAGGGACAGTTCACCCAAAATTTAAAATTCTATCATCATTTACTCACTCTTGTGTTGTTCCAACATGCTGTCTACACTGCATGCGTCCGTTGTGGTGCGCCGTGTTGCGCTAACAGTAAACGGATACCTAGTTCTATTGCTTACGTGATGCAGAGCTACTCCAGCCACTTTATTACTCAAGCTCAACACTGATTGGTCCATGCTGTCTGAGTGTCATTAAGAATGTTCACTTTGATGCTTTCAGTCTAATAGCCTCAAGCTGTCCCGTTACATCACGTCACTTTAACGGACGCGTCCGGTGTAGACAGGTAAGGCAGAATGTTAGGAACCATTGTAGATTGTCTCAGTCACCATTCGCATTCATTACATTGAAAAAAAAAATATCATGAACATTATTCAATATTTCTCCTCCCACAGAAGAAAGTCATATGAGTTTGGAATGGCATGAGGGTGAATAAATGATGACAGAACTTTCATTTTTGATTGAACTATTCCTTTAAGGCCTCCTGGTAAGCACAAAAAAAACAGACAGTCCAAACATGTGACCCACCCCCCACCCCAA
Organism: Myxocyprinus asiaticus; assembly: GCF_019703515.2. Classification (NCBI taxonomy): domain Eukaryota; kingdom Metazoa; phylum Chordata; class Actinopteri; order Cypriniformes; family Catostomidae; genus Myxocyprinus; species Myxocyprinus asiaticus. The sequence goes on along the minus strand of NC_059357.1, from coordinate 30,830,834 downwards.
ACACACACACACACACACACACACACACATACATACACAAGGGAATGTTAAAACTCACTACGCTTTGTTCTTGCACACATCCCTGCAAACAGATGGTGACTCTTAAATGTGCCCTGCATGTAAATCAGTTTGGGACTTTATAGAAGAGGCAATATAGTAACACATGACACGTTATACAGAGGACAATTTTTATGGAGAGTAACTGGGGTTACTGACTTTAAGTTACACATTTACTGATGTCAGCTGAGGAAAAAATCTACTTTTACATACCTTGTATGAAATTCTCTAACAGTTTGGGACTTGGTGGCTTTCCTTGCTGGGCAAAGGCAATGAGAGCCAAGCCTTTATACAGCAATACTTTGCTTAGGAACCCATCGCCACTGTTTACATGTTCAGTTATCTAGCATAAAAATGAGACATCTGTCATTCTGTAAAGAAAAAGTCATGATTGCACAAGAGTATCCAAAAAAACAAAACAAAAAAAACATGAAATTGATCCTTAAGCCTTGTATAAAGTAGGTCACTAAATAAAGCATGTGGTATGTACTTCAACTAACTGCAATGTTTGCTATCATTTTCCAAATCCACACAAATCAGGTTACTGAAGCCCACCTGGTTCTGAACTGTGACAGAGAGAGCGGTTCTGCTGAGAAGCCTCTGGAATACATTGATCTGCACTCGTTCATCATTTCTGCAGCAGATGGCTTGATGTACTTCTCGATAGTATGATGGGACTGATCCTAAAGTTGGAAAACCATCAGAGCTTAAGCACGGTTGAGAAGTAACGGAATACATGTAACAGGATTACGTATGTAAAATGCTAAATATAAGTAAATGTATTCCACTACAGTTACAATTTAAATTGTTGATAATCAGCATACAGTTACATTCAAAAAGTATTTTGATTACTGAAGCGATTGCTTGGCCTTTTATTGTAATTTAATATTTAGTCTGTTCGTATAAATTATGCGATCTGAGGAGCTTTTGAACAGCGGTGAAACACTTATGATTTGTTTCACTCATACGAACGCTTTCACAGTGTTATGTGAAAAGTGAGTGAAAAGGTGGATATGACATCATTGAGGAACTTTTCCTTGGGAGCTTGATAGAGTATAGCTACATCATGTTTCTACAGCTTAAAGGAGAAATATGTAACATTGACATCAAGCGTTTAAAATGGGTACTGCAGTCTAAATTCAAAATACTGGAGAGAGTTGTCTCCCCTGGCCCCTCCTCTCCAGACTTGAAGTTCACGCGGGTTGCCAGGTTGAGGACACGCAACAGGAACAAGCAAACTGACAATGGCAAGCGATGAGCATTACACTGTAAGTTGTTCAGCTAATGTATACATTTGCTAAGTTAATACCATAGTACTTTTAAGCACAGTGTAAAATATGATACTGAACAACTACCATCCATGTATTTTTACTTCACAGTAGGCTACTTTAAAGAGTACAGTACAATGTGGCTAAAGTCCCCCTGGAGTAAAAGGCATTTTTGATTTGATTTTCTCCCAAAACACTAAACAACAAAAACTGCCACAATACTTTCCTTAACACCTTTTTGTCACTATACATGGCAAAATATTCCTGATCCACGAGATCATTGCGTGCAATGTCTAAAGTTTGATTTGGAGGACATTTTATCTAATATTTAACCATTTTAAAAATGTTGCAAATTTATGTAGCTAATAAAAATTCCTGAAATTATCACATTTATTTTGAGACAAAATACTAATTTTCAGTTTTGTTCAAGGTGATTATAAGTTTTTAAATAACTGTCCAATAAGTGGTATTTGGAGTAAAAAGTCCCCCTGTTGCAGGAGCTAAAGGCCCCCATAAAACACACTGTTTTTCTTAAGTGGGGCAAATAGATTTGTTCTGAAAACTTGTCAAATTGGGCTCACATTGACTGATCCAATCACAATGGAGATTAATTAATTTATAGATTTCATGAAATGCCAAATGTGGTTGATATTAACAGAAAATGTTTAACCCTTTTCTGAAGTAGTTATTTTGAATAAGTATTATCATAATTTGTTACTTAAAAAAGCATCTTGCTGTCTCAAAATTATTTGCCTAAGTAGAAACATTTTGCCCTATAACTGTCCCTATATATTTACACAATATCACTTTAACCCCCTGGGGGCCTTTTATCCCAAATGTGGGGTCAAAGTCTCCCTCGAAACCTTTTAAAAAATACTTTTAAACAAAACAATCTTCCGTTATTATTTCTTTTCACACAAATTATGTTGCTCCATCAATATTCAATAAAAATGTCAATCTTGACACTGTGGCAAAAAAAAAAAAAAAAAATAAATAAATAAATAAATAAAATGTCCTTATGGTGTGCATTTAGCCCCATTGTACCCTTCCAAGGTAGTATAACATGCCCATATAACACGATACATTTTGTTAATGAAACCCTGAACAAGACTGTGTATTATGACCCAGCTATAAAACAGAGCAAATTGTGTTATCTTAATATACTGAAATAAGCATTTTCCCCAATTGAATGTGCTGACTTAAAGAACACACGGGACATGGATTATGGTTACGCAATGTATTTCGCGGCATTCCCATTCGAAAGAATTGCATTGGGACAAAATGTAACTTTTCTTTAGAACATTATTTGATTGGTTTAATCCTCGTGCCAGCTCTGGCAGTCTCTATGGAAACAGTGGCAATAGTAAGGGATGTGTATTCCCTGCTTGCATAATCAGTAGGAATAATACACTATGCTGCTGGGTTAGCGCAATTCCTGAACGAAAATGCAATGTTATCGCTCTAGCTTTACGCAATTCAGTTTTCATTTAGTTGAGTCGTTAATCGTCACGTCTTAAATTATTATACGGTAACGTGCTCACTCAACAGGTGAAACCAGTGAAACAACAAATAAAAAGGAACAAGTACATATACTGTAATTACATATCTCATGCGCGTTTTCATTATAAAGAGACAAAAGACGCGTAATTAAAAATAAAATAATAATAAATAAAATAAAAAAAAGCGTCAGCACAATCTTTTCAAACCTAGAAATAATAATCGCAGACCACTGCAAGAGCAATAACAACAAACGCAGACCAAATCTAAAACTCCAATATTTAGCTTAAGTAAATGTTATTTATTTTTGCTTACCTTCATTGATGTCCCCTTCCATAGTTCAGATTGTCATGTGAGTGCGATGGCACCTCCATGTGATTTCCTGCAGAAGAAGAAGAAAAAAAGGAATATCCTTCTCCTTCAAGTTGAAGTGAATGTGAAAACACATGGTACAATATGTGACAGAGCGTGTGGGTGGAGTCTCCTGTTCAGGATGCACTTTGAGCACAAGTACATCTTTATATGATATTACAGCCTGTTTTTGTATAGGGACGTGTCATCTCTTTTGCATAAAACAACATTCAAAGGGTCAATATTTTTCCCTTGAAAATGTTTTTAGTATCTACAGAATTCTCAACTGTTATTACACTTCACTAAACCACTGGAGATCTAAGAGATAATACTTTGGTTTGACAACTGTTCTTGTCTCACCAAAGTTATAGGCGTATGTAAAGGAAATTTCTTTCCTTAGGTTTATCTTTTTTCCCTTAGGGAATTTTCTCCCTTTTCCCCTTCTTGAAAGTGTCTTAGAAAGCCACTGGATATATATACATCGATGAGCCAAAACATTGTGACCACTCACAGGTGAAGCGAATGTCAAGGTCAGGGTAGATTAGAAGGTAAGAGAACAGTCAGTTCTCGTAGTCAACTTTTTGAATGCAGGAGAAATGGTCAGGAGTAAAGACCTGAGAGACTTTGACAAGGGCCAAATTGTTATGGCCAGACGACTAAGTCAGAGCATCTCTGAAACGGCAAGGCTGGTGGGGTGCTCCCAGTCAGCAGTGCTGAGTACCTACCGACAGTGGTCCGAGGAGGGACAAACCACACACAGGCGGCAGGGTGTTGGGTGCCCAAGGCTCATCGATGCGCGACTGCAAAAAAGGCTCTCGTCTGGTCCAAACCAACAGAAGGTCTACTGTGGCACAAGTCACAGAAAATTTTAATGATGGTTATGGGAGGAATATTTCACAACACACTGCTGTATATGGGGCTGTGTAGCCGCAGAGTGTCAGTACTTCATCTTGGAGCAGTAAAAGAAGGTCGCCTGGTCCGATGAGTCCAGTTTTTTTTTACATCACGTAGACAGCTGTGTACATGTGTGCCATTTACCTGGGGAATGATGGCACCAGGATGCACTGTGGGAAGATGACAAGCTGGTGGAGAGAGTGTGATGCTCTGGGCAATGTTCTGTTGGGAAACCCTGGGTCTGGCTATTCATGTGGATGTCAATTTGACACGTGCCACCTATCTAAACATTGATGCAAACCAGGTAAACCCCTTCATGGCAGTGGTATTCCCTGATTGCAATGCCCTCTTCAGCAGGATAATGCGCCCTGCCACACTGCACACATTGTTTGAAAATGGTTAGAGGAACATGATGAAGAATTCAAGGTGTTTCCCTGGCCTCCAAATTCCCCAGATCTCAATCTGACTGAGCATCTCTAGGGTGTGCTGGACCAGTAGTGTAGTCTAGGATTTTGTGTATGCCCACCTAAAATAAGTGATGATGCGTATGGCCGCCAGACCAATGAGTAGGCTGTTGACCTGGAACTTTATCTGTTTACTCAATGTTTAACGCAATGCCGCAGCACCGGTAAGTGAACTGTGTGTGTTTTTTGTTTTTGTTTTTTCAAGTGTACAGATATTCTCTCTAAACACGCACAGAGATGCGGGAGGCGGGAAGGCAACTGAAGGTACAGGCAAGACAGACAGTCCAATGAAGCTGATCCACCAATCAGAACATTCATTTCAGACATGACTGGATATTTGCTAACCAATCATATTTTCCATTTCAGTAAGGGGCGGGACATTTCCAGCATCCAATGCACAAGCATCCCTGGAGTAACCATAATTTGTACTGTAAATGTATTTCCCTGCTAAATGTATATATACATACATACATATATATATATATATATATATATATATATATATAATATATATATATATATATATATATATATATATAAACTCAGCAAAAAAAGAAACGTCCCTTTTTCAGGACACTGTATTTTAAAGATAATATTGTAAAAATCCAAATAACTTATCTTTATTGAAAAGGGTTTAAACAATGTTTTCCATGCTTGTTTAATGAACCATAAACAATTAATGAACATGCACCTGGAGGTCATGTGACGCCATGCAAGAAGCAGACGTGTGAGCGACGAGCTCTGCGCACTTTGCTAAATTTTTAATTATTTTCATGTTATAATCTGGTGAAATTTGATACACCCAGATACACATTTGCTCTCTGAGGCAAAACATGGCAAAGAAGTCAAAATCCTCAGGCTCTGGAGACATTAAAAGACACTTACGTGTTCAGGATGAAAGCCCCGACAGGCCTACAGACCGGGGACTTGATTTGGATGGTGCGGCGGGAGAGGTGATCCAGCATCAGTTGTCCAACATGTCGGTGATGTTGATGAAGGTTCTTGCTTACTTGGAGGATCTCGCTGTAATACGTCGATCGATTACGGCGATGGAAATAAAATTCTCTGAGTTAGTTACAAGAGTGACTGATGTTGAGAGAGACGAATCGATTGTCTGGAATCTTCGGAGAGGGAATTAACCACTAATCCGCCCACGACCAAAGTTGATTTGGAACATCTCCTTGAAAAGCTTGAAGATATTGAGAATAGAAGCCACAGGAATAGCATACGAATTGTTGGAATTCCTGAGCATGAGGAGGGCAGAGATATGGTGAAATTCCTAGATGAGCTTTTCCCGAGTCTGCTTGACTGTCAGGTGTATTCTGTTGATTCATGTCTTTTATTTTGAAATTCTAGTTCCTGTTTCATGTCATGTGTTCCTGTTTCCCTAGTCATGTGATTCCCTAGATCCATGCCACGTCACAGCGACGCCTCAGCCTGCTCCATGCCACGTCACAGCGACGCCTCAGCCTGCTCCATGCCTCGTCACAGCGACGCCTCAGCCTGCTCCATGCCACGTCACAGCGATGCCTCAGCCTGCTCCATGCCTCGTCACAGCGATGCCTCAGCCTGCTCCATGCCTCGTCACAGCGACGCCTCAGCCTGCTCCATGCCACGTCACAGCGACGCCTCAGCCTGCTCCATGCCTCGTCACAGCGACGCCTCAGCCTGCTCCATGCCACGTCACAGCGATGCCTCAGCCTGCTCCATGCCTCGTCACAGCGACGCCTCAGCCTGCTCCATGCCACGTCACAGCGAAGTCTCAGCCTGCTCCATGCCACGTCACAGCGACGCCTCAGCCTGCTCCATGCCCCGTCACAGTGACGTCTCAGCCTGCTCCATGCCACGTCACAGCGACGCTTCAGCCTGCTCCATGCCACGTCACAGAGACGCCTCAGCCTGCTCCATGCCATGTCACAGCCACACCTGAGCAGTGGGACCTGGAGATGGTTCCCACCCTTATACCCACCTTTAGTTCTCCTGAGCAGGCAAGGGGAACTTTCGGCCCTCCGATCCCGCCTGGACCCTCTGAGCCCTGGACTTCTCTTTGGCCTGTCGGTCCCTCGACATTGCCTCAGCTCGCCATTCCCTCGGCTCCACTACGGTCCTTCAGCCTGTTGGCTGTGCCGGGGTCCCTCGTCCCTCTGGCTCCTCCTTGGTCTGTCGGTCACCTGGCTCCGCTTTGGCTCTTCGAGCCTCTAGCATCACCTTGGTCCTCCCTGCCATCGGCTCCACCCTGGCCCTTCGAGTCTTCGGCTACTCTCCGGGCACCACGTTCCAAGGCTCTGCCCCTCGAGCCTCTCATGGCTTTACCTCCCACGGACTTTGCCCTGGTCCCATGCCCCTCGCCCTTTCTCGCCACACCACGCCCCACGCCTCAAGACAACCCCCCCCCCAACTCCCTACAGAACTTTGAATTATGTCATGTATTACGTGTTTTGTTTATGTGTTGGGGTGTCAGGAGCCACCCCTTAGTGGGGGGGGATATGTCAGGTGTATTCTGTTGATTCATGTCTTTTATTTTGAAATTCCAGTTCCTGTTTCATGTCATGTGTTCCTGTTTCCCTAGTCATGTGATTCCCTCCATGTTCATGTGTCATGTTTTCATTGGTTTATTGTTTAATTATCTTGTTATCAGTTCTGTTTGTTCATTGGTTTATGTTCTCCCATGTCTTGTATTTAAGCCCTCATGTTTGCATTGTCTATGGGTCGAGTATTGAATGTTATCGTATGTGTTTGTCAAGCCATGGTCAAGTCAAGCCAAGTCAAGTCAAGCCTAGTCTGGTTATAGTCAAGTTTCATGTTATGATTGCTTCATGTTTGTAGTCAGGGTTAATGGTTTTCACGGTCTCTAAATAAACTGCACTTGGGTTCTTCATCTTCACGTCCTCATCATCGTCATCATTGTCAGCAGTTCCAGCCTACGTTACATTGACATAACAGGCCACAAGCTGGAAATCCCAGCTCACAGATTTGCTGAGGGAGACAGGCCCCGATCGATTCTGGCCAGATTTCTGAGATCATTCGATAAATATCTGTGTTGCGCCAGGCGAGGAGCAAAGGGAAGCTTTCTTGGAAGAACCATAATATTTTCTTGTTCCCAGACTTTGCGAGTTCGACAAGAGAGAAACGCGATCGGTTCAAGGAATGTAAGAAACTCTTACATCAGCGAAAGATCACTTTTGCTCTGATGTTTCCGGCCAAACTGAGAATAGAAACAAAGGACAGTTGCAAAGTATTTACATGTCCCAATCAGGCAATGTCTTTTATTGAAACAATGGGTGAGTAAACCATTGGGTATTTCTCATGTGAGTGGGTCGACTCGCTGTACTTTATGGCTTTTGAGGAAGCTGGGCATCATTTTGGTTTCTTTTTGCTTTTTGCGTTGGCTCAGACGAGCGGCTGGAGTTTGTTTTGTGAATAACACTTTTCCTTAAAGAAACTTTTGCATTGATGAAAGATTACATTTGCGTTGAAGTTCCCGGCCAGTTTGAGAGTGGACACTACGGATGACCGCAAAATATCTACATGCTCACACAAAGGATGTCTTTTATAAAGTTGACGGATTGTGTAAGTCATGGTATATACTTTTATGTGGCCTCCGAGTGAATTTACTCGACCATCCGGGGAACCAGGTTGCCGGTTTTGTTTATTTTTGTATTGGTTCCGCCTAGTGGCTGGAGCTTGTTCTATTGAATAACACTCCTTTGGAACAGCAGTGGATTAATCTGTACATTCTTCGTGCTTATTCCTCCTGCTGGCTGGAGTTTGTTTTGTTGAGTACTTTTACGGGACATTGGAATTATTACGTCATCCACTGAACTCATAACAGCTGGCCCACTGAACATTTGTTTGTCTGTCCGAGGAATCTGAATGGTTTTATATCAGCTGGAATTTGTTTTGTGGAAGATCACACCTTTGAGACAGTTCTGTGAATGAATTTGCACGTTCTTTGTGTTCATTTTTCCTATTAGCTGGAGTTTATTTTACAAATTATTTTCTGTTATGTAATTTTGCCGCACAAATTTTATTTTGTGCGTGGGGTTAACACGCATGTTTTTCTTTTTTCTGTTTGTTTTTTTCGGGGGGAAGTTCGGGGTTTGATTGTTTCACTAATGGGGAATGTGGTCTGTATAAATTTGTTTTTGACACACGATTTATTTTTTCTACTATATCAAAATGTCAAATGTTAACATGAGTGTACTATCTCCACATGGAATGTAAATGGGTTGGGGCACCCCATAAAAAGAAGGAAGGTTATTACTTTTCTTAAATGTAAGAAATATGATATAGTGTTTCTTCAAGAAACACATCTCTCCCCACAGGAAGCTGAAAAATTTGGGAAGATATGGGGTGGACATTTTTTTTTAGTGCTAGCTCAATTAAGAGCAAGGGAGTCATTATATTGCTTAATAAACATCTACAATTCAAATGTCTCAAACAGACTCAAGATAAATTAGGGAGAGTCATTATTGTTTTAGCTGAAATTCAGGGGCAAATGTTGATTTTGGCTAATATTTACGCACCGAACGCTGATGATCAGGGCTTTTTTATAGATCTTGAAGGGATGCTGCAAACCACTGGCACCCCTCATGATATAATATTGGAGGAGACTTTAAACTTTTGATGGACTCAGTCCTTGATCACAGTGAAGCAAAAGTGTGTAAACCCCCTAGAGCAACACTGACGCTTCACAGGATGTGTACAAATCTTGGTCTTACAGATATTTGGAGACTTTTGAAGCCATCTGGTAGGGACTATACATTTTTTCATCAGTCCATAAGATTTATTCTAGAATAGATATTTTTTTTTTATATCCAAATCCCTCATTTCATCTGTTGTTGATTGCTCAATTGGAAATATCTTAGTCTCAGATCATGCCCTGGTGAGTTTAGAGGTGTTGCCATATACAGAGAAAAATAAATCATATAGTTGGGGCCTTAATGTGTCCCTTTTGCAAAATCCTGATTTCCAACAAATGTTAAAGTCTGAAATCAGTGTTTATATGGAGACCAACTGGTCCTCAGTATCCTCTGTGGGCGTGGCTTGGGAGGCACTTAAGGCAGTTCTTAGGGGTCGGATCATACAGTATGCCTCATTCATCAAAAAATCCAAAGCACGAGAACTCGTGGAGTTGGAAGAGAATATTAAAAGTGCAGAGGCAGAGCTGAAGCGGCGTATGTCAGCTGATGGCCTCAGAGAATTGATCCGGATTGAAATATAGATATAATACTATTTTGTCACAGAAAGTAGAGTTTTGGTTATTCAGGGCAAGACAGTCATACTTTGAGTTGGGTGATGAAGCAGGGAAGCTTTTGGCTAGATATATAAAGCAGAGAGAGTCTTTTTCTATCATTCCCTCAGTGAAATCTGCTGGTGGTGAATTTTTTCCTCAGCCATTGATATTAATAATGCCTTTAAAGAGTTCTATCTTGATTTTATAGTTCCACGTCTTCATCTACTGATGAAGATATTAGAAACTTTGTGGAACCATTAGATCTTCCTAAACTGACGATTGAGCAAAAAAACTCTCTTGATTCTGAGATAACCTTGGAGGAGCTTGATGAGGTAATTAAGTCCCTACCTACTGGTAAGCCTCTGGGGCACAGATGGTTTTGCCACAGAATTTTTTAGATCCTATGCTACAGAACTGGCTCCACTTTTGTTAGAAGTTTATACTGAATCATTAAAGAATGGAAAGCTTCCTCCAACCATGACACAAGCCCGGATCAGTCTGATTCTTAAAAAGGACAAAGATCCAAGCGAGTGTAAAAATTACCGTCCAATCTCCCTGATCCAACTAGATGTAAAAATATTGTCAAAGATTTCTCTTATACATATAGATCAGGTGGGATTTATTCGGGGCCATAGCTCTTCTGATAACATCAGGCTTCTCATCAATATCATGTGGTTAGTAGTGAATGATCAATCTCCTATCGCTGCCATCTCTCTTGATGCCGAAAAGACTTTTGATATGGTAGAATGGGATTATCTTTTTAAGATTTTGGAAATGTATGGGTTCAGGAGTACATTTATTAGTTGGATTAAGTTACTTTATTGACACCCTGTAACAGCGGTACAAACAAATGGATTAATTTAGGATTATTTTACTCTGGATAGGGGCACTCGGCAGGGCTGCCCTCTTTCCCCTTTATTGTTCTGTCTTGCCCTGGAACCATTAGCAGCCGGGATAAGGGGGGAGGATTATTTTCCAGGGGTGGTGGCAGGAGGTGTGGCGCATAAGCTTCTGCTTTACGCAGATGATATTTTATTATTTGTCTCTGAACCTGCTAGATCTATGCCTTGCCTCCACAGAATTATTAATTCCTTTTCCAAGTTCTCAGGATACAAACATAATTGGTCTAAATCCGAAGCTTTGGCTCTGACAGCGTACTGCCCAGTTACGGCTTTCCAGCCGGGCACCTTCCAATGGCCCAAACAGGGCATTAAGTATTTGGGGATTTTATTCCCAGCAAATTTGTCTGATTTAGTTAGTGTAAATTTTGACCCTTTAATAAAAAGGTTTTCAAGCGATGTGGCAGGTGGGCTTCATTACGTTTATCGATGATTGGGAAGGTTAATGTTATTAAAATGAATTGTACTCCAAAATTTAACTACCTGCTACAATCTCTCCCTGTAGATGTCCCCCTCTCTTATTTCAAGCAATTTGATAGCATAGCGAAGTCCTTCATTTGGAATGGTAAACGTCCCATATTGCATTTTAATAAGTTACATAGGCCGATTGACAAAGGAGGGCTAGGCCTACCCAAGATTTAGTTTTATTACTATGCGTTCAGTCTCAGACATTTGGCTCATTGGTCACTTCCACCTGAGAGAGCCCCTCCTTGGTTTGTTATTGAACAGGCAGTTCTTGCCCCAATTTCGCCATTACAGAGCATCTCTATCAAACTAATCGGAAAAGTTAAGTTACACCCCGTTATTTCGCATTTACACTCGTGTGGACTAAAGTGTCCAGATTGTTTAAATTGGACACTTATTTAAATGTTCCCTCGAGCATATGGCAGAACCCAAGATTATGTATTGACAAGTCCCCTTTCTGCTGGCCAGAGTGGATTGTGAGGGGGGTTGCTACACTCATGACCTATATGAAAGTGGAGTGTTGAGATCGTTTGAAAATTTGGTCCATCATTTTGGGATCCCCAGACCTCAGTTTTATAGATATTTAAAATCGCGCCACCTGCTTTGTACTATTTTATGGAGTAGCACACACCCCCCTAAGGAGGAAGATGCTTTGGGAGAGGTGATTGCGGCTTTTGGAAAAGGTCATGAGGCATCAGTGTACTACTCCCTGTTAATTCAGATTATGGGGGATGGAGCTTTAACTTCTATTAAGCGATTATGGGAGAAAGATTTGAATTTGGTATTGGAGGATGGAGTGTGGACTAAGATTCTGAAAAATGTCAAGTCTGTATCTAGAGATGCAAGGGTTCACCTTATTCAGTTCAAGATTTTACATAGATTCTATTGGACCCCCTCTAGACTGTATAGGCTTGGTCTTAAAAACACACCTACCTGCTGGCAATGCCAATCGGAGGAAGGAGATATAACCCATGTTTTTTGGGGGTGCGTTAAGATCCAAGGGTTTTGGTTGAGAATTCAGAATTTTGTATGTGATGTCTTGGGCACTCAGATTTCGTTTTGCCCCAGACTCTGTATTTTGGGTGATGGGGCAGAAATCAATGTAAATAAACTGCACTTGGGTTCTCTCATCTTCACATCATCATCTTCGTCTTCATCATTGCCATTGCCAGCAGTGCCAGCAACGTTACAGTATACTTGACCAACTATGAACCCAGCAGTTAGACTCATACGGCTACGTCAGGGGAATCGTCCCCTGGAGGAGTACGTAGAGGACTTTTGCACTCTGGCCAGCCAGGTGGATTTGAATGTGGTCGCCCTCAAGGACATTTTTAGGGTGGGGTTAAGTGTGCCGATCTCCTCCTTGATGCCTGGTGGTCACAGTTCCCTCAGCCTGGCACAATATATCGGCCTCGCCCTACAGATCATTGGTTCCAAGTTCACTGTGGGGGAGGCGGATGCCGAGCCAGAGGTCCACGTCGTGGCCGCCGCTGAGCCAGAGTTCCACGACATGGCCGCCTTCGAGCCAGAGTTCCACGACATGGCCGCCTTCGAGCCAGAGTTCCACGACATGGCCGCCGCTGAGCCAGAGTTCCACGACATGGCCGCCGCCAAGCCAGAGTTTCACATCATGGCCGCCAAACCAGAATTCCTCATCATGGTCACTGAGCTAGCGCCATCTTTTGCTCCATGCCACGTCACAGCAATGCCTCAGCCTGCTACATGCCACATCACAGCAACGCCTCAGCCTGCTCCATGCCACGTCACAGTAACGCCTCAGCCTGCTCCATGCCACGTCATAGCCACACCTGAGCAGTTGGACCTGGAGATGGTTCCCACCCTTATACCCACCCTTAGTTCTCCTGAGCAGGCAAGGGGAACTTTCGGCCCTCCATCCCCGCCTGGACCCTCCGAGCCCTGGAATTCACCTTGGCCTGTCGGTCCCTCGACATTGCCTCAGCTCGGCGTTCCCCTGGCTCCACTGCGGTCCTTCAGCCTGTCGGCTTTGCCGGGGTCCCTCCGGCTCCTCCTTGGTCTGTTGGTCACCTGGCTCCACCTTGGCTCTCCGATTCTCTGGCTGCGCCTCGTCCCTCCGATCTGTCAGCTCCACCGGGGACCTCCTTCCCTATGACTCCAACTTGGTCCTCAGTCCCATCGACTCCACCTCAGTCTTCCAATCCCCCAGCTCCGTCTTGCCCCTCCGAGCCTCCAGCGCCGCCTTGGTCCTCCCTGCCATCGGCTCCACCCTGGCCCTTCGAGTCTTCGGCTACTCACCGGGCATCAAGTTCCATGGCTCTGCCCCTCGAGCCTCTCACGGCTCTGCCTTCCATGGCTCCGCCCCTCGAGCCTCTCATGGCTCCACCCTCCCACGGACTCTGCCCTGGTCCCATGCCCCTCGACCTTTCTCACCACGCCCCAAGACACCCCCCCAGCTCCATACTGAACTTTGAATTTATGTCATGTTTTACATGTTTTGTTTATGCGTTGGGGTGTTGGGGATATGTCATGTGTATTTTGTTGATTCATGTCTTTTATTTTGAAATGTTTAGTTCCTGACATTTAGTTATGTCAAGCCATAGTCAAGTTCATGTTTATGTTTCATGTATCACGTTTATAGTTTGTGTTTTGGATTCACTTTTTAAATAAACTGCACTTGGGTTCTCTCATCTTCACATCATCGTCTTCGTCATTGCCGTTGCCAGCAGCCTTTGTTTCACATACTTTAATTTCAAGATTTTCAAATTGCAGGTTCTGCCTACTGTACAATGTTCACACTCCATACAAAACACTCCAAATGAATAAACTGTTGTTTATTGTTATTTGCACAGACACCAGTATTCATATTGATAATTATACATCTCAAATTGATGCCTATCGATCCATAATCCTTTATATAACACATAATACGCGTGCGCATGATGTCATCGTTTTCACAAATTCGCGTTTCTGTATGTTTACACGGAGACGATAAGGGCATCGTTTTTTAAAAAAAAAAAAACTTGCACTTTGAAACCCGTTTTCAAAAGTTTGCGTTTTCAGGCCCCAAAACGCCGTTGTCGTGTAAACGAAAAGCCAAAACGCATAAAAAGTTTTCCGTTTTTAGTTGAAAACGTTGTCGTGTAAACAGCCCCTAATACTGAAGAAACATCACCTGACACTTTAAAAAAAGATGTAGAACAAGAGCGAAAAGCACTTTAGAATTATTTTGGATTCATGGCATATTGCACCGCTCGCTTTGAACAAACTGTTAAATACACTACAAATGAGTAAAACGACAAAACTAAAACACTTCGGTTCTAATCAAGGCACAGACGCGGTGTAAATAATAGATTTATTATGCTGATTAGACAGCTTTGTTTTTAATGAGAGCATTCGCGAGAGTGCAGACCTTTGTGCAGAGCGTCATTGAGCTCGCGTCAAAATGCAGATCTCAAACAGTGTAAACCTGCAATGAGTGACAGCAGTCATTGTAATGGGAGAGTTTGTCGCGTTGCTCGATTTCTGTGTACAGTTTATTAAAAATGTATTAACAGTTTTGTTTTGTCATGTTAATAAGTAGGCCAATGTGAATTTGATTAGTACAAAATAGCAATAAAGTAATTCAGCTTAACCGTTCTAAGTGTGGTTTGGAGGTGTAGCCAACATAAAGAATATGGCATGATTAGCATATTTCAGGAATCACCGTCATTGTTATCACATTTGCTGTAATAAGACTCATATACCATGCAGCTGGTATTAACAGTTTTAACATTTTCACGAATCGCACAAACTCCCATAGCAAATATTCAAAGTGCACCACTGAGACCATAAATGATCTAACAATCAAGGGCAATAATCGACAATTATGATTTTTGCTATAATCGTGCAGCCCTAATATTAGGAATATAAACTCAGCAATAAAAGAAACGGCCCCTTTCAGGACACTGTATTTTAAAGATAATTTTGTAAAAATCCAAGCAACTTTACAGATCTTTATTGTAAATGGTTTAAACAATGTTTTCCATGCTTGTTCAATAAACCATAAACAATTAATGAACATGCACCTGTGGAACGGTCATTAAGACACTAACAGCTTACAGACGGTAGGCAATTAAGGTCAAAGTTATAAAAACTTAGGACACTAAAGAGACCTTTCTACTGACTCTGAAAAACACCAAAAGAAAGATGCCCTGGGTCTCTGCTCATCTGCGTGAACTTGCCTTAGGCATGCTGCATGGAGGCATGAGGACTGCAGATGTGGCCAGGGCAATAAATTGCAATGTCCGTACTGTGAGACGCCTAAGACAGCACTACATGGAGACAGGAAGGACAGCTGATCGTCCTCGCAGTGGCAGACCACGTGTAACAACACCTGCACAGGATCAGAACATCCGAATATCACACCTGCAGGACAGGTACAGGATGGCAACAACAACTGCCCGAGTTACACCAGGAATGCACAATCCCTCCATCAGTGCTCAGACTGTCTGCAATAGGCTGAGAGAGGCTGGACTGAGGGCTTGTAGGCCTGTTGTATGGCAGGTCCTTACCAGACATCACCGGCAACAACGTTGTCTATGGGCACAAACCCACCTTCACTGGACCAGACAGGACTGGCAAAAAGTGCTCTTCACTGACGAGTCGCTGTTTTGTCTCACCAGGGTTGATGGTTGGACTCGTGTTTATCGTCGAAGGAATGAGCGTTACACCGAGGCCTGTACACTGGAGTGGGATCAATTTGGAGGTGGAGGGTCTGTCATGGTCTGGGGCGGTGTGTCACAGCATCATTGGACTGAGCTTGTTGTCATTACAGGCAATCTCAACGCTGTGCGTTACAGGGAAGACATCCTCCTCCCTCACGTGGTACCCTTCCTGCAGGCTCATTTAGTACTTAATGCAGCTGGTGGCCACACCAGATACTGACTGTTACTTTTGATTTTGACTGTGGGTCAAGTGGGTGACCCCCCCTTGCTCACAAACCACCCTTAAGACCCCCACCCCAATTGTTGCTCATTGCAGATTGCAAAATGCTGAATGTGAATTTCAGAATATATGAGCTTGTTTATGTTAAACAATTATTTTAATGATGGTAACACTCAGCTAATAGATATACAGTAGGTGATATGTGAGACTTTAAAACACATTGTTGAAAGACAGTGTTTGTCAACAAGTTATTCATGTGGAGGTGAGGGCATGGTCGAGCGTTTGTCTGGAAAGAGAGTAAGCAGTAAAGATTCTCACATTGGATGAATTGCTGGTAATTGCTTGTTTCTGTGTTTGCAGTGAGATAAAAGGGCCAGTCCTCAGAGTGTGGAGAGAGAGAGAGAGAATGCTTCACATACCCCGAGAGAATGCTGTTCGAATGAACATTGTGTTTGAGTGTTTGCAGCTGGAAAGCGTGCTTGAGTGTTTTCCGCTGGAAAGCGTAGTTTGAGTTTTTGTAAAATAAATAACCCCTTTGAATTGGATTCGCCATCTCCCGCTTCCTCGTTCCATTGAACTGTTACAATTCAAACTGAAAAAGGAATGCAAAGAATAGGAATGGATATTTACCAGTGTTCCTCACTTGTTTATTTTAATGTTAGACTATTGTTTGTAATCATCTGCTACCCAATAATCTCTAATCCAGGGATAGCTCATGATGGAATCTCTGAATTCTTTAATGATTATAAGCAATTATGCTTTTGCCAAGGTTTTTAGCCTGATTACCTCTGCTCTTTCCCAAAATACTCTGCTTTTATGAAGACAAAACAACACCTCCTGTTCTAAATCCAACTTTAATTAGTAAATTGAGAGTAATAATAATAAAGCTTTAAATTACTGAGCTGCAATCATATGTTTTTAATAATAATATTAGATTTTTAATATTAACATACAACCAGTATGAGTGAATAAATGAAAGCCGTTTTTGACAGAGCTGGGGTAAGATCAAAAGGAGAAATGTAGGTCAAGGTTTAATGTTATGACTGGATTACTTTTTGGGTTATTTATAAATCTTCCCCTTCTAAGCTGAATTAATTTCTTTAGTGGCAACTACAGAGGAGACTCTGCCAGCTATTTCAGTTTAATCCTTTATCTGATAACTGCCAAAGCATAATTTAAGTAATATTTACTGTAAAGATTTTTAGATATTTGCACAGTCCAAGTAAAAAAAAAAAAACAAAAAAAAAATACAAAATAAGATAATGATATTTGTTTTATTTCAATGATTGTATTGACAACACATGTCTCATTTTTAACATATGGTAAATTATATTATTTTGAAAGAGAAAATGGCTCTAAAAAGTTCAAATGAAATCTTAGAGGAATAGTTCATACAGTAAATTCTCTTATAATTTACTCCCCCTCATGCCAACCCAGATGTGTATGACTTTCTTTGTTCTGCAAAACACAAAAAAAGATTTTTAGAATAATATCTCAGCTCTGTAGGTCCATATAATGCAAGTGAATGGGTACCAAAATTTTGAAGTTCGCTTGACAGTAATCCTTACGACTCCAGTGGTTAAATCTCTATCTTCAGAAGTGATGTGATAGGTGTAGGTGAGAAACAGATCAATATTTAAGTCAATTTTTACTATAAATCTCCACTTTCACATTCTTCTTCTTTTGTTTTTAGCCATTTGCATTCTTGGTGCATATCGCCACCTACTGGGCACGGAGTAGAATTTATATTAATATTGATCGGTCATGTCTAGAAGGGATCCCTCTTTTGTCAACTTCTCACACATGCACAGTCTGTTATGTATAGTCTGTGTAACTATGTTCATCAGTTAACTATGTTTATCAAAATAACAACATATAAAGTTAAATATCAGTTTAAGATGGCTAGCAAAATAATAACGGTATGCTCATGATTTGCTTTTAATTTTAAACAACATAAGTGTAATTATACAGTATTAAGAAGATAGCAACATATGTGCCGCAGTGATGTACTTAAGGAATCGAGAATGGTCGGCGAGCGCTCCTCGTTGCTGCGAGTTCCACAGCTTGCGCTCTTTTCCAGTTGAATCCTATAGAAAAATGCAAACAAATGTGCCACCACTCAAGATATACATCCACTGCAGCATGAAAGCAATCTTTGTTAATTAAAATATAAAGTTACATATTGGCAGATTAGAACCCTAAACCTCTTATGTATGGGGCAAAGTAGTTTCTACTGGCCCACCCAGTCAGACTCCTACTACTAGCACTGATTGATATACTTCTCCACTGACTTACAATATCTCATGACTGGCAGTAACACACATAGAGATGAAGTTATCAAATGTATTATGTTAAATATTTATTTTAGAGCTTGAATTGATCATCAAGAATGACTATTTATCAAAACAGACCATTTAAAATAATCTTTTACTAACACTAATTTTTGCTGTGCGACTTCAAACACGTGGGATCCCTTCTAGACATGACCATATTGATCTGTTTCTCAGCTACACCTATAATATCACTTCTGAAGATATAGATTTAACTACTGGAGTCTTATTTTGTTGTGTTGACAGAAAGATAAATAATTCAAACATGCCATGTATAAGCTAAATTGATGTAGGGGAGAGTGGAGTAAGATGAGCCAGTGGGTAAGTTGACCCACCACCTGCATCTGGGCAACCATACACAATTATTGCCATGTGACCCTAAATTTAGTTACATTTTCATCTTGCTTTGGAAGGAAGAACCATGTGGATGAAGTGGTAAGCATATTTTTTCACAAAAAAACAGTTTTTTGCCAGTCAATTATTTATTTATTATTATTATTATTTATTTTTTTGGCATATCATGTATAATCAGTCTCACATCAAAAATAATTTATTGAAGTTTAAAAAGTTATATCAGATATGTTGATGAACTGGCAGTGTGTAAAAACATGTGAGTGAATTTACATAAGTGTAGCTCTGGGTTGCTAGTCTAAGCACTTTTCACAAAATGGTGGCTGTGGGGCAAAATGAGCCAGAGCCTTAGGGGTAAGTTCAACCAGTGATTCATCTTACCCCCTCATGTTTACATGAAGTTAAATTCAAATATTTGGTGTTTAAATTAGTGTTGCATCCTAACAATGAATAACTGACATTATATTTCATGTTAACTGTCATGCTGTGCAATTACAGAAGAAAAGCAGATAGGGGCTCTACACCCTAAAGAGTTAAAGAGTGCAGTCGCTGGAGTCAAGGGAGGAAAATCCATCAGAAAAGTGTCAAAAGAAAGAAAGATTGGTAGGTCAACCCTTCTCAGATATCTACAAAAGGTGGAGGATGGGAAGACATTAACAGCTGGACACAAATGAACCTCTGAGGTGAAGAAGATATTTAGGGAAGACATAGAGAAGAGCTTGCAGACCACATAAAAAAACATTTTGACAGGTTCTATGGCCTCACTACAAATAAATGCCGTGAACTGGTGACGCCATGCGAGAAGCAATCGTGTGAATCACGAGCTCTGTGCACTTTGCTCTTCTTTTAAAATTATTTTCATGTTATAATCTGGTGAGATTCGATACACCCAGTACATATTTGTTCTTTGAGGTAAACATGGCAAAGAAGTCAAAATCCTCGGGCTCTGGAGACATTAAAAGACACTTACATGCTCAAGATGAAACCTCTGGGCCTGCAGACCAGGGACTTGATTTGGGTGGCACGTCGGGAGATGAAATCCAACATCAACTGTCTAACATCTCAGTGATGCTGAAGAAGGTTGTTGCTGACTTGGAGGATCTTGCTGTTATACGTCGGTCGATTACGGCGATGGAAACAAAATTCTCTGTGTTGGTCACAAGAGTGACAGAAGTTGAGAAACTAATCGATGATCAGCTTCCAAAATTGTAGTGGAAAAATTTTCGGAAAAACTTGAAGATTTGGAAAATAGGAGCCAAAGGAATAACATACGAATTCTTGGAATTCCTGAGCATGAAGAAGGCAGAGATATGGTGAAATTCCTGGATGAGCTCTTCCTGAGTCTGCTCGACATAACAGGCCATAAGATGGAAATCGAGCGAGCTCACACAGTCCCGGCTCGGAGATCGGCTGAGTGAGACAGGCCCCGATCAATTCTGGCCAAATTTCTGAGATCATCTGATAAACATCTCGTGTTGCACCAGGCGAGGAGCAAAGGAAAGCTTTCTTGGAAGAATCACAATATTTTCTTGTTCCCGGACTTTGCGAATTTGACAAGAGAGAAACGCGATCAATTCAAGGAATGTAAGAAACTCTTACATCAATGGAAGATCGCTTTTGCACTGATGTTTCCGGCCAAACTAAGAATAGAAATGAAGGATGGTCGCAGGGTATTTACATGTCCAAAGTAAGCACTGTCTTTTATTAAAACAATGGGTGAGTAAGCCATTTGGGATTTTTCTTGTAGCTCCAGAGTGGGTTAACTCGCTGTACTTACTCTGGCTGTCTGAGGAAGCTTTTGTTTCTTTTTGTGCTGGCTCCGTCTAACGGCTGGAGTTTGTTTTGTGGAATGACTCCTTCAAGAAACTTTTGCATGGACGGATGATCGCTTTTACACTGAATTTCTCGGCCAGATTGAGAATGGACACTAAGAATGACTGCAAAATATCTTCATGCCTACACAAAGAATGTCTTTTATAAGTTGACGGACTGAGTAAGCCATGGTATTTTATTTATTTATTTATTTTTATGCAGCCTCCGAGTGAATTTGACTCGCTCAATACACATTTGACCATTCGAGAAACCGGGGCGTCTGTTTTGTTTTTTGTGGGGTTTTTTTGTGTTAGTTCCGCTTGGCGGCTGGAGCTTGTTTTGTGGAATAACACTCTTTCGGGTCAGTGTTGTGGATGAATCTGTTCGTTCTTTGTGCTTATGCCTCCTGTTGGCTGGAGTTTATTTTTGTGGAGTATTTTTAAGGGACATTAGAATGATTTCATCATCTGCTGCACTCATAACGGCTGGCTCACTGAACAATTGTTTATCTGTCCAAGGAAACGGAACGGCTTTATATCAGCTGGAATTTGTTTTGTGGAGGAACACACCTTTGAGACAGTTCTGTGAATGAATCTACATGTTCTTTGTGTTTATTCTGCCTATTGGCTG
Organism: Myxocyprinus asiaticus; assembly: GCF_019703515.2. NCBI lineage: Eukaryota > Metazoa > Chordata > Actinopteri > Cypriniformes > Catostomidae > Myxocyprinus > Myxocyprinus asiaticus. The sequence goes on along the minus strand of NC_059357.1, from coordinate 30,809,678 downwards.
GAGTCTGTTTTACAAAATATTTTCTGTTATGTAATTTTGCCTCACAAAATTTGTGCAGAAGCACCGGACTTGAGCAATCTGATGGCAAAGTTGTCACAGGGGCTCTCATAGGCGTACATGGACTCTTTGAGTTTAAAGGGATTGACGCCAGTTGGAGCTGTCATGCGCTGGGTTAATGCGCACGTTTTTCTTTTTTCTGTTTGTTTTGTTTGGGGGGAAGTTCGGGGTTTGATTGTTGTAATAATGTTGGAATGTGGTCTGTATAATCTTGTTTTTGACACACGATTTATTTTTTCTATTATTTTAAAATGTCAAATGTTAATATGAGTGGATTGTCTCTCTCCACATGGAATGTGAATGGGTTGGGGCACCCCATAAAAAGAAGGAAGGTTATTTCTTTTCTTAAACGTAAGAAATATGATATAGTGTTTCTTCAAGAAATGCATCTTTCCCCGCAGGAAGCTGAAAAATTTGAGAAGATATGGGGTGGACATGTTTTCTTTAGTGCTGGCTTAAGTAAGAGCAGGGGGGTCATTATATTGATAAGTAAACATCTACAATTCAAATTTCTCAAACAGATTAAAGATAAATCAGGAAGAGTCATTATTGTTTTAGCAGAAATTCAGGGGCAAAGTTTGATTTTGGCTAATATTTACGCACCTAATGCTGATGATCAGGGCTTTTTTATAGATCTTGAAGGGATGCTGCAAACCGCTGGCACCCCTCATGATATAATATTGGGAGGAGACTTTAATCTTTTGATGGACTCAGTCCTTGATCATACTGAAGCAAAAGTGTGCAAGCTCCCTAGAGCAACATTGACACTTCACAGAATGTGTAAAAATCTTGGTCTTACAGATATTTGGAGACATTTGAACCCATCTGGTAGGGACTATACATTTTTTTCATCAGTCCATAAGATTTATTCTAGAATAGATTTTTTTAAATATCTAAATCCCACATTTCATCTGTTGTTGATTGCTCAATTGGAAATATCTTAGTCTCAGATCATGCCCTGGTGAGTTTAGAGGTGTTGCCACATACGGAGAAAAAGAAATCATATAGTTGCCACTTTAATGTATCCCTTTTGCAAAATCCTGATTTTCAACAAATGTTAAAGAATGAAATCAATGTCTATATGGAGACCAACTGGTCCTCAGTATCCTCTGTGGGCGTGGCTTGGGAGGCACTTAAAGCTGTTCTTAGGGGCCGGATCATACAGTATGCCTCATTCATCAAAAAATCCAAAGCACGAGAACTTGTGGAGTTGGAAGGAAATATTAAAAGTGCCGAGGCAGAGCTGAAGCGCCGTATGTCAGCTGATGGCCTCAGAGAATTGACCGGATTGAAATATAGATATAATACTATTTTGTCACGGAAAGTGGAGTTTTGGTTATTCAGGGCAAGATAGTCATACTTTGAGTCGGGTGACAAAGCAGGGAAGCTTTTGGCTAGATATATAAAGCAGAGAGAGTCTTTTTTTACCATCCGATCTTCCTAAACTGACAATTGAGCAAAAAAACTGTCTTGATTCTGAGATAACCTTGGAGGAGCTTGATGAGGTAATTAAGTTCCTACCTACTGGTAAGCCTCTGGGGACAGATGGTTTTGCCGCAGAATTTTTTAGATCCTATGCTACAGAACTGGCTCCACTTTTGTTAGAAGTTTATACTGAATCATTAAAGAATGGAAAGCTTCTTCCAACCATGACACAAGCCCGGATCAGTCTGATTCTAAAAAAGGACAAAGATCCAAGCGAGTGTAAAAGTTACTGTCCAATCTCCCTGATCCAACTAGATGTAAAAATATTGTCAAAAATTTTGGCTAATCGATTAAGTAAAGTTATGACATCTCTTATACATATAGATCAGGTGGGGTTTATTCAGGGCCGCAGCTGTTCTGATAACATCAGGCGTCTCATCAATATCATGTGGTCAGTGGCGAATTAACAATCTCCAGTTGCTGCCATCTCACTTGATGCCAAAAAGGCGTTTGATATGGTAGAATGGGATTATCTTTTTAAGATTTTGGAAATATATGGGTTCGGGAATACTTTTATTGGTTGGATTAAGTTATTTTATAGACACCCTGTAGCAGCGGTACAAACAAATGGATTAATTTCAGATTATTTTACTCTGGACAGGGGCACTCGACAGGGTTGCCCACTTTCCCCATTATTGTTTTGTCTTGCCCTATAACCATTAGCAGCCACGATAAGAAAGGAGGATGATTTTCCAGGGGTGACAGCGGGAGGTGTGGCACATAAGCTTCTGCTTTACGCAGATGATATTTTATTATTTGTCTCTGAACCTACTAGATCTATGCCTTGCCTCCACAGAATTATTAATTCCTTTTCCAATTTCTCAGGATACAAAGTCAATTGGTCTAAATCCGAAGCTTTGGCGCTGACAGCGTACTGCCCAGTAACGGCTTTTCAACCGGGCACCTTTTATTGGTCCAAACAGGGCATTAAGTATTTGGGCATTTTATTCCCAGCAAATTTATGTGATTTAGTTAGAGTTAATTTTGACCCTTTAATTAAAAGGTTTTCAAGCGATGTGGGCAGGTGGGCTTCATTACATTTATCTATGATCTGGAAAGTTAATGTTATTAAAATGAATTGTATTCCAAAATTCAACTATCTGCTACAGTCTCTCCCTGTAGATGTCCCCCTCTCTTATTTCAAACAATTTGACAGCATAGCGAAGTCCTTTATTTGGAATGGAAAACGTCCCAGTTTACATTTCAATAAGTTACATAGGCCGATTGATAAGGGTAGGCTAGGCCTAATAGAGGGGGTTAAATATTGATTCTGTTTGTAAATGTTCTTGCTTTGATTTGTTAATATATGAATCAATAAACAAAATTTAATCTGAAGAAATACCGTGAACTGGCATTTGAACTGGCAAAAAGGAACAACATTCCAGTCCCCAGCAACTGGACAGAGAATAGACTTCCATGTCTATTTCTTAATCCTAGAGACTTAGCAAACCATCTTCAGGTTTCAGAACTGTTTGGCAGGTTAGTCTGAATGTATAGGACAGGCAAGGCTTAGTGAGTGCAACATAAAAAATGAAGTCTACAAAGTTAAATTGAGTGACTCTAAGCTCTTTTACTGTAGGTCGAGATTGTTTCAGAACTGTAGACAAATTAGTTGCAATATTTCTTTCATGAACACCAATAATATCAGCAGAATGGGGGATTTAATTATTAATAATTATATTTAGAGTTATACTTTAAAATCTGGTAAATAAAATAGTTAGTAATAGTTAGTAGGCCTAACTGTTTTCTCAGATGGCTCAACTTACCCTGTCAGCTAGATCAACTTATCCCTAACATGAGCCACAAGACCAGTTTTTTGGGACCCCAGATTTTGTTGTCAATTTGAGTTAGGCACACCGCTAAGGTTTCAATTGATGGCACACATCCTGAAATTGTGGTGTATGCAAAAGTTTTATTCCTGTCTCATATTCCCTTGGCAATAGGTCAACTTAAGTAAAAAACAGCTCATCTTACCCCACTCTCCCCTACATCATTAACACTAAGTTTAATACAACAAAAGCTTGTAAATTAAGTTGGCCCAGTCAATAAGAAGCAAACTGCTCTCCATATTGCTGATTAATAATTGTTGATTAATAATCATCACATCACAATACAATTCTTATATTTTTTATTGAAGAAACAACAACAAAAACAAAACATAAATCTTTCATAAGAAACACACACAAAAAAGTTAAGTTAGCACTTAGTACAAGATCATTCATAAACATCCCCAGTGTTACCATGAAACGAAAATTTTAAGGCACAATCATTTAGGCTTTATGAGAGTGTTTTGAACTGTTGCTATACGAATTTAGTGTGCATTTTTGAAACTTCAAATCCAGCCAGTAACAGTGGTATTTGGTTGTGGCAGTGTTAAATAATAAAGTCCCTCAGTAAGTAATGACAGAAAAAAAAATGTGTATTGATTTACAAAACTGGATAGATTGTCCAGCACTCAATAATATAAATACTTTCTCCTGCCTCAGTTGCATTTGTTTGTAGGCCAAATTAAAAACATTTAAGCAGCAGTTTTCTTTGGTTTTCATTCAATATTTGCCTAGTCATAAAGTCCCTAAAATGGTTTAAACATTATTTTTTTCTAATTCTCTCATATTACTAAGACTATAAATAAAAAATTACCTCGATGATTATTAACTAATCTTAATTTAGTAAACACAGCTCTGGAGTACTATGAATTCAGTTTGTCCATCCTTTAAATCAGACATATATCTGTATGTATACTATATCGTATTCGTTCAATTTTATTTTCCATTCAGTTTAAACAGTGGAACCAAAAAACTCAGCTTTCATTTAGGCTTGCCTTGATTACATTTAGTAGTGTGTGTTGTATGCTGTCTAGCCACTAGAGGTCAGCATTCTCAACAGTTGGCTGAAGTCGTAATATGCTTCCACTGTCTCAACGTGGGTTTGTTACGGTGGGCATCGATCGCGTTGCTCGGTTATTTTTCACTCACACTGGATTACGGCTGGTCGCGCCGAGTTTTGTCGGCATGAAGGAGTGGCGTGGCGTGCACTAACCCACGCGCGGACATAAATCCCTTCCCCGGTTATTTAGGACTAATAAGGACAAAGAAACGGAGGATTTCCACCGTGGGAATGACGGAACCGTAGAGCCAATGATTGGCAGTCATCTCGGTCAATGACTGATATCAAACGGGGGAAATACATTTGAAAACTGACTGGCATTGAGAGCAGCCTGTCGACTGAGACTCGGAGCTCTGACGGATTTTTAGGATTGTAATGTCCGTTTTAGTAGTTTTAATGTATCCAAACAAAAGGCAGTTTGGAGAGGGGAAGTAGATATCTGGTCTTAAATACACGCTTCTCTCTTGGGTTTACAGCAGTGCATAGGAAAGATAAAGTACTGTTTTATACTATTACACTTATCTGAGATATTTAAATGGCGCATGCTCCAAATAATTAGGTCTTTACCGACCCATTTCGATTAAACCCGGTTTTCCTCTAGGGACTGCAGTCGTTTTAAACATACATTAGCTTTTAAAACGATGGACGAAGGACGCTAAATATTTTTGTTTTACGAAAGCACGGAAAAGCAGTCCTGGGTGCCAGTTTGTAATCTAATGACATTGATTAAAACCTGACACAAGTTTTGAACTTCCTGATTTGGTTTCTCTCGGGCATTCGGGTGTGTTATTGTTAAAGATTATGGCAGCAGTTGTGAATTACTCTCCACCGTGGTGGGTTAACCTGCTACATAGACTGCCACACTTTAATCTGCAATTTGAACAAACCAGTAGTGATTTTCGCCCAGAGGACACCTCATACCAGCAGGTAAGTTTATGCATTACAGTAACACTCGGTACAGTAGCATGTTGACGTAATACTGTTCAGTCTTATGCAAAATTGTGCTGGATTTATGTTGAAAAGGTGCAGGATATAGATTATATTTTGCATATAGAAAATGAAGCCTGCATTTGTGTTTTTTTTTTTTGTCATGTTTAGTCATGTTTACTGTATTACAGTAGCCTAAAAAAGATGCTGGTGTAAACATTTATTTTTATTAAATTAGCAAAAATGAAAAATCGTACCAAGGGAGTACTTTTTAATTTTAATTTTACTATTCCTAGTGATGTCTCAATACCATAACACAATATGTTTACTGTATTATTGTTGCTTAAAAAAGATGGTACATTGATTTTATTATTATCATTATTATTAAAATCAGCAAAAATGAAAGGCTGTACCAAGGGAATACTCTTTGCTTTTCCGTTTTACTTTTACTATTCCCATTGTTTTCAATTATGTTTCTCATTATCGTAACACAGTTGTTTTTTTACTGTATTACTGTAGCCTAAAAAATGCCGTTGTTTAAAAAAAAAAAAAAAGAGGGCATGCAAAATGGAAATTTTTGTGAAAATCACCCCAAATCTTTTCTATTCTATCTACCAATGTGGTACAGTTTTGGCATAAAACCCACTTCTGTACATACATTTTCTGTTATTTATAAATCCAAGGATAAGTACCTTATACTACCTAAGTACAGGACAGTTTTGAAATGCAATACTTTGTTGCATGGTTGTTGCATTACATTTCAGAACTGCCCTGTGTTTAGGAAGGGTATCTCTTAAAGAGATTACACACCTCTTGTTCTTAAACATTTCAATGCACATTTTTCGTGTCATAAAAATGTCCCAGTCTTTTCATGGGACAATAAAGGATCAATCAACCTTTAGTTCATAATTGCTATTGTCAAACCTTACATCTCCACTGTGTTGAACACACACTGGCGTGGCTGGTGAAGGTAGGTTTCTGAGCACCCTTTGAACTACTTGGCTGCAGTCTTTCATCAGAGAGAGAAAACAGATGGCCCACAGAGTGCCATAATTAGCCTGGTGACAATACATCTAATCAAAGCACCTTAAATCGCTTTCACTGGAGGCCTTACATGTTACTGACTTTATGCAGTGTTGGGTTAAACTAGTAGGAACTTTGTATAGAGTGGTCATGAAGACAGGACTTCATTGTTCCTGTCCATTAACATCAACCCAAGCAAAGCAGCCTGCATGTTTTGAATGACAAATTTTGTCATCAGATTGAAACTAAAAAGTCACACATTTATTTTTCTTAATTAATGATGGAGCAGCACAGGTTTGAAAAGAAATAACGGAAGGTTAGTTTGGTTAAAATTATTATTTTTTGAAAAAGGTGGCAAGATATCTTGATATCGTTTTGATATCATGTAGATCTAGGTTCATAGTTGTAGAACAAAATGTATCAATTTAGGCAAATGGGGCCTTTAGCACGGTTGTACCCTACAATACAGAACTAGGCACGTAATCTTTTTTTTCTTTTTTTTTTTTTCTTCAGCAATAAGGTGATAATTTCAAAGTGTTTTCACTGTGGTCTTTGTACAGTGGTGAATTGATTTCCTGTAAATGGTTGGTTTCATGTTATAAGGTGCTTGCTGTGTCATTTCTTTATCGCAGGAGGTGATTACTTGTTTCCTTATGCATTCGAACAAGTGACAATTAGTTAGGTTGGTCCCAATGACTATAATTTTGCTGATGAAGTTTTTGTAAAGTTCTGCCCGCACATTAATTAAGAATAGTTAACCTAGTTGTGCAGTATGGGATCACAGTAACAGGACCTGACTTGTATATGTAATGTAGTTTTTGGACCTGCTGTTGATACAGATTACTGGCTATTTTTAAACTCATTTTGTTTGTTCTGACTATAAAGTCTTATTTGGACCTTGGATATACCATTTAAATTATTCAGAAACATTGCTAATTTGTGTGGTATGTCTAGTTTCTGCCTGACCGACTTAAAGGGTTAGTTCACCCAAAAATGAAAATCCTTTCATGATTTACTTCCCTTTAAGCCATCCCAGATGTGTATGACTTTCCTTCTTCAGCAGAACCGAAGTGAAGATTTTTGTAAGCACATTTCAGCTCTGTATGTCCATACAATGCAAGATAATGGGTGCCATGGGACTGCTGGCTATTTGACAGTCCAAAAGTCATATTTAGGCAGCATAAAAGTAATCCACATGACTCCAGTCAATCAGTTAATGCCTTCTGAAGCAAATTGATAAGTTTGTGTAAGAAATAAATCGATAAATAAAACTTAAATATTAACTTTAAAAATTGAAATTTGCTTCCTGCCAGCAGTCGACGCATCAGTGACATAAGCGCAATGGCGCATTCACGCGAGAAGTTGGAAGCGCGCTTTGTATACAACAGAGGAATGAACGTCACATGAGAGTTAGTTCATTTCAAACGGCAACCGAAAGTAATGATTTAAAGTTAAAAATGTTTTAATTATCAATTTGTTTCTTACACCAACCTATCGATTTGCTTCAGAAGACATTAATTGTTTGACTGGAGTCGTGTAGATTGCTTTTATGCTGCTTAAATATGCCTTTTGGACTGTCAAATAGCCAGCAGACTGATGGCACCTGTATACTTGCATTATATGGACAAAAAGAGCTGAAATGTAGGTGAGTAAATCATGAGAGAATTTTCATTATTGGGTGAACTATTCCTTTACTATGGGTTTAATGACTCCACATGCCCACAGAAAAATAGAGTAATATTTGGGTGTTCAACTGTCCTGCTTAGTCATTGCAGACGTGTGTGTGTGTGTCAGCCTTTTGATGTTCACATAATGGCAATAATCACTTCCCATTTCAATTAGAAGTGTAGAGAAACTAGATCAAGGCAAGAATGAGTGCATAAACTTAATGCTCAGCTCCTGCTTGTGTTCCAGATCAAAGTTCCTCTTAAAGTCTTATTAATAACTTCCTCATTGTGATAACCACATGGAAGAAAGGACATTTATGCAGTGTTAACCTGGGTGGTATTGCTAGTTTAAATAAAAACTCAAGCAAAGGGATGCTAAAAGTGCTCAGGAAAGCAGCTGAGACTGAGAACAGAGGTAAATCGTGACAATTCTGTTTTTCTTGGTCATAAAGCTCAAGACAGATTTTCAACTGTCTGAAAAAAATTTCACTGCTGACTTTTAAACCAGCACCTGAATGTCTTAAATTTATGACTTAAATTACATGATGAAAAAAAAAAGATGTTCTGTTTTACAGTTGTGCTAAGGGGTCTATTCTGTCAAATTCCCTTTACATCAGTTGTCTAGACACTGGAATTAGCTAACACATTGTCAGACAGATAGTCCATGTGAAGTTTTTTTTATTTTTTATGCTGTCTAAAGCTTATATTCATGAATCGTGTGGAAGTTCAGGCTCTTAACCTCTACCCTGGCTCTCAACCCTGTTTCTGGAGCCCCCAACACTACAAAATTTGGATATCTCCGTAATCAAACACACCTGATTCAACTCATCAGCTCGTAAGTGGAGACTGCAAGGCCTGATTTGGGTGTGTCAGTTGGCTTAAGAACCACTGCTCTAGATATTACTTCAAAATTATGAACATTGCCCTTTGCAGCTCAGAGTAGTCATACATTCTTCACTTTTACTAATCAACTAATTTAAATGACTTATTTATGTTAATGTATAGGAAAATCCATATGATTCTGCTTTCTTCAATAGTTCAGCCATAAGCTGGAACAGCCAGCTTGTTTGGCATATTTATTTATCATGCTGCTAAAACAATGTGTAAATGCATAAACATTTTGAAAAACTTGGAAGTAAGTAAAGCTGGAGTGCAGCTTTTGCACCACTTGTGGCCCAAACAATATTACAAAAGTACTGTTTTTAGATGTAAGGTCTCTCAACAACTCCACATGAAAAACAGAAAGTCCTGCACAAAACTAATTTCATTGGTTGAGCCAAAGTGTTGATACGTTTTTGTGAAATCAACATATGAATAGTCAGCATATTAAGGCCTTTTCACACCAAACGCGACACGATTATGAGAGGTGAATCACAGACAAATGGCCCTTTCCCATATAAAGCTAAACGAATGTTCGCCATTAGCACATTCACGTCTTTACAATAGGTACCGCTAATCGACAAGCAATTTTACCCTGGTACGGTAGGTGGCTCAACACACCATTAGGCTGGTCCGCCCTCCGCCCATCATCGGGTGAGAAGAACAACTAACCACTTGACAAGTTTCAAATTAAAACAAGAAAGAAAAGCAAATGATTCTTTAGCGAGCAGATAGAAAAAATAAAACGCATCTCTCTACCAGCTGAAACAGTGATAAGTTTGTTGTTGATTTGCTCAAAGAGAAAGAACTTTCGATACATTTCACAAACTATTTTAGTTCACGTGCTGGACAAGTAGACTGAGTATTATCATGTATACACTGTCTGAGGGGTGATTAGAAAGAATCGAGTGTAAACAATGGTTTAACGGTTAAGACATATGTTGTTATCATTTGGAACAATATTAATAATATGCAACTGTTACGCATACTGTATATACTTGTGTTAAGTGCGTTTGTTTAAAATCACTGCGTAATGCACACTCATAATGAAGGTTCAAACAAATTAAAAACAAATGTTTGACTGTATCTTATTGCCATGTACATCTACTTATGTTATATTTGCTCAAAATCCTGTTACTAATTAAACATGATGAAATTTAAATGCTCAAAGTGCAGGCAGATCATTTTTATTTGTATAGCGTTTTTCACAACACACATCATTTCAAAGCAGCTTTACAGAAAATTATGCTTTAACAGAAAAATCTGTAATGTCTAAGAGTCATAATTGTGCGATTTGATAGTTTTTTTTTTTGGTAAATTGTTCCTTAGAATAAGTAAATAATATGTGTATTTAGACCCCCAGTGAGCAAGCTAGTGATCTCACCCAACAAAAACCATCTTCAGTCTGACCCATTATTAGATGCTTTAATACTGATACCAACAGACAAGGCTGTTAACGATTGTTAAAAAAAATAGCACAGCAATAATGTTTTTGTTTTTGGTATTCAAAGTCACACAGAGTCACAGCAATAGTATCATTATAATTAATATTTGACAAAGAAAAACACTTAAGATCCTCAGGTGTTTATTAAAAAATTGATACAAAGGCAAATATGTCGCAATATATATTAAAGATATAAGAGAACTCGCATAAGATTAAATGCAAAGACCAAACAATGCAGAAATATGGAATAAATTATGAAGACAATCCACATGAGAGGAGATCATTTTTAAGGGGTATGCAAGGCAGTGATGCAGCATCATTTGGACATGTTAAGAGACCCTTTTTTTTTTTTTTTTTTTTTTTTTTATGCATTTGATGCAAATAAACATCCTCACTGCTGGTTCAGGTTTTCCTTCTCAAGTTACTACAGTTTCATGTCGGTGTTCAAAACAGCTTTCTGTGCTTTAGTGCCACTGGTTTTGGTAAATGCAGCGGCTTCTGCGACATGATCTAAAGCTTTTTTATTATTGGTCAGGGCATTTCTTCATTTGGCGAAGAAAAAAAAACGACACGCTGTTAAAAAAAAATAAATAAATAAAAAGGTTTGCTTTGTCACTGCACGATTCGCTGTGAATGTTCGCTCCAGGTGAGAATGGCTCGTTAGAAATCTATTGTTTCGGTTCAAAATGTTGATTGCGTGAGAAATCGCACCAACCATTCGTGTTTGGTGTGCAAAGGCCTTTAAGCTGTGGGAGAAAATGTATTTTAATACTGGAAAAATTACACAGCAGCTTTAAGCCTCCATTTCAGATTGTGTAAATGGTATCACACTTTCTAGCGACCTGGCCAACCGTTAACGTCATTGACTGATAAAGAACCTAGCCATTTATACGCCTTTTGAAAATGACAGGGAAAACAAGGATCATGATACACAAGCAGCTTGCACGAACAGTCTGTTCTCCGTAGCATTTGTCTTGCAGTCAGACCGCACACAGTGTATGATAACAGACAGCACAGCTGAGGATGGGGGGAAGAGGACACCTGCTCTCCATTGAATAGTGCTTGTTCACAGGATTGGAATTAACTAGAGATGCCATGTCGTTTAGCGGTTAAGCTCACTCTTGATGTCCCAGTTGGGGGGTTTCCTTGATGCACTTATCTGTGAACTTTGTGCTACTTTTAATTTCAGCTCAAATTTCCATTATTTCCATTAAAAAAAACAAAGGCAGCCGTATGTTTTGCACAGGACTATTATTTATTGATACTGCTGCTTAAAGATTCAGTTGTCTGTGACTGCTGAGCTAGTAGTGAGGGCTGTGACGACTGGTTATTAATGTTGCTCAGTAGAGTGTCAAAAATGTGAAGCTGCAAAAGCTAATGCATGTACTCAAGTGACTTTGGGAAATTAGTTCAAGACATCTTTTGCACAAGAGTTTACTGGCACAGTTGGTGTTACAATGTTGCGTGTACTGACTATCATGATCACTGAGCTCTTGAACATAATTAAATGATCATTTAACATATCCATGTTTTAGTAATATTTTGTTAATAATAACGTGTAATTTCTGTGCCAATAGCAGCACCAAATAGAATTGCAATCTGTTTGTTTGAGTGACACAAGTAGGCACAACATAACATTAGCACAACCAATGACTGGAGTTGGCGAACAATGGCGAACAGGTTTGTCCAAAAAAATAAATATAAGTGTTGGAAACTTCTTTAAAAACAGTAATTATATTTGCCATTCTGTTTAGTGTCACCATTGGCTAAAAGACGTCTGCCTGTTTTCTGATTGGTTATCATAACGTGACAGACAGCTCATTAAACTTGGGGGGCCACCATCAAGTCTGTGAACTCCACACAAGTATACAATATTATTGCCTAATATTATATTTTTAACCTCACCTTTTCACATATCCAAACCCTTGTCATAGACTATTAATGGGTATTGTGTTCAGAAAAGGATGTCTCATGTTTAACTAAAGCCAGGGCTGTGGGTGTTTGAGCAGTGTTTTGCACAAAGACGTTGTGGATGAAAGCCAAGCATTGAAAGGAGGTGCAGTCAGCAGGATGATGGATGAGACTGGAATTCTGGGTTTGTTTGGGTGAGGACAGCCCTGCAAGCGAGCGTGGAGGACACACACGGCCAAGTTGAGCATTGTTATTGGGTAGACTGCCACAAGCTGATAAGCCTATGTATACTGAACAAAAATATAAATGCAACATGCAACAATTTCAAAGTTTTTACTGAGTTGCAGTTCATTTAAGGAAATCAGTCAATTTAAATAAATTATTTAGGCCCTAATCTAATCTAATCAATGCAAATGGAAAATTTCTGGGATCTTTTATTTCAGCTCATGAAAAATGGGACCAACACTTAACATGTTGCATTTATATTTTAGTTATAGGTCGCACATTGAGTCAGCAAGGCAAGTTGGGAATATATAAACCATAAGCAAACATGTTATAACAGAATAGACTTGGTGTTTACTATAAGTGTTTATGACATGAAACACGTGGTTGCATTCTCATATTTAGTCTAAGGCAATAGGAAAAGCTGCTTTACTAAATCATGCCAAACCATGTGTTTATTTTTCTGGTTGCAAAAACCAAAGTTCTGTCTAAACAGATTTTGGTGGAGTCTTAAGTGTATTTCAGTTGAAAACACCAACATTGAAACATTTGTAAAAGTAATCCTCTAGTTCTGTAAGAAAAGGTCTTATTACACTAGCTCTATTTGAAGGATGGACTATTAGTAAGTAGTTTGTGGTAAGCTATTTTTTTTTTTTTTTCAAAATCAGCATCTACCACCCACATTTTTACTCAGTTACATCAATTTTGGATTTATCTAGACCAGAGTTTCTCAACTGGTGGGTGGCAGGTCTTGTTCTGATTGCAATCAGATCGTGAACAGCAGGGAAAGAGCAATTGCAGGGTTGTTCCTCCATTGAATTTATTTCAATATAAATGTATACATTTTGGGCCACCAAGACAAATATAAAGATATTAATCTCGCGTTCGGGGCTTTATACGTGCTCAATATACTTCTAATCTGAAAACGCAATGCAATTGACAAGTGTGGCACAAGCCGTTACAGAATGACTTGCACCAATGATCTGCTCTGCTCTAACCAACCGTACCTCTGGAGCACTCGCACATCAACCAGGCTTCCCTCGGTACCGTGCCACAGACCACATCAATGATGCAACCCATTTAATTTAAAGCTCTATGGATGAAGTCAGACAGCTAGGATGCCCTGACCAGAAGAGACAATACTGTGCATGTGCCAAAATAATGGTTTTTCATACATCATCCTCCTTACTAAAATTATCACGATTTTACAATGGTAACAGTAATTGGTATTTGGACAAATATGTTAGTTAATAATCTATTAGGTGAAGTCTGACCTCATTTTTATTACAGTGACTAGCTGCATTGACCTAACCACAGTAATGATGAGCTATCCATGGTCTTTACTATGTTTATGGTATTGCACTGTAAATATAAGTACAAAACAGGTTTTAAAGTCTGGACCTCCTTGACTTATGGACAAATTATGGACAAAGTTAATACAGTATGTGTTCTGTTTGAAAAATATAATATAAATTGGATAATAAATATTATGGGCTCATTTACTTTCATAGGGGGAGTAAAAACTTCCTGTATCTTTTGTTGTTGACATCAACAACAAAAACAGTGCCACTTGATACATGCCTTTACACTTGAAAACATTGAACAAAACTATGCAAGATAAAAGAAGATTTGACCCAAGCTACAATACAGGTGACTTTTTTTTTTTTTTTACTGTGTTGGGTCACCACTTGTTGGGTCACCACTTGATGTCCAATGTAAAATCTGGGTCCTGAAGCAAAAGTAGTTGAGAATCACTGACCTTGACCCAATGGAGGATGTCATGACAGCTGGACCTGACAGACATTCTTTAAACACCAGATCCATCCAGATCTAAACATTCCTACTTCATCCATGTAAATTAGGACTTTGACAAGCAACTGAACACTGACAACCCATAATTTGCAGCTTGAAATTGCTTGTTGGAGGCAGAAGTATTTATAATTTAGGTTGAGAAGACGTTCTCTCTGACAGATATTTGTAGAAGCCAATATGTGCAAGAGTAGTCGGAAGACTGTAAACTTTGCATGCCTATATCTGTGATTTTAACGTTTAAGAGTTAACTAACATGTAGATGGCCTCAAAGCTAACAGACAGACTGCACAAACAGACTGGAACCTTCAATTTATTGGGGTCTTTAACCACTCTCTTATTAAAAACCTCAGACTTGCGATATTCTCGTGCCTCATTGGCTAAAGTTACTGTCTGCTAGTTGTGGGAATGTGGGGTTGAGCTCTGCTTGAAGTGAAAATTTGAAAAACAAAACCCCTACATGCGTTTCCACTCCCATGCCCACTCCACAGGCGGACTGTGGGGGAGATTGGAGAAATTCATCACTGGCCACTTCATGTTGTGGAGGGAGTGCTGAAAACGTTTCCATTTTGTTTGGTTTTTATTCTAGCCATGGTGTATGAATTATTTGAGTACTTTCTGCATGTCATTCACAGGGACGTCGTTTGGAGCACTGGAAGCAAGAGCAGGTAATGCTGCTAATCTGTTTAGTCAGTATGTTTGCACGGTGCAACACAGACTGACAAGGCTGTCCTATCATCAAGCCAGGCAGGAAACACAAGCTGTCTCTCACCATGGCACGCTGCCAATAAATTAATCACGTGATGGTCTGGTTTATGAAGGATTTGTGATGGAGCCATTCGTGGAACAATGTAAATGCAACCCTTTATGAAATATTAATGTCTCTGTTTTCATTTGACCTGTTTCTTTTGATCTGCTGATCCATTTCTTGTATAGTTTATATTTACAGTTAGGTGTTAACGACTGACTTCCTGTGTGTTTGGGGGAGTTATAGCCATCCAATGTGCCTTCAAAGGCTGAAATGCTTATAACATCCTCTCTGAAAGTGTAAGGGCTCCTCAGAATACTGCTGGTTTCCCAAAGAAATCTTTGACCTAGATTTGTCCCCTTGCTGTTCCAACCACAAATGAAAAGAGCCAAACTTATTTTCATGACAATGTGGAATAAATGGCTCTCTGAGGGGGGGAAAAAATTAACGGAAAGGGATGCGCTGGGATAGAGTATCAAAATGTACAGTTTGGGCTTTAAGCATAACAAGATTTTAAGTTAAAAGTTAAGACCCTTTTTAAGTTCAAATATTAGTTTGACAATTGAATAACCTAGTTAGCTTTGCATTCAGGGATCAATTTGAACCTAGTAATCAGCCCAGATTTGTTACTATTAATACTGACAGCAATTTGTTGCAACAGAGCAACCAGAAATCATTCATTTTCAGTAAATGTTGGCAAATTGAGGTGACCTGAGCAACAGAGACAGTTGGCGATGTGAACAATTTTAAACAGTCTACTTTATGCAAATGCACAGAGGTGCGGCAAGGTGTCAACTACCATTTGGAGTGCAGACAGTGAAGCTTTGAAGATACTCCTGCTGATACGGTTAAATACTGCATTTGAGTAGGAATGCCTACTAGCAACCAATAGAACAGCGATTTTGGGCTCTATAGCAAGTTAATTGCTGTAATTGTGAATGCCCGTAACCATCATTTGTAAACAATGAGAGTTACCAAGTATATCACAAATCAACAAAATCATGTTCCTGTTTGATGTGAAAAGTAACAGTTTTATAATACAAAAACATGGCATTTTCTGTCATTGTCAGTTCCAATGTCATTTCCTAATTCAAATGACATTCATCCAACAGTTTCTGGGTGCTCTATCTTAGACTGCTATTGTACTGCATGTTGCTCAGTAGTCTATTTCTACAAGAGAGTTCTCTTGTGCTGCAGTCCTTGCCAGATACTGCCAGACTGAATGAAACAGTCTTTCTGTTTGACTGCTATGCCACTGCAATTGAAAGAACCTTAATCACAGAAAGCCACAGTCTCATACAGGAGAATCAAGCACTTTCACAGACAGCTCTGAAATGAAGCATAGTCAGACGAAGGATTCGGAGTCACTTAAAAAAAAAAGCTGCTATTGATAAAGCCCAAAAACGTACTCTAAGTAAGTACATGGATGAAGATTCTTCTAGCTCAATTTCGTGTGTTGTTTGTGGTGTTCCAATAAGTGTAAGAATGCAATTGTTAACACAACACAATTACGCATTGCATTCTCAATGTTGCTGCAAGGGGTGGTATAATGGAAATTAGTGTGAACTGTCCACTTCTACAGTGAGTTTTCTTTTTCAAGTCAACTACTGTCATGACAGAGTAACAGTTTGAAGGGAATATAACTAAGTCAGTCCAAGGCAAGGTCAAAGAACATATTTCAAATCAGCAGTAAAATCTGACAACACTAACCATAAATTGTGATACTTAACCACAGATTACGCAAAAAAATTAAATTTTCTCGGCTTGTATAGCTAATGCGCATGCACATCTAAAAGATGATTGGCTCTTTTACCTGTAAGGTGGGACTTCCTTTCTACATCCGCTGACCAATTTCTCTCATTCATTTTAATAGAAGTGGCCCGTCTCTGCTAAATAGTCTCTGGTTAAAGTAAATATATTTATAGCAACTTTTCTGAATAATAACACATCCAGTTTAATAGCATAAATCTTTGAAGATAGCCCTATTGGCCCCTTGAGGACTGAGGTTTTTCACTGCCACAGTAACAAAATAATGTTTTGGCAATGCGTTGGCCAAGGGATTGGGTCTGCGTTTGGGCACTAGCGTAAAGTATGATTCTGGCCTAATAATTTGTATTTTTTTCATTGGTCTGGCAAACTTTTTGCAGTAGAATGCATTTCTAGTAGCTGCATGTCTCCGAATATATAGCCTTTGATGAGCATTCTTTGCATCTCACAATACATCCGCTGCAGACAGATGCATGTGTCTTTGCATTTAAAGGTTTTGTATTAAATCAAAATGGATAAATACTTCAATAACACAATGAAACTCCTCCTTAGTCATTACCTTGCTGAAGTGGTAAACAGATGCCAGTACTACTCGCATTGATGATGCAAACATACAGCGGTTTTGTCCCAAATAATACAATGTGGAGGATGGAATCAAACTCCGGTTTAAACCAAGCAATCCAACCAAGTGTAAAACCAGCCTTACTGTTTGACTACATAAAATTACATTGCTTTTGTTTCCTCTGCTGGGTGGAGCACATTGAGATTTCATGCATGTAGAATGCTTCCTTACACTGTAATGTTACCGGATAAAGGGTGGTGCATATTTTGCAAATATCAGCACGATGGCCTACAGCCAGGGGCATGTCAGCACATTGACCTTGTGTTTGAAATTCTGCTGTTGTTCTTGGGTAGTGGTATTGCCCTCAGTGGTTTTTCTATGTAAGGCCCAATTCAGCATATGGAAAGAGGGAGATCCATTAAGATAAACTGCTGAAGATTACAGTCTGTTTAGAAAAGCTGAGTCTGGGTCTTTTCCTGCCTCAGATCTGTTAGGAGCAAAAGGAGAAACGTGGCAGGATTGAAATCTCTGTAATTACAGTGACCTGCTTGGCACGAGTTCTCAGAGGAAGCATGAAACATGGGGGCTTTGACTTGCCAAATGCATTAGAAAAGGCATGTTAAATGCAACATTAAAATGGATTCTAAGCTTTTCTGGCAGTGACATTCCAATACTGCCCATGGAGAAGTCTAATGTAATGTTTTTCTTGTTTGAAAAATGTCTTTGTCTCAGTGTAATGCCATATCTTTGGGAACTAATGTCAGAACATTCCTCCCAGCCTCACATTTGCTGTGCTGTCCAAATTTCTTCACTGAAATGACACTAAATTACCCTCTAACCCTCTCATTACTTTTACTGTCTTTTAAAAGTGCAAATGTTTCAGTTACATTATATTCAAGAAGGAGGTTTCGTTGAAGGGCACAGCATTTTGCCCGGTACACTGGAATGATCTAATGGGTTTTGCAAAGACTTTGTTAATCTCATTCTATAAACACATTATCAAAGGTTGTCAACTATGTGGTTCTGGCAAGAGCTGTTATTTTTTGTAAATGAGGATATTTAAACACTGACTAATCGCATCAAGAGTGCTTGCTGGCCAATTTCCCAGATGGGCTTGGCACCAAGTCACAGATTACCTCATCATCCATCTTTATTTTTACCCATCATCGTCATTATCATCATCATCATTCACACCTCTTTTGTCTCAGAGTAGATCCTGTGTTTCACGGTTTTATTGTTGTATTGGATGCATTGGGAATTGAAGTGTTCTTAGTATTGGCTTGGGATTTTGGGTCAGACATGACTGAACATGATGATGAGTGATTCGCCCATTTTAGATGGTTCTACTGTTTCAGCTTTGTGAGTTTGCTGAAATGATCAATTGAGAACAACTGTTTCAAGAGAACAATTCATTGACTACTTTCGTAAAACTCACTAAAACAATATTCTCTTGGCATCTGTGACGAGAGGTTTTCTGTTAAGATAAAGTAGGTAAAGTCAAAATGTTATTGTTGTATCCCTAATACATGTCTGTTGGTTTGCTCACCTGCCATCATCTTAAAAGTTTAGTCACACTAGACTTTACACTCCATTCACTCCCATTAAAACAAATCCAAACGTAGGAGACCGTAAGCACAAGCTCATACTGAGAAATTTTGCTGTGGACAAAATATCACGTTTGGTGAACTCTTACCTGTGAATCTGGATGATGAGAAGACATGTGACCAGTAGAATATCAAAATGTCACATGCTGACCTTGGCTCAATACAAAGAATACATATATCTCAGCTGCATGCGAGATGCATCCATATGCACAGACTCCCTCTGATTCTCCAGAGACAATGTAAATGAAGTTTAGATACGACTTAAAATTGTCTAGTGAGATGTCAGCCTCAAAAGAATATCACTATTCTGCATCCTTACCAGTCAACACACTACCCTCACTGTCTGCCTGATTCTGCCATTTTTGTGTGATGTCATTTTGTTGATTAGAAGATGTGAACACAGACAAAGTTTCAGAAGAACTCTCAAAAGATCAAATTTTTTTTTAATATATGCCACTGTGAATAGTGGACATTGTGATTTGTTCAATTTTTTGCACAGTCCATACAGCAGACTGCTTTATTACGTTTCTAATATTAGATCACTGTTTAGGATTCACCCGCACGGATTGGATTGTCTTGCTTTTGTATTTGATTTCCTATTTTCCTATCACACAGAATTGTTAATCGGAAATTAAATAAGACATCTTCACAAAATGTTGTGGAATGTCACCACAGGAAAATAACTGCAGATCAGTTTCAAGTGCGGATTGACCATTTTAAAGTGCGTTACTGTGTGACACACCTGACCTGCCTTTGACATCACCCTAATAAGTAAGCTCCACTAATGGTCTAAATGAGTTGTTTGGTTGCATTATCTCTTATTGGAGTCAGTGCAGTTTTAATTAGTGAAGTGTTGATTTATTTGAGCTAATGGTGTTGTAGTCTCAGAGTGACAGATTTTTGAATAACATCATAAAAACCCTGACCTACATGTAAAATGACCAACTATCGTTCTAAACACAACTTTGTTTCCAAATGTACTGATAAAAAATGCACTTTGACACACTGAAGATGTATAGTCAGATTAGAACTTGAGAATCACAATTTTTGTGAGCAGTATGCACAGAGAGTGTTTGGGAAACCCTTTTGAAAACGGTCATTATTTTTGCAAGTCTGCTTGTTGCTGCTAGCAGTGCAGAGGTTACACACCTCAGATTTAAAGAACAGTCTGAGATGAATGACTCAAAGCCAACTGAACTCAAGGAATTACCCTGAGACTAAAAAAAACAAGCAGAACTAAAATAACTGAGCAATGTGGCTGTTAATGAAATGTTTATTTTTTTTATTTTACAGCTAATGCCCTTTTAGCATTACTGAATGTGCCTTTAAGACTTGCCTTCTCTTCCAGTCTGACTCGCTGGGCAAAAACATCTACTCTGGACCTTTTGAATCCACACCGTGCTTTTCCCAGCTATCCTGCAATCACACACTGAGCTTGACAGACAACTTGGCACAGGTTGAAAGCTGTATGGAAACTGTGCGATTTTGGAGATTTTAAATGCTTGCATAAACGTTCAGCGGGCCCATGGAGATTAACTGTTAGAATAGCAGGCCATCAGGGGTCTCTGTATTTGAACTCATCCCCTGGTAATCAGGAGCACCAGAACTGGGTCTGTTTTGAGGAATTTGAATCCAGACAATCTCAAAGTACTTAATCCCTGTGAGGTTGTCACAACAAGATTGTCAGAGTGAAGTGTGTCTTTACCGAGAATAGCTCTGACCTCAATGTACATCAAACTTCCCCTGCAGGTTAGTTGACATGCAAGCTGCAGTGGGTTATTCAGCTTAGAACAGCCCACTCCAAACACAGTTATGAGGTGTCTGTTATGAGGATAATCTTAGTCTTATTAAATAATTAAATGCGCTGTCATATGGTTATTGTTCTGTTTATGTCGAACAACTAAAGCCGTCGTCACACTAGCTGATTTTTTTTCCAGCGATTTTCAGGTGTGAGCTTAATTTACATTTATTGTCTGCCAGTAGGTGAGAGATGGAGCGCACATTTGCGTCTTCTTGTTAATAGTTCTAGCACCTGGAAAAGCCCATCAAAACTGTCTCAGGGACCAAAGAACTTCTTATTTTACTGAAGAACTGACAAGACGTCATGCTGATCAGAACATCCATTTGCAGAAGCTCACATTGAGCGTGTTTACCAGCACTTTCATGAACCGATTATGCTTAATAACCCAACAATGTGTATGGTCATGTTAAATGGTTTTCCTTTATTGGGGAAATAAATGGTTTAAGCATAAAACGATTGGCACATGTACATATTTACCCATTATCCCGATTTTGCTTTGCATGTGAACACTTTTACATGCATTCTTACCAGCTTATCCAATGTGCGCAGGTGTTGTGTGCATGACTGTTTACGTTTTGACATCAAAACCAGGGAATAGTCACGATTATTTCAAATCTAATTTAAACTGGGTTTTCTTGCGTTGTTGGGTTTTCTTGAATAAGATGATTTTTGATACATGTTAATGTGCTCATTGACCTGGTCTCTTCTCATCTCCTTTCTTGCAGTCCATCCTGCTGCTGGGTGGCATAGCTTTGGCATGCTTGGCTCTGGACCTCATCTTCCTCCTCTTCTACTCTTGCTGGCTGTGCTGCCGCCGCAAGAAAAATGACGAGCAGCCCAACGCAGACTGCTGCTGCACGGCCTGGTGTGTCATCATCGCCACCCTCATCTGCAGGTGAGTCTAGACATGTCCTTCAGTCCCCTGCTAGTGGGTGTGGTCTTTTGTTTGACATCATCACATTATTCCTGGCAACGGCTTAACAGTATATCAGTCTGACAGTATATCAGTGACACATGTAGTCACTTGTTTTAGACCTGTTCATCTTTACTCTTTCTAACTGCTTATATACTTTGCTTTCCATCCCCATCCCCAGCTAGCAAATCCCATCCTGCTTATTGGAGTGTAATGGAAGTAGTGGTGCATTGTAGGAAGGGCTGCAGGGTTTAATTTCTGGAAGGGAGTTATTTTCTGCACTAATCTCTTGGTAGTTCATTTAGAGATGTCCCTAGGTTATGGTGAGTTGAGTTAACACCTTTGCCACTGCTGGCTGCAGGCAGGGGTTTCATTCCCCTTGTAACCCCAGGTGAGGCTATTTTAATTCATAATAGGTGGCAAAGGCAAATGTAAGGATTATCCCAGAATAAAGAAATAAAAATGTATGCTTATGAAATTGTCTTAGGCCAGTGCACAAACGTAGATGTGAATGTTTACCCAGTGCATTGCATTTTAGAATAGTCCCCGATTATAATGCAAGTGCCACTTTTAGAACTGTCACTTTCGTAATGGAGAGATGTCATGTCTGTAACGCTGTTCTTTCCTCATTAATATGGAAATGACAATGAAAAAAACTGACAGCCAACCCTTCTGCAGTCTGTTGCTATTGATGTTTGTGAATTGTGAAATTCAGTTCAGTTTCTGCAAAGTGTATTGTCTCCCAAAAACTCATGTCCATTTTTGTCACATCCATGATTCGAGTTGATTTCCCTTGAAAAAAAAACTTGTCTAGACTGACATTTTTCTCATATTTGTACTATCTGCAGGGGTTTATGATTATACAAACAAATGGTTTGATGTGCTGGTTATGAGTACTTCCTCTGTTACAAGTTACATTTCACGCTTTCAATGCAAATATCATGTCCGTAATGCTTGAATTGCTGAAGTCAAAACATATTACCAATGTAATCAGTCATGATTAATTTTGATTTTGATTATTTCTAGGTGACTTCATGATTTATGTCCAGATCATTTAGATGTCTCATCTGTACTGCATTAGTATGAAGCTTTTGTCAATGATAACAACTGGAATTTTAAAAGCAAATTGAGAAAAATGAGTATTCGACTCCTTGATAATTTCGTCTGGGTCACTCCACAGTCGCGTGTTTTATTGCTGATTAATCACAAAAGTGAGATCTATTGATTGGTTAGTGAAATGTGCTCAGGTAAAACATTGTGTCATTGACTATATTCCTAAACAGTGTGTGTCAGTTGAAAACATGCTAAACTGCAGAGTAAAGTGGGTTCGTGAATGAGAAAGACATTACTCAAGACTAAAACACTAGTGTGTTTCTGCTGTAGTTCACTCTTATTTTAATTCTTCTTCTGAATCGAACATTGTTCGGCTTTCTTTTAAGTGCACTAAAATTAATTCAAGATTTTTCAAGTTGCATGAAAGCAAACCATTGGAAGGATTCATAATCAAACGGAATTGGCAATGCTGGCTTTTGTTAAGATGATTTTCAGAGCAAAGTGGTAGGACAATGAGAAATAAAAACATTTGGTGGGAAAGTTGGGGCCAAGCTATTGTCCAGCCCAACATCCTGTCGCAAAAAAAACCTGTTGCTATGACAGCGCCTTTCCCGGCAGTGCATAAATTGAGGTTTTTGGCATTATAACCATCAACAGAGATTTACAAAAAGACCACCTCCCTTTTCCACTGACACCCCCTACATCTCTTGACCGGTCCTCTTGTTTTTGTCCATGTTAACTTGCGCTAACTCTTCAGGGAGCTTGTTGGTGGTAAGAGAGAGCCTGCTATGTCTTTTTATGGGCCTCTTGCTCTCTTAAGATGTTCATGCATGAACTGTCTAACAGATAGACAGGAGAAGATGATAGTCACCTTGAGTTACACTTTAGCCAGTAAATTCTGTCTTACTCTTCAGTACATGGTCTGTTCTTGCAGCACAGAGAAAGTTGTAAAAGAGTTAAGACCATGTTAAAGCAAACAAAGGAGTGCTATCTTTTTAATGTCTTTAAAAATAATTTTCATTATAAACGAGCTCAGAAGCCCTAACTCATGCTGAATGCAAAAAAGAAACTGGAGTACATCAAGTTGTTTATTGCTGTTGGTGAGTATATTGGATGACAGGGAGGCACGATGGTGTTGTTGTCAGCCTTGACTTTGTTGTGAGATGAGCACTATGCTTTGCTTTATTGACTGCTTTATTTTGCTTTATTGTGTGTGAATAGCAGCACTTTTTAGTAGCCTACATCTTATATGTTGACCTGCACAAACCTGCACCTGCAAAGATTTTTGGTTAAAATGTATAAGGGAAATTGGTGCCTTTTTAGGTGAGTTTTTGACCATTTTAATCACATTTTTTGGTTTAAGTGGTCCATATAGTCTCTCAATTCATGTGAGGCCTTAAAATCTACATGCATAATAATTATAAAAGAATTTGTGATTTTTAAAATGGTTTTACATGGATTATAGCATGTCATAGCACAGAACATGTCAACTTTCCAATGTCCGCTATCAACCTGCACAATTGCTTAGCTCCACAGGTGTGCACAGAATTTAAATGGCCATGATGTTCTACACTTTCCCCACCCATTGCTTGTTTGTTTGCTACAGATTTAGGCTAAAATGATAATGGTTTCAGCTACAAATATTTTGTCATAACAAAAATCCATTCTGCAGAACTACAGATTTTACCCCACAGTCAAGGCAAAAAATGTAAAAACGCTGTGTAGATTCCATGTGGGCAAAATTGTCATGAATATAAGCTAAAGAGTTTGTATCACACATCCTCTCATTTTTTCTATCAGTCTGTCTCGCACACAGTCGTTTTGTCTTTCTCTCTCACACTCTGTCTCTGTCTATATGACTTTTACTCTAGTCCTCTCTCTCTCTCTCTCTCTCTCTCTCTCTCTCACTCTCACTCATTCTGCTGTAATTTGCACTTTGAGCAAGCATCTTTCCCTCTGTGAAAGTCTATCAATACACATCTGGTCCTGTAGAGAAGGGAAGATACAGAGAACACTTTCTGCACCATGCTCACAGACTCCCTACTGATTCTCCCCACGGGGAGGAAGATGAACCCATTTTCAACACGAACACCATTTATAATTATCACACCTGCAAGAAACATGACTCAGGATCTCTCATAATGTGTTATTAATATTCTCATAATATACTTCTTCATTCAGCAAGTCATATTGGCTTTGTTCTTTTTATTTAAATGGTAAATTGTACACTTTAAATGTGGGAAGGAACCTTAAATTATATAAATGTGTAGTTATGTTTACATGGTCATACAGTTGTTACATAGTAAAAGTTGTCATGGGACAGGCTGATAGAATAGAAGTACAAGCTGAAACTTGATTGATTGGAATTCAGACTTGCCTCTTGTTTGCAGCTTGTGGAATCTGCCAGAACAAGACGTCATTCATGTTAGTCTACATATCCCCACCCCCCAATTTTTTTTTTAAAGATGTTAAGAGATATGTACAGGTTGCACATCATTGGAAACAATGATAGCACTCATGTTTATTGTTTAGGGGAAAGGTTTTTTATTTTTTATTGTAGCTTTTCGTTCTATCATGGTGAGATCGGAATCATTCGTCAGAATGGACCACAGTCCATAACTGCACCGAAGCGAGCATGTTCAGTCGGCCGCAGTTCTGCTACTAGCACTCCAAACATGAAGCAGCTTGTGCAGCATTGTGCAAAAGTTTCTGGGGATATAGGCCTACATGGTTTCAGGGCTTGACATTAACACCCACCAAATGTGGATAGAAATGGGCAGTGGCAGGTAACTCTGTCACCCTTCCACTTTGGTGGGTGGCCACTGCTGAAGTAAATTTAATTGCATTCATCACGCATTCAGCGCCTTATAAGCAGTAAGTATACCCATAAATTACGCGCGCATCTGTGCCGGGCAGGCGAAGGGTGCTTTCGCGCGAAACTGCCAGAGCACACATCAGAGTTCTCCAGAGACAGAGCGAGAGCTCATAGACAGTGCAGAGTGAAACTTATGTGATTCATTTGAATTTTACCGAGAATCTTCTTGAGGAAGTCTAACCTCTCAAACTGACAAGGTAAAGAGACAACAGTGTGCAATGCATCAACATCAATTACAAGGTTTTTAAAATACACCTTTGATGGTAACGAACTGGTAACTGGTATAGATGCATATTAAATCGTTTAGGGCCGAATCTGCAAGGCTTATTATTTATTTATAATAATTTTTGTCATAATTTTAACCTAACCACAGTAGCATGGAGCCATCCATTGTCTGAACCGTGTTTAAGACCTTTTTATTTAAAATGCCACTGTTAAAAAAAAAGAAAGAAAAATATGGAAAAACAATGGTAAACTTTTATATAGGCAAGTACAATATAGAATGGATTAAAGGGGTTAAAATCTGGACTTCCATGGACAAATTATTGACACAGTTTTCCTCCTGTTCTAACTGGTCTTGTTTGGTTTCAGATATTCTAAGAGATGACTTAAATCATTAGGCTTGTGTCCTGCTGAACTCATATAATTCTTGTTCAAATAAAATGTCCAAAACAAATGCATTCTGTTACAGTCTCCAGTTAGTTTTATCACTTTTTGTGGGGCAGGGGATTTTGGCATGTGAAAATGCGGGGGGCTAGTGACTTTGGAATACCACTAACCACAGTGGCTGGTGAGCCAAAAAGTTAATGCCAAACCCTGCATGGTTTACCTGTGTTTTATCATCATGACTATTGAATTGATTGAAATACTAGATAACTTTACACAGACAACATTAGCAAGAGATTTTATTACACTAGAGCAGTGACGGATTTAGGCATGGGTGACATGGGCATGGCCATTTTGCGCCCCCTGGTCAACAACTTTGGGGGCGTGCTGAAACGGGTTTCGCCCGGGGCACCATAAAATCTAGAACCGCTACTGCACTAGAGTCATGTTAACACGTTTTATTGTGGCTATACCATTTAACAACGGTGTATATTTAATGTTTTATGTTTTGGACCCATTTACTTGCATTGTATGTGCCTTACTGAATGCAAAAAATTTTTCTTTTAGAAAAAGGATGTCAAATATTTTCTGTACTAATCAACATTATACCACAACTTGTATTAAACCCAAAACACTCCTTGTAAGAATAAATATCTATTAATTAATTTAAAGTCTTAATGCAGTGCTGGTTTTGATGGTAATGTCTGATGGTAGTTCTGTTCTCACTTCATTCTCAAAAATTTGAACAAAACATCAAAGTCTTTTTGCAGAGTTGCAAACTGTTCTATTGTCTTCACTATTCACACTTCCCATAATTTATATACAGCAAAGTGCCCCCAAACTCTTGTGTTTTCATCTCCACTCATAAAATGATGAGGTCAAAGTCTGCAGGTTTCAGAGCGTTTTGGATGGTTTCCCCCCCATCATGTAAGTGCCACTTTTAGCACGGTCATGTCTATAACAGAGAGATATCACGCCCACCTCTACGTCATGCTTTAAAATATTCCATTCCATTGAAATAGAAATGTAAGGTTGCACAATCTTTGTTCTTTCTTGGAAGCAGATTATGTGGTGTAATCTCCTGAGTACTGCTGATGAAGGCAAGTATTTTTGAGAGCTTAACAAGAAGTCTCAGTGGATGCTTTTGAAGGAACTCACGAGTACACTAATAGAAACCAGAAAGTACAAGAATGTTTCACAAAGTAGAGTATGGTTAAGACAAGCAGTCTTCTGTTCTGCATCAATCATTCATGAAAAGGCCAACGAGTGATTTGTAAACAACAGAATCTAAGTCACGTCACTGCAGATTCCTCTACCGTCCAATAAATCACAGATATTAAAGTCAACATGAATCTCTGTCGGCAACCCATTTTACTTCTGTGATATGATTTATATCTCTGTGAAACAGCATATTCAGTGTGAAAAAATATAGTGCAGAACTTGATTTTATCAATCAGGAATTGCCTGGATTGTGAATAGTGGGAACAGAATGCCAGACCCTAATATGGGTTTGCTACAACAATTCCCAAATTTCTATTTGGCTATTGGTTAACATTATCCATGAGTCTGCCTGCGAGACTTAATTTATATTACATTTTGGTTTAATATTAAGACTTTGTTTTTAAATAGCGTCCATCAATGAATTATTCACAATAAAACTAGAATCGTAAGTTAAGAAATTAAATGGGGTTAGTTTTGAAGTCACGTTCACTTTAACACCTACACTAAATTCTTTAGTAACCTGAATGGTTGTGAATAACATTGAAGGTGTGTGTTGTTACTAACCCCTATCCCCTGCTAATACAAGTGTTGCTTTGAGTTCTGTCTAACCATGTGCAATATGTAGTGCAAATGGAATCACTTCAAACCCATACTGTACTGTAGATATTGAGACCAATCCAAACTGATATAGTGGAGATTCAAGTGATGACAAAAGCTTTTGCTCTGTTTTCATTTATTCAGAATTGATCTACACCTCTGTCAGATAGTATTAAAGGGGTCATGACATAACTTTTTATTATTTTAATATGTTCCATGTTGTTCACTTATAATATCTGTAGTTTTTTATTTATTTATTTTTTGCATAAAAAAATAGTTTTCTTAATAGTATATTTTTAAAACATGATTTTCCACCTTCATTTTGACCCTCTGTCAGAAACTATCTGTTTTGGTGCTGCTTCTCCTTTAAGACTTGACACGAAATGCACACTGTTATGATTGGCTCTCTGCTCTTGACTGACTTGCACTCTCTACTTGCCTTCTCACTGCTCACCGCTACTGGGCTGGCTACAGAAGGGATAATGTAATGAAGGCATTGATGTGTTGTTGTGGAGGCGGTCGGATGTAAATATCTACCACAGTGTGACATCACAATGTTGAGGAAGTAGAGAACAAGTCATTTTGGCAGATTGGTTTTAACAAATGCTCTTTTTGCAGTGAGGAATATGTTTTGAGTTCTGAAACTTACAGTATGCAAGACTCTGAAACCTTTACAGTGTTTATGGTAATGAGCTCATGGCTTGATATTGAAGCCACTTCAAAGACTCACATAGAAGCTGCTCTGCAGTTAATGGGGAATTTAGAATGAGAGCTACTATCCATCAAACATATTCATCATCAATTTGATGGATCTGTCCAGATATACCCCCAGTATAAAATATATAAATTTAAATTTGATTCTATCCTTAAAGAACATAACTTATTCTTTTGACTGAACCACAAAAGATCAGTAGAAAAATAGAACCTACATTACAATGAGTGATACAGGGATATATCAAAAATCTTAGAAACATGCACATCCAAAAAATATAATGAATACAGGTGCATGACCTAAAACGTACGTCCACAAAAACTCAAGGAAAGTCAGCACACTCTTGCTCCCAAAAAATTTAATGACACGGATATATCGCCAATATTTGGTCATTTTTAGATTATCGGCATTGGCTTATCAAGAGTGGTAATCCAGCCACTTGAGTTTCAAATGGCGTTTTATGTTTTTACTTTTTTTTTTTCTGTCATTAAATTGTATTGTATTTCATTTTATCAGCCATCAGCCACTCAAATCTCTAGATATCTGTATCGACATTGGCCATGAAAAAGCCTAATTGGGTTGGACACTGATTGGAATAGGTCTTTACTTAATGCCTCATGACCAGGGCTGGTGAAAATTGCTTTTGTGACATAATGCTACCATGTTAAGTTACAACGAAAGTCCCTTTGGTGCAACCTGGGGTTAAATGCCTTCAGTGACCGCTTTTCCACTATCAGGCCAGTGCGAGACAGGGCTATCAACTGGCCAGCCAGGGCCAATAGCCTTGAGCCACAAGACCAAAATCAATCTGTGTTCCCACTATCTGTCCAATAGCCCCGCAGTGTTGCCCTAAAACCCGCCCTTAATAAGCCGCCCTGGTGCCAACGTCACACAGCCTTGGGGTATCATGTTATCTAGAATATCGAGTTTATATCAAATGTAAAAATTAGCTAGCAAGATAAATTAGCGATAACAACTCACCGACTGTAACTGCCATGATGTCCTGAGTGGTCTTTCCACTAACAGTGGGACGATGTCCCAGCACACAGTCTATGAAAGTTCACCGAACCATGGAAAGTCATTTCTTTGGGCACCGCTTTGTCCATTGTGCATTTTAACGGATTTGTACTGTGTCCACGTTTTTTATTTTATTTAATTTTTTCCCCCCAACCTGTACCATTATTTGGCCCGATAGTGGAAACGCGGCTAATGGGACCTGGTCACAGTTGTGATCAGTCAGGGATTTTCCCTTGTAGAGTTTGAACCTGCAACCTTTTAGTTACCAGCCCAGATCTTTTACCACTATGCTACGGAATTCAGTTGCAAATTTATTACAAGAATCAAAGCAAAAAATAGTGTTGTCTTTGAACAGTTTGAAGAATGCTTCAAAGCGGCCATCTACAGCGATTGGCTGCCGGCAAGCATTTTTCTCCCTTTATTTGCATAAAGATGAAATTATCTGAACTTTTTGATGCTCTCACCTCACTGCTCGCTCCACTGTCAATTCCATAATTTCTACATGAGCTTGTCACTCAGCACCCAAAGAGAATCATCTCTCCTGGTCATCTAAGCTCACGCCAAGGCAGTGGACACTACGGTCAGGATGCTGTGCGTTAGGGGGATGGGCAGACCCGCATGAGTAATTAGATGGCTCTGCTTAAGTGCTCAGTATGATCTGTCAATGGAGTGTTATACTCCAAGGAGCATTTAACCCCATTCAGATTGATCAACAATCGCAGGTCATTACTTCTGTATGTTATGCAACTAAATTCTGCCTCTCAACTTCAGGGACTATGGCATTGATTTCCATGAATCGTGTTATATTTGTGTCTTTCATTCATCCACAGTATATTTTTGGTTCACATGTGCCTGTATAGACCTGTATCAATATGCTGGATGTATTAGACATCAGAGGCTTAGAAAGACAGGCTAACAGATGGAGCTTTGATTCAGAAAGATGGCAGCGATAACAGCCCACAGCTGCAGGGCCATTGATCTTTATTTTAGGTCACATGTTGCCTAAGAGCTTATGACCAACTCCCATTTCTACATCTCAGACTGTTGTCTGAGGTGTCTCTTTACAAATGTACATATCTGACCCAATAAAAATCTGCTGCCTTTAGTTTTCTTTAATAGACATTTACCCACAAGGTGTCTTTCTATTTTGAGTACCATGGTATCATCATAGTTTTGTAGAATGTGGCTTTTTTGGACACTGTTATGATGCTAATACCATGGAATTCTTTGAAGTATCATACATTAAAATACCATTGTATATGAATATGGTAAACAAACAGTATCATGGTATATCTCAAATAACCATCGTACCAACTGATACCATCACTGTACCATGGTACTCCCACAGTACTTTTTTGTAAGGACGTGCTTATTAAGCCTAAGCAGTTATGAATCAGCATTTCTGTATCACCTAATATGCTTTGTTGTTGTTACTTTTTTTTCAGCAGGAAAGGAAATTTGGCTGCCATGGAAATGGTGCTTCAAAATTAAATTTGCATTGAAAGCAAAACTTAATACAGAACAACACCTTGAAATTAATATTATAGTTCTTGTGCTACTAATTTGCTCGGCAAACTGGCCTCTTGGGAAATATGATTCTTTGTTTTGTTAGAAACTCTGCTTCTTAAGAACAAACAATTTCAAAATGAGGCATTGTATAGTTCTGTTTTAGTGTAAACAGACAAGTAGCATCATATTTTCTTTTAGTACAAACAATATGAGAAATGAAATGCCGTTCACATCAATCTCTAGTCATGCCATTCCTGCTGTGAGAGATTAGTGTATTCATGTGATAGAAGCCCTTATTTAACTGTGTTCCTACAGATTGTCCACCAGATTTGCAGTTTAGCTGGAATGCTGGGAACTCCTTTGAGACCACATAATGGGTCACATGACCGCGGCCTCGGGCCTGCGAGGTGACATCTGCTTCCTGATCTGCACGGTCATGCCGCAGCACGCCCCAGCCACACACTACTACACATGGAACTTGCATAGAATGAACGCGCCATGCATCAGATTAACACTACTAACAGTTTGTTAACAAAATGTTAGACTTGGTTTAGAGTTAGTTTGAGACTGTCACTTCTAATCAAGTGACTCCTTCCTGTTTAGGACTTCAAGCGAACCAGTGACAATGGGTCCTATAGACATCCACACAAAATTGGGAAATCATAATATCTAGCCTCTGAACTGAGCTGTGGGATTTGCAATGCAAATGATCGGGCTTATCAGCACATGGAATATTTCTTAAATACATGTATTCTAGCTGAGAGCTGTGGGGTCTGTCCTGCAGTGAATAGCTCTTTGTTTAGCTGCAGAATCCCTGTAAGCTTGTAGCCACTATTGAATTCTTTCAATGAAATTGGGTAAGATACTTGAGAGAGAGAGAGAGAGAGAGAGAAGAGAGGGTGGGGAATGGGAATGAATGGGACAGAAAGCCCCATTGACATGATGTGCTATTGTGCCACCTGGTGGTGAGGCAACAAGTTGTGTCTGTGTGGTGGTCTTTAAATCTCTGGTACAGAAATGATGGGAGGTCCACTGTTGGGAGTACATTGCTGTGAATTCCCTCAGTGGGTTTGTTGGGCAGAATGTGTTGTGACCTAATTTGAGGCAGGTCAGTCAAAGCTGTTAGCACAATCAACTTGTTTTCATCCCTCTTCTCTCAGCGCTGTTTTAGTTGCCAAAAAGACAGAGATTGTGTGCTGGGTTTAACTGTGCTATCGATCATCTGACCACTATGTTTTTTTTTTGTGGTTCTCACACATTGATGTGCACACACACTTGTGGAAATGGACTAGAGCCTCTTTGGGGTCACAGAAAGCATTTTGATTAGTAGCTAGACAAATGAGTAAGTGACTAGTCGTTAGTCATTTTACGATGGACCCAAGTGGCGAACCAGCACGGTGTCAAGATTATTATGCAAGCAAATGAAACATTGAAATGTATCCAGTTCATTACCATGAACTGCATAGGCCGAACAATATGCAAAAATATTAAGTGTTGATTTCTAAATGTTCTAAATATGAATTTCAGTGCTATGCTCTCATGTATTTAATGTAGCCTTGTCTTAGGGATAGGAATCGTTAGGAATTAAACAATTCCGGTTCTGATTCCTCTTAACGATTCTGGTTCCTGAATGTTTCCATTAATGATTCTTTTAGTACTTTTAAAGACATAAATATTTGGAAATAAGAAATGCAATTCTTATTGCCTTCAGCAGCCTGTTACCAAGTGATGAAATCATTTGAGAACAGATTCTTGCCAAAAGGGTTTACACAGACTTTTTAATTAAGCTATTTTTTTTCATTCATTGTTATAAAATACCACTAAGTCTTTAACTACATAATCATCCAGTACTCTGATTTAAGTCTCATTAGCCTTAAGTACACATAGGCTAAAGCCCAAAGTATACTTCGGCTGTCTACGTTGCTGATCGCTCCTCGCACAGTATGCATGACGCAAATTTAGTCATTAGCACAGTCTGCGCGGCCCAGATTTTCTCGATGCATGCAACAGCCATTGACTGTACTAAAAGAGTATCACAAAGCAGTCATAGTGCGCATGCGTTGAACGCATTCATATTCATTCGTGGTCAAAAGAGTGTACTTGGAAAGGCAATGCAGTCAAACGGGCTTGATTTAATCCAGAATGCATACAAATGAATTATACCCGGGGCTTAACACAGTAACAATTCTTGGTTCATTTTGAGTTGCACTAAATATTGTCGGAGGATCTTAAGGCCAGTTCACACTGCCCCAACAAACGCCAACAGACACTAACACTTCAAACTTTATAAAGTTGGCTGTTGTATTTAGAATGTTGAGAAACAAAACTGTCATGCTCACACTGATCCAACAAACACCACAAACTTGTGTCTTTGCATGTCACTGTTTGCTTTTAAAGATGACAGACAAGGAAGAGGATGAAGCCAAACATTAGGCTATAACGTATTAAACATAAAACGTTTTAAAACATTTTGTGTTGCTGGGAACTTCATTCATTCATTCATTCCGAGAGTTCCGTCGGAGGACAGCAATCCAGCGGCATATATATATATATATATATATATATATATATATATATATATATATACAGGT
Organism: Myxocyprinus asiaticus; assembly: GCF_019703515.2. Taxonomy (NCBI): domain Eukaryota; kingdom Metazoa; phylum Chordata; class Actinopteri; order Cypriniformes; family Catostomidae; genus Myxocyprinus; species Myxocyprinus asiaticus. The sequence continues at coordinate 30,775,792 of NC_059357.1, read as the reverse complement.
GCATCTCAATAAATTAGAATGTCATGGAAAAGTTCATTTATTTCAGTAATTCAACTCAAATTGTGAAACTCGTGTATTAAATAAATTCAGTGCACACAGACTGAAGTAGTTTAAGTCTTTGGTTCTTTTAATTGTGATGATTTTGGCTCACATTTAACAAAAACCCACCAATTCACTATCTCAAAAAATTAGAATACATCATAAGACCAATAAAAAAAACATTTTTAGTGAATTGTTGGCCTTCTGGAAAGTATGTTCATTTACTGTATATGTACTCAATACTTGGTAGGGGCTCCTTTTGCTTTAATTACTGCCTCAATTCGGCGTGGCATGGAGGTGATCAGTTTGTGGCACTGCTGAGGTGGTATGGAAGCCCAGGTTTCTTTGACAGTGGCCTTCAGCTCATCTGCATTTTTTGGTCTCTTGTTTCTCATTTTCCTCTTGACAGTACCCCATAGATTCTCTATGGGGCTCAGATCTGGTGAGTTTGCTGGCCAGTCAAGCACACCAACACCATGGTCATTTAACCAACTTTTGGTGCTTTTGGCAGTGTGGGCAGGTGCCAAATCCTGCTGGAAAATGAAATCAGCATCTTTAAAAAGCTGGTCAGCAGAAGGAAGCATGAAGTGCTCCAAAATTCCTTGGTAAACGGGTGCAGTGACTTTGGTTTTCAAAAAACACAATGGACCAACACCAGCAGATGACATTGCACCCCAAATCATCACAGACTGTGGAAACTTAACACTGGACTTCAAGCAACTTGAGCTATGAGCTTCTCCACCCTTCCTCCAGACTCTAGGACCTTGATTTCCAAATGAAATACAAAACTTGCTCTCATCTGAAAAGAGGACTTTGGAACACTGGGCAACAGTCCAGTTCTTCTCCTTAGCCCAGGTAAGACGCCTCTGACGTTGTCTGTGGTTCAGGAGTGGCTTAACAAGAGGAATACGACAACTGTAGCCAAATTCCTTGACATGTCTGTGTGTGGTGGCTCTTGATGGCTTGACCCCAGCCTCAGTCCATTCCTTGTGAAGTTCACCCAAATTCTTGAATCGTTTTTGCTTGACAATCATAAGGCTGCGGTTCTCTCGGTTGGTTGTGCATCTTTTTCTTCCACACTTTTTCTTTCCACTCAACTTTCTGTTAACATGCTTGGATACAGCACTCTGTGAACAGCCAGCTTCTTTGGCAATGAATGTTTGTGGCTTACCCTCCTTGTGAAGGGTGTCAATGATTGTCTTCTGGACAACTGTCAGATCAGCAGTCTTCCCCATGATTGTGTAGCCTAGTGAACCAAACTGAGAGACAATTTTGAAGGCTCAGGAAACCTTTGCAGGTGTTTTGAGTTGATTAGCTGATGGCATGTCAAAATATTCTAATTTTTTGAGATAGTGAATTGGTGGGTTTTTGTTAAATGTGAGCCAAAATCATCACAATTAAAAGAACCAAAGACTTAAACTACTTCAGTCTGTGTGCATTGAATTTATTTAATACACGAGTTTCACAATTTGAGTTGAATTAATGAAATAAATGAACTTTTCCACAACATTCTAATTTATTGAGATGCACCTGTATATATATAATAATAATTAAAATCACATTTTACACATGAGGTCATGTCCATAAAATGTGGGAAAATTTAATATTTTATTTATTTCAGATCTGCATTTAGTTCAGTCTTTGCATTTTCTGTGTGATTTGATGCCGTTTGAGAAACAAAGGATCTGTGTTTTTCATGCGAGTGAAAAGAGTGCTTCAGCACAAATTAATCTCTGTTTGTGTCTTGCCTGTTTGTACATATTCCCTCACACGTGTCATCTATACAAGCTGCTGAACCCAACGCTAACATATAATTTTGTTTTCTTTAGAAAGGATCGGAACGCTTTAAAGGTGCTATATGCAATATTTTTACTGTACTAAATCATAAAATGACCATAATATGTCATTAGAGAATTAGGACACATGCTAAGTTGAAATATTGGCTTCTCCAATAGAAATGATACAGCCAGTATATTCTACTTTCTGGAATTTCTGTTTATGTTTTGGCCTGTGTGATCCCGCCCACTGCCCACTCACCAATAGTATTTTGACAACGCTGGGTTGCCAGATTTGAACAAGTTTGCAGGCAAACAACACTACGTGCTGCAGCCATGGAAGCCAGCTAACGAACTGGATCAGAGATAACAGATTCCACCTGACCTAAAAAGCCTCACCATCCGTCTAAAACCACCATCACCAGAGGCGTAGTAAAACAAGGATAAATACTGAAGATGCCTTTGGAAGATGGAAATAGCTTAAAGCCCAGAAATCCTTTAAAATGGATGCTGAGTTGGCAAATTTGCATGTCAACATTCTGGCAACCTGCATGAGCGTCAAGTCTGGGGCGGGGCAGACAACTCTCCAGTATTTTGAATTTGGACTGCAGTACCCATTTCAAACGCTTGTTGTCAATCTTGCATATAGCACCTTTAACAAGTTCTTAACAAAAATTCTTTACAAATCAATGCAGGTGTGGACGTGCGTTCATTTTCTGTGAGTTGACAAACATAGTTTCTGCTGACAGACATAGTTACCTCAATTTCATGGCAATGGTTCTTGGAGAAGTCAGTTTACATCAGAGTTTGTTGGAAAATCATACCAGACTGCTCAAATATTTCAAGACCTGACAAACGCCTGTTGAACATGTTGAATCGGTGAAAGCAGACGCCAACAAACACCAACAGGGGGATCACATCTGACAAAACCCAACAAGCCTTGGATGTTGGTGTTTGCTGGCGTATGTTTGCGTTTGTTGTGGCAGTGTGAATTGGCCTTTAACTTCTGTCCGCATTGGTGGAGGAATGCACATTTATGAACTGTTAATGGAACCAAAAGTTATCAAAAACATTTGGTAACCATATTTTTCAAAAAATGTAACTGGTTATGGATAAGTTCTCAGTTCCCAACCTAAGTTTTGTTTGTAGTTTTTGAGGATGAGAGCATTTGATGCACTCTGTCCATGTTGGCATCTGCCTAATTTGGCTAGCTTCTACAAAATAGGCTAAAAGATGAATTTGCTCCACATATGCAGTTTGAACACAGCCTTTGACGTCAACAACAGATCATTTTTGGTCATTTTATTTACTTTTCCAAACTGCTTGAACCCCAATTATTGCTGATTGCAGCTATATTTTAAAATGTTATTCATTTGTGTTTAGTTCATATTGTCAAGAGTCTGTTTATATTCACGAATTTGCTTGGAGGCTCCGCTGTTTCCTCTGCCAATTACTGACCTATACCACAGGGTTACCACTGCTCTACCAAAGTCCTCTATCCCGCTCTCCCTCTCTCCTCCTCCTCACGCCCGCTCTCTCTTTGTCTCTTCACAGCGCCGGCATTGCTGTTGGTTTCTACGGGAATGGCGAGACCTGCGATGGGGTGAATCGGCTCACATACGCCCTCCGTCATGCCAACCACACAGTGGCAGGAGTGCACAGACTGGTGAGACACTCATTTTTACACTGGCATCCTTCCATACTTTCAACTGTCTAGATTTAGTGATCCTCAACTGGTTTCGCTTCAGGGCCCAGATTTTACATTGGACATCAAGTGGCGACCCCAGAACCATAATTGGTACAAAAGATATGCCAACAGAAATGTATTATCATTGTTTAGTATATTTATTTAGCAATTTACCACACAAAACACATCGTGGTCAGCACAAACCTTGTTTATCCTTGCTGAAACTGAACCCATATTTAATGAAAATATATTATTCATTTATTTAATATTAATTTATTTTATTTTATTGCATTGTTTTGTTTACCTACAGTAATTTGGATAGCTTTACCAAGTGACAGATGAAGTTGTCAAAATCTGTGGAATTTGATTGGGTGCACAGTCTTCGAAGTGTTTTCTTCTCCCTTAAAAAGTTTATTACTTTTTAAAAGGCTATTTATTTTGCTCTCCTATTCTAACTATGCATGATTATAAGCTTAGTAGCTTAGTTTGCAGATTGTTTTGCCCTGTTGTCCACGAGACAGCGACCCTATCAGAACAAACCTGCAGTCCAGTTTTGGGTCGCAACCCTCCACTTGAGGACCACTGGTCTAAATGTGCAGTTTACAGAAATGCTCAAACACTCACAGGTGTTATTCTATGATCATAACTCATGAGTAAAAAGCTTACAAAGCAAATTTGTGTGTGTAGGTAACAGACAGTACATCAGATCAGAGCCAGACTGTGGATGAGAACCTTCGGCTACTGAGGGACCAGTATGCAAAACATACAGACTATCTGTCCATCATACAGAAACTGCAGGATCAGCGGGGTGAGCTGGTCAATCAGATAACCGACATCCCCTTTTGGAATGAACTCAGCATTTCTCTGGAGGATCTGGCAACCACGATTGAATTATATGACTGGTACAGGTACATCATGGAGCATTGACAACCATAGAATCAAAGTAGGCTTTGATGTCCATCACAGGAAGTGAAAAAGGTGAAAGAAATATTTATCTGACACACTTTATGATGGTCATTTGGAGGTCTAAATTTTTCTTACAATCAAAAAATCACCGGAGTAAAAAGAGTTCAGGTTTGTCTGTCAGGTTAGGCGTGGCGAGAATAGTTTTCTCATAGTGAGAATAGAAATTAACATTTTGTTTACTCTCACTCTCATCAACCATTTTCATTTCCTGCTGACTGAGATTGCTGTGGGATCTGTTAGATTCCCCAAGAGCTTCCATTCCAAGTCTTTGTGTATGTTCTAAAACAGAATAAAATCAGAGAATGTTTAGCCAGAGACAGACCACTTGTATTAAAATGAATGAGAGAAATTCAAACACCCAATATGGCAGTGTAGAAAAGGAAGTCCTGCCTTACAGGTAAAAGAGCTAATCACCTTTTAGCTACTGATATCACCTGTCAGTTAACTCGAGAACATTCATGTGCATTAGTTGAACCAGCCCGAATAATTTGTTTTTTTCTAGCCTGATCTAAGCTGAAGAAGCACAATTTATGATACAGTTGTTGACAGATTTTATTGCTAATTTGAATTATTTACTTAGATTGTAATCTTGACCAACTGTTTTGGAGCTTTCGGTCTTTCCATATCCAAGTATATAGGAGCTGTACTTTAATCCCACTTGAATCCATTGAAAATAGCTTCTTGGGAGCTTTCCCAAGATGACTGAGTGGACTGACTTGCCTTGAAAGGAACTTTGTTAAAATTGCTAAATGACCAAAAATTTTTGTGCAAAGATTTTTGCCCCTCGTGCAAAAGTTGCTGCCTCAATGCTAGGGTGTTGCTAGGATGTTTTGTGATGGTTACTTTGTGGTCATATACACTCACCGGCCACATTATTAGGTACACCTGTACATCTACATATTCATGTGATTATCTAATCAGCCAATCGTGTGGCAGCAGTGTAGTGTATAAAATCATGCAGATATGGGTCAGGAGCTTCAGTTAATGTTCACATCAACCATCAGAACGAGGAAAAAAAACGTGATCTCAGTGATTTAGACCGTAGCATGATTGTTGGTGCCAGACGGGCTGGTTTGAATATTTCTGTAACTGCTGATCTCCTGGGATTTTCACACACAACAATCTCTAGAGTTTACTCAGAATGGTGCCAAAAACAAAAAATATCCAGTGAGTGGCAGTTCTGTGGGCGAAAATGCCTTGTTGATGACAGAGGTCAGAGGAGAATGGCCAGACAGGTCCAAGCTTACAGGAAGGTAACAGTAACCCAAATAAATACGCGTTACAACAGTTCTATGCAGAAAAGCATTTCTGAACATGCAACACATCAAACATTGAGGCGGATGGCCTGCAGCAGCAGAAGACCCCTCTGGGTACCACTGCTGTCAGCTTAGAACAGGAAACTGAGCCTGCAGTGGGCACAGGCTCACCAAAACTGGATAGCAGATGATTGGAAAAACATCGCCTGGTCTGACAAATTTGGATTTCTGCTGAGGTATACAAATGGTAGGCCCACTGCAGCGGTGGCAGTGGTGGCTCAGCGGTTAAGGCTCTGGGTTACTGACCAGAAGATCGGGGGCTCAAGCCCCAGCACCGCCAAGATGCCACTGTTGGGCCCTTGAGCAAGGCCCTTGACCCTGTCTGCTCCAGGGGCGCCATATCATGACTGACCCTGCGCTCTGACCCCAGCTTAGCTGGGATATGTGAAAAAAAGTATATTGTATATGTGCAAATGTATAATGTGTAAGAAAAAATAAAGGCGGCTTCTTCTCCTCAAGGGTCGACATGCTGTGCATTCTGAGATGCTATTCTGCTCACTACAATTGTACAGAGGGGTTATCTGAGTTACCGTAACCTTTCTGTCAGCTCGAATCAGTCTGGCCATTCTCCGTTGACCTCTCTCATCAATAAGGCATTTCTGTCCGCAGAACTGCTGCTCACTGGTTGTTTTTTGTTTCTCGCTCCATTCTCTATACACTAGAGACTGTTGTGCGTGAAAATCCCAGTAGATCAGCAGTTAAAGAAATACTCAAACCAGCCCATCCGGCACCAACAATCATGCCACGGTTGAAATCATTGAGATAATATTTTTCTCCATTCTGATGGCTCTGAACATAAACTGAAGCTCCTGACCCATATCTGCATGATTTTATACATTACACTGCTGCCACATGATTGGCTGATTAGAAAATCTCATGAATAAGTAGATGTACAGGTGTATCTAATAAAGTGGCTGGTGAGTGTACATTAAATGGTGTGAAACTTCATATTTGAATAGACAGCTATTATAGAATGCTTGTTTATCACTTATTTATAAAATTATTATGAAGTGTTTTTGTATGAAATGATTATTGTCTTTGTGTGTGCAAGGCATTGTTATATGTTGTTACATCACTGCCTCTTTTGAATTTGCTGCAATAATATTAATGTGTTTTTGTCTTTAGGTGGCTGGGCTACCTGGGTCTGCTGCTGTTTGACGTGCACATTTGCTTGCTGGTGCTCTTCGGTCTCATCCGGAACTCCAAAGGAACTCTGATTGGGTAATCTGGATCATATGGCCGTGTCTTTGGCTCATGTGGTGTACATCAAAAAATGAGGGCTTCAGTGCTTCATAAACTACCAAATGGCCTACAATATTTTATTTACTCCTGTTATTGACTCACAAAAGCAAAAGATTGCAGTGGAAGAGAAAAGTGATTCTTTCGGTTACGCCAGCTGGATTTAGACTTTCTGAAGCATCAATTGTCCTCTTCTGTTTTTAGCTCAGAGAGAGGAATTCTGATCTCTCTTTCTCTTTGATTTCCACCTTTGGGAAGTTTAATTCAGCAGTGCCGCATAAAAACCTGTTATCAGATTCTCTCTCAACAGAGTGACAAGCTCTCAGAAGTGCCTGAACAACACCGCTTGTAAACTGTGACACATTAGCTCTGTTTCAAAACTGTCTTTTAAGGCAACACCCTAACTTAAATGGATCTTCATATATGACTGATTTGGGATGCTTTACGTAGGAAGCCACAAAAATAGTGCTCCTCACGTGAAGTGCATAGGAGACTTGAAAAACAATAATCTAAGAAGCAGAAAAATGTCTAGCATAGACATATTACATAGGGTAAAATATTTGTAATTGGATTGATTAGTGGGATTTTTATTAGATTTTTTTTGTACAGTAAGAATTTCTGTACAGTAACATTTCTCTTCACTCATTCGCCATCATGAATTTGGATGAATTTTTTTTCTCCACAAAGTAGCGATGCTGTCTGAGAAATTGGCCAAAAGGTGGTACCTTAGAAGTCAGCATGATGTCTGTTTGTTTTTTCACTCAAGCAGCATTATGTAGTTGCCTACCTTTTTGAACAGCCTCTGCATCAGAAACGTGCATTTGATGCCTTAAAATGCTGTCTCTGTATGCAGCTCACTAGGTTTTGGAACAGAGCAACTGAGAGTTTTGGAACTATGTGTGTACGTGAGACTCTTTCCACGACTAGCATGTTTTTGGTTCCCAGAATGTTCTGGGGGCATTAGTTTATGGTTATGAACAATGTACCCTGAAAAGAACGTTTCCAGAATGTTTAGAATTGGTTCCCAAAAATAGCCAAATGGGGTTATCGTTTGTTTTTGAGTGGGAGTTCTTAAGGTGCATGGTTTAAGACCATTCACATACTGTCAGTTACTGAAGAACACAACTCTTCCTTTATACTGGCAAAAGACACAATGGGATGGATAGCCATTGTACCTCTTTGGCAGTCGTTAACCAACCGAGGTTGCAGTGCATTGTTTCCCTCAGGCTTGAGCTTACATTAAAGGCTGGTGTCTATCCAGCCTCTATGCTGTAGCTGGCTCACCGGTTTCCTCCAGTGTATCTTGTAGGTTTAGACATTTAGCATTTCAAATTCACATCATATTGCGAAAAATCCACTATGATTTGTCAGGTCATTTTAAAAGGTAAATGTCAGGTTATTGATTTGCTCAGTAATAATATTGTCTACTTGCTAAAAACATGAAATTGTTATGTTGTCATAGTTCATTCCTGACTCGAGGCAATTTCATGATACCATCTATGATATTATAAGTCCTACTATGTCACTTAGCCTTTATTTAAAGGTATACATAGAGACATCATATCCCTGAGCACATATACGTCGTAGAGATATTTATTCAATGTCTGTGTTTTCTTCTGGAAGATGAAAAGGTTTTATCTCCATTAAATTCATATTATAGATTATAGTTGTTGTGTCTTGAAGGGTTTTACCCCAACTGAAACACCCAGCGAAGGATTCCAAACCTTTTAGAAGATAATATGTGGTCTTAATGATGGTTCAAATAATCATTATCTTCGTTCACTCTGTGCAGGGTGTGTATTCTGGGTGTGTTGGCGCTGGTAATCAGCTGGGGCTCTCTGGGTCTAGAACTGTCTGTCTCCTCGGTGAGTGTCTCCATGGCAACGCTACTCCATACTGATGCAGGACAGTATCGTGATGATGCTTCTGTGTTTACAGACCCTCTTCCTCTCCGATCTCTCCAACACATGCTCAGCTTTTACCTGTAGTATTATCTGAATCAGCCCATAACAGCTTACCTCTTTGATTGGCAGCCTATTTAGTACAATTAAACAATACAACTGCTTTAAAGGGGCCATATTGTGTCATTCCTTGCTTAAAAAAAAAAAGCAAACTTTAACTTTCACAATGCAAAGCTCCCTTCCCAGTCAACCAAGGCCATGTATTGAAACTAATCTGCAAAACCAGAAAGAAAACTCTGAACCATTCACCAATATTGATTTCACAACCATGAGCATATTAACATGTGACCATCCATGTTTTCATATGAACACCTTTTCAGTATTGAGCAACTTGGTTGGGTGTTACTCATTTGACAGGTTAGCCAATCCTAAAAGGTAATTTTCCATATATAATTCTTGAAGTTATACAAACAAAGCCGTCTGCACTATTTTCTAAATGTTGGTCTATTTAAACATGTTCTAGACAGACATCTTTGCCCGTTGTGACCTGTCTTGCTGTTTGCTTCAGTGGCTTGTGCCATAAGCACTGCATTTTAAAACACAGTGTCAAGTTAACAGTAGATCAACTTAGAAAAATGCTCAAGAAATCTCAAGACCCCTGTGTTATGCTCCATTATGTTACGCTCCATCAAGAACGTGTCCTGTTAGGGGCTGTTCCCACAAGATGCGTCCTTGTGTTAAACATCTAGACGGAGTGCAGTGGAATTGAAAACAATGTGCATTAACTCCCATAAACATTCTGTTTGAAATGCTTAATACACTCAAGATGCTTATCCCACCCTCATGTATCTTGAAATGCAGCACTCATGATGCGAGACACAAAAAAACAGTGAGATGCAGTGCAATGCACAAAAATGTCAGTCTGGTGCATGCATATGTAGACCAACAATTAATAAAGTAGTGCAAATTGGGGAAAAAATGCTGCAAAAGTAGAAAATGGCCCCTTTAATTATCATAAGTTTGCTGTTTTCTCTCGTTTTCTTTTTTTTTTTAGGGCTTCAGTGACTTCTGTGCAGCACCTGACATGTACATTTCCAAGGTGACGGAGCAGTACACACTTATCAAGAAAGGTAAGTTGTTTTCTGCTTTCACGTTTATGACAATCCAGTGATGACATCTTTGAAGTCGTACAGATATTACATTTTTGTTTTTTTGTTTTACTACCTGCTGGTTTGTGAGTAAGATGCTTTATCTAGTAGGTGTTATCTGTCTGATGACTCATGACGAAGCAATGTGTTCTCTGTGGAATCAGCAGTCACGCATGCTTTCATTTTCTGTTGGATTGCAGAAGAACCGCTTCCTCTGAATTTCTCTTCCTCAGTTTATCAGCCTTAACACAGCAGTTCCTTTATATTGTGACCTTATTATCCACAGGAGGTTTGGATGATTTCAGTAAATCAGTGAGAAGAGACATGTGTGGGTGTTTTTCCACAGCCTGTGTTTGTTTTGTGTATCCGAGCATCCCATTTTGGGTGGCCAGAGTGACTGAGAGGGAAATGATGATGGAAGGTTGATATGAGGAAAACGCTCACACATTCCAGACATGTCTTTTCTAGGGGCACTGAGGGTATGGCCCAAGTGGTCATCGTACACTCTGTTCCCTGGCAATCTGTAAATTCCATTCAAAATATTAAAATGTTTTATTATCCCGGACCTGTGGTGCAGTGGTTAGCCCATGTGCTACAGACACATTAAGCTGTGGTGCTCATGTAGTTGGCACAGGTTTGAGTCTGGCCTGTAGCATGTCCTGATCCTATTCTTCCCCTCGCCCCCAATAATTTCCTTACTCTTCTTCAGTATGCTAACTATCAGTCTAAGTGGCAAAATAAAATAAGAGGGCTGGGAATCAATTAAAATGTTCAACTAATTATTCGCACAGTTTTCTGTGATTAACTGGGATTAATCTTGGTACATTAAAGCAAACATTAAAATATAATAATAAATATATTTACTTTGTTTCGTCTTAAAGAACTTGCAATAAATTTGTTAGTCATCGTTTATTTTATTTAAATACATACATGTTAGTTAAAAGAGTTAATTAGACACATTTTTACAGGTATAAATCTTTGATATAAGTATATGTATTCATGGCATAAAATCAGCAGACATGCTGTAAAAATTGGGAAGTTTAATTTGCTGAAGTTTAAAATTTCATAACTATTATTTACTCTGGCTGCAGTTCATTCTCTATAGTGTGCATGCTGGGTCTCTCTCGTGCGGTCTGTCTTGACTTTTAATCCACTTTTTGTATTGTAGAAATGCTTAACTTGTCTGCTGCCACAATATGTGTATATGATTTAATGCATTTAAATTATCTGAATTTAACATATTCATAATTATTTATATTAATATATTTAATTATCTTTATTTGAGGGCCTTTCTCGTAAATATTGATAGATGTTATTAATTGTGATTAATTTGGTTCATTAATCGGCACATAATTTTATGAATTTGATTAAAAAATGTATTATAGGACTGTCAATGTATGCTTGTGCACAGGTTAAATCTGTCAGTTTTGGCTTGGTTTTATTAACCAATTTGCTAGCCCAATTTGAACAGAGACAGTACTGCAGAGAACTGCTGGAGAACAGAATACAGGAGAAAGATAAGAGTAGTTGGGGAAAAAAAACTGCTGAAGATTTAGGATGACAAAACATGTGACTATCAGCCATGTAATTTTGTGTCCTCTGTGCTCTATTCTTGTCTAGACTCCCTATATTTATCCCTCTTGTGTGCTTTAAATCACTGTTTAAATATCTTGAAAAAACTGTCACGGTCATGGATTACGGAACCAATGCTAAATTGTTTTGATAAAATATTGCTACATTTTTATTCCTTGATTTTTACACACATTCATATTTGTAGAATTGAGGAATAAAACGAGTCTTCATCACTTGCAATGATGAAATGTTAAAACAGTAGTCTTGCTCTTAAGAAGTTATCATACACACAAGGCAAAATAGTCCTATTAGGAGACTCAGCCCATAAATGGCACGTAGTTTGAAACTGAAGTTTTCTCTGTTTCCCTGAACCAACATGTATTTGTATGTTTTAAACCATAGTTCACACTTTTTTTTTACATTTACGTTCTTTAGTACAGAATAAGACTAAGAGCGATAATTCAGCCTGAGGGATGTTGATGGAAACAACAGATAAAAAAAGCTCATCAGTGTTCCTCACCACTGCTATCACTGTCCTACACTCATGAGTCAGCCCACTGCATAGCCTCAGAAGAGAAACAAGACATTTATGTACTTACAAATAGCACACATGCTCCTTAGACTATCATGTGGCTTTTATAAGAAAAAATCTACATTAAATCTGTATTCCATCATGTATTGTGTGCTGTGCCGTTTAGAATGAAATCAACTAGGGGGCCGTATTGTACTCTTTTGTAGAATTCTTTTTTTTCTCTGAAGTCCACTTAAAGGGGCCATGACATGCCTTGTTTTATAATTTTAACTTGTTCCTTGAGGTTTACTTATAATATCAGTCATTTGTTTTTTTGCACAAAACAGTCATATATTTGTAAAACATAATAATTTTCCACCCTCATTCTGACCCTCTGTCAGAAACGCTCAATTTTGGTGCTGCTTCTCCTTTAAGACTTGACAGTAAACGCCCACTGTTATGATTGGGTATCTGCTCTTGACTGATGTGCTCTTTCCTTGCCATCTCACTCTCACCCCTGCTGGGCGGGATACAAACTGATGTTGTAGGCGTTAATTTGTTTTGTATAGGTGGTCAGATGCAAATGTCTACCACAGTGTGACATCACATTCTGGAGGAAGTAGAGAACGAGTCGTTTTGGCAGCTACTACAAATGCTCTTTTTGCAGTGAAGAGGAAGTTTTGAGTTCTGAAAATTACAGTATGATTTTAATAGTAAAATGAATGTCAAAAGATCAAGAATAATTTGATTCCATACGTCATGACCCCTTTAATGTTTGTCAAGGTCTCTTGCACCAAAAACGTTTTAATATAGTTTTCAAGACCTTTTACGCCTCTGCCTCCTCTCTTAGGGGCATTTCAGGCCGAATGCATTCTTGTGCTAAAAAAAGCTGAATGCAGAGTAACAAATATAACACAACACAGTTGTCTTGAGACACTTTTGTAAAAGTAACATTTATTTTTATCGTGACACTCCTTCCACTGTCTTTTACCTGAGCAAGTTGCCTTTTTCAAGCTTACATTTTACTATAATCATTCAGGAAAACCCAAGTCAAGTCAGGTAATGTTTTTTTTTTTTTTTTTGGATAGCGATTTTCACAATACACATCGTTTCAAAGTAGCTTTACAGAAAGTTCTGCTGTAATGTCTCAAATGTCTTCGAGTCCTCATTGAGCAGTTTAATTGAAAAACGTAATTGAAAATCATGCCTTAAAATTATTTGTCTTCTGGCCCTCAATGAGCAAGCCAAAGGCAACTGTGACAAGGAACCCAAAACTCCAAAACATTTTAGTTAATGGAGGAAAAAAAAACCTTGAGAAACGAGGCTCAACTGGGGGAGCCAATTCCCCTCTGATTAACTATAAGCAAGCCATTTATAGGTTGATTGTTGTTTTTGCGATTTCATTTGGTCATGCTAGCCACATTGCGTGAAATACTTCTCAAATTATGTTTCTAAATGAATGGTTCTCTTCCTCTCATGAATCAGGGTAGTTTACAGTCTGTAGTCACCCACGGTGTGAGTGTGATATAAAGATCTACCTCCTCACAGATCGTGTTTTGGAAACTTCCCCATTGTCTTTGTACTGTTTCATAGGGGCATCTCTAGTCACCTAAAATTACATCCAATTACTGGAGCCTGAGATTTAATACATTTACATGTTATAAATACAGCAATGAACTGTTCTACCATACGATAAATGAATGCTGCTTGGTTCAGTCTTTTGTATACAGTCATTCATGCATATAATTGAGAGATGTCTATTTCTCTCATCAGTTCCATAATTACTCCATTTATAGGGCAATTTGGGAGGCCAGTTGTATGGGAATACAGAATTGGCTCACTCATAATCAGGTTTTACAGGCACCAGTGCTGCCAGCTTCTCCCTGTGACCAGTGCCATGTGTGTACATGTGTGTTTGTGTAATGATGGTAATGAAAGCATAAATCCTCCTCAGTCAATGCCCACCACTCTGACGCATGTGTCTGTTTTTGACTCATGTCTACGCAACCCACCACAAGCTGCGCGTGAATGTGGCCAAGATGCCATCTGCGTTGGCGTGTGGAGGTTTGTGAGTGGGCTGTGTGAGTTAGTACCATTTCCTTTGCAGAAATAGAAAGTGATTTTTTTAATACTGTAGTCTGGCTCTGCATGCCTACATCTTTATTTTCACACATAGGAGTTTAGCCTATACTACATTTAAAGGTGATGTAATTGTTCAGAGTTTCCTTTAAATTATTTCTCCTATACCAACTTAATGTGCAGAAACAACTATAAGCAAGCCATTCGCAGGTTGATTTATCTTAAAAGTGTAACAGTGACTCGGTACACTTTAAAAATATTGCTCTTTTTTGTGCATCCCAACCAGCCCAACAATACTGGCGCAACTAATGGTGTGAGTTTGGGGTGGGATTATCTGTTTGAAAAAATAAACCTGTTTGTCATTGTTTCTGTGATTTCATTTGGTGATGCTAGCGGTGCAGAAATGACACATTTCACCTTTAAGACCAGTGTTGGGTGTAATCCAATTATAAAATAATTAGTTACTGTAATCTAATTACTTTTAGTCAAAAAGTAGTGTAATGTTTACATTTTAAATGTTTGTAATCAGATGACTGACTTTGAATTAATTTAATTACTTTAAGTACATTATAGAATAATGCTTATTTCTTATATATTATTTATGAAGAATACATACATTCTGGCCCAGTAATGAGTCATTGTGAAGGAGAAATGTAAGGTGCTGAGTGTATGACTTGTGTGTAACAATAAACAAGAAATATAGACATTTTTGAATTTGTTGAGCGGAACAGTGTTTTAGAAAGTAACTTAAAAATAAAGTAACTTGTAATGTGATTACTTTCCCAATTAAGTAATTAGTAAAGTAATCTGATTACAGATGTATAGAAATAATTAGTAATTTGTGTGTAATTAGTAAATAGTGGATCACTATTTTAAAATAACTTACCCAACGCTGTTTAAGACTAATTTTGGACAATCAATGATCGTCATCTACACCAAAAAAGCTTACTAGTTAAAGGGTTCCCATCATGGAAAACCTGCAATTACCTGGGAATTTGTGGTCGTCATTGTGCCTTTTGAAGCCTGGAAAAGTCATTTAATTTAATAAGTTTAAAAGTAATGGAAAAGTTGTGAACATTTCTAGTATGTAGTGAATTTTTTTTTATTATTATTATTTATACTCTGCTCTAAAGTATTTCATCAGTTAGATATTGTAAACTTGCTCGCAAATCATAGTAATCTTTCATTTGCAAGTAAATCGCTCTTTTGAGTTGAATACTTTCAATAAGTTGAATCACTTCACAAATCAGTGAATGAATGAATCATCAGCGCATCTGTCTAAATTAAAATTATTTTTAAAACTCTTTATCAGAAATGACAAATGATTGAAAAATTCATGGAGAGATCATGGAAATGTGTTGGTCAACTGGATAGGGAACCCTTTAGTTATTAGTTGCAGACAGCATTGACTATGGGTGATTAATTTGCAAAGAGAAATGAGACATTAGGCTTTGGTTGGGTGAGCGAGACAGTTTTGAACTGAATGTAGACAGACTCATGGCTGGAAATGTAGTTGTTCACCTGCTGTGGTCTTGAATTCAACAAACAGTATAAGCTAGTATAAGAGTTCATCCTGTTCTTTCTGATCAGGGTAGATGTGAACTAGAGAGAAAGGCAGAAAATATTTGAATCATTTTGGAGGTTTGTTATGACTGCAAGTACATGTAGACCATATGGAAAATGAGATTGCTTGTAGAGTGGAAAAGTGAGTAAAAAAAAAAAAAAAGATGTATTCATGTATATTTCAAATGCTTTCTGAATTTCCCGACATGACTCCTGTCATGTCATGTCATGGCTCTTGATTAACCATCTTCCATTCTCTTCACAGATATACTGCAGTATTACCTTACATGCAACGTGGGTCAGGTCAACCCCTTCCAACAGGTAATCATAACTTTTCTGGCTTTCTCTCTGTCATTCAGAATCTGGCTGGAAAATGTACTAAATACATCGCAATAATATACTTGTTTTGTTTTTGTTTTTGTTTTGTTTTTGTTTTGTTTATTTTCATTTTATTTTATTTTTTTTTGTTTTGTTTGTTTTTTGTCTTGTCTTATACTAAATCTAAGGTAGCATAGCATATGTCCTTTGCTGAGAAACAATTCCAGAATGCCTTCCAACAAATTCAGTGAACATTTTTATTAAGATGGTGGGCAGCCATAGCTGTTTAATTAAAAATGAACAACTTCACCCAATATTTTTGTGTGCTATGTACACAGTCATTATCTGAGTAACATAATTTAGTTGAGTGTTAGTCAAGTCACTCAAGCAATTCTTGTGAGGAGGGCTATTTGTTGGATGCATATGAGTGAGCGTTAACCGAGTTCCTGCCCATGAAGAATGTTTCATTTTAGTCACTTTTGAATATCCATATTGGTTAGGATAGTGACTGAGAATGTGACTTTCTATGTAGACAGTGGAGCAGTGTTTGTAACTGCATGGTCAGTCTCCATCCTTCCCACACTCTATTACGGAGGAAGTGTCCCTGCTACAGAGGAAGTGTCTATTACCGTTTTGAGTGTCCCTGTACATTAGCATTCTGTCCTTGTTCAGAGCTGCTTGATGGAACTGTGTGTTCCTGTGGCTTTATGCCCCTCCCTTTAGTTAATGGAGTCAGACTCCTTTAGTCTTTGTCTGAATAATGTGCATAATTCAAGCAAATGACAGCTTTTAACTGATCATAATTGATTGATTATGTGGGTGACAGCTCCATTGTTTAGATATCATTTAATTTAAATGAAGGGCAGTGCCCATATGGAGATTAAATGTATACATTGTCAGCAGATGCATCTAAATGGGGCTCCTCTTTTTCCTACGCATTTAGAAGAAATCGAGCCGTTTTCACAACTGAGACGGCAATTAGTTGAAGTGGTGTAACAAAGGTTCATTGTTAGGCAGATAAAGGAGGAAGTGGAAGCCGGTTTTCATGTTCCAAGTGAGTCGGGGCACCGGTCTAGGGGAATTGTTCCACCAGTTCCGGGGGAACAGGATAGGTCGGAAAGAAGGGGAGGGGGCAGGGGAGGGACGAGAGAGAGAGAGAGAGAGAGAGGCATGCCCAATATATACCTACCTCCGCCAACTGCACTGCTTCATCCAGCGATACCGGTCGGTGGACTGGACCCACTGTCCAGTTCGTTTCGGTAGTTGGGAGACTAATTGATCCAGTACCACGAGATAGATGGCACCCCCGATATCGCTAGGCTCCTCAGCCAGCACCCACCACCGGCAGGCTTTACGGAGCTGTTGAGTGAAGACAAACGGCTGGCCGACTTCGCTCAGTGTCAGGGATCGGAACCGCTGGCAATGCTCTTCGGGACTGCGGCCGACCTGCTACAGGATGGCTTTCTTCAGCTCGGGGTACCCCAGGAGGTTGTAGACCTGGAGTTTTTGGGCTGTGAGGTGGGCCTCCCTGGTCAGCAGCGCTAGGAGGTGGACTGCCTATTGCACCCGCGGCCATTCCAGAGCTTGGGCCGTGTGCTCGAAGAGCTCCAGAAAGCCCTCCGGGTCATCTTGCGCCCCCATCTTCACCAGCATCACATGGGGGTTCACTGCTGCTGGGGTCGCGGCGTGTGCCCCCCCCAGGGTACTAAGCTCCGCAGTGCCTGTCGGTCCTCTTCTTGAACTTGAAGGAGCACCTCAAAAGTGCTGTTGCTGCTCCACCTGCAGATCCATGAGGGCCTGGTGTTGAGCCTGGTGGATGCTGGCAAGGGATCGGAACACTTCCTCCAGTGGCGAAGACGACTCCATAGCAGCGTACCCTTCCTCCTTATCCCAGATTTCGGCACCAGTGTAACAAAGCTTCATTGTTGGGCAGATAAAGGAGGAAGCAGGAGCCAGTTTCCACGTTCCAAGTGAGTCAGCTTTAATTAAAATAAAACAGAAATTGCTTTCCAGCGTATATCAAACAAAAGACTGCTTTTCAGCATAAATTGAAACAAGGTCCAGCTTTTTAGCAATAATCGTGAACGTCTCTGATCATAAATACACAGTCTCTGGTGTGTTATTCCTCTCTTTCTGTGGACTGGCCGTCTTTTATCTCCCCCGACTCTCACTGTGAACATAGAAACGGTTATTAGTCACAATTCATCTCAGGTGGATGTCCTTACCACTTTCTCATTCCCCAGACGGGCGCTCGACCATGCCCTCACCTCCACATGTGGATATTGCTTTTAGGATGTGTTCCAGTTCAAATTTGTATGCCCTCCTATAGGTTATTAGCTTAAGACAACATCCTAACCGTCATGGAACCTCTAAAGTGACTGCTTTAAAATGCCAATGCCCTACTTAAGCATTAACTCTGTTAGTGGTAACTGTTGTAACGAGTACATGAGAATCAACTAACTCTGCTGACTTGAATAGAATTTGTTGTTAGCATGTTGCAAAGATAACAACCGTGCTGTGAATTGCTTTAAAATACATAACATGCTAATTTTGGGTGGAATAGTCCAATTTTAATTGGATAGGAGATAGGGGTGTAACGATTCATCGATCTGGATTGATGCATCGATCCAATAACCAACGTTATCGATACAACGTGTTAATATCGATATAGGCATTTTTTTAAGATGTACCTTCATTTTAATGCTCTCATATCAGATACGTCCATACGCATTTCCATCAGGCGATGAAGCAACCTTATTACATTCATTTCACTTTATGAGCGCTAAATATGCTTTTCATGTGGGTCACGGATGTGCGCGGTGTCTTTGAAGCCAAATTGGGCTCTGCTATCAATGCGCCGTGCGCACGCGTCAACAGGTCTTCCCGTGAAACGCAAGCTCCATTGACAGGATCCGTGCAAGCTCATCAACCGGGCTCTCCTTATAATGCAAGCTCTCGTGACAAACACAGAGCAGCTTACTTGTGCGATTAATTCGGGCTTCCATCGATATCGTTGCACATGTGACCCATTTGAATTTTACATGAGAATTTTTATTTTAAAGTACCATGGAGAAGTTCAACCTTGTGAAACATCTTGGCAACAATGACATTCTGAACAGCACTAACAAGGAAAAGAGAAATCACCTGCTCAGCTCCAGCATCAGTTATAAGATTTTACACATCTACACATCAACACCCTTACTAACATTTATCCTTCAACTGTAACATAATTGTTCATTACAACTGTGGAAGTTGTAGCCAAGAAAACCGCAGATAGCACGGATAGTTGGAAACAAGTCATGGGTATGTAAGAATTTTGAATTGGATTAAACTGAAAAATAAGCTGTTATCAAACGATTGATGATCACTTGTGTGTGACATTATTTTTTATATTATTATCTGTATAATTTTTTTCAACATCTGAAGTACCTTATTTTGTTGTGGATGTCACAGTGTGGATACTAAATTTGCACTTTTCAGAGAGCTCAATAAAATATTGCATTTGAGGGCAAAAAAATAAATAAAAAAATTATAATTGATTGTGTAAAATAGACGCATAATATCGGAATATCGTTCAGAGGGCCCTGAATTGGATCAAATCGAAATTGTATCATGGCAGACTATGAAGTATCGGCAAATATCGGATCGCAGGCCAAGAGAATCTACATAAGATCGTATCGTGATGAAATGTCCGATTTACACCCCTAATAGGAGATCAGAGTTTTGCAGTATTGAATAAAATACAAATATATATTACCATCTTGATTTATTTATTTATTTTTTCACCAAGCACATTTGTGAAAGATGCATGTGATGCTACCTTAGAATTTGGCCAAAAGATGGTTAGGATGTTGTCTTAGAAACTAATAACATACATAGGCAATAGATAGCAATGCAGCTCACTATGTTTTCAAATATAGCTGTTTTTTATATATATATATATATATATATATTCAGATGAAGAAAGAATGGCAACTTTTAAAAGTGCGTCACAAAGCATCTGTGTTCTGTTGCCCTGCATTTTGCTTTTTTAGCACAAGAACACGTTTTTTAGCACATGCCCCTAAGGAAGCATCATTTTGCTGCCTACTGTGTTAGGAGCACGCCTGTAATGCATTTAAATGCTGTCTGTGTAGGCAGCACAGTAGGTTTTGGAATGGAGGCACTTCTCTTGGTACTGCCTTCTTAGGGTGAATTGCTTGTGGTGGTGGTGTTTTTTGTAAGTCACTGGATAAGTGTCAACTAAATGAATAAATTCAATTAGTCACCCAAAAATGATAATTCACTGATGTTGTATCAAACCTGTATGACTTTCTGTCTTCATGGAACACAAAAGGAGATGCAGTATACTGTAAAAAGTGGTAACCTGCAATTGTTACCTTAAAGAGCTATTTCTACTTGATCTAACTCTAAATTGTATTGGTGTAACCTAATGTGTTCAGGTTGATACAGACATTTTACATAATATTTTTGACTTTAATTAAACCAGTTAATTTAGATGTTACCACATGATTTATGTAAGTTAAAAAATAATTCAGGGTATGATAGTTCCATCTTTTTTCCATACAATAAAGTGAATGGTGACTTTCTACCTCCCAGATAGCAAACGTAAATCTCTGAGATGTCTGTTTTCTGTCATCTTAAATCCATCACCAGATTTGCAAACATTCTAAATCATAAACGTCTCAAAGACATCTGCTGAATGTCTTATTGACATCAGAGACTTGTTGACACACTACCGGTCAAAAGTTTTGAAACACATTTTTTTATTATAATTTTTTTCTTCACATTTTAGAATAATTAAAGTCATCAAAACTATGGAATAACATAAATGAAACTATGGGAATTATGTAGTGACTAAACAAAATCCAAAATAAATCAAAACTGTGTTATATTTTAGCATCTTCAAAGTAGTCACCCTTTGCCTAGAATTTGAAGATATGTACTCTTGACATTTTCTCAACCAACTTCTTGAGGTATCAACCTGGGATGCTTTTTAAACAGTATTGAAGGAGTTCCCATCTATGTTGAGCACTTATTGGCTGCTTTTCTTTATTATTTGGTCCAAGTCATCAATTTCAAAATTTATTTTTTTAAATAAAATTTTAGTTTTATAATGAAATAAATTAATATGGTGGCACAAATATATATTTTGTCTACAAAACTAATTTCAAACATTTAAGCATACGCCTTCAGATCAAAAGATTTTTAAGATCATGAGAAACATTACAGTCAAGTGTTTCAAAAAGTTTTGACCGGTAGTGTACGTCTTATAGACGTGTTGCAGATGAGCAAACAATGTAAAAAAATACATCTTCCACGTCTGGGCAATGTGCTCCTTTTGCATTGCATGGGAGAAAGAACGAAAGTTATACAGGTTTGGAATAACATGAGAGGGTGTAAATAATGTCAGAATTTTACATTTTGGGTGAACTATCCCTATAATGTAATAGGAACTTATTGTGTAAGGGTTTTCATCATAACACAACTGCCACTGGGAGCATTTAGCATGTAATTTCTGCTGTCTGTTTTCTACAGAAATCACACAGTTTGTTTCTAGCACCATTGCACGAGAGTAACATTCACAAGGCTGCTAATATCAACTCAAGTCTCCTATACGCTTTGCAAAAAGGAATATGTTGTACTTTCACAATGAATGTCAGCAACTTTCTCCTGTATGCTTTGAACATGTTTTGCAACTTTCCAGCCTATTATTGAACTTTTAAATGTAGAGCCGTCGACAGTCAAAGCTGACATGGAGGCCATCTGGCGTCTCAAATATTCATGTTTTTAAGACCTCATTTCTTGAAATGCTGCGTGACTGTAATGGACTGAACACTTTGTCTTCCTTCACTTTAAACTTTCCTAAAGAGAAGCCTGTACTGGCTTTTGCTGCTGGGTGAAAATGCACTGTTGCATTATGCAAGCAACTCTGTGACATACAATCAGTTTAGTGATTGTGGAAGAGGAGAGAGTGTGCAGTGGTGAATGTAAAAAGGGGAAATAGTTAAATTGTTAAATAATCGCTTTTTGTGTTTTATTCTGCTTTGGAATGCCCTACAATTGACATCAAATCTCTTAATGTTCACTCAAGCAAAGAGTATGAGAGAATCAATGAATGTGCAGTTGATTCCAGTTGTTTTTGTTGTTAGCATATTGCTAAGCTAATGACACAATGCAACAAATGCATTAACTACAAATCCTACATGGGCATTAACTCTTCATGGTCACTTACGCAAAAGTATACGAGAATCAACTAATGTGCAGTTGATTCCAGTTGTGTTTGTTGTTAGCATGTTGCTAAGCTAATGACACAACTCAAAAATGTACAGAGAATCTACTAATATGCAGTTGTTTACAAATGTGTTTATTGTTATAAGCTAAAGACACAACGCAAAAGCGTACAAGGGAATAAACTAATGTGCAGTTGATTACAATTGTTTGTTGTTAGCATTTTGCTAAGCTAATGACACATTGCATGTTGTCAGTCGTATGGCCTAGCGGTTATACACATTGTTACATACAGAAGTGTCATGCCCATGTTATATTGTTAATGCATGGTAATCTCTGACAGTAAAGTTCAGTAGCAATTTTGATTGGTTTATTAATAATTTGGTCATGAATTGAACCCTGGTCTGCTTGCATGCTAAACCAAAACTTAAATTAATTTAATGTTAAAAATGTTTTTTTCTTCTTTAGACTTATCTCGGAAATAAACAAATCACAGGAAATAAACCAGGGCAGCCACTGGTGCCTCCTCAAAAAAAAAATTGGTGCATGTGCATATGTGTGCCTATGCGGAAGATTGAGTACTGCTTGCTTGTGTCCCAATCTCATTCCCCCACTTCTCCCCATCATTTCCTTTCCACTCACTTTCGCTATAAAAAAAATGGCATAGGGCTCCCCAAAAAATGGCATGTTACATGGAATTTGTGTGTTGTGATTGAAAAAAATACAGTATCATTTTAAATATCAAGATTTTCTCAGGAGAAATGTTAAAGGGATAGTTTACCCAAAATTGAAAATTCTGTCATCATTTACTTTTATGTTGTTCCAAACTTCTGTGGAACACAAAAAGATGTTAGGCAGAGTCACATCTCATGTGTTCCATGTAAGAAAGTAAGTCATATGGGTTTGGAATGACATGAGGGTGTTAATGATGAAAATTTTTAATTTTGAGTTATCTAATCCATTAAAGCATTTGTATAAGAGTACGTTTACATTCAGCATGTAACTGGTCTCTTACATCTTACTGTAGAAGCTGTCTGGAGGTCACAAAGCACTGGTGGAGATGCAGGACGACGTGTCAGAACTACTGCGCTCTGCTGTCCGAGAATACCCCAAAACAAAGGTGAACATTTGTATGTAGGCATGTTTGTGTAGACGTGCAGGCCTACGAAAGCTTGCAGGTCCTTTTGTAGTGTGTGTGTGTTCTCCCCCTGGGCCTCTATGTCATTGTGAAGATTGTGTGCGTGTTTTGGGAAAAGGGATGGCTGACATTCTGTACATGTAAAAAAAAATAAGAGTCACTGGAACACAGGCATTGAGAGAAAATGCTGAATCAATGGAAATTTTCACTCTTAGACCAGCCAAAATCTGTTTACCACTGCAGCTTTATACAACTTACACCTTAAACAGAACACTGAACCTTTAAAAAAAAGAAAATACCTCTCATAAATCCTTCTGTGTGAATGTGAATGCACATCTTTGTCAGTGGTACGTGTTTTTGCCATGCCATTCTGTCTTAGACACAAAAAGACTTGAAAACAATTAAATGTGGATATCGATTATACTGCCTTATATTTTTAATATGTCAATACATTTGTCTCAAATTCGTGGTCTTGCACAAGACTGGATAGCCTGACCGTGTTTTATTAACTTTGTTTGTTTGTGTGTGTGCTTTTTAGGGTAACCTTGAGCAAATTCAGGGAGCTTTAAACACCACAGAAATTGGACTGCACCAACTCACTGCGCTTGTGGACTGCCGCAGTTTGCACATGGTAAGAAATACTGTGTTGGATGAGTTTGCATGACCACATGTGCAAAGAGACCTGCATGTGCAAAGTGGTCATGAGTGCGTTTTGCAACATATTTGATCTCCTGCAGCCCACAGCCCAAACACACATATCGCCACCAGTTGAAGTTTCTATCTACTTAAAACAAGCACTCAGCACTACAGTTCCATATTTTTTTCTCTGTGGTATAAATGGAGACGCCCATGTATGATGTACTCCTGCAGTCTGGAGCCTGTCCTCTTCTTCTGGATGATAGATATGTCTGATATTTCAGGATTCAGCAATACCAAGACATTAAAATATCTCCTGAAGGCTGAGAGAAACAGACTTGCTCAGTGGGTGGTCCAAAATGTGCATCTCATTCTCATGGGAACGCAAAAGGAATGGAGAAAATATGGGCTTTTCAAATTTTATTATAAATTATTAATGGTGTTTTCATACTGGAAAAGCAATAACACACTTCATGGTCCAAGCCCATGTTTGTCAGAGTCGTACATCTGTACTGGAGAAACAGAACAGCGCCGGTTGTAATTACAAATGGAGCAATTTTGCAGTTAATAATGATGGTAATTTGCAGGAAGGGAGATGCTTCCATGTTTCTGAGAGAGCAGCATGTGTAGGGCTGATCATAGTTCACTCGACATGTATTATTAAAAAGCCCTGTATCTCTCTTGAGCATATGGTGCTGTCTGCTGCAGGAAAGTTCTCAGTTAGACAGGCGAGTGCTGGAAATAATGTCTGGGGTGAATTCACTAAAAAGTTGCACCACTTTTCCATAAAGTATTTCAGTGCAAAAACTTGAGTCTTTTTTAATACCCAATTTATAAGTAATATTCCAGGTTCAATACAAGTAAAGCTCAGTCAACAGCACGTGTGGCATAATGTTCATTAGAGGTAGACTGATATATCAGTTCTACCAATTTATCTGTGTCGATAGTTGCTTTTTCAACTATCGGTTATCTGCAAAAATCTATGCCGATAGTTCCCTATAGTTTATTTTATTATTATTATTCCTCTGTGTTCCTCTGTGGCTGGTGCTGAAGGTGTCTACAGTTTGAATAACTTGGTTCTACAGTATAACAGCAGCCTCTAGAGGTGAAATAAAAACAATCACTGACTGACAATATTAATCCATATTTTTAGACTCACTTCAATATTCAAATATATACATATATACATAAACTGGCGGCCAAAAGTTTGGAATAATGTACAGATTTTGCTCTTATGGAAAGAAATTGGTACTTTTATTCACCAAAGCGGCATTCAACTGATCACAATGTATAGTCAGGACATTAATAATGTGAAAAATTACTATTACAATCAGAACTTCTTAAACTACTTCAAAGAGTTCTCATCAAAAAATCCTCCATGTGCATCAATGACAGCTTTGCAGATCCTTGGCATTCTAGCTGTCAGTTTGTCCAGATACTCTTGTGACATTTCACCCCATCTTGTCGGGCACTTCTCACGCACCTTACAGTCTAGCTGATCCCACAAATGCTCAATGGGGTTAAGATCCATAACACTCTTTTCCAATTATCTGTTGTCCAATGTCCGTGTTTCTTTGCCATCTCTAACATTTTCTTTTGGTTTTTCTGTTTCAAAAGTGGCTTTTTCTTTGCAATTCTTCCCATAAGGCCTGCACTCCTGAGTCTTCTCTTTACTGTTGTACATGAAACTGGTGTTGAGCGGGTAGAATTCAATGAAGCTGTCAGCTGAGGACATGTGAGGCGTCTATTTCTCAAACTAGAGACTCTGATGTACTTATCCTCTTGTTTAGTTGTACATCTGGCCTTCCACATCTCTTTCTGTCCTTGTTAGAGCCAGTTGTCCTTTGTCTTGAAGAATGTAGTGTACACCTTTGTATGAAATCTTCAGTTTTTTGGCAATTTCAAGCATTGTATAGCCTTCATTCCTCAATACAATGATTGACTGACGAGTTTCTAGAGAAAGCTGTTTCTTTTTTGCCATTTTTGACCTAATATTGACCTTAAGACATGCCAGTCTATTGCATACTGTGGCAACTCAAAAACAAACACAAAGACAATGTTAAGCTTCATTTAACAAACCAAATAGCTTTCAACTGTGTTTGATGTAATTTCAAGTGATTTTCTAGTTCCAAATTAGCAATTTAGCATGATTACTCAAGGATAAGGTGTTGGAGCGATGGCTGCTGGAAATGGGGCCTGTCTAGATTTGATCAAAAATGACTTTTTTCAAATAGTGATGGTGCTGCTTTTTGCATCAGTAATGTCCTGACTATACTTTATGATCAGTTGAATGCCACTTTGGTGAATTCAAGTACCAATTTCCTTCCGAAACAACAAATTCTGTACATTATTCCAAACTTTTGGCCACCAGTGTGTGTGTGTGTAAATCCTTAATCTGGTGAATATATAGGCTTTAAGAAGCTAACATTTTTAAATACTTAAATATAGAGCATTGTAACAGAGTCCTCAAATAAGTGTGTGTGTTTCAGGCTTGTTATGCTTCAAATCTTTATTTTTTTTCTGGTTATTATTGGGATTTTGGTTGCACAATAAACTGCATCTGGGATTTTATTCATTTTGGACTCTTGTTGCCACTATGTCTGTGCCTGTCAATAGTAAGGAAACACTAAGAAAGTTGAGGCATTCTATAAATCAATTTGTGAAACTATTGGCCGATTAATCGGTTATTAGCCTTTTCCACCTTAGTTGTTGGTATCGGCAAAATCCACTATCAGTTGACCTTTAATATTGATTACAACAAAAATTAATTTAGACTTGTCCCTTCTTTTCTTTAAAAAATAAGCAGTGTTGCAGTGAGGCACTTAAAATAGAAGTGAATGGGGTCAATCCATAAATGTTAAAATAATCACCGTTTCAGAAGTATAGCCACAGGACGCAAACAGTTTTACATAATGTTTGTTTACTTACTAACCTTCTCTGTGTAAAATTATATACGATTTTACAACTTTGTTGCCATGGTGACATACCGCTGTATACCCTAAAATGACCATAAGGATGACTATTTAAACAACTTTACAGCTCTAATAATACACATTTTTAACGGAAGAATTAATGTCAGTGCTTTTATAAAATGAAAAGCTTCAAATTTCTGCCTTTTAAACCCTCCAAAAATTGGCCCTATTCACTTCCATTGTTAGTGTCTCATTGTAACCTTGATTTTTGTTTTGTTTTTTACAGAAAATTAATTATTTTTAATAATAAAGAGAAATAATTTTTTGTGGCAATCAACATTATGCCACAGATTCTGTCGATTGAGCTTAACTTGTATTGAACCTGAAATATTCCTTTTAGGAGGTGCTAAATGCGTTGAAATATAATTTAAGTCATTAAACTTTTTTTAGCACAAACATGCCTCCTTTCTATGTAAATTTTGCAGACGTGTGTGCAAATTAATGACAATATCAGCAGGCGAGATGCGTTCTTAGAATTCCCCCATTAGTTTCAGTATTAATTGTGTATCCAGCAGTGATGGAACGGTTTCTGCATGTGTGTGTTCTTTGATGCGGTGTATTTGATAGTGGGCTGCATTTATGTCCTTGTTTAAGTCTCTATGCATGCTGTGCAATGATTGTGTGTTTAATGCTGTGTCTCTCTGTTTCTCTACAGGATTATATTCAAGCATTGACTGGTGTGTGTTATGATGGTCTGGAGGGGCTGATCTACCTGTTACTGTTCTCCTTCATCACAGCCCTCATGTTCACCTCTGTGGTCTGCAGTGTGCCACACACATGGCACAGCAAAAAGTGAGTGCTGAGTTTATGCTAGTGAGGGCCAAATGTCTGAAAATATCCCCACAAATATAATAAAACATCTTAAATGAATCATCATTTACTCACCCTCATGCCATTTCAAACCTGTATCCTGTTATTTTTTCCATGGAACACAAAAGGGCTGTTTTGAAAAGAGCTGCTGTTGTGTTCAATGGGGAGAAAAGCATACAGGTTTGGAACGACATGAAGGTGAGTAAATAATGAAAGAACTATCCTTTAAAACTGACTGTCTTCACTAGTAATGAATAAAACACACTTCAAAATGGGTTAGATAATGTCTTAAGGGTTATTCACAGCGAGAGTGAATATTCTTGGTAAACACAACTTTACATCGAAAACAATGCATTCCTATGAATCATTTACACTGAAAATTCACACAGATGGCTTGTATATTGTATTAAAGTTAATCGGACATTCTTGTTAATGTAATAAATCTCATTGTTCTTTTTCTGTTCAAGTTGGTGTTCATATGTATGATGCATTCATTCAATGAAACATCCTAATTTTTGTAGTTAGTACACCCAGGAGGATTAAACTAAAACAATAGTGGAAAAGGTTTCACTTTTACAAGGTCTGTGTGTGTGGATGTGAACATAGTTGTGGATGCTAAGGTTGGTCACCTTGTCCATAGTAAACGATCCCATCGCACTCATCGGTCAAACGGCATATGGAAACAGCTGCCGCTCTCTTTCCTCTTCCTCCCGCTTGTTCCTTCCTTTCAGGCTTTCTGTGTGGGAATCATATCTTTCGCAATAATTACATAAACTAATAATTTCTCAGCCCAAACCCATGCAACCGCTTTCCCAGGCCGGGCTCGTATCAGGCAAACAGGATTAGGCTGGAGGGAGACAGCGGACAAAGATGCCTTGCTGTGCCACTAACTTAAGCATATTATATAATTAACACACTTATAAGTGACAGTGTTTTTATCCGTCTGCATCTGATGATACACAGCGATTCACACTACCTCTTCATTATAGATAATTAGCAGCTCCTGAATATGAGTTTAGGCAAGCTGTGGCAGGCAGTGCAGGGTGGAGGTAGACACTGATAGTGTTAACTGTTTGGAGTGTTGGGAAATAATTTTGTGATATTTCAGTGCATGGAAGCCAATTTTGTTGCTGTTATATTTAGGTGATAAAGTCAAAATGAAATCAGAATCGACCGAAAGTATGTAACTTGGTCTGTATTAAAATACTTTTGTTCCATCTCAGCTTAATATGCAGAGATTAAGCTGAGTGCCACAGAGAAACACTCTCTGTGGCACTATGAAAATTCCTTTTTGTTTTGAGAGACCCGTTTAGACACGCCCCAACAATATTACTCATGGCTTGAGTTGGGGGCGGGACTATTTCTTTGTTTGACCAATGGCAGGAGGGGGGCGTATTCAGAAAACTGTTTTGAAAACAATGTTTATTTTTGCAATTCCATTGGGTGGCGCTAGTGTTGCAGAAATTACATACTTTAGCCTTAATAAATGATTTAGTTTTTATTGTGAATAATTCATCTGTGTATGTTATTCCAAAGAAATAAATTCTTTGTAATCTTTACAGGGTTCTCATGGTCATGGAAAACCTGGAACTATCAGTGAATTTAAAAAAATTGTGTATTCCAGGCCTAGAAAAGTCATGAAATGAATAACTTCTTAAAAGTCATGGAAATATCATGGACATTTCTAGTAAATATGCATTTTTTGATTAACGCTGTGCTCTAAAATATTTCTTCCCCTAAAAATTGCTCTTGGTTATTAGAGTAGAACTTATAACTTGCTTGCAACCTACATTGTGAAGGAATCCTTATTTTGAGTCAGTACTTTGCAGTTATTTGGTCGAAATGGTTTACAAAACGATCTGAATAATTCATTAGCGAACCAGCCTGAATACAAATGATTTTTAAAAATTAGTTTCTAGAAATCACAAATAAAAGTCATGTAAAAGAGACCACTTTTCACTGTCCAGTCAATTCTGATGGATCGATCAAATAACCAACGATATGATGTCATTGTTGCAATGCATAAACATCGATGTATATTCGTTTAAGATGCACCTTTATTTTGACACTCTAATGCCAGCCACGTCTGTATGCATTTCCATCAGCCGATGCAGCAAACTTATGATATTCATCTCGCATTATAAGCACAAAATATGCTTCTCATGCAGGACACAGATGTGCGTGGAGTGATTGAAGCCTGAAGTTCCCTCTGCTCTATACGTGCACGCGTGTCAAATGAGCTTCCCTCGAAATTCAAGCTCCAGTGACAGGAGCGCAGAGCAGCTCACATGCGCAAATAAATCGGGCTTCCCTTGATGTCGTGGTGAATGCGACCCATTTGAATTCTGTATGAGAATGTTCTATTTTAAAGCGCTATGGTGCAATTCAACCATGGCAAATGGCTAAACATCTCGACATTCTGAACAGCACTGATGAGGGAAATAGAAAAAACCTGCCCTGCCCCAGCATCAATTACAAGACTTTTTCACATCTTCACATCAACACCCTTACTAACGTTTATTACAGTAAACTGAAACCGCATTTTTCAATACAAATGTGGAAGTTGTAGAAAGAAAAAACACAGTTAGCACATACTCGCATCTCGGAAACTAGTGGGTATGTACTGGTGGGTATGTAAGTATTTTGGATCGAAAGACTTGCTTGACTGTTGTAGAGATGACAAAATGTCACTGTAGTGTTTACCTCATTCCACAAGGCAAAGAGCTGTCATCAAACGATTGATGACCAAATGTACTGTATGTGACTTTCTATGATGGACATCTAGTGGTGAAGAATTTCCCCTCGCGAATTTCACGTGAAGTTCAAGTTTGGTGAACTTTGACAGGCGAATACGCCGTGTTGATCAGGGAAGTTACTTGGTTTGGCAGTGACCTCTGTGTGGGCGGTGCTTCATACACAGCTACACTGAAAATTCACAATGGACAAGGATATAATTTTATAGGTGAATTTCTTTTTAACTTCACTCTCGCAGAGTATAAAGTGTAGCATTTAAGAGGTTGCTTGACATTTTGCGTGTGAAGTATGTGTGACAGCGCCTGAAAATAATCTATATAAGATCGCATCGTGATGAAACTTGCAATTTACACCCCTAATAGAAACAAAAAAAACAATTATGGAATATTCTAGTTTGATATTTTGTACTCAATGTGAAAGTGTTCATAGAGATGTTTCTATAAGTATTTGGTCATGCAAAACTTAGTACTGAAAATGTGGATTTGGGATGATCAGGTCTTTCGGTCTGTATGTTGGTGACTGGATTATTTTTGGTCATTTATGTTGTGTTGCCCATAACGTGACCACATGTTTTTGCAACATTTGTCATTGTTGAATTCCACTAATCACTCCCCTAACAGATGACTACACTAAATAGTGCCAAAATAGAGTCCCTTTTATCCATGAATTAGGATTGTTTACAAAGAGTTCATGAAGCTCAACACTTCAAATGTGCCATCAGTGAGCAGCAGGGTGCAACTCAGATCAGTAAATATAGCCCCACACTCTCTCACAGCCTTGATGAGAAGTGTGTTTATTTCTGCATCTCCCGGTTTCTGCTAGCTTTTCATTCATACCCTTAAAAGCTAAAGCTCTTCACATATAGCCTATTTTTTCCCCATCTGCATACATTTCTTGCTTAATCATAGATCAGTATGCCATCGCAGCTGGATGTATGGTTTTAGTGGTCTGTTCAAATGCTATATCAATAGCACAGTCACTGATGCAAGCCTTTGTTTGGTTCCAAGCTCCCCTCAAATGGTAATATTTCCTGCTTCTAAAGAGGAGATGGAGTAAACGCAGAATAAACTGCTCTCTCTGCTCCTGTGGCTGAAACAACTTGGGAAGAATGGCAAACACGTGCCTCCATGTGACCTAATGTGTTTGCCTGGTTCTCATCAGTAACATAGCAGAGAACGTCCTCTGATGCTCATAACTGGCATATTTATTTTGGTTTCCCATATTTACAGGTTACAGCAGTGTTTCCCAGCCACTAGTTGGCCGTGAAATATTGTCAGGTGTGCCTTGGAAAATGATCAAATAAAAAATAAAAAAATCGTGGGTCGGACTTCCGCTTGATTACAGCGGTAGTCAATTGCGCGCTTGGCTACAGGAGTGAGTGCACAGTGAATCTGTGTCTGACAGGAATAGAGCTTTAACTCTGAAGAAGAGGCACTCGTGAAACTTCTCATTTGTAAGCAAGCTGAATGACCCGGTACATGTTCCGACCGTCTGAATGAGAGGAGCATGATGTTCGTTCACTTCGGCATCTTTCGTCTTTGTTCATCAAGGAGATGAAAGGGCAGAAGACCTATGATTAATTTGTAAAAGTGAGTGATGTTTATAAACGTTCAAATGACTCGTGTCAGCGCTGCCAAATACATTGACTTCTATGAAGTGACGGCACTTTACACCAAAGTGTTTTTCACACACGTTTTTGCTTCGCAAATGATGTCTTTGAGAATACAAAGCAACAAGAAATATTTAAAAACTGGCCAAATTTGTGAAGAGATAATGAATGTCTCATAATTTATTTTTAAATAAATATTACCATATCGTTTTAGAGTATCAGTGAACCCAGTTACTGAACTAATTTAAATTCACTAAGAAAACGCTTAGACCTAAACATAAACAAGTCATTTGATTACTTTCTGCTATCAAAGCAGCTGCCAGTTTTTTCTCTCTCTTGCAAATACATGTTTTCAATGTTTATTGTTCACATCTCCCACTTTTTTGCATGGCAAATCATAAAATCACCCCTCCGTGACGCTTTCTGTAACTCTTGTCATGTGGAGGGCAATGTGGCGCTTGACGCTGGCGTTGAACGGAGCGTTGACGCCTCGACTCAACTCATGTGAAATGCGCTTTACAATGACGAAAGAACATTATTGAAACTCAAAATTATTATTATTTGTCTATTATTGTGGTCTTTTCTGATAAAAGCCATGCTCAGTAGTTTAAATAGGTTACTGTAGGAAAATGATACCGTAGATCTGCTTTGTGTTTATAATTCTTATACTGAAGTCAGTAGATTTGTAGCCATTCAAGTTTTAATAAAGGAGAAGGTAAGGACATTATTGAAACTCCCTATTATTAGACTATTATTGTTGTCTTTTTGGATGAAAAATAATGCTCAGACTGAAGGAAGACTGTAGATCTGCTTTGTTCTTTTAATGCTTAAACACTATAAAGTCTCTTGGTAGATTTTAGTCATGAACGACTCAAAATGATTCAATGACTCACTCATAGCACATAAGACGCTCATTTTTCGCCACCTAGTGACATTTCCAGAAGGGGTCACTGAACTAATCAGTTAATAAAATTGAACAAATGTGTGAAACAGAAGCAAGCCACACCAAAATACTCTCTATTTTTGCAACTAATTCTGCACAATTATGCAGTTAATTTACTATATTTGAATCATTAAAATCGCTGGAATTGGTGCTTTTAGCTTATTCTTAAAAAAAAAAAAAAATCCCCGGAAACATTTTTGGTGGACCAGTGATTCTCTCACCTTTTTCGCCCCTCAAGAGTGTGCATTCCTGTAATTTGCTGTGGCATTGCAAGAATTAATGTTCAAGAACAAATCTACAAATTAGAAAAGAATGAAATTTGTTGTTTTTTCATTAAATTAGCGCTCTTGCACCTGTGACCTCCTTGCACAGAATGCTTGACTTGATAGTGGTGTGCCATGGTATTTTTTATTCATAAAAAGTGTGCCGTGGCAGAAAAAAGGTTGGGAAACACTGGGTTACAGCATTCATGTGGTGTGCATAAGAACCCCGAACATATTTTGCCGTGAGAAGTCAAAAATACTGTTATACACTGTAAACCTATTAATTTACATGATCTTTTGCAAAATAGGCTACTCACCCATTTAAAACAGACGTCTTTCAGGCTTGATGCAAGTTCCACATGTAGTGATATACACACAAACAGCACTTTCTATTCAGTAAATCTGACTGAATCCAGACACTTAAAAGGTTTTATACCTACACTATAACTACACTTTGGGGTTCAGGTTCCATTCCTTTTAAATAATTGAAGGGGTGTTTATACTGACAGTGATTCACAGCAACAAAGTCATTGAAGGTCAATTCTCAGAAAGTATTCCCTTCTCTGTTTTATCTTGACTCAACATTTGTCAAACTGGGTATTTTGTCTGCACCAAGTGTTACAAAAGGTTGATATCTTTCTCTAATCACTTGTTTGGTCCCCTCTGAGTTTGGATATTTCTTGTTAGCTATTTATGGTGGTGTTCTAACATTGCTAACTGGCAGTTTTGCTCCAGTTCACACTTGCACATCAATTCCCACAGGGATCACAATTCACACATTCAGTGAGGCGATTCCACAGCAATTCACAAGTTGCATGGCATTGCGATGTCTGAAAAATTAAATGCCTGGGATATTCCCAGCATTTTACAACCTATGTAGGAAATTAGGTAGGTTCAGATCCGTCCATGAACTCTCACCGTTGTGCCCTTCAGCAATTAACTTCAACTTATTTTTATTCAATGGGACTTCAGTGTCCCTGTAATATGTTTACCATATGTTGCTTTAGGATAAAATCATCAGTTAAAGGGCACCTATTATGGTTTTTAAACGTGCCTAATTTTGTTTTAAAGGTCTCATACAATAGATTTACATGCATCCAAGGTCAAAAAACACTAATTTGCTTATAATTTAAATTGCAGCATTGCCTTTTTTTCCCAGTGTCAAAAACGACTCCGTTAAATGATCCGTTCTAAAGGATTCATTCTAAACTCCTCCTTTCAGAGAGCCTACTCTGCTCTGATTGGTCAGATGTCCCAGTCTGTTGTGATTGGTCTACCGCTTAGGGCGGGTCAAAGCTGTTCGCGAGCAGCCAATGAAGACCAGAGGCAGGTTTTTTTGTTACCAAATTACGTAGGTTAGTACAGGAAGTAAGTCTGGAATTACTAACGACTCGTTTCAGGTATTCAGAATCGGGTCTTTCATTTGGGAGTCAATAACTCCATTTGTCGTGCACTCTGCAGACTTTTTTACATTCACAAACAGCTATATAACACACTACATGAAAGGTAATATTTGAAAAACCATAATAGGTGCTCTTAAAGGTGAATATGTGAACAGTACAGCGACTGGCGACCTCCAGCTGTTTAGTCACTCACGGTGTGAACGGACCTTTATGTACAATGTGTCGTTGTTTTGTGTGTGTGTGTCCTGCAGGCCTGAAGAGGACAGTGAGGAAGAGTCTCTGGCTCATGGAGGAAGACAGAATCATGATAACCTGTACCGAGTGCACATGCCCAGTCTCTACAGCTGTGGCAGCAGCTACGGCAGTGAGACCAGCATCCCTGCGGGAGCACACACTGTCAGCAACGCTCCAGTTACTGAGTACATGTGAGTTCTACACTCACCACACCATCAACAACCAATACACAAGTTAGTATCCACAGCATCTATGCAGGATGATCCATGTTGTATTTCGTAGAGATAGACAATAATCGATTTGACCAATATCTTTACCGATATTCACACTTTTCTACTTAAAGGGATAGTTCACCCAAAAATGATTTTACACACCCTAATGCCATCCCAGATGTGTATGACTTACTTTCTTCTGCTGAACATAAACAAAGATTTTTAGATATCTCAGCTCTGTAGGGCCATACAATGCAAGTGAATGGTGACCGGAAGGTCCAAAAAGCTGATCAAGGCAGCATGAAAGTAATGCATATGACTCCTGTCTGTTAATCAAAGTGTTCAGAAGTGATATGATAGGTGTGGGTGAGAAACAGATCAATATTTAAGTCTTTTTTTACTGTAAGTCTCCACTTTCACTTTCACATTCTTTTATTTTTGGCGATGCCTATTCTCTGTGCATGTCACCGCCTTGTGGGCAGGGAGGAGAATTTATTGTGAAAAAAAAAGGACTTAAATATCTTAAAATCTTTTTCTCACCCACAGCTATTATATCGCTTCTGAAGACACAGATTTAACCACTGGAGTCTTGTGGATTACTTTTATGCTGCCTTTAAATGCTTTTTGGACCTTCAAAGCTCTGGCCACCATTCACTTGTATTGTATGGCCCTACAGAGCTGAGATATTCTTCTAAAAATCTTACTTTGTGTTCTGCAGAAGAAAGAGTCTTGCACATCTTGGATGGCATGAGGGTGAGTAAATGATGAGAGAATTTAATTTTTGGGTGAACTATATTGACAAATATTGTCACCTTTATTGGTTGTGAAAAATGAGTTCAGTTGATCTTTAGTATTTTTTAACTTAAAACCTCCCCACACAAGCTGATCACTTTCCTGCCTGTCTCTCTCTCACACCACATCTGCTGAACATGAGCTGCACTGAATATTGTCAGTGTGTTAGAGGTCTGGTGGATGTTTTCAGCAGCTGGGTAGGGTTGCACCAGCTGTGCATAAGTTTTCACATAAGTTAGGATGTAAAGTTCACACTAAGGGCTTAGTAACTACTAGTTAGTTTGTAACTAAGTCAGTGCTTAATTTGGTTGCACCACCTGTTCTTAAGGCAAGACTTAACTAGTAGGTTGTAAGCTCTCCGTAAAGTAATGCGTAGTCGCATATTATGACGTTTACCTGTATTTGTCCAATAAGCAGCCTTCAAATTTATACACAGGAGTGTTAAAAAGCCATCAATTTCAGTTTGATCTTGTTACGGTTGATGTTCAAACCTTGTTTGCTCACATAACTGTCAGCTATAATAAATTATATCCCCATTAAAATACGATACGTAATAAAAGTAGATTTGATAAATAGTATATTTGCCCTGTGTAAATAACAATATTATAGGAACTGTATCTAAAATAATTAAGGGGTGATAAATAAATACTAATACAACAGGATGGAAAAATTGATATTTATTCATTTAATATCCTATATATATTTTGAATGTGTTGAAACCTGACACCAGGTGACACCCTGAAAACTGCACCGTTAGATCAGTTTCATGCTGAAGAGCTGCTTAAAATTACGTTTTTTTTTTCTCTCTCTCGTAAATGTCAGTATCATAATGTATGTTGAAATGATTGATGCCTGTCATGCAAAACATGAGCTCATTGATGTCATAAAATATCAGTCTGCTTATTAGTCCATCTGTTACTCCTGGTCGGAGGCTTCCGTAAATATTTAGTTTATACGTAGGGTTACGTTCCTACCTAAGTTTAATGGTACTACGCTCAAATATTTAGTAGTGCATAAATTGTGACTTAGTGCCCATTTACACCACAACTAGGCTAAGTTTGAACTTGCGCACAGCTGGTGCAACCGGCCCCTGGGCTCTAACATAGACTGCACCATATGTGCATTGTGTATGATGGAGGAGGACTCCTGAGAGGAGTCAAACCCTTCTGGAGTAAAACAGCTGCTTCTCTCCAGCTGTGGCTCTCTGGGAGACTGTTCGGAGTGCACACAGGAAACAGCCTGCTGAGAGACGTAGTGATGGAGGAATCATGTGTCGCAAGCATGTTTAGAAGGAATTGGGAAATGTTCAGAATATTAGAATAATATTCTGAAAATATTACTTCCCACAGTATTTTAAGCTTCCTTAATACTGTATGTGTAAATGGCCACATTAGTAAATTAGGTTGCAGTTACAGGAGTAAAAACATTATGATATGTGATCCAGTTTATACATAGTATTAATGGCGTATTGGCATTATTATAGTTTGGGCACAGTGGTAATAATGACCAGTGTTGTGGGAAAGGCATCATACATTATGTAATAAGATAAAAAGTTATATCAGGGTTCCCACTGTAAACCCCATGGAAAACCTGGATATATCTGGAAATGTTAAAATCGGGAAAAGTCAGGGAAATGTCTATAGTGAATATATATTTCTAGTTTTGTTGTGCTCTAAAATATTTCATCACTTAATGTTCTTGTGTACAGCTTGTGTAGAGTAAAACTTGCTTGCAAGCCATAGTGATGTCCAGTTTGTGAGCGAATAGTTTGGTTCTTTTCAGTGAATTGGTCAAAACAGTTTACAAACTATTTATACAATTCCATATCCAGTAGTCACAAAAAAAGGGAAAAGTCATTGAAACGGCATGGGAATTCATTGGTCAAACATGATGGGAATTTACACCATAATACCTGAGTTACTTTTGATAAGTAATAATTACTTCTCTGTTTATTTACTGACAAATTAAAAACCTATGTTATGTCAGGAGGGCAAACACTTAGAATATAAAACCCCCCTGCAAGCCAAGGCATGAGATGCAATTAGTTACTTTTTAGTAGTGCAATAATGTAGCAATTTACTATCAAAAGTAACATTCCACAACACTGATAATGACAAATAAACAACAAAGGGCAATACATTTTAAATAGATTAATAACATTAATGCTGCAGGATTTTGCATATTTGTTAAGTGTTTATATCTGTGTTTGGGGTGCCCGTGTCATTTACAGGACTCAGAATGCAAACTTTCAGAATCCTCGCTGTGAGAACACTCCTCTCATTGGCAGAGAATCTCCTCCCCCCTCCGTAAGTATTTATATACTGTTGAGTGCATAATTTGCATCCCCCTTTTGTCTCCTAAGTTTACACACCCCTTTCGGAATTTATACGAATAGAAGAGTTAAAAGATCTGATTTTTTTTAGTACTTTAGTACTGCCCTTCAGAAGCTACATAAGTATTTACATATATCCCACAAGACAAAAAATAAAATAAATAATTACACAAATCATTCTGTTCAAAAGTTTACATCCCCTTGGATCTGAATATAGTTTATTGCCTTAAGCATCAATGAATGTTTGCACCTTTTGCAGTAGTTGTGTATGAGTCCCTTAATTGTCCCAAGTGTAAATAGCTGGATCTCTCAACATCATATAGTCACTGTTGGGAATGAGTCAAATGTGTAAAAGATGCTGGAAACCAAAGAACGTGCAGTACCTGGAGGATTTTTCTTAACAGTGGGCAGCTTCACTGCTCAGGACAAAGCAGGGACTCAGGGTAGGGCAGTACTAAATAAAAAAGAAAATGCAATTTTCTCTTTATATATATATATATATATATATATATATATATATATATATATATATATATATATATATATGACAAACAACTTGCAGATTCTGCAAGGGGAATGCAAACTTATGCACTTAAATGTACCTCCTCAATGAATGACAACACATACACATATACACTCACTTTTGTGCACAATCATCACAAACATGCTAACACATAAGTCAGAGTCATTTTTACAGCCTGAATGAAAGATTCACCTCAAGTAGCACGTCATTTTAGTTTGCTTGTGTAAATAATTGGTCTCTCCCCACCGTATTGATCACTGTACACAGCAAGTCATTGTAAAGAGCTCTGTGCTTTGTTCAGTTGAGTATCTATGTGAATGGTTATGTAATTGAGACTGTAGATTGTTTTAAGCTCAAGCTGTGATAAGCAAAGAGAGTATTAAACCACTAAGTGTCTAAGTAGGAAGGGCTTGTTTCCTTAAACTTTACTGACAGACAATTCAGCTGATTTAAAGACATAGGTTGATGTGGAATTAGAATCAGAGAGAAATTGAGGTGGTTTAATAAGGTAAAGATTAAACGGGTTTGCTGATGTAAGTGGACCCCACTCACACTGTGATTGCAGAGTTGTGTGGCAACCCCCCCCCCCCCCCCCCCACACACACACACTTTCACCTGTCGTATTGTTTCCTCTAGACCTCCTGTGTTGGTTTGATGCATGTGTCCATGTGTATTTGTTAGCTGAAGATGGAGCCAGTGGTGTCTGTCTGCTCTACACTTTCTTGTCGTTTTCTTTTCTGCAAACCCACACAGTTGTATTTGACATCCATGGACAGTAACAGCCATCACAGCTGGCAGTTAAAGCCATCGGAGAGTTCCCGTTCGTTTTGGTAACAGCCTCTGCCATTTCAACAGGTACTCCAATGCCCAACTCCCAGTTATTAGTCCGCCCCTCCCTATACAGTGAAGAACCTCACTATGACCCAAATCACCCTCACTCTGACCCAGGCAAGCTGCCCTTGTCCCTGGTGGTTCTCTGTGTGGTTCCCTGGTCTTGTTAATTGTAGGCAGCATGCTCTTCTTCCACCAGCCCTGAGTCTTCACAAATCTGACCCAGAATCCATATTTCAAAAACCTTTAACCAAACAGAGAGAGGAATAAATACATTAATAAAGATAGATATTGAGGGAGAGAACTACTTTTGAAGGAATGTTCCAGGTTTAATATAAATTAAGCCAAAGTCAGTCTATCTTGGGAATGCTCCCGGGTAGCTACTTTCTGGATACAGCCAGCATACAAGTACAGCTCCTATCTACTTGAATGGGGAAAGACCAAAATCTTCAAAACATTAGCTTATTTGAAATCAAATCGTAGTCTTGACCATGTGCATTCTCAAGTTAACTGACAGGCGATATATCTATCTAAAAGGTGTTTGGCACTTTTACCTGTAGGGCGAGACTTTCTTTTCTACACCCGCCATATTGGGCATTCCAATTTCTCCTGCTCATTTTAATACAAGTGGTAAGTCTCAGCTAAACGGTGTCTGGTTAAGCTCAATTGACAGCATTTATGACATAATGGAGAGAATGGGGCTGATCCATTAACTTTAAAATACACACAGTTTTAAAGGTGTAGACACAAGATGTAAAAATTTTTTGTTAACATGATAAAATGAGTGATTTACCAGCAGATTACAGGGCTTACAGGCATTACATTGTCATGAGTTGTAATATTGTATATTACAAAACTTTACACAGATAATGTTAGTAAGCGATTTTTATCATACTAAAATCATGTTAACGTGTATTTTAATGTTTATGGACTTGCCCCATTCACTTGAGTTGTAATGGCCTTACTGTAACCAGTTCTTTTTTTATTTTTTATTTATTTATTTATTTATTTATTTTTTTAAATATATATAAAAAATATAAAAATATATATATATATATATATATATATATATATATATATATATATATATATATATAAATTATTATTATTATTATTATTTTTATTTTTTTTCATGGTAATCAACATAATGCCATAAATGCTGTCAATTGAGCATAGCTTTACAATAAGGTTCCATTCTTTAACATTAGTATATGCATTAGGTATCCTAACAATGAACAATATCTTTTTTACATCATTAATTATTCTTTGTTAATGTTAGTTAATAAAAATACAATTGTTCGTTGTTTGTTCATGTTAGTTCATAGTGCATTATCTAATGTTAACATATGCCACTTTTGATTTTAAAAATGTATTACTATGTTGAAATTAACATTTAACCAAGATTAATAAATGCTGTAAAAGGATTGTTCATTGTTAATTCATGTTAACTAATGTTTAATTCCTTTAAATTTAGTTTATCTTATGATTAGCATCCTAAGTCTTGTGAAAGAAAGCAACTTCCCGTAGTTAGATTCCAAGAATATGCATATAGTGTTTTGAGTATTTTGTTTTAGTTCATACTTAAGTATTCAGTATTAATTCAGCTTTTACATACTAGTTTATAAAGTTTAATTTATAAGTTTTTGGTTTTTATAAACGTTATAATTTTTTCAGGATTCTAAATCTAACCAACAATGATTACATCATCATAATACAGGCCTGTTCTTGTATGTTGAGCAGTTATGATGATCCACATGTTATCTACATTTCAGGACAGTGTGTGTGGGAAACTATGAGATATCAACTCTCGTTCACGACATGTGCTGTATGTGCTTATCGAACATGGTTGATGATGTTTAGTGTACACTGGCTTTGAATATACAGATTAAAGACAATCTGTCCCTAAATATTAAGTAACTTATAACAACAATCTATAATATAGTTATAGAATGTTCCTATAACCAAACTAGCCCCTTGTGTCCTGGTATGCTTTTACTTCAGTAGTGGGTCAGTTTAGGACTAAGTGAAAGTGTAACACTACGTGTCCCTTAAAACTTTTTAATTTCAAGTTACATTAGTGGTATGTTGTGTTTAATAAATGTAGAATATAAGTAGTGCAGTTCTGTGCTGCCCACTGGTTGTTTGAACAGACAGTTAAAGTTCAAATCTGCTCCCGCCTCTGTAATTATAGAATTCTGGCAAAAGTTTTTGTGATCTACAACAAAAATGTTCTGTGAACTAACTGGACTGGTGCACTGTGAATAAAACCATTATATTGCATCTTCAAGGCTGTCTAAATGATTCTAGATGTGCTAAGCCAGAGTCAATTTGATTATACGATCTATTATCTTTTCACCTACAATGCACCTGCTATTAACATCCATCTCAGGCAATCCAATCCGAAGTTGACTGTGCTATAAACATGGTTCAATGTGTCTTGTGATCCAGTCAGTCAAATCACATTCACAGGTGGTCAGGGATGCATGTTTGCACATTGGATTTTTTGTAATGGCTTTAACAGAAATGCGTGCTGATGCATCCTGGACGCATCCCCAACGTCATTGAAAGACCGCCTATTTACATAACACATAATTAGCGTAAAAACAAAGGTTTTTAACTTTACTAATTATGTGCGGCTTTAAAAGGAAATGACTGATAAAAAAATTTGGGAAAAGCCCATGTTTATATATGTGGAAGCATGCTTGACATCAACATACAGTGACACACGGTAATGTTTGTTGTCGCGAAATTAGAGACCCTTTAATAAAATACAGGTGTTATTAGCAGGTGTTTATGGCACTCCAACTCGGCTGACACTTGTGATTAGATCCCCCAAAACGGATGTTAATTTCAGGTGTAAATAAGACTTTTAGTGCCATGTCATTGTTGTAAGCAGTACAATTCATGTCACACTCTCTTGCATATCTAATATAGTTCATTATTACATTTGAGTCAAAGCCAAATTAAAACTAATGTCTCAATTATTTTGTCATTACAAGTATTTTTCTCAATGTTTGTCTCCCTACAGTACACATCCAGCATGAGGGCCAAATACCTCGCCAACGCCCGGCCTGACCCTAACTCCAGCTCCTCGGCAAACTAAATGGACGCTGTATCCCCTTCCTTCAGCCCAGTCCAGTCTACAGTTCACGCACTCACACACATACATACTTTTGCCTTTTCCCACAGCCTCAGACAAGTTTCACCCCAGGCCCACCCATCCAGCCATTTCAAACAAAGAGCCATGTTGATCTTTGATGTGCACTCTCTAACCCAGCTGATAAAGGACGTCCTT
Source organism: Myxocyprinus asiaticus (assembly GCF_019703515.2). Classification (NCBI taxonomy): domain Eukaryota; kingdom Metazoa; phylum Chordata; class Actinopteri; order Cypriniformes; family Catostomidae; genus Myxocyprinus; species Myxocyprinus asiaticus. The sequence continues at coordinate 30,732,700 of NC_059357.1, read as the reverse complement.
GCATCATGTAAATACTGCTGTCACCGGAAAGTTCCAGATGGCTGGTTTTGGACAGAGTTTAGGCCACAAGTTCAGCAGGGCGGCAGAAGATAGTTCACTTATAGCTTTGTGTGTTCGCGTATGAGTATCTTTAATGAGTATGAACTCCCATATCTTAGAGAGATGCTGAGTGATGTGTGTGTGTTGCCCTTGCTTTTTTGTGGTGCTCTTGCCAGAGGTTCAAAAGGTCCAGAATTAAAGAACTGGAAGGGGTTTGATGCCCTCAACTCTACATTCCTGCATGAACTCTGTGCTGTAGTGATTTACTGCCACACCAGGCCTATCATTGGGAGACTTTACATCTGTGGCATCTACTGTAATATGACTGAACACCATAGAAAAATCTATCTAATTTGAATAGCATGCAAACCTCAGCAATGCTTTCCACAGAATGAAAAAAAATTGGGTTCCTCTGGTTTGTGTTGAAGGTATGAATTTAAAAGCATTGATGTTTGGAAGTAGCTATTCTAAAGATATAACTGCCACCATTGGTGTGAGATGGACCAATGTTGTGTGAGTTTAAGGCCAGAAACATATTTACGCAAAACGCAGATGCGAATACTTTGGCCAATGCATTGCAGATACACAGGATTTGTACATACTTAACTTGCTTTCTTCCTTTGATTATAACAAACTTCAGTACCCAAGGGGGCGATAGAGTTACCTTCAAATTTGCCGTTAAACCAAATGGGTTATTATTCAGGTAGCTAGCTTTAAACATGTCAACTTTAAAGGAATAGTTCACCCAAAAATGAAAATTCTGTCATTCCGAACCCATATGCCTTTATTGTTCATCATAACACAAAAGGAGATATTTTAAAGAATGTTGCAATTGATGATTTGCATATAGCAGTTGATAGTGATTCAATTCAAAGCACAAAAAGCAAACAACCGTGTCATAAAAGTAGTCCATGCGACTCTTACATCATATTCCAAGTCTTCCAAGGGTATACAATCACTTTATATGATGAACAGATGGAAATTGAAGTTGTTATTGACTCTCAAATCAAATAATTTTTCAATTCATGTAAACAACCTAAATCAAATATGGTGACACGTCAGTAACAATATTGGTTTAATGCATCTCATAACCAAACATCCTGATATCATGACACAAGAATGAGTCACTGGACAACATTTATGAAATGTTTGAGTGCTCTTTTAAGCTTTAAAGTGAGTCATTGAGCCATTTACATGCACACCAATGCGCTCCCAAAAAAATCAGCTTGTTTAAAGAAATCTGACAAAGAAAAGAACACGTTTTTACATGAGATTTAAAATAATAATGTTATCTGCTTTTGATGTCAATATGTGAAGAGCCATGTGCACATTGGATAAGCTGATAAGAACATGCAACACGATATTGGGGTAATGAGCAAAAAATCTACCTGTGTCGATAGGTTTATTCTTAAGCCGTTTATGACCTTACACTGATAAAGGAAAGACATTTAATGTGTTTACAAGACCACACATGTCATCTTATTAAGCATAATCAGTATAAGAACGTGCATGTAAATGCACTCATTATCAACTGCTATTGCATGGAATTCAGCAATTACAATATTCATAAATACTACTTTTGTCTTCCACAGAAGAAAGTCATATGCGTTTTTGATTACATGAGAGTGACTAAATGATCGAATGTTCATTTTTGGAAGAACAATTACATTTAGTAACTTGCTGATGCTCTTCAAAATGTTGACCTGATAAAGACAATGCACAAAACTACAGGTGCATCTCAATAAATTAGAATGTCGTGGAAAAGTTCATTTAATTCAGTAATTCAACTCAAATTGTGAAACTCGTGTATTAAATAAATTCAGTGCACACAGACTGAAGTAGTTTAAGTCTTTGGTTCTTTTAATTGTGATGATTTTGGCTCACATTTAACAAAAACCCACCAATTCACTATCTCAAAAAATTAGAATACATCATAAGACCAATAAAAAAAACATTTTTAGTGAATTGTTGGCCTTCTGGAAAGTATGTTCATTTACTGTATATGTACTCAATACTTGGCAGGGGCTCCTTTTGCTTTAATTACTGCCTCAATTCGGCGTGGCATGGAGGTGATCAGTTTGTGGCACTGCTGAGGTGGTATGGAAGCCCAGGTTTCTTTGACAGTGGCCTTAAGCTCATCTGCATTTTTTGGTCTCTTGTTTCTTATTTTCCTCTTGACAATACCCCATAGATTCTCTATGGGGTTCAGATCTGGTGAGTTTGCTGGTCAGTCAAGCACACCAACACCATGGTCATTTAACCAACTTTTGGTGCTTTTGGCAGTGTTGGCAGGTGCCAAATCCTGCTGGAAAATGAAATCAGCATCTTTAAAAAGCTGGTCAGCAGAAGGAAGCATGAAGTGCTCCAAAATTTCTTGGTAAACGGGTGCAGTGACTTTGGTTTTCAAAAAACATAATGGACCAACACCAGCAGATGACATTGCACCCCAAATCATCACAGACTGTGGAAACTTAATACTGGACTTCAAGCAACTTGGGCTATGAGCTTCTTCACCCTTCCTCCAGACTCTAGGACCTTGGTTTCCAAATGAAATACAAAACTTGCTCTCATCTGAAAAGAGGACTTTGGACCACTGGGCAACAGTCCAGTTCTTCTTCTCCTTAGCCCAGGTAAGACGCCTCTGATGTTGTCTCTGGCTCAGGAGTGGCTTAACAAGAGGAATACGACAACTGTAGCCAAATTCCTTGACACATCTGTGTGTGGTGGCTCTTGATGCCTTGACCCCAGCCTCAGTCCATTCCTTGTGAAGTTCACCCAAATTCTTGATCGATTTTGCTTGACAATCATAAGGCTGCGGTTCTCTCGGTTGGTTGTGCATCTTTTTCTTCCACACTTTTTCCTTCCACTCAACTTTCTGTTAACATGCTTGGATACAGCACTCTGTGAACAGCCAGCTTCTTTGGCAATGAATGTCTGTGGCTTACCCTCCTTGTGAAGGGTGTCAATGATTGTCTTCTGGACAACTGTCAGATCAGCAGTCTTCCCCATGATTGTGTAGCCTAGTGAACCAAACTGAGAGACCATTTTGAAGGCTCAGGAAACCTTTGCAGGTGTTTTGAGTTGATTAGCTGATTGGCATGTCACCATATTCTAATTTTTTGAGATAGTGAATTGGTGGGTTTTTGTTAAATGTGAGCCAAAATCATCACAGTTAAAAGAACCAAAGACTTAAACTACTTCAGTCTGTGTGCATTGAATTTATTTAATACACGAGTTTCACAATTTGAGTTGAATTACTGAAATAAATGAACTTTTCCACGACATTCTAATTTATTGAGATGCACCTGTATAGAAGCAGGCAGTTTATGTTAATACCTGTTATAACACCCCTTGTGGCAGCGGTGAGAATGCAATGCATACTTAAATTGTGAATTATGGTCTGACACATTCCAGAATGACACATGAAATCAAGCTTGCGACGCTAGACGCATTTGCATTCACATATTTGTGTAGTGAATATTTTGGGTGTAAAACTGTAGTATAAGCTGGTTTTAAGGACACGAATGGTCTGAATTCTATCATCTCATTTACAGGATTGCATTTTAGGAATGGGAAGTAATGGTTGATAATTGCTGTGTAGCTATTGCAATCCTCTTTCCTGTATATAATACACATGGACTGCATTAAACAAACCACTCAAAGACCACAGTATGCCTCACATTTAACCGGGCTATATCCACTGCCAATATTGGAAAACTTGAAGATACAGGGCTGGATAAACCAGCCTAACACAAAAAGGGGTCAAGTAATCAACATCTGGACTTTCATTGCAACTAGTTTTGACCAAATCCCAATTTTCTTCACAACCTTTAACAGGGATTGGCTTCAAATTGACTTCAACCTATTTTTCCTCTTCATTATTCTGAACTCTCCAATCAAACTGAACCATCAGAGATCACTTTGTCTTATGCTGAGACCTTATTCGAACTTTACATTTGTCTTAATAATGTCCAAAAATGGAGCCACAGGGACCAGCTCTGACAATTTGTCAAAACTTATCTTTTCCATTAATCTTCCATGCATACCATATGACTGCTGAGCTACCATAGAGCTCTCTTGCCACTCTCGTGCTAAATGAAATATGAAGATTTCCTGAAGAGTTCATTGTACTGTACAAAATGTAAACTGGACATGTGGACATTAAGTTTGCCGCTTAGTTGACTTCTCCGAGGGGAGACCCAGGAAATGAAGTCATTAGTGGCATCTTGTTTTCTCCTCATCAAACAAAAGAGAGGCTGCAGTTAAAACCTCAGTAACTCATGCTGCAATTCAGTGTGACTTTCAAAAGCCCACAATTTCCTGGACTCCTTGCTTCTCTGCCACAAATTGCTTTATTCTCAAAGTTAGGGAGAACTTACCATCTTTGAAGAAGACTGAAAATATGATGTGCTGTAACACTGAATATTTTTCCATTGATGACAGCACAGGTTTGTTAGAGACCAGGCCAACAACTGGCATCTGATCAGGGTTGCAACTGGAATAAGGAGTTTTTTCTCCTACACATCTCCTCAAAAGACCTCTCTCAGACATTACAAATTAAATCTAGTATGAGCTTGTTATAGGCAGTGTGATAATAACCTTCCTCAACACCTCAGGGGTTGTTATGACATGCTCCATCTTACTGGTAATGTCTCAATTTGAGGACACCTAGCACGGCTCATGTCCTTACCACAACATTTTCCATCTCAAAAAAGCTATATGATCTAAATCATTCAGTTTACAAGGTGGAATGGATGCTGTTGTGTAAATGCAGACAGACTAATAATACATTTCCAATGTGACATTTATGGCCCTTTCCTAAGTGCCGCCATAATCCCTTAGGGCTGTTCGCCGAGTCCAAACTTTGGTGACGTAATGCCACCTAGACTTTGTGAGCGCCCTTCGGAATCATAATAACTGACAAATATGACACTCTCCAATCACAGTTGCGCACTAGCAACATTTGTGACAGGGCCAAAGTCTCAAAGACTGTAAGACTTTTATGAAAACAAGCAGCCACTAGGGACATAAAGGGATGTATTGCAGCTATAAGCAAAAAGAGCCTTGGATTGTGTGTGATTTAGCTCATACCTGAAAAATCTGTCACTTATTTGAAAGTGTGAGCTTTTTTCTTTTTTCAGTTTGCTTCTCAAAGCATGGTCATCCATTCAATGTTGAGTCAAGCCATATTGTGTGCTACTGATGCTTGCATTGGTTTCTTGATTGATGCTTTTGTGGGTAATAATGAGGTCTGCTTCCTCAACTGTGCCAATAACCAAAAACTTTGTACCTTCCTTGTATCCTCTAAATGTTTCACAACCTTCAAAATGTGGACATTTTTCCTCATGAGCTCTGTGTGGCATGAGCAACCAGATTAGATACCTGTGAACATGAGCCTGATGTTGTGGGTGTCATTGTTATTTTCCATGTAAATGATCACGTTGGTGACGATGCAGTCTCTGTTTTTATGTGGACATTCACTCTTGGGTAATGCCATACTGCTACACTGATGTAGAAACAGTAGGCTATATAAAACAAATGTTTGCAAGAAAATGGCCTGTGTCGAGGACATGGATTTGTAATATCATAGCACAAGTCAGTTTTTCATTTTTAACTTAATTTTTACTTGGATTTCATAGTCCATGTGGCATATTTTTAGTCATTTTTAGCAAGCACAAAAACATTTTGTCTCTTTCATGTGAATACATGATTTTGGTCTTTTATCAAGATGTTTTGATATGACTTCAGTGTAGGATGATCTTTTTTTATTCTTTCTTTTTTTGAAATTACTAAAATATTGTATATGTAAAACCTGTGGTTTTATTGAGCTTGAACTCAGTGTTTTCAGATTAAATTTAACATTAACTGATAAATGTGCAATTTGTGCTTAATTATCTTAGTCCTCTGTTTGCAGAACTGTCTCACAGATATATGATTGTTCATATAATATTATTATCTGTCATTCTGATTTTCTGTTTGAACACCATTTTTTGTGGTTATTCACTTATTTTAAAGCTGTAATTGTTACATATACAGCATTTAGTCAAAGCAGATAAGAATATGAAATCTGTTTGTGGCAGTACATTATGTAAGGTAAATAACTTTGGTAGCAAAAAATGTTTAGGTTACTGTACATTAATTTACTCTCCTAATGGCTCTTTCATAATTTCCAGTGCATAGACACTAGAGGGCACCATTGTGTAATTCAAGAGAAGTTATAAAACAGAAAAACACTCAGACCAGAGGTTGCTAAACTGTTTTGTCAGCTGAACTCTTGACATTCATTATTTACTTTTCTAAATAATTTATATATATACACCGATGAGCCAAAACATTATGACCTAATTAGCATATGGCCTAATATGCTGTTGGTCCTCCGTTTGCTGCCAAAACAGCACCGACCTGCCGAGGCATGGACTCTACAAGACCCCTAAAGGTGTCCTGTGGTATCTGGCACCGAGACATTAGCAGCAGATCCTTCAAGTCCTGTAAGTTCGAGGTGGAGCCGCCGGGGATCAGACTTGTTGGTCCAGCACATCCCACAGATGCTCAATCGGATTGAGATCTGGGGAATTTGGAGGCCAGGGCAACACTTTGAACTCTTCATCATGTTCCTCAAACAGTGTGTGTCAGGGCACATTATGCTGCTGAAAGAGGCCACTGCCATCAGGGAATACCATTGCCATGAAGGGGTGTACCTGGTCTTCAACTATGTTTAGGTAGCTGGTAGGTGGCACGTGTCAAATTGACTTCCACATGTCACCTGTGAGTGGTCATAATGTTTTGTCTCATCACTGTATATATTGTATATAGCGAGGGGGGTGTGCAGGCACCCCGTGCGCCCTCGGAAAGATGCTGCCCATGTCGCCCATGCCTAAATCCGCCCTTGATCAACATTATGTAAAATATGCCCAAATGAATTAAATTCTAGTCAAATCACAATAGGAAATCTGTATCGATACCCAGCTTAGATAATCAGAATAATGTTTTATAGAGTGATCATTCTAACTGTAAACATTTTATTTGTATAAATACATATTTTTTTTATTTAATTTCATATTGCATTTTCTATATCAGAAACCCCCTGCAGTTCAAGTCAAGTCAAGTGAAGTCATATTTAGATAGCATAAAAGTAATCCATACTACATTGGTTTAATCCATGTCTTCTGAAGCAATGTGATAAGTATGGGTTAGAAACATATCAATATTGAATTACTTTTTTACTATAAATCTCCACTTTCACTTTCAATATGTGAAAGAATGTGAAATGTGGAGATTTATAGTAAACAACTTAAATATTGATCTGTTTTTCACCCATACTTATCAAAATCGCTAATGTAATAGTTGTTCTTTGAAAACTCTGCATACAATTAATTGTTTAATTTATAATTTTTGTATTCAGTCAGATGCACTGAACACTGTCTGGGAACTGTGACAGAGAGAGAGAGACAGAAAAATAGAAATCACTGTTGTATTTGTGACCTCAGTGTGTGACAGCAGTCAGGGGTCAGTGTCACAAACAGGACAGAGACCCACCATACTGCGTTTCCTGTCAGCCGCCAGGCAGCTGCCGCTTTACTGAGGCCTGCGTTCTGTATGTGGGTGTGTTTGTTTGTGTATAGGGGAAGAGAGTGGGCTTCTGGGAAAACAAAGCGAGCAACAAGCACATCCCACAAGCACAAATGGAGGGATCTCTACACAGAGCACACCCTGCTTGTCTTGTTCAATTGTCCATGGAAATGTAAAGCAATTATTGTTTTGAGAAGTATACAGTCAAACGCTCAAAAATGAGAACACACATCAAACTAGCAAATTAGCTTAGATATCCACAAATGAAAAGTCTGTGTGCATTTGTTACAAGACTCATTTACCCTCTAAAAGAAAATGGCACAGGCTTATTCCATAATAGGGATCGCTGATGAAATTCGGTTCATCCTAATGTTCTTGGAAATTGGACTGCAGGAATGCCTTGTGAATGCAGTAAAATGGTTAAGTGAATGGAAGGCTCCAGTGACCTCCAGTAGATTTTCTTTTATCAGACCAAGCTTGATGCCAGCTAATTTAGCTGGTCTTTCTCTCGCTTTGTGGTTGAACCTTTTCTGCTATCAGGGCCATCTTAAAATGACTTCTTATTTAGGGAAATATCAACGTTTTTTTTATTTATTTTTTTATCATAGGCGTAGGTGAGATTTCCTTACTGTTTTTATTAGCAACCATCTGCGTAAAAATGATGTGCGTAACAAATGAAACTTTTGGGTGCATTTTCAGCAGATGTCACTGCTGTGGTGCTGTCTACCTTTGAGTAAACAGGGAGACTCCCCTCAGCTCAGTCAGAACTAGGCAAGAAACATACTCAACACAAGTACACAGACAGCAACACATTGTAAACACATAATGCACGTTCTTGCGTTGGGCCAGAAACATACTTTACGCAAGATACGAGAACTTGGCCAGTCCAGTTGAACATGTTCTTGCGTTACTGTGGCAGTAATAAACCTCAGTACCCAAGGGGGCTATAGAGGTACCTTCAAAGAATTTGTGCCATTAAACTGGATATTATTAAGTTGCTATAAAGATATTGACTTTACCTTACTTGCTCAGAAATATTCTTTTTTTTTTTACATATAATTTTTGGAATTACACATTTGGAATGCCCAATTCCCACTACCTAGTAGGTCCTAATTGTGGTGCAGTTACTCACCTCAATCTGGGTGGCGGAGGACAAGTCTCAGTTGCCTCCGCTTCTGAGACAGTAAATCTGCGCATCTTATCACGTGGCTCGTTGTGCATGACTCTGCGGAGGCTCCGCATGTGGAGGCTCATGCTACTCTCCGCGATCCATGCACAGCTTACCACGCGCCCCATTGAGAGCGAGAACCACTAATCACAACCATGAGGAGGTCACCCCATGTGCCTCTACCCTCCCTAGCAACTGGGCCAATTTGGCAGAAATATTCTCTTTAATCTGTTGCTCTGCCATGACAAGTAGTTGGCTTGAAAGTGAAAACTCACTTTAAGAGTGGACAGTACACATAAATGTTCACTATTGCGACCTTTGTTGGCATGTTGAGAAAGCAATACGTACTTGCATTGTGGTCTGACACATTTTCAAAAAAAAAAAAAAAAAAAACAGCTGCACAAAATCAAGTTTGTATAGCTAGAAGTATATGCAATCAAGTACTTGTGTAGAGTATGTTTTGGCATTTACTGTTAGTTCAGGTAGCTAGCTTAGCAAGATTCTCTTCATGCCATCCTTTTAGTTTCTCTTCTATGATAGTATTTAAACTGAAAGAGAAAAGAGCCCCTTGTGGTAAAGCAGAAAATGCAATGCACTGTGACACATTTCTGAAAATAACAACATTGAAATCAAACCAGAATTATCTGTGGTCACGCACTTGGATAGAGTATGTTTCAGGTCTAATAAGCGCCCCTATACACTATTATTTATTGAGTTGAGGTTATATTGCATCAGAGAACACTGCAAATCCATTAAGGAAGGGAGGAAGGACATTGAGGAAAAATGCAAGAGTTTACAAAAGCGACACTTGCATCCAGAAGCTGACCAAATTTTAGCTGCAATGCACTCTAATGTTGGCATCCGTTGAGCAATGAGAATTTCAGAGAGGCAGTTCCAGTTGTGCTTTTGAAAAATCCAATTCAGTTCTTTCCACACCCTCAAAACATGTCTTAAACATTCCTACCCCTCAAATGCTTCTTCAGAGCTTTTTCCTTAAGTGTGTAAGCACATTAACACTATCCTCATGGGCAAGATTTTGAGTCATGGTGACAGGGCAAGCTGCTAAGAGCCATTCACAGAGGCAGCTGTATACCCATTCCTTACACCCCTGTGGCTCTTTTTAACCCAATTCTCCACCAGCAGGATGGAGCAGGCAACTTTTGAATGGCTCAATCCTGTTGTCCCCAACCCTTTATTGAAGAGCACTGTGGAGAACCGGCCATTCCTCCACTGCTGTCTTTGACTGGTAGTTAACTTCTTAAACTCCACCCTCTGCTCTTCTCTAATGCCCCCACCTTTCAAAAACATCGAAAGCTGCTTATTCTGAGCCTTACGCCCTTTTCTTACCCATTTTGTCAGGTTTTTTCTCCCCCATTGTTGCTATTTATATACCTCAGTCCTCTTTCCCACCACAGCACAGAGACAATGGAGAGTTAACAAGGTGTAAGCCCACATTAGTACACTACACTGCCCCTTAATACTCCAGAATTCCTCAAGAAAAAAATAACAGCAAGAAAACCACCTCTACATGAAAACAGCATTGTGCTAAAGGGCAAGACGGTTGGGTTCAAAGTTAAAATGAGTAATATCCTTAAAAGGAGGCTCAGTCTATTTGTGCTCATTGAAAATGAAATGTGTAAACTGAAACTTTGGGGAGAGAAGCAGTTAAGTTGTTATTTTACAGTTGGCTGTTAATAGTGAGTATTTGCATGAGGTGACTGAATTGCTCAGCAGAAGATTTTAGAGTATTGGTGGACAAGAAACTGGCAAATAAACTGTTAGAAATAATCCTATTGAATTTATTGTAAAAGAAATAAAAAATAAAAAAATGCAACTGTGGTAATTTATAAAGTTACTTTTGTACTTGTATAACAACATAATTTGAACAATAATTAACTGGAAAAGTGCATGTATGTCTTGTTATAATATAAGGTAATTTCATACTTCCAAAAAAAAATACATGTATTGTCTTATGAAGTCTAATTTCATTTTCAATCACATCACATAAATGAATATACAGTTAATGAATGTACAGGCTTTTAATATACAATTTTTAAATTCTTTTTCCATTAAAATTATTTCTACAGTATATATGCACTGAAAAAAGGCTTTTGAATTTAATTTAATTTGCATGAAATGTATTTATCAACATTTAAGATATTTATTATGAGTTTAAAATACTCATTCTTTTGTAGTTATATCAGCTCAATTATATTGAGTAAATCCAACTAAATCTAATAATGTTTATTCTACTTAATATGTCCATGAGGCTTCATTCTATATTTTCAGTTTAAACCAGTTTTCTTCATCATTAGTGTAAAGTCCAGCTGTAACTAAACATGAAGAATAATTAGTAGGAGCTATAGTATCTGATCTTCTACATACACTACAAGTGAGTACAAAGTTTACCTTAGTTAAAATGAACACTAATCTCCATGATAGTGACTTCAAATAATTCACTATAATTGAACTAAAAACAGCATGGGTAACACTAAACAGAACTGTAAACACAAATACAACTCTTATTAATTACCACCAACTAGTTACGCTCCACATAAGTCCCCATACCTTACCCAAGCTAACAAAATTCAGGTGCAAGAGCCTATGGCCACTCCCCCAAACACAGCTCAGCTGAAACTATCCAGCTAAAACTATATATATATTTTTAAATAACTTTAAATAATTCAAATAAGTCTGTTCAAAACTTGGATAAAACATTTAAAAACAACATATTATTATTGTTGAGTAAAATGAAAAACATAATTAAAATAAATAGAAACATTTGGAAACATACAATGTAATAAGGGCCAAATAAAAACAAAATTCAGAGTGCCGTTAGTCTAGTAAATGTGAACAGACATGTATTAGGTCAGGGTGGCCCCATGACTGTCTGATCCCTGAGAGTAATCTGTAAGTTTAACTGATTTACTTCTTATTTGCATCCTGCTTCGCATTGAAGGGAATCACCAACAGATCACTTTCCCTTAGGACTGATTCATACATGCAAAGTCAACCCAGCCTCAGGAGAGCCAGATTTTCCAGTCACAACCATACACTTCATGCCATTAGACAACTGACATGATTTTGGTAAAAAATAATTCGATGAGTCTAAACCTGTTGTTTAGAAGTTTGTATTGCCATACTGTATATTATTTAAATAAAGAAATGATTGGGTAAAAATGCAACAATAGTTCCAGCATTATCAGATTTATGTTGCTAATCCACATTTCTTTTTTGTTTATCTTTAAAAGAATAATGTTCAAAATTAAAATATCAAAATTCATTTTCATTTAGTTCAAGCTTTGCCAGTAATGAAGTGTGGATCCACCGTTCAGCAAAACCATCAACACTATAATGATCCAGAGCTAACAAAAGGAAACTCTCTCGGAACATTATGTGCAAATATTTAAATGAAAGGTAAATCCCAACATTTGTTTTTGGATTCTAATGTGTACACAGAACATAAAAGGTTGAAACCCTTAACATCACATGTGATCCTTCAAATGCATTACAATCTAACAGCAGTTAAAATGTGAATTTATGCAGACATATTCCAGGCATTGATGAAAGTACTTTAAAAGGCCCAAAGAATGAGCATACTTTCCAGAACAAGCAGTCGGAAAGAACTGCTTATATTTAGCAAGGAAATACTGCTGGAAAATGACATAATGACACATAAAGCTTATCCTCACTATCAACAGAACATGATTGCCCCTGGATTTTATTTCTTATGTAAAACAGTTATTTGAAATATGGAACTCTTGAACCTTTGATCATTGGGATTATTTTTGTCAGTTCTTGCTTTTCTATGCAGGTGAGAGTACACAGAGGTTGCTTTGACATGTCAGATCAATAGTAATAGTGAAGGTTGTCTTAGCAAAGCAACGCTAGTAATCTTTTGTTGTGGAATTTGTGTTATTTTGTTGCTTTTCGAGAGAATAAACAAATACTTATTAATAGGCTGTATTACTAACCTCCCTTCAACACTGCAACAAAGTTGCTTGAAGGTTAATTAGCATCTGCATACTGCAGGAGATTAGCATGACACCAGTAACTAGCACCCTATTTCCAGACAAATCTTTTGAGAGGCTCCAGTTAACAGCCAGTGAGCGAGCGTTCCCAGCACCATGGCAATTCTCCAGGCCTCCCAGCCACTGGCCTGATCTGTAATCTCCATGACCGTGTGTTCAAAGCAACTGAGTGACTATCTTCTAATCTGACTATCACATATCCTCAGCCAAGGCTTTACCTCACAGGGCAAAAATGTCTGTTTCAGGGATTCTCATGGAGGGATTTTAAACTGAAATGTAACTACCTGCTGAGTGATGTCTCATGGGTGTACCGAGAATTAAGTATTCATAATTCAGCAGTTCATTTGTCTGTAATTTGGATTTGTCTTTGGCTTTCCTTTGGAAAGAAAATATCAGCGAACAATTTTGGTTTACTCATTACATATTTAATTATGCAATTAATACAAATGACTGATGTACAGTACGTCAGTAACTTGAAATATGCTTTTCTTGTCTTTTTCCAAACCCTGATGTTTTATTTTTCCTATTAAAATCAGGTTTAGGTTTTGTGTAAGGGGTTAGACTTCATGGTTAGGTTTAGGTTAGGAAACATTGTAATAACATTGTTTGCGGGTTTGTTTTTGTCTTTTTTCTATGGGAGTAAAAGTTGTACATTTTTGTCCGAGCAAACTCTTAAGTTTCTTAAGATATTGCAATATCATAGTAATTATCACGACTTGTCATGAGACTGAGTTGGATATTACTTTTCTTAGCAAGTCTGACATAATTTTTGCCTGACGAATGATAAAATGGGTGAAAAAATCCCATAGACTTACACTGAAGGAGTGACCTCATTTCTGCGTGGGCAAGCACCACTCACATTTTATTTCAAGATTGTAAAAATCTAAGTTAGAAATTATAAAGGTGACAACGCTTCAATGAAAGGTCTCGGAAGTAACACTTCTATGAGGATATCTATTTCTGTAGAATCAGCAGGAAGAGAGAACATCTGATCTCTATCTTACAGAAACTATCACAATGAGTTTGCGAGCACTTTAGTTAATTGGACGCAGTTTTGTTACTTTTTAGACAGAACATAGAACTCTTATAGTCATAAAATGTCAGTAGAGGTTCGATATGAATGCAGTTTGAAAGTAAAGGAGAACAAAAATACAGTCAGTTTGTTTCTGTTATATGTTTCAAGAGTTCAAAAGGTTCTTGTATGTAAAGATATGAGGACCCCAAGCCCTCTGACTCATAATAAAAATGTAGGCATCTTCTTTCCAAGAAACTGTGCAACGGTTGTTATACTCATGCAACCATGCATTTGTTTGTCAAACCACTACATGGTTCGTGGCCTGATGTTTTTGCATTTGGCAAATATCTTGTGTTTTGTGGATTCTCTGAGGTGGAACTGGGATTGCAAGACACATCAAGGTCAACAAGTGTCAAAGAGAGGTATCTATTTTTTATAGAGAGCTCTTAGAGATGTTTTATAACTTGAGAGTCATTTTCCAGTCTCAGACAAAGCTCAGACATTGTGTGGTCTGACTGTTTTACAGGCATCAGAGCAAAAGCTGTCAAAACAGACCTCAAGGCCCTAATTACAAATGAGAACTTGGCACGAGGATGAGAACGGAAATGGATGCCATTTCTAAAACTTAGTTCTCTGTATTGTTTGTCATATCAATCAGTAAAGTGGACAGCAGACCCATTAGTAAGCCCTACAGGTTGATTTATGCCGTGGATGTTTGGGTGTAGCTTACACACATATAATCCTCAGTATGATTCTCAGCTTATTGGCAAATAGTGTATAGTCATAAACAAAGATGTTTCAGTTATGGTACAGATAGGTTTGTTTATATGCTACACTAGTGATCTAATGCTTGGGGTGTTTTATGTATGGATGGGTTACTTTTAACAGATAACTATCTCAGTAGTATTTCGGCAGTTATCTCTGCTTCAGGCATCTGTAACAACAGCACAATACATTTCTCTGGCTGGCTGCCCTGTACAGTGTGCTTTGCATAATCTTACTATCCTCCTTAAATTTAAATGGAGTAGCATGCACCTATTTCTTTTTTCTTTTCTTTTCTATTTTCTTTTTTCTTTTTCTTTTTTTTTGGAGGGGCACCAGTGGCAGTCGTGACTCATTTGGTGCCCTAGACGACTACAGAAAAATAAAGGCCAAAGTTTACTTCGCTTTTCCACATGCCGTTCCATCTCTCACACTGTCGAGCACTCAGCCTTTCAAAGTATACTCTTTTGACCGCAAATTTATATGGATGCGTTTGATGCATGTGCAGTACGACTGTTTTGTGATACTCTTTTAGCACAATCAACAGCAGGCACATGTGCAGATGATGTAAGCAGACATGGACTGTCCACTGTGCATGAGACGTAGCAGCACATGGAACACCGACATATACTTTGACCTTTAGTAGTTCTGTAGATAAGTTTAATATACACTCACTGAGCACTTTATTAGGAACTATGGTCCTAATAAAGTGCCTGATGTGGTCTTCTGGTGTAGCCCATTCGCCTCAAAGTTTGATGTGTTGTGCATTCTGAGATGCTATTCTGCTCAATACAAAAGTACAGAGTGGTTATTTGAGTTACAGTAGTCTTTCTGTCAGCTCGAAACAGTCTGGCCATTCTCCATTGACCTCTCTCATCAATGAGGCGTTTCCATCCGCAGAACTGCCACTCACCGGATGTTTCTTGTTTTTGGCACCATTCTGAGTAAACTCTAGAGACAGTTGTGTGTGAATATCCCAGGAGATCAGCAGTTTCAGAAATACTTAAACCAGCCCATCTGGCACCAACATTCATGCCACGTTCAAAATCACAGAGATTACATTATTTCCTTATTCTGATGGTTGATGTGAACATTAACTGAAGCTCCTGACCCATATCTGCATGATTTTATGTATTCCACTGCTGCCACATGATTGGCTGATTAGATAATCTCATGAATAAGTAGGTGTACAATGTTCCTATTAAAGTGCTCAGTGTGTGTATGTTAGTCTAGTGGTAAAGTTTCACCCTCAGAGATCTAAGCAAAGAAATTGATAATGCATTTTTTTATCCTCCTTAAACAATTACAATACATTGTAATAAAAGTAGGTTATTAAAAATGTAAAAAAAAAAAAAAATAGTCGATGAATAGTAGTTTCAAGTGAAAAAAAAAATTAATAACAAAAACCAATAATTATTTTGGAAGTTGCATTCAAAATCAACATGGCTGAACAATCTGAATGGGTTGAATGCTACTGATAGTAGCCACAGAAAAAAATGTGTTGGACTGCCTGGAACAGAAGCTTGGTACAGTATTTGAGACATACCAAAGAAGTACACTTCAAATCAGTCCCCATAATCATAGGTTTGATTTGTCTCTGTACAGTGGGAGAGGATACATACAGTATGTGTCTGATGCTCCGTCTACTGCAGACATGGCTTATGACATCTGCAGCCACATATTAAATATGGACTGTGTGAAACCTTTAAAGTGGGAGGAAGAAATATGATTCAGACTCATTGAAGAAGTCTTTTCAGCGCAGTGGTTGATTTTGGGGTGATCCGCATCTCAGACTTGCCTTGAAGAATGTAGAAATCCCCTCTCTGCCCTCAAGCTCATGAGAAAAGTGGCAATGATGGCTTAAGAATATAAACTCTCACACCATTAAAACAGGCACAGATGTGACTCAATAAAAATATGATTATGTTTGCAATAAGATCTTTTTGATCTGAATGGAATGAGAAAAAAAAAATTACATAGTGTCGTTGGAGCGTGGAATTAATGTTTGTGGCCACCTTCTCAAAATATGACATCAGTAAGACTGTTATTAGTTTCAAAGGAATAACAGTATTAGAATCTTCTTAAAATAACAATTAAAACATCTCTGTTTTTGCCTTCACATCTATATTCAGGGACTCTGAAACAGTTTGTGCATTATGAATACTTATATTTTTTCGGATTAAAGAAGAAATTTAATTTGTGTAGCACTTTACAATAAGGTTCTATATGCTAAGATCAGTTAAGGCATTAGCACAAACAATGAAAAATGTTATACAGCATTTATTAACATTTTATACAACCTTTTGGTTGATGTTGATCATAATGCCAGTGCTAACTAATTTTCATGTATACAACATTTAGTGTTGTACGTTAAAATGTTTTAGGGTAGAAATGAACATTAACCAAGATTAATAAATGCTGTAAAAGTATTTGTTCATGTTAACTATTGTGTTGATGTTAACAAAGTAAATTTGTTTTTTAAGCTCAGATCATTTCCACTGCATGCAAATCTGATTCTGAATGTTTTATTTTCCAAAATATAATTTTTTTAAAATAAAACTAGATAGTCCATACAGCCATGTCCATGTAGATTTGATTATCAACAGTATATATTCAAGATCACAGTGTGACTATTTAGTGTTGAAAGGTCCGGCAGTGAGGAAATGTGCTTTCCCTTGGCGATTGTTGTAGAATAATAAATGACGTGTGAGTGAGACTAAACTTTGTAAATGTGCTTCATTAATTCAGCAAGCAACACACAACGGGTCAGTGCCAGCATTTGTAAGCACAAGGGGCGAGTTTGTTTTGCTTGCATGCTTCAGCAACAGTTCACAACAGTCTTGACAGAGTAGGAGACACTGAACTATAAACCTCTAAGGTCTGGAAATGATTTTATTCCTTAATAATTGATGCAAGACATCTGTGTTTTGCTATAATAAGTGTGTCCTTATCCCTGTTTGTCTTAGATGTTAAAGGGGTAGTTCACCCAAAATGAAAATATTGTCATCATTTAGTCACCCTCATCTTGTTAAAAAACCCATATGACTAATTTTTCTTCTGTGGAACACAAAATAACTTTTGCCTAACCCTTATCATTCACTTTAATTGTGAGGTTCACATTCTGCCTAACATTTCCTTTTCCCCAGACAACGGCATAGATTCCAGTGGGATGGGGGGAGGTAAACCCCAATATCAAAACAAACAAGTACAATCCCCCCATTATTTATACAGTGATCAATGGAAATATGGTTAAATGCTTCACGCTGCAACCTCTCCAATGTTCAAGCAAAATCTACACCCTTGTCCCCAAAAGAAAGAAAATCATATGGGTTTGGAACGGGTTTGAAATGTATTGGGGCTTGGGCCAAAAATGCCACCAAAATTAAAATGTGGGAGGCAAAAAATGCCCTCCCAGTGAATTGTTCTGTTTTTTATTAGTAACATCTGATATAGTTCTTCATATTTTACTATATACCTAGGTATGCATATTATGGCATTAACTAAGAATTGATGTTGATTCTTAGGGTTAGACATTTAAATGTTGAGATTGAGACTTTTGAGACTTAATCTCTTTGTATTATTGAAGCGATTCAGTTGTTGTATTTGAAATAAACAGATGAGATACATTTTATGTTTTAAATGGTTAAAAACCCCTTAAGAAGGTAAAAATGCCCTGAAAACCAAATCCAGTGTGCATACAGTATATTGCCCCCTAATGTTAGTTAATTTCTGACACTGGTTTGGAACAACATGGGGGTGAGTAAATGATAACAAGAACTATGCCTTTAAATATGTAATGTGTAGCGTGCCAGCTGAAAGAAAATAAACAAAAATGTGGTAAAGTTTCTTAGTGAATATTCTGCTTTATTCAAAAGCTAAATGGTGAATTACCAAGGCAGCCCATGGTAACAATATCAGGATTGTGGTCCCTGAGCAAAACATTTGAACAATCAAAGAATCCAGATACTGGAATATAAATTACAGCCATTAGCAAAATTCAGAGCGTTACAAAAAAAAACAAAAAAAAACAAAAAACAAAAACTTTTTTTTAGAGTAATCACCAGACCTATTTCTGATACATAGGTGAAATGCATATAATATCTAAACATTTATGTACAAATACAAATGTATAAAATGGCACAGTATATATATATATACTGCTTTAAACTAACATTTACAGGCTAACCCAATATGGGCCATTCCCACAGAGTGAAAGAAACTCTGTTAGGATCACTGTTGTTGCTTATGTAAAGCTCTCAGTTAACATGCTCTGTATAGCAGGCATAGTGATGTACAATTGCCAGCCATACTTGAAAAGGAATAAGGAAATCTATGGCTGTAAGCCAGACCGCTCTGTGCAAAAGGGATCGGAGAACTCAGATCCATGTTATAAACACATCTTAAACTTTAGCTGCCATCTGTTTTGTACATAACTTTGTGTTACAAAAGGCCTTCTGCCAATTGGAAGAGTGAGAGAAACTTTACATAAGCAACAAACAGTTCATTCAAACCAAGCTGTGCAACTTCCACTTCAGTATATTTCTGAGCAAAGCTAAAAATAAAATACAAAATCTCGCCAAAATCTATCTGCCAAGATTGTTTGAATGCATTGGTATTAAATAATATAAACAATTAAAGATTTGGGGCAATTTCACACAGCTTAAAGATATCATCATCATCATCATAAAATGTCAAGATGATTTAGGGGAAAAAAGTGCTTGATCCTCATACACCACAGATTAAGATAACCTGAAAGTATATGTGGAAAATTGCCTATTGCCAGCACAAAATGTCATTAAAAAAACCTAATAGCAATAATAATTATAATAACACTGACATCAAAAAAATGTAATTGTTAATAAAATGGACCTTCATTTCATTAATTTTATCCGGAGTCCTTTACAAATTAGAACTATATAATAAAGCACCCATTTTAAAACATTGACCATACAAATCAAATCATTAAACCTGAAGGAACAACCTGAACGGTATTTGGAGAGAATAAAATATAAAGAACAAACTAATTTGCTAATTAGAATTGAAAACTAAGCATAAAAAGCTGGCAAAAGGCTTGGGTATACTAGAAACGTACATTCTATGAGAATTGCAAATTAGATACAAGCAATAGTAATGACATAAAGCACAGTTGATTGCCTGCAAAGCTTGGCGTTGAAAGCCTCCTTCTGCTGGGCCCTACGTCATGTCTGGTTTGGACAGGATGGTCAGGCACCAGGCAGTAAGGACATTTTTAAAGGCGGGCCGCACAGCAGCCCAGTATAACCATGAAGGCCGTTCGCCACTGCAGAGTAAATGCAGCAGCCACATGGCCCAATACAACACTGGTCCCACTTGCCTTTCAGATACCGAGGCAGTAAGGGACGAGGATACAAGAAAGGAGCCGGTCGCCTTACTAGGCAACCTGAGGAGGGCACCACAGGGTGTCTGGATACAGCAGACAGTGCACTGACTTAAACCTGAGAGAGGTGATGAAAACCAAAAGGTTAAATTAGCACAATATTTTGACAAGAGCAAAATGTAAACAAGATCTAGAGTGTTAAGGAAGTGTCATACCTAGACGGATCCTCCTCAACAGAGAAAGCCCCTTTCATGTTGATTATGTTCCTCTTGTTCTCAAACATTCCATAACTCAATGTAATCTGATTGAAAAGGCATGAAACAGCATTAATAAAACTATACAAGATATACCCATACAGTTACTGACCCTTGTGTTGTTCCAAATCTATATGACTTCGATTTTATTCAGAATGTTAGCCTCAGTCACCATTAACTTTCATTGTTTGGAAAAACGATGCAGTGAGAGTGAATGATGCCTGAAGCTTTCAGCCCAAAACATTCTGCCTACCATCTTCTTTTGTGTTCCACGAAGAAAGTCATACGGGTTTTGAACAACATGAGAGTGAGCAAATAATGACAAAATTGTTGGTTGAGCTTTCCCTTTAAATTTTTCAGAGCCTCACTTGTTTGTGTACTTCTGATTTGGACACCTGTTGCAGGTTCTCCAGATGGGAGTGGAACAAGCTGCTTCGGGTCAGAGGAACCCCTAGAACTGACTCAATGATGTAGCCAACGGTACAGTCATCGGGAAGACGGATCTTCTCGGCAGTGTTCATGAAATGGCCACCACTGTCGGAACGAGAATAAGTAAGTCAATAAAAAGGTCTGCTAACATCTCAAAATATTGAATATTGAATATGTTCTTAGAAAATGCATTAGGTTAGTGAAAGTTTTTTGCACCTTGCCCAGGGGCTCATCTTCAAAGCCAGACCATGGCTGACACAGAAGCCTGCTCCTCCAGTAGCAAACCAGAAATTGACAGGTCTCTGCAAAAAAGAAAGTGAAATCATCAGTTTCTATTCTATAAAACTGCCATCACATCCAGTAACAATAATCGAAACAAAAGAATATTCCAGGGTTCAATACAAGTTAAGCTCAATCAACAGCATTTGTGGCATAATATTGATTACCACAAAAATTATTTCAATCATTTCAATTTCAGCAAAAATCGAGGTTACTGTGAGGCACTTACAATGGAATTATGTTTGAGTTTTTAATGTTTACGGATTGGCCCCATTTACTTCTAATGTAAGTGCCTCACTGTAACCTAGATATTTGCTTTTTTTTTTTTTTTTTTTTAAGAAATGGAAAATCAAGACGAAATTAATTTTTGTGGTGACCACAGTAAGCCTAAAATGCTGTTGGTTGAGCTTAACTTGTATTGAACCCAAAATTTTGTTTAAGGATATTTTGGAAAACCTACCATCTTGTTGTCCCCAAGTCTTTCTGTGGCCTCAATAGGCCGGTCAAGGCTGGGTTTTCCAATGTACATGTCCTGAGTGTGAGGGTAGTTGGACAGCAACTTCACCAGTGTCCTCACGTTTACATAGTTATCATCATCCACATGACAGAACCACCTAAACCAGAAGATATTTCATTAGGACAACCAATATAGTTTGTTTTGACAGTAAAACATGGCTTCTACCAATTAATAATGTAGCATACTGTACTAATTATCTTGCATTTCTTACTTCTTTCCGGACTCAATGAACTTGTCATACTCAACAGCCATCTTGCAGGACAGAGCCTGGCGGCTGTGGGCAGCAGAGCAGTTGGTGTTGATGGTGTGGTCTCCTGTGCACAGAAGATGACAGATATTATCTGAGTGTCCACATAATACTCCACTCATGTCCGTCACTTGAAAAATGCCTATCACTTAACTAAAGTCTATTATCTGAGAGGTCAGGTGCCTCAGCACGCGCCTTAATACCATGTGCCCCCCAAAAGCCTTGTGACCCTTTAGCTAAGCACAAGATTTTTAAGAAGATTAGATGCCTGCTTTAACTGAGTCCAAACTCTGCACATATCAAAGAAGGAATGCCTGCTTCTTTCTGGCCCTGTGACTTTTGCATCAGGAAGCAGCACTCACCAGTTTTTTTCTTAAGTTCCTCATCTTCGCCGTCCGTGAAGATGTAAGTCTGTGAAAACAAAGACAAAGCCTGGTCAGTTATCTCTTTTAAGTCAAGTCACATAAGTTCATCAATGAATTACTTGAGCAAAGACGAAACAAAAAATAAGCGAGTTCCAAACTAGAATCATATGTCTTGGAGTGCTATTTATCCTAAGCGGATTGATTAGGAAGCATTGTCTGCATTTTCCGCCATGGAAAACTCAGCAAGTTAAACAAGCCAAAAACGACCCCCAAAATAAAGGCCCCTTGTTCTCGTTTTCAGTCTCTCCATGGCAACTGCTCAGCACCCAAAAGCATCCCAGGCCCAGAACAAAACGGGGGAGCAGATTACCCCACTTACCCCCAAGTACTCCACCCCCAACTACCCCCAATCTATTGCCCCCGTCCACCTCCCATGTCTTTCCATTTGTCATCCCTCTATCCCCTTCAGACAAGATAAAAATGCCATGAGAAGGAATAGGCAACAGAATGGGATAGTCATTTGGAAGAAATAAAAGACGCATCAGGTCCCATTCTCTCCAAACTTCCCAGACACACTCGGATTGATGAATATACATTCAGCACAATGCAGCAGTCACAGTGATGTCTGACCCTGGTGGGTTTTGTTAACATTAAAATAGATGGGGGTAGTGTATTGGGGTGGGATTAGGGAGCTCATTGTGAAAGATAAGACAGAGCAGGTGCAAGGCGGCAGCCCCGGCTCAAAGGAGCCATTGAGAAAAAGACGCCACACGCCACAGACAGACTGATGAAAAGGTGACCTGCCCCTGGCCATGCACTGTCTTTAACCTGTTTGCTTTCCACCTCAGGTGAGACAGCACCTGCCGCCTGCTGCCTTATCACAGCCACGTGTCTGAACACGTCAATCTGCCCACGCCCTCTCGCTTTTCAACGCCTACGTTACAAAACATTCACCTGTTCTCTTATGTGCTCTGAGTTAGATACACTGTAAAAATAAATGACAAAAAATAAAATTTAAGGAAAAAGAATGTAAAAATACTACAGTAAAAAAATATTTAATTGGTTAACCAATAGTTTCCTTACCAGATACAGTGAAAAATGTAATTATATTCAACAAGACAACAAATATATCATAAAAAGCAAATGTCAGATGAAAAACAGATTATATTTTAAGGTTAATGCTCTATCAAGTTTTAAATCAATAAAACCTATGTTCCTACCCTAAACCTTAAACCTAACCTATAGTGTCATAAAAGCAAATGCTGAAGTACCTCATCGTTTCATGTTGCCTCTACACTTTTGCAAGTGCAACACTTTCTCAGTTGAGCTACCACACAGTTTGATCAATTGCAGTTGGTTATTTAATGCAAACTCTAAAATCCGTCGCCATAGGCCACGTCCACGCTAATACACTTTCGTTTGAAAACGCATCTTTTTCTCTATGTTTTGGCCTTCCATCCACACAGATGGGGTTTTTGACAGCGAAAACTGAGCTTTTCAAAAACGCTCTCCCAAGTGCATACATTTGAAAATGGAAAAGTGTGGACAGAGGAAACGGAGATATCTGAAAACTATGACATATTTTTTTGTCATGTGATGCAGTCAAGAGTTTTCATACGTTTCGGTGTGGACAAAAAACTTTTGGAAAACATTTGAAAATGCCAGTGTGGACAGAGAGTGTTTCGAAAACTGTTTTTTTCAAATGTATCCGGATTAATGTGGATGTAGCCTTACAAGTCAAGCGCTATAGTAAAAGTGTTTCAGTGTCATAAGTGTTTATGAACTTGTGAGTCGTTGTTGTAGCACCTCTAGTATATATTTTAACAGGATACTGCCGCACGTAAAAATCATGATATATATAGAAGTGAACAGTGTAATATAAATATGCAGGCACCAAAGTGACATTCTGTAATGCCTAAAATGTTGTCATTGTATCTTTTTCAGTGAATTTCCAGCAACCTCAGTTGCCAGTTTTCTTTTTAACTGTAAATTAAAGTTTATGTTTTGCGATCTTTATTTCAACAGTGGATTAATTTTTTTGTTGCATTATTTTGTATAAATCCCTACACGCTCACATAAGCATGGACTCATTCCCCAGTCAATAGTTGCATTTTTTTTAAACGTTCAGCTTTGCCAGATAATGTTTGATTGGTTTGCAGAGCAAACTCTGAGCAGATGTGTAGTGCAGGCCTCTGTTTGTTTAGAGTGGGTTGGCGGTTGGGCTGGTAAAGGATCAGAGGCTGCCGCTGTTTGCTCAGAGTTACGCTGAAAGAACGGACTAACTACACAGGCAACTGCCAAGAGAGGCTGGGCATTGACAGAGGAGAGAAACCTCATAGCTGATTAGTGCATTACAATATGTGAGTGTGTGTGTGTGTGTGTGTGTGTGTGTGTGTGTGTGTGTGTGGCCATTCACCCCCACCCTAACCTGCTTCAACTATCACTTTCCATTGAGACAATGAGGAGTGCTTTCAGGCTGGGTAAAGCCACCACTGGGTAAATCCCAAATATGTTTGCCTGCATTTGCATACAGCTGCAGTGGTTAACTAAAGAGAGGCCTCTCATGGCGGATGCTTTGTTTCTTGATTTCCCTTTCATTGAATAATGAAAAGATGTTTTGAGTCAAAATTACCCAACTACTCATGCATGTTTTCTTTCTTAAATGTCAAGTCTTCAGAACATAAATTTTCCATCATTCTGCACACAAAAAAGGATAAAGGTTTTTATTGGATTATGTGTGGAGTTCTGATGAGCGGGTAGAATTGGTAGGGCTTCCTACCCCACTAAAGAAAGCCTGGAGCCTGACTGTCTGTCTCCTACTCCCCAGGAAGGAAAGAGAGAGATGTTACTCCCTCTATGAAACACCACCCAGCCCAGTTAGCTCTACTGTACCTGTGCCAGTTTAATGTACCAAACCACCAGAAACTCATGCCACAACAGATCCACACTGCTTAAATTGTCCTTTATGCTCAACAATTATAGCCAAGGACTCAAACCAAGAGAAACCACTGTCACAAACTGAGTTGCTGAGTAATTACACAGTTAAGTGTTTCAAATAGAAGTAATGAGGTTGGTCATGGTGGTACTTTTGGATTGAGCAAGTCAAGCAGTTGATCTGAATGGCATTTGGGAGCTGTCTGTGTAACTGGACACCGGATACCACAGCCACGGCACAGGCTGTTCTCTCATTGTTGTGAATTTCTCTCGCTGGGGAAGCTGCATTGTTCCAAGGGGGAAATTCAGAGAAACAGCGGAAGCCAGAAGCTGCTGCCTGAACAATTCAAACGGGAGTAGATCAGACTGAAGAGAATAACACTACTCAAGAGACCTGACTCATCAAGTCAAGTATACTACAACACATAATTTTAAAGGAATATCCTGTCATCATTTACTCACATGTTATGACTTTCTTTCATAGAACACAAAAGGAGATGTTAGGCATTATGGAAAAATATGCAATGAAAGTGAATGGTGACATGGAAATGAGAATGTAACAACATCAGGATGAATAAATGATAAAAGAATTTTCATTTTGATTGAACTATCCCTTTTACAGACAGAAAGCAGTACTCAAGCTCTAGGGTTTCATTCTGTTTTGAAAATACTGATAATTCCGGTCTATTAATAAGGGTTGGGGAGCTTCTAGTTGTCCTTGACTAACTCTAAACAAAGAAAATGCAGTTTCCCAGCGAGAAGAGTCGCAGGCTGCCATAGTGTCAACAGCAAATGCCGATTGGATCTACTCCCCGTGTTTACATGTAAACAGCCCAAGGCAGTGAGCTGTTAATCACCCATCATGGCAACACCTGAAGCAGGTGAGAGGTAAGGAAAGATGAGTTCATCACACAGAACACGAGCTTATAACCCCTATGAACATGTTCACAATGCTCATCTCACTTGACATATGTGACACAGTTCTCATGCTGTGGGCCTAACAATGCCTGGCCCCTCAAAACACTTGTTTGGTGCCAGCCATTGTGGCAAGCGGCCAAACGATATACCGGATCCTTTAGGATAATCCACAGGTGTACTTAGGTGTTGCACACGGATGAATGTTGAAATAATTTGAGAGCGGACCTCCATATGTGTATGTTGTGAATGTGAGGATTCATATAGCTGGCATTAGAGCTTATCTTTTGTTCTTTGAGTCCGGGCCACCTGGCACCCATTCTCTAGGAACTCCCCCTTGTGTTCTGGGCTGCACTGGTCTTTTATGTCTGCACTGCTCCCCACCAGCTGCCACTATTAATCCCTGCTGTTAACTCTCTCCTCTGTGAGTTAACTTCTATCATCTCCTGTACTGAGCAAACTCAAAGGGAGCACAGTCTTAAATTTGCAAGGCCTGGTGTGGCCATATCAGTTTATACTGAGAGTGAAGGTCAAATTTAAACTGACTAATTCAGTGCAGAAACTAAACTGCCATACAAAGGCAAAACACAGTATGTTTGCCAAGAATGAAATGGAAAAAGATTAGATTGCCAAGCCACATATCTTTCATATACCCACTTTGTAATGCACTGATTAGATATGTATGGTTGAGCCAAACCTGTTTGTCACAAGACACATCATAGTCTAAAAATGACCAAATTTTGTGAAAGATGTTTTGCCTTTGCATGACAGTAAAGTCACATTCATTCTGAAAATTCAAACAATAGCAAAAAAAAAAAAAAAAAGCATCAAATGTCTAAACAATTCCAATTCCACATTCTTTGATATTCACAGAATGATTAGAAAAAGAATGTTCTTTGTCCTCAAATCATGAAACGTTTTGCTATGGCTATGTGAGCCATATTCAAATTACAAGAACTCCCCACTCATCAAAGGTGTGAGGGTAACTGATTGTGAAAGAGCCCCGAGGAAATTAAACAGACTTTTGTAAAATGTATGAGCGACTACTCTAGGTGGTGGTTAAAATCACATTGACTGCTCTGTGCTTTTGTACCGGCTGTTTCTCAGAGCTGTATTTTCATACTGGGAGCCACTCAGCATGCTGCTCAAAAGCTTTCCTAGCCTATAGATGCTGTTCCTTTGTGCCCCCGGCATCTCCATAACGAAGACTCTCTTTTCCCACCGGTTGGGTAGCTTGACCCAGCCTCTGCTCCAGATCCCCAGTTCCCATGGAGAGTGGGAGACAAGGGGCTGGCGAAGCTTTTCTTTCCCCCTTCAGAAAGACGCTTTGTTAGCGCTGAGAAGGGGACAAGTCTGAAGCCGCTGTTGTGATGCATCCTTAGGCCTGGCGCATTCACCGGGACACCCCAAACAATGGGGCAGGAGTGCAAGAAAAAGGGGGGCTTACAGCCACCCATCGCACCGTCAGAAACATGTGCATTGCCACAGGCATCACAGAGAGATTATGAATCTGGGCAAATTTGTATAATGCCTTCTTAAGGTGCCAGTGAGATTTAAAATAACTTTTTAGTCACTTTATGTTACAGTGTTCATGTTACAATGGAATTACATATGTAAGTACTGAGTAATAACAATGAACATGTATGCAATGGTCTGGTGGAGCTGCTTGTTCATGTTAATACACTTTGTTTGTATTATTACAGTGGTATTTAATTAAATGTACATGTAATATGTGTAACACGGAGACTGTAATGTGAGTTTTATACAGACACTGTTAGTTTGACTGGATTTTGAACACTTTAAATTGCGTTTATATAAAATTCATGACCAAAATTTAAATAAAGAAAGCAATGGCGTTATAATAGGCTATAAATAGAAGGTATGTTCATACCACCAACGCTGCTTACAATAATAAAACCGCAAAAAATATCCTTTGCTTCCGGTTGGTAAAATATGTAACTGCAAACACGCTGTAATAAAGTCCAACAGTTTATGTAATAAATAAATAAATAAATAAATAAATAAATAAGAGTGTAAACTGACGCACCTGCTGCATGTTTCTGGATATCCAGGTGTCCAGCAGCAGATCTAGTCTGGACCTGTGAAACTTCATAGTGGTCTTCACTGCGATGAAGATGTCATCAGCGCTGATGTCTTCAGCGGGCGAGTCTGTCGCCGCTCCGGACGCCTCGGCGGGTTTATCCGCTTCCCTCCTGCTGCGGGTCAGCTTGGAAAAATACGCCGAAAATCCCTTCTTTCCATTCTGTCCAGTCTGAGCTCCATCATCAGCCTCTGGTTCAGCCAGACTCTGGAGAGAGCGCAAGACGACCTCGCTCTTGTTCTGCATCCCGCCCATCCTTATCCGCTGATGCTGAGTGAAAACTACCAGCAGCGCGAGACAGGTGACGGTCGCCCCCGCGACGGAGAGCACATCTTTCATACTGTATGTTTTCAACATGTTTATAAAACTCTCTTTAGCGATGTGCACTGCATTAATCTGAACATCCCTTAAAAAAAAAAGCCTACTCTAAAAAATTTTACTTAGTGTCATCCGACTTTACAGTCCCTCTGAAGCACTGACAGTCTCTACTCATCGAGTCTCGGAGGGGTTTTATAAACTGCCCATGACACAGGACACGCCCAGTGGGCGGGGTGTGAATTGCTATTGTACTTTGGGAACCGCAGAGAGACTGTCAATGGGAGGACGCAGGCGAGTGACAGAGAGGGGGAGGCTAAAAGGGGACAAGCAGGCGTTAACGTTGTGAAAGAACAGACTGTGTATGTATTTGCTAAAATCACTGTTTAAATACCTTTACATAACTTTTGCATACCCTTTATTATCAGGAGCCGGGTTGAAATGATTTATTGTTTGCAGGCTTTCAAATTATTGATTAGATAATATAAGTTTTTGGTGGATAGAAACATAATCATGACAGTATTTTTTTAATTTATTTTTTTTATTGTATTTCTGTGAAAACACTGCATGTGTATGAATTCTTGCATTTTTATAGGTTTTCATGCATTGCTACCATAATTGGCATAAATACCGAATACATAGGTGGGGTCAGATTTCACCCCAAAATCAAAGAAAATAATAAGATATTATACTGTATATTGCATAAAGAAAACGAATTTGCACTAAAATAAAGAGAATCTGATAAGAATATTTGAGAATAATAAGAATTACAAACAAACTCAGAGTATAAATTTAAAACATTATATACTGGAATATATATATATATATATATATATATATATATATATATATATATATATATATATATACTGGAATCTGCTGTTATTCAAAGTAAATACAGTACAGTTCTGGTAGCACGGTTGACAGCAACTTACTGTAAAAATACAGTATGTTATATGTCAACAGCATGAACATATGTAACATAGCTCTATTACTCTTTGGGGTTTTAAAATGGTTCAAAATGTAAATGGCTTTTGCCAAGATGGAACCATGATTTTATGTTCATTTTTGCTAAATGCTTTGCAAATAATAACTATTTACTGTAAAATTAGTCACTTCACAATAAGCCTGCTCTCGATCTCCCAGAATGCAATTTCTTACAGCAAACTATTATCTTTAAGAATTACAGTAGATTGCTGTTAGAATTTTGCTGTAAATTATTTACAGTGAATGCAAAAAATCTTAACGGCCCTTCACTGCCCTCATGCAAAATATCTTATAATAAAAATAAATAATATACTCAGGGTTGGGGAGTAACGGAATACATGTAACGGGAATACGTATTTAAAATACAAAATATAAGTAACTGTATTCCACTACAGTTACAATTTAAATCATTGGTATTTAGAATACAGTTACATTCAAAAAGTATTTTGAATACTGAAGAGATTACTTTGCATTTTATTGTCATTTGTTTCATTTAATATTTAGTCCTTTCAGATGGAAAACATTTATACATATAAATGATGCGATCCACGGTACATTTGAACAGCGGTGAAACACTTTTTTATGATGTGTTACATTCATACGAGCAGACAGAGAAGTAAGTTTGAAGTAAGTTTGGAGCACAAGAAATAGAAATAAACCTTGTGTAAGTTGTTAGCTTTACGCTAAGCTAAAATGCTATTTCTAGCCATTTTACATGCACGTTACCAGGCACGATCATATTTTTTTATCAAGACAATTCACATTGGATCGTAATTTCTTTTTTTCTAGTAAGACCTTTGATATTAGGGCAAAAATCATATTCTTGATAATAATTTTTGTATTGTTTTCCTGTAAAAATATCTAAAAATCCTTAAAACAAGATCAATTTGATTTATCTTGTTTTAGAAATAACACTGCATAAGATATTTAGGTTTTTCTGAGAATGTATTTTTAACGTGTATTTTGTCTTACTGTACTGGCAGAGTTTTTATTGTCAAAACAAGTGAAAAAATCTGCCAGTTCTGAAGAAGTAATCCAAAGTATTTAGATTACGTTACTGAAGATGCGTAATCTAACAGAATATGTTACAAATTACATTTTACAGCATGTATTCTGTTATCTGTAGTGGAATACATCTCAAAAGTAACCCTCCCAACCCTGTATACACTGTATATATACAGTGGTGGCCAAAAATATTTGCACCCTTGGTAAATATGAGCAAAGAAGGCAGTGAAAAATATGTCTTTATTGTTTATCCTTTTGCTCTTTCATTCAAAATATTCACAATAAAACTCTATCCTCTAATGGATATCAAACAATTACAAACACAATACAAGTTTATCAAAAAACAAATGTTTTTATTAAATATATGTGTGGCACAATTACTGGTACCCTTTTATTCAATACTTTTTGCAACCTCCCTTTGCCAAGATAACAGCTCTGAGTCTTCTCTTATAATGCTTAATGAGGTTGGAGAACACCTGGCAAGGGATCTGAGACCATTCCTCCATACAGAATCTCTACAGATCCTTCAAATTCAGAAGTCCATGTTGGTGGACTCTCCTCTTCAGTTTACCCCACAGGTTTTCTATGGGGTTCAGGTCAGGGGACTGGGATGGCCATGGCAGAACCTTGATTTTGTGGTCAGTGAACCATTTTTGTGTTGATTTTGATGTGTGTTTTGGATCATCGTCTTGCTGGAAGATCCAACCAGGGCCCATTTTAAGCTTTCTGGCTGAGGCAGTCAGGTTTTGATTTTTTTATCAGTTGGTATTTGATAGAGTCCATGATGCCATGTATCCAAACAAGATGTCCAGGTCCTTTGGCATAAAACCCCCACAACGTTAAAGATCCACCACCATATCTAACCGTGGCCATGATGTACTTTTCCATATGGCTACCTCTCTGTGTGTGCCAAACCCAT
The DNA here is from genome assembly GCF_019703515.2 of Myxocyprinus asiaticus. NCBI lineage: Eukaryota > Metazoa > Chordata > Actinopteri > Cypriniformes > Catostomidae > Myxocyprinus > Myxocyprinus asiaticus. The sequence continues at coordinate 30,701,493 of NC_059357.1, read as the reverse complement.
CTCTGGTGTTTGCTGCCAAAAAGCTCTTTTTTTTTTCTTTTTATTTCATCTGACCATAGAACCCAGTCACATTTGAAGTTCCAGTAGTGTCTGGCAAACTGTAGATGCTTGAATTTGTTGTTGGATGACAGCAGAGGCTTTTTTCTTGAAACCCTCCAAACAACTTGTTGTGATGTAGGTGACGTCTGATTGTAGTTGTGGAGACTTTCTGACCCCAAGACCCAACACATTTTTGCAATTCTCCAGCTGTGATCCTTGGAGAATTTTTGGCCACTCGAACCATCCTCCTCACTGTGCATGGAGACAATACAGACACACATCCATTTCCAGGCCGATTCGTAACATCTCCAGTTGACTGGAACTTCTTAATAATTACCCTGATGGTGGAAATGGGTATTTTCATTGCTTTAGCTATTTTTTTTAATAGACATTTTCCATTTTGTGAAGCTCAACAACCTTTTGCCGCACATCAGAACTATATTCTTTGGTCTTACCTTGTGATAGATGACTAAGGGAATTTGGCTTTTGTGTTACTTCATATTTATACCCCTCTGAAACAGGAAGTCATGGTTGAACAATTTCATGTTCCTAGTCACCCAGGTGTACTAAAAATGTTTAAAATATGAATGGAAATATACTTCAGATATATTTTACTCTATAGATATCTCTTCAGAAATATTTTACTTACGCTGTGGTTGCCAGAATAATTATGTAACAAATTTACAGAACAACCTGTAAATTTTACAGTTTTAAACTATTGTTTTTACGGTATATTTTTCAGTGCAGTAACGTTGTTTATATTATTAAATGATAAATGTAATATATTTACCTTCTGAAACTGTAAAAATCTGCTTTTCACTTTATAATGTATTGTTAATCACCGTAGTAATTACAGAAGGGCACTTGATGACATGGTTCATCAATAGTGGCCCTTCCAGGTAGTGATGGGTCATTCATGAACGATTCGTTCATTTTGAACTGGAAACAAAATTGATTAGTTCACCTCTCGAGTCATCTGGTCCGAGTCGTTCGTTCTTTTGTCACACGTATACGCTATGCACATACGGCTGTCGTGACAAAAGAACGAACGACTCGGGCAAGAAGATTCCAGAGGTGAACTAATCATTTCTGTTTCTCATAATTTATCCATGGCTGCATTATCAATTTTTCCTTATTGGGACTATAAGTGTGTGTGTGTGTGTGTGTGTGTGGGGGGGGGGTATTTGGCTATTGAAAATGTAACATTTTAATTTAATTCTGCTTAAATGAACGAAATGACTTGAAGAAAGATTCCTTCATTTTGCTGAATGAGACTCAAAGATTCAAGTCAGTAAAATAATCCGATCTTTCCATCACTACTTCCAGGAGCAATGACCAATAAACATGTAAAGATAGTGCTTAGTGTCACTCACACAAACACCAAACACCATCAGGGTAACACATGTGAAATTAAAATAATGCAATAAACATTGACTAAACTACATCAAATATAGAACACCCCAAAGTACATAACTGATATTAAAAATAAGAAGAAACATAACTATTCCCATAAAATATAATGAAATGTAATGGGTCATGCAGGGAATTCTGGGAACTCCCGACTACTGTTTTTTTTTTTTTTTACCGTAATTTTAACAATAATTTACCATAAAGAGTACATGTACTCTCTTGTTAAACATAATATAAATTTTAACCATTAATTATATGGGAAAATCATACTTTTTACATCTAAAAAAAGTAAATTTTTACAACATTTTACTGTAAAACTACATAAATTGTCTTTTTAAATATAAATAAAAACAATTAACGTATATTTTACAGAAACTACTAGTTAACCAATTAAATTTTTTTTTTTTTTATTGTAGCATTTTTACAGTCTTTTACCGTTAAAATTACTGATATTTTTTTACAATGTGTATATATATTTGTCTTATTTTTAATTTTTTTTAGGACATGTTTTTGTAAAATTCTTCCCTAAGGGCTAAGGCCATGTTGTCATTGCTATCAACATGGAATATCATCTGCAGACATGCTGAATCACATCAAGTACCAGCCATTTCTCAATGTAAGCACATTTATATTACACTCACAATGACGGCCCGCTCTGATCAATCCATGGTAACTGACCTTGTGAGGCTTTCAAACAACCGTACGTTGCCAACCGCTTGTGTTTAAAATGGCACCTCATCTACAGTGAATAGCCTGTGGAGCTGGGAGCACGACCCTGACCATGACTTCCAGCTGACAGCTCGGCAACTGCTGCTGACAGACTTAATGCTTCAGATCCTACTTCTAGCACACTCAAAAGCTCACTTGCAAAACATAAGCACCAACACTTTAGCCTTCACTTCCAAGACAGTCTCAACAGCTGAGATCCTCTAGATTTTTGATCTGAGAAGAACAATAAATGTTACATGGGCACACATTAATTATTTTAAAGCCCAACTTGCATGTGCATACAGTGGCCTCAAACAGTATTTGGACACTTTTGAACATTTAACGATGAATGACTGAATGTCATCACACTACATACAGAACACCAAAACAAGAAGCATCTGCAAACAGATGAGACTAGAACTTCATTTTTCATTGTTGTTAATGTGGATTTGGGAATGTTTGATGTCATTTGTCCTCAAGTTCACAAAGGTGACCTAGCAGAGTAACTACAAGTGTAGTTCATCACATTATCTGTGTCAAGTTCCACAAAGTCTGACAACCCGAAAGTGTCCAAATATGTTTTGTCTTCAATTTGAACACTATTATTGTTTTACAATCTGAAACCTAAAAACTTTTGAAAAATGTGTTTATGCTATTTTTCTGTCAAATAAATGCCACTTGGTTTGATATGTTGTTGTATAATGCAAAGACACACATACAGTACATTTGTGTTGCTTAAATGTCCAAATACGTTTTGAAGCAATTATATTTATGATCAGATAACTTTGTTTTTATTCAAATCAGAATTTTTGCTCCCTCATAAATGTTTAAGAGTTGCTGCCTGTAAAAGTATTTTATGTAATTTGAGGTCAATTTTGCCAGGTCTGCTAACAAACGGACAGCAACTTTTTTTGTTAATATTCTGATGCAGCTCACCAACATTTTTTGTTAAAACAAGTATAAGAACCCAGGCAGAGGGATCACTGTGAAAGTTCCACTTGTATCCCAGATTCATGCCAATGAGCCCCGCTTCCCCCCCCCCCCTCCTCCTCTTACGGATAACAAAAAGGGGGAAAAAGTTTATTTTCCTCCATCCTCTCTTTCATTCTTAAAAAAAAAAAAAAACTCCCCCCATCTGCCCTCAACACCACATCCTGGATCCTTCCCTTCTCTGAAGACGTTACCGCTGAATTCCAATTAAATGAATTCTCCCATCCGAGTACAGCCCACTTCCCACAAGAATGCCCAGCAATCCTGCTAATAAACGCAAAAATCCTGCAATCCCATTCCCCACTGTCCCACAGAGGCATCTGGAGCAGAATGAGGGAAATTCTCAGAGGAATGGATATGATTACCACTCTATTTATAGATTCACTTTTATGTGTGAAGCACAAAGGCGAGGTATGGCATTCTCTATGCATGTGGTGGGCATCCTCCAAATAGGCTGCCTAGCTAAAAGAGATTGTATGTTCCTTGGTCCAGTGAACATCCCCTTTTCCCGCCTGCCAAAACTATCATTGTTGGCGCAAATGTTTGATTTGGGATTCAAATGTTTGCGCAGAGTAAACAAAGCAATCTAAGCAAGTTTGGTGACAAGGTCATCTTGTGTTACCATTCAATTTCAGCAGTTCTCTTTATGCAAACTAACTCGCTTTGATCTCAATACTCTCCGTGCACCACAAGTTTAAACATGGATACTTTGGGTAATGAGAGTGGTCTGTTCGGAGTGGTATAAAGGCATTGTGTCGATAAGGGCACATCCTTTCCCTCATCCGTTCCATATTTGTGTTTTTCATCTCTGTCTTTTTCTTTCCCTCCAACCATTTGACTGATTATTTACAGCTGTATTTCAGGATGGTGGCTGAGTAGCCTTCCAATGCATCCTACAATGGATATATGCCCTGTGCAATGCCGGTTAGTTGTGTCCTGTTTATTACTCTGATGCACATATTGAAGCATATTCATCTGGATTTGTCTTATTATGTTCGCTGTTGTGGTACATCTTTTTGTAGTGTGACTTTTTTAAGCTAATTACTTCCTTTTGGCCTACTATGAAACAAAACTTCTGAATTTTAAATACATGACGCAAAGTTGTCTCTTTCTTTGACTCAAGGAAAAAAGTGGCTCTTTGAGATTTCATGGCGGTTTGACATATTTAATGGGATCCGGTCTGTGCAGTGTTCAATTGAATTATGCAAGCACCAAGTCCTGCCAAATCCAGAGTGAGTCTGTAAAACCTTGGAGCTTCAATTCACCCCTTTATCCCCTTTCTATTGCTGTCTCTCTGTCTGTCATTGTTTCTTTCTGCAAAGCTCTTGGATGAAACGATGGATTCCAGACTGTGGTGTCCCTGGATATGCTATCGTGTAAGTGCACAGCAGATGATTTTAGATTGACATGAGAGTGCACACACAATGAAACTTCATTCTTCCTATCTGGGTATAATCTATTTCAGTTGATGGGAAAAGTATCTATTTACTGCAGCCAGATGAGGGAAAAAATTATCTATTTATTTGTCTTTGTAGCACTTTTTTCGGCCATAAATCCTGCAGAGCGTTTTCTCTACAGTTGTGTCCAGAGCTGAGAAACATAATGCAGCTTCTGAGGGGCCGTGGGGTCCCCTGGCTCTCACTTCTGGTGTGACCTGTAATCCTATCAATGCTAGCACAGCCATGCTGGGAGAATAAACAGAGCAATTGGCTTCTGCCGCTGCCCTTTTTATACGTATGTCCTTTTCAGTGCAGTCCAGCCATTAAATAAATACTCATGAACAAGAAAATGCACTTGGTTGATGGCTAAATTTTTCTGCAACTTTTAACAAATAAACATGTCTTGTTTTCTCAGGGCTCTCAAGTCATTGATTTGCATGATCCTAAAATTCTTCATAGGAGATGCGCATGCCATGACTTCATCTTGTTATTCTGAGAATTGTGGATAGTTTGACTGTCATTTATTGCAGATGTTGGAAGCCAGTGTCTGTATTACTGTGCCAGCTGCAGTTGCTGTAACTTGTGCTTGTTTCCACCATGACAAATGGATTTTGAGAAATTCTGTAATGGATTAAATGGCCTTTTTCTGGCAGTGGGGGGTCAGATTGCACCCCTGACTTGCCCGGGCTTGTCCTCAACCACAGTAAAACAAGGCCCTGTCCTAAATGGCACTGTCAGCCCTTGCAGTCCTCCTCATTGTCTATTCTGTGACACTGCATAGACCATTAAAGTATGTAGGGCTTTACTGGTTGTTTAGATCGGTGTTACTATCAGAAATAATTAATATTTATTTATTTAGTTATTAATTAATATTTAAATTAATTAATTGAATCTAACTCATTAAAACCTCATATCGGGCTCCAGTAAATGTAGTGTGCTACGTTTAGAAGCGGGTTTGGTTATTAGCAATAATTATTAATTATCAAGATAATTATTAATTATTAAAATCAATAGAACATTGATGAGAATCAACGTTAGCTTTTTTAAAAATTCTTTAAATCAACAATTATCAAAGATTAATTGTTAACATCGATGAAACATTAATTAAAATTAACACTAGCTTATTGATCATTCAAATTCAACAATCATCAAAGATAATTATCAATTATCAAAAATCAATAGAATGTTAATAAGGATTAACATTGACGGGGCACCACCCTGGAATCAGGCACTAATAACCAGATAGTAAAACAGTCTCAATATTAGATTGTTTTCTTAGGAAAATCGACATCCGAAGAATATCGATTTTCGGGAAAAAAAAACAACGAATGAAGGCTTGAATCCGAGCACTGACATCCCGTCAGCATGACACAGGCGTATGCAAAACAAACCAAAACACTTCTCTTTGTAATATAAACAAAGTTTATTTATGCAGTAATATCAATTAATAATTAATACAATGCAGTCAATAAACTTCCGACTTACAACTACAAACTAAACAGTGATATGATTAGATATGGAAATAAAAATAATCCTATAACACATAAGGTGTGTGTGTGTGTGTGGTTAGTACGAGAGAGAGAGAGAGAGAATTAAGTGACGGCCCTAAAGCCGATTTCGCGATCGTGGGAGAGAAAGCAGCTGTTAGTTTATCGCTCAGAGACGCGGTGGACGGCTCGTAAAAGTACCGCGTTCTTTGACTCTTTAATGGATAACTCAGTTTGCCGGTTTCACCCGCGATGGCAAAAATGCACAACAGTCCAATTTGGTTGGACCACAATACAGCAAAACAAATTTGTGATAATTAAAAATGAGCAGACATGGCAGTCTGTAAACTGTACAAGCAAAAACCTTGAAACACAAGAATAACACACTATAATATCCTATTTCTGCCCAGACGTAAACCTCTTACTTGAATCACATGAGGACAGAATGTGTGTTCATCCGTCCTTTAATTCCGACCCGGTTCCTTGAGGCTCAGGTGATGACGGGAGGCTGTTTCCTCGCTCTGTTGGCGGGCACGGCTGTTGATTCTCGGCGGGCTGGCGGAGAACTCAGAAATGTCGACTTGATTGAAGATGTAAGAGAAATCTTTAATCTCTTCACTTCTGCAGGCAAACGGATGAAGTTGCGGATTGCTCGGCAGTCTCCTTCGGATCCGTTAGAGTGTTCGGTTGAACACAGAGTAATCTCAACTCGTCCAGCGAGATGGAGATTGTATGGCCACAGTTTCAAGTCGGACGTTACTTCCTTGTGCCACAAGGTTGCACCTGAGAGCAGCGATGAGCTGCGTCTACACACTGCAAACAAAGTTGCTGGAAGCAAATCCCGGAAGCATTTCAGAGGTATTTCAACTCCTGATGATGTCATGTTTGAGGGACGTTCTGTTGTGTGCATCATCCAATAGGAGTTGAGAGTTCGAACCTTTAGTGAGCAAGGCTTCATGGGATTTGTAGTCTGTTTTGGACTCCCTTTGTTTGATTTTGGTGCGATTTTTATCAGTATAATTTATGACCTGGTATGTGGGGGCCTGAGTTATGTTTTTACGACTGTGTTAGGCCTGCCTTTGTCCTCTATCTGAATACATGAGGCCCAACAAGTAATAGTCTGTTGTGAAGTCTGCCCCATCGAGGGCGCATAAGGTCAAAGGCCACGATCAATAAGTCCACATCAAGTGCATCAATATAGGCTATACAACGTGATCTCATTAGTTTTAGCTTATATTCTTACATAAAGTGTGGTTCTATCATAAGTACATTTCTGTACATATGTATAGATACCGAAATGTACAATATTGGTGTATTGACACCATCTAAAACGTAAACCCTTTTACATTTGACCAACTTACACTAGTGACATTTAAAATGTTTAGGGAGAGTCGCGTGGCACCATGCGCACTTTGCTTGTTTTAATACTCTTTGTATCTTAAACCGGTGAGATTCGATACACCCTGTTCCATAACTGTTCTATGAAGACAATATGTCAAAGAATACAAATTCCTCGGGCTCTGAATATATTAAAAGTCATGCTCAAGCTGAAGCCCCTGAGCAGCAGGCCGAAAGCCTGGGACTCAATTTGGCCAGTGAGGTGAAAGAGATTCAGCATCAACTGTTGAACATGTCGGCAATGCTGACGAAGGTCGTTGCTGACTTGGAGGATCTTGTTGTAATACATCAATTGATCACTACCATGGAGACGAAATTCACTGAGTTGGTTACAAGAGTGGCAGATGTTGAGAATCAGATCGATTATCTGGAGTCATTGGAGAGGGAATTAGCTGCTAACCCGCTAGCCACCGAGGCAGACTTGGAGCGCGTCTGGGAAAAGTTGGAAGACCTTGAGAATAGTAACCGGCAAAACAACGTCCAAATTGTTGAAATTCCTGAGGATGAAGAAGGCCGAGATATGGTGAAATTCCTAGGCGAGCCCTTCCCGAGTCTGCTCGAAATAACAGGCCATAAGCTGGAAATTGAGCGAGCTCACAGAGTTCCGGCTCAGAGATCCACAGAGGGAGACAGGCACTGATCAATTCTGGCCAAATTTCTGAGATCATCCTATTAAGATCTTGTGTTGCACGAGGCGAGGAGTAAAGGAAGGCTTTCTTGGAAGAACCACAGCATTTTCTTGTTCCCAGACTTTGCGAATTCAACGAGAGAAACGTGATTGATTCAAGGAATGCAAGAAACTCTTACATCAACGGAAGGTTAAATAGATACTAAGGATGGCCACAAAATATTTACATGCCTACAGCAAGCGATGTCCTTCATAAAATCAATGGAATGAGTAAGTCATTGTGTGATGCTCTCAATGCAGCCGAGTGGGCCTAACTCACTAAACATTCATTTAACTGTCTGAGGAAACTGAGCGCCTTTTTTGTTTCTTTTAGTGTTGGTTCCGCCTAGCGGCTGGAGTTTGTTTTGTGGAATAACACTCCTTCGAGACATTTTGTGTATGAATCTGCATTCTTTGTGCTTATGCCTCCTATTGGATGGTGTTTGTTTTGTGGAATATTTCTTGCAAATCATTAGAGGGATTAGGGCATTTGTTACACTCATGTATCAGCCGAATGGGCTGGCTCACTGAACATTCATTTGACTGTCTGAGAAAATTGAACGGCTTTTTATTTTATTTTATTTTTTTAGTGCTGGTTCCACTAGCAGCTGGAACTTGTTTTGTGAAGGAACACACCTTCGGGACAGTTATGTGAATGAATCTACACATTCTTTTTGCTTATTCCGCCTATTGACTGGAGTTTGTTTTATAGATTATGTTCTGTTGTGTAATTCTGTCTCACAAAATTTGTATAGAAGCACCAGACTTGAGCAATCCTATGGCAAAGTTGTCACGGAGACTCTCGTAGGCGTACATGGACTGTTTGAGTTTAGAGGGATGGATGCCGGTTGGCGCTGTCGTGCGCGGGGTTAATGCGCACGTTTTTCTTTTTTCTGTTTTTTTTTTTTTTATTGTTGCACCAATGTTGGAATGTGGTCTTTATAATTGTATTTTTGACACACAATACATTTTTTCTCATATGTCAAAATGTCAAATGTTAATATAAGTGGATTGTCGCTCTCCACATGGAATGTTAATGGTTGGGGCACCCCATAAAAGGAAGGAAGATTATTTCTTTTCTTAAATGTAAGAAATATGATATAGTGTTTCTTCAAGAAACGCATCTTTCCCTGCAGGAAGCTGAAAAATTTGGGAAGATATGGGGTGGACATGTTTTCTTTAGCGCTGGCTCAAGTAAGAGCAGGGGAGTCATTACATTGATAAGTAAACATCTACAATTCAAATGTCAAAAAGTCCCTCAAAAGTCCCTCATTTCATCTGTTGTGGACTGCTCAATTAGAAACATCTCAGATCATGCCCTGGTGAGTTTAGAGTTGTTGCATACAGTTGGCACTTTAATGTATCCCTTTTGCAAAATCCTGAATTCCAACAAATGTAAAATGCTGAAATCAATGTTTATATGGAGATCAACTGGTCCTCAGTATCCTCTGTGGGTGTGGCTTGGGAGGCACTTAAAGCGGTCCTTAGGGGTCGGACCATACTGTATGCCTTATTCATAAAAAAAACAAAGCACGAGAACTCATGGAGTTGGAAGGAAATATTAAAAGTGCAGAGGCAGAGCTGAAGCACCGAATGTCATCTGATGGCCTCAGAGAATTGACCTGATTGAAATACAGATATAACACTATTTTGTCATGGAAGGTGGAGTTTTGCCTATTCAGGGCAAGACAGTCATACTTTGAGTCGGGGGACAAAGCAGGAAAACTTCTGGCTAGATATATAAAGCAGAGAGAGTCTTTTTCTACCATTCCCTCTGTGAAATCTATTGGTGTTGAAATATTTACCTCGGCCATTGATATTAATAATGCTTTTAAAGAATTCTATCTTGGTCTCTATTACTCCACATCTTCGTCTACTGATGAATATATTAGACATTTTGTGGAACCATTAGAACACCCTAAACTGATGGCTGAGCAAAAAAACTCTCTTGATTCTGAGATAACCTTTGAGGAACTTGGCGAGATAATTAAGGCCTTGCCTACAGGCATTGACGCTTAATTTTTTAGATCAAAATCAAAGTCAAATCACTTTATTGTCACACAGCCATATACACAAGTGCAATGGTGTGTGAAATTCTTGGGTGCAGTTCCGATCAACATAGCAGTCGTGACAGTGATGAGACATATACCAATTTACAATAACATCAAATTAACACAGCACAATTTAAACATCTGATATACACATAATTACACACAACAATATACAAATAATAACATACACTGTACAGTATACAATACGCACTATATAGATACACATTATTCAATAAAAATAAAATATATATAAAAAAGTATATATAGTAGTATATATAGAATGTACAGTAAGTTGTATTGTACTGTATTGACATTCAGGCTGTCGGTTGATAGTAAGTTGTTAAGAGAGAATATAATATAATAATAATACAATTTATGACAGTCCGGTGTGAGATATAAGAGTAAGGGTAATAAAGTGCAGTGCTGATGTATTTTGATCGTGGGAGATCAAGAGTTCAAAAGTCTGATTGCTTGGGGGAAGAAACTGTCATGGAGTCGTCTGGTGCGGGTCCTGATGCTGCGATACCGCCTGCCTGATGGTAGCAGTGAGAACAGCCAATGGCTCGGGTGGCTGGAGTCTCTGATGATCCTCCGAGCTTTTTTCACACACCGCCTGGTATATATTTCCTGGAGGGAGGGAAACTCACCTCCGATGATGTGTCTGGCAGTTCGCACCACCCTTTGCAGTGCTTTGTGGTTGTGGGTGGTGCTATTGCCGTACCAGGCGGAGATGCAGCCAGTCAGGATGCTCTCTACAGTGCAGGTGTAGAACCGTGTGAGGATGTGGCGGTTCATTCCAAACTTCCTCAGCCGTCTCAGGAAGAAGAGGTGCTGATGAGCCTACTTCACAATGACTTCAGTGTGGATGGACCATGTGAGTTCCTCAGTGATGTGGACACCCAGGAACTTGAAGCTGCTGACTCTCTCCACTGGTGCTCCATTGATGGTGAGATCTTAAGCTACAGAACTGGCTCCACTTTTTTTAGAAGTTTATATGGAAACATTAAAGAATGGAAAGCTTCCGCCAATCATGACACAAGTCCGGATCAGTCTGATTCTTAAAAAGGACAAAGATCCAAGCGAGTGTAAGAGTTACTGTCCAATTTCCCTGATCCAGCTAGACGTAAAAATATTGTCAAAAATTCTGGCTAACCGATTAAGTAAAGTTATGACATCTTTTATACATATAGATCAGGTGGGGTTTATTCGGGGCCGCAGCTCTTTCATCAATATCATGTGGTCAGTGGCAAATGATCAGACTCCGGTCGCTGCCATCTCACTTGACTTCGAAAAGGCATTTGATTTGGTTGAATGTGATTATTTTTTTAAGATTTTGGAAATATACGGGTTCGGAAATACTTTTATTGTATGGATTAAGTTACTTTATAGACACCCTGTAGCAGCAGTACAAACAAATTGATTAATTTCAGATTATTTTACTCTGGATAGAGGCACCCAGCAGGGTTGCCCTCTTTCCCCATTATTGTTCTGTCTTGCCCTGGAACCATTAGAAGCTGCGATAAGAAGGAAAGATGATTTTCCAGGGGTGGTGGCGGGAGGTATGGCGCATAAGCTTTTGCTTTACGCTGATGATATTTTATTATTCGTCTCCGACCCTACTAGATCTATGCCTTGCCTCCACAGAATTATTAATTCCTTTTCTAAATTCTCAGGATACAGAGTCAGTTGGTCTAAATCTGAAGCTTTGGCTCTGACAGCGTACTGTCCGGTAACAGCTTTTCAGCCGGGCGCCTTCCAGTGGCCCAAACAGGGCATTAAGTATTTGGGAGCAATTCTTTCTGATTTAGTTAGAGTTAATTTTGACCCTTCAGTAAAAAGGTTGTCGAGCGATGTGGGCAGGTGGGCTTCATTACATTTATCTATGATTGGAAGGCTAATGTTATTAAAATGAATTGTATTCCAAAATTAAGCTTCCTTCTACAATCTCTCCCTGTAGATGTCCCCCTCTCTTATTTCAAGCAATTTGATAGCATAGCAAAGTCCTTCATTTGGAATGGTAAGTGTCCTAGATTACTGTAACACAGCTTCACAATCAGAAGGGAAGGAGAACACAGGGAAGCAGGTTTTTCCAGGCTCAGGTAGGCCTTTTAATCGGCCACTAGTGCTTTACAACTTCACAAACTCATCAGTTTCAAAGGCACGTAGTCATTTAAACACATCAGCTTCACAAACATAACAGATTAAATGTTTCAGGAGCACCGTGGACATCCTTGTGCCAGACTCTCTCTCTCTCCTCTGCTGGTGGTGAGGCTGCTTATATGCCGCTCTCCCCATGTTCACTGGAATTAGAAACAGGTGTTAAACAATCTAGCTCAGGTGCAAGCACCCTTACCGCTTTCTCTCTCTCCGGATGGACGCTTGACCATGCCCCCGCTGCCACATATCCCCACCACCTGACTCAGGCCGGGGAGACATCCTGTCTACCACTCCCCCCCATTCCTGGAAAGGAAGTCGGCGACGGCCATCTGCGCTCCTGGTCTGTGGACCACCTTGAACTTAAATGGCTGAAGAGCCAGATACCAACGGGTGATCCGCGTGTTGGTATCTTTCATACGGTGGAGCCATTGGAGTGGGGCGTGATCCGAGCAGAGGGTGAAGGCCTGCCCCAACAGGTAGTACCGGAGAGTGAGGACCGGCCACTAGATGGCGAGATACTCCTTTTCTACGGTGCTGTACTTAGTCTCCCTCAGTGAGAGCTTGCGGCTAATGTAAAGCACCGGGCGCTCCTCCCCCTCCACCACCTGCAAGAGCATGGCCCATAGCCCTCTGTCTGAAGCGTCTGTCTGCAAGACAAAAGGGAGAGAGAAATCGGGTGAATGTAAAAGCCCCCCGCAAAGTGAGGCTTTAACCTGCGTGAACGCCTGTTGACACTGATCAGTCAGCAGGCTGGTGACATCTGAATAATTAGGCATGAATCTCCTATAATAGCCAGCCAGCCCCAGGAACTGTCTCACCCCCTTTTTGGTCTTGGGCCTCGGGCAGGTCGCAAGCGCCGTAGTCTTGTCAATTTGGGGACGCACCTGCCCGTGGCCCAAGTGGAACCCCAGATACCGTACCTCCACCTGCCCAATCGCGTACTTCTTGGGGTTTTCTGTGAGTCCCACTCGTCACAGCGATCTCAAAACCGCCCTCAGATGCATGTGCCGCTGCCAATCATTACTGTAAATGATGATGTCATCTAAATAGGCAGTGGCGTAAGCCAAATGCAGTCTGAGGATTCGGTCCTTGAGACGCTGAAATGTAGCCGGAGCCCCAAACAAACGAACGGAAGCGTCACAAATTGGTGTAATCCAAATGGTGTGGAGAAGGCCGTTTTTTCACGGGAAATTGGTATCAAGGGGATCTGCCAATAACCCTTTGTCAAATCCAGTGTCGAATAAAATCGAGCAGTGCCCAACCGATCGAGCAACTCATCAATGCGAGGCATTGCGTATGCGTCAAATTTAGATACCGCGTTGACTTTTCTATAATCCACACAGAACCATACAGATCCGTCGATTTTAGGAACTAGAACAACCGGGCTGGCCCAATCAGTGTGGGATTCCTCTATTACCCCCATATCGAGCATTGCATCCAATTCTTCCCGGACAATTTTCTTTTTGAGCTCGGGCAATCGGTAGGGATGGCTACGTACCACCACCCCTGGCTCGGTCTCGATGTGGTGCTGGATGAGGTTTTGTATGACCTGGTAGAGGGGAAAACACATCTGCAAACTCCTGTTGCAATTTGGCAACCTCTGCGGGTTGATAAGGTGTGAGGTGGTCTCCACAAGTGACCGGGGTGAAAAGATTGTGTTTTGTATTCACCTCCGGCCCGAGCTCCGCCCTCTCCGGGACTACCATAGCCAACGTCACAGGGACCACCTCCCTCCACAATTTCAGGAGGTTGAGGTGATATATTTGACATGCGCCCCCTCTATCGGTTCGCTTAACCACATAATCGAGATCCCCCACTCATCATGTGACCTCAAAGTGTCCTTGCCTCTTGGCGAGTAATTTGGAGCTCGATGTGGGGAGTAATACGAGTACCTTATCTCCTGGTGCAAATTCCCGCAGCCAAGTTCCCATTATGCAGTCGGCTCTGTCGTTCTTGAGCTTGGAGCAAATTCTCCTGTGTTAGTTGCCCCAAAGTGTGGAATTTTGCTCTAAGATCAAGAACATATTGAATTTCGTTTTTACTGGTTGAAGGTCCCTCCTCCCAAGCTTCACGTATGACATCCACCATTCCTCGCGGTAGCCAATGGACAAGCTGCTCCACCACCTGATCGATTACTCCCTCGAGGTCGCGATCCCCCGCCAGCAGCCATCTCCGGCAGGCGTCTCGGAGCCATTGGGTGAAGGCAAACGGGCGGCCGGTCGTCTCCAAACATAACAGATTAAACGTAACAGCTTCAGGAGCACCGTGGCCTTCCTTGTGCCAGACTCTCTCTCTCTGCTGGTGGCAAGGCTGCTTATATGCCACTCTCCCCATGTTCACTGGAATTAGAAACAGATGTTAAACATAATCTAGCTCAGGTGCTCTCCGGACAGACGCTTGACCATGCCCCTGCTGCCACAATTACATTTCAGTAAGCAGCATAGGCCGATTGACAAAGGTGGGCTAGGCCTACCCAAGATTTTGTTTTATTATTATGCATTTGGTCTCAGACATTTGGCTCATTGGTTGCTTCCACCTGAGAGAGTTTTGAACAGGAAGTTCTTGCCCCTATTTTGCCACTGCAAAGCATTTCTATCAAACTAATCGGAGAAGTTAAGTTACACCTCACAGTTGTCTCGCATTTGCACTCGGTATAGACAAAAGTGTCCAGAGTGTTTAATTCTGACATTTATTTAAATGTTGCCTCGACATATGGCTGAATCCCAAATTATGTATTAATAAGTCCCCTTTTTGCTGGTCAGAGTGGATTGTGAGGGGGCTTACTATACTCGTGACTTATACGAGTGTTGAGATCCTTTGAAAATTTGGTTCAACATTTTGGGATTCCCAGATCTCAGTTCTATAGGTATTTACAGCTGCACCACCTGCTCTGCACTGTTTTTTGGGAGTAGTTTACACCCCCCTAACGCGACAGATACTCTGGGAGAGGTGATTACTGCTTTTGGAAAAGTTCATGAGGCATCGGTGTATTACTCCCTGCTAATTCAGAGTCTGGGGGACAGAGCTTTAACTTCTATCAAGAGATTATGGGAGAAAGGGTTAAACTTGGTATTGGAGGAGGAAGTGTGGGCTAGGATTCTAAAAAATGTCAAGTCTGCATCTAGAGATGCAAGGGTGCACCTTATGCAATTCAAGATTGTACATAGATTCTGTTGGACCCCCTCTAGATTGTATAGGCTTGGTCTTAAAGACACACCCACCTGCTGGCGATGTCAGTCAGAAGATGGAGACACAACCCATGTCTTTTGGGGGGTGTTAAGATCCAAGAATCTTGGTCGTAAGTTTGCTGTGAATATGTTGATATTGTACATTTCAGCCTTACATACAAATGCCTATGAACTCTAATGAGATCACCCTGATTTATCCCACTGAGGTAAGGACAGGCCATTTAAAAGAGAAGCCATAAATTAAATAGTAACATTACGTAACATGTGAGGTGTACACAGAAATGCTCAAACTGCTAAACTGTTAAAGATTTCACTGACATGACCATTAATAACAACAATTATAACCAAAAATTTATTGAGTTAATCAAAATGTTTATTCATATTCATAATTCACTGTATAACCATCTACGAGAGGTGATTTATGTCTTTTCAAACAGTTTTTAAAAACAAGTGCCAGAGCAGCATTGAAACCATATGTGGGATTTACATACAAGAAGCAAAACAAAATTTTCTCCCTGTCAACGTTAACATTTTGTGGCTGATTACAGTTTGAGGAAGAAGTGGGAGGTGTAACAATGGGAAAAGAGCCGCTTGGCACTCTTTGTATAGAGCTGGGACAATGACGCTGCTGTTTGTGGATGAATCAGGCTCTGGATCACTCAGCCTCTTTGAAAGAGTTCTGTTCAACCTATACCCTTCCCCTTTGTGGCCTGCCACTACCTTGCTGAGCGGGACAATGAGCCAACCATTGAAAACTGAGACATGTTTCTATGCTGCCTGGAGCCCATTAAGCCCTAAAGCACTTCTGTAGGTCCCTCTCATCAGGCCTCTATTCTCATTCTAATAGTGCACTGCATGCCAATAGGCCCATTGCTGGAAGCACTCATCACATACCAGGCATAAATAAGAGTGGGTTTAAATTGTTTGGGATTTTTTAATCTTTCCCCTCCCTTGAGTTCTGAGAACTGTACCAGGTGTTGTGATATAACCATGTGTTCATAGGTTTATTGATCTCATACTTCTACAACGATTCTTCCAATCTATTACATTTCTGCAATGATGCTGTTGTAATAATGACCATATTTACAACTCTATCTGCTCTTTATTGACAATTAACCAAACCCTTTAAGATGTAAGGGGTAAGGGGTAATGTACAGTCAGATGATCATTAAGAGGTTTATTTTGATAGAATGACAGGCCACCCCTGTAGACTCTCATTAACAGTAAGCTAAAATGCTATTTCTAGCCATTTTACATGCACATTAATTTTTAATTTAATTTATTTTTTTTTAATTACATTACCAGGCACAATCATATTTTTTTATCAAGAAAATTCACGTTGGATCATCATTTCTTTTTTTCTAGTAAGACTTTTGATATTAGGGCAAAAATTTTATTCTTGATAAAACATTTTTAATTGTTTTCCTGTAAAAAGATCTAAAACCAAGATCAATTTGATTTATCTTGTTTTAGAAACAACACTGCATAAGATATTTAGGTTTTTCAGAGAATGTATTTTTAACATGTGTATTTTGTCTTACTGTACTGGCAGAGTTTTTATAGTCAAAACAAGTGAAAAAAATCTACCAGTGCTGAAGAAGTAATCCAAAGTATTTAGAATACGTTACTGACCTTGAGTAATCTAACGGAATACGTTACAAATTACATTTTACAGCATGTATTCTGTAATCTGTAGTGGAACACATTTCAAAAGTAACCCTCCCAACCCTGCCTATATCACATCTAATTGTCCACAACTCATGTTGTATGGAGTTTTTAGTTTAATGAAAATTCTTGGAAAGATATTTTTTCAATGTTTCGTCAGCGGAACAATCCAAAAACACTTTAAACAACTGTACAACTAGTTGAAGAGACTGTACGTCTATCCCTCACAGCCTGGTTGTCATTCTTGTCAAAAATCAAAGATGCCGCTACTGTGAATATGGTATATTTAGAGCGTTCTCGAAACGCTCCGTTTCGGTGGAAGAAAATGCAGTTGCATTGTGGATAAGAGGAATAAACTTAATGAAATCAAGGCGTTTCAACTGAAAATGTATCAGTGTGGACGTGGCCTTACTTTCTTCTGTGGAACACAAATGGAGATGTTAGACAGAATGACATTCTCAGTCACCATTAAATTTCAATGCATCTTATTTCTACACATCCACACAAATGCAGTAATTTTACTAATGTTTGTTACTGTTTATGCCACTCATCCACACTGGTATGGCATTTTCCTCCACTGACAATTTCATGACATTAGGAAACTGAAAATGGAGTTATCAAATGAAAATGGATTTGCATGGACGTGTCCTTACTTTCAACGTTCAATAATAAGTTTGATGACACATCAGTTTTGCTATTTTTAAGCCTCTCATCCTCACTGGAATGGCATTATCCTCAACAGAAAAGTGTTTCAAGTGTGAAAGTCATTGTCCAAAGTGTAAAAAGCCTCAGTACTGTTAAGTGGGTTCAACTTCAAACTTCAAACTCCTGCAAACTCTCATTAACTCCAAAAAGTTCCACAATGGTTCCATGTTTATTTCCCCCCTAAAACTATTCTCCCTCCCTCTCTCTCTCTCTCTCTCTCTGTCTCAATTATGTTAAATCATTATTTTGATAGAATGACCAACTAACTGTACATTATGCCGCTAATTACATGGCTGCTCACCACATAAGTAAATAAATGGACATAAACTTTTGATTTTATATAAATATTTTAATTAGGGGGGAAAAAGACCTACAGAGAGCTACAACAAAGTCTTTCTAGCAAGTTAGTCCACTGGCAGTCATCTTTGAAATGCTCTAGGGAGGCTATTTCCAGTCAAGAAAGTGCAGCTCCTATCTACTTCAATGGGGAAAGACCGAAATCTCCAAAACAGTTGGTCAAGCTTACGATCAAAGGACATATTTCAAATCAGCAGTAAAATCTGACAACACTGATATCATAAAGTGTGCTTCTTTACCTCAGGTTATGATAAAAAACAAAATTTGTCCATCTTATATAGCTAATGCGCATGATTGATTGACAGGCGATGTCTGTATTTAAAAAGTGATTGGCTCTTTTACCTGTAAGGCAATTTCTCCCATTCATTTTAATAGAAGTGGCCTGTCTCTGCTAAATAGTCTCTGGCTACAAGAGACATGTATGAAATTGGTTGTCAATGACAACTTGAATGGCACAAAGGACCAATCAGAATCAAGTATTCCAGAGAGCCATGTAATAATTTAATTTTGTCGTATTGTAACAAGTATTCTAAAAAACAGCCCATGGTATCAGGATTGAGAGATGTTGAACAGTTTCCTTTATTTTCATTGAAAACAGTAGGATACTGCAGCTGTGGGGATTGGGCAGGGTGGCCACTGTTTCTCTAGCCCATTTCAGATACTTGTTTGCTAAAAGACATTTGGGAAAGCTGAGATGGCTCCACAGGGGCAATATAAGAGATCCTATTATGTGGCTCTCCTGGTGCTTATAATGGTAATTAACAGAGATTACTCAGTTGATATTCAGATGCTAAACTGGATGAATAGGGCTCAAGGGGATCGTAGAGTATTTGAGTGTGTTGTTTTAATGTGGTTAGTCTCATTGGGAAAACATCTTTTGTTAAGGGACTGATGGTGTTGTTGGGTGTGAATCTACAGCTGGGCGTGAAAGCTCAGCACAGGGTTTAGGATTTGAAGGTGTCTGTGCATCGTTATGTCGCATGAAGTTGTGTAAGATAAACACCATAAAACTCCATTTCAAGTTGATGATGAAGGCAACACGAGTCATACCTGCAAGCGTGAAAGTCATTGTTCAAAGCGTAAAAGACCTCAGTGCTGTTAAGTGGGTGACAGCTTCAAACATAAAACCCCTGTAGACTCCCACTAATTGCAATAAGCTACTAAATGAATTCTTGATCTGTTTGTTTCCATGTTTACTTTTCTCCCTAACAAGAACCACATGTTGCCCTGTCAAGCTAGTTTTGAAAAAGCAGTCTCATTGGTTTTGGTTATAAGTGGTCCTGCTTCCTGCTTTAGTTTTTCATTCATAAAGAAGTATGGCATTTAGCAGCCCAGAATGACTAAGACTAAATTTCTACAGTCTCGCTGGCTGGACTAGCAGTCTCTTTGGTTTTTGGCTGTAAGTGGTCCTTTTTAAAGGTAACTCTGTGACTAAGTTATAAAAAGCAGCATGACATTTAGCAGCCTAGAGACTGGCTGAGACTGACCTACTGCAGTAATTGGTGTCACTACTGTCCTGCTATCTGGACCAGCACATTTGCATAACCGTTCAGGGCCTCTGCATTCAATCCCCATTCCTGTCCTACTTTCACCCCTCACCCTCTTCCATTTACTTCCCATAACTTCCCCTTTGACCTCCCCTGCTACCCTGAGAACCTGCTAAAGAGTGGCTGTCTTACAGGCCTTCTGAGACAAGATCCACTGTATATTAATTGGGAACGTAGATCATGGGAGGACAAGCAAGGGAGACAGCACTGAGAATGGCCTCTCTGGACAGTACCAATTAACACTACTGAGACCAGCAGAGCTTTTAGTTTGTCTGTTTCGTTTGGCTCATATCTCTTGTTTCAGACAGGCTTTGTGATATGAAGTATCTAAGACTTTAAGGGTTAGTTCACCCAAAAATGAAAATTCTGTCATCATTTACTCACCCTCATGTTGCTCCAAACTTGTATGACTTAGGCCACATCCAGACTAATCCGTTTTCATTAGAAAACTCTGTTTTAAATTTCCTAATGTCATTGTTTTACAAAGTATGCGGTAATAGAACTTATTCAAAGAAGCGACATCTTTGATTTTTGACGGGAATGAAAATGAGGCTATGAGGGATACATGTACCATCTCTTTAATGACATACACTGTATAAAGCTATCAAAAAGCTCCTATATCCAGGGTTGGGGAGTAACGGAATACAAGTAATGGAATGACATAATTAAAATACAAAATATAAGTAACTTTATTCCACTACAGTTACAATTTAAATCACTTAGAATACAGTTACATTCAAAAAGTATTTTGATTACTGAAGAGATTACTTTGCATTTTATTGTCATTTGTTTCATTTAATATTTAGTCCTTTCAGATGGAAAACATTTATACATATAAATGATGTGATCCACAGTGCATTTGAACAGCGGTGAAACACTTTCTTTTGATGTGTAGCATTCATACCAGCAGACAGAGAAATAAGTTTGAAGTAAGTTTGGAGCAGAAGAAATAGAAATAACCTTGTGTAAACTGGCAGCTTTACGCTAAGCTAAAATGCTATTTCTAGCCATTTTACATGCACGTTACCAGACACGATCATCTTTTTTTTATTAAGAAAATTCACGTTGGATCATCATTTCTTTTTTTCTAGTAAGACCTTTGATATTAGGGCAAAAATTTTATTATTGATAATATTTTTTTTTAAATTATTTTCCTGTAAAAAGATCTAAAAACAAGATCAATTTGATTTATCTTGTTTTAGAAACAACACAAGATATTTAGGTTTTTCAGAGAATGTATTTTTAACATGTGTATTTTGTCTTACTGTACTGGCAGAGTTTTTACAGTCAAAACAAGTGAAAAAAATCTACCAGTGCTGAAGAAGTAATCCAAAGTATTTAGAATACGTTACTGACCTTGAGTAATCTAACGGAATACGTTACAAATTACATTTTATAGCATGTATTCTGTAATCTGTAGTGGAACACATTTCAAAAGTAACCCTCCCAACCCTGACTATATCACATCTAATTGTCCACAACTCATGTTGTATGGAGTTTTTAGTTTAATGAAAATTCTTGGAAAGATATTTTTTCAATGTTTCGTCAGCGGAACGATCCAAAAACACTTTAAACATCTGTACAACTAGTTGAAGAGACTGTACGTCTATCCCTCACAGCCTGGTTGACATTCTTGTCAAAAATCAAAGATGCCGCTACTGTGAATACGGTATATTTAGAGTGTTCTCGAAACGCTCCGTTTCGGTGGAGGCAAATGCAGTTGCATTGTGGATAAGAGGATTAAACTTAATGAAATCAAGGCATTTCGACTGAAAATGTATCAGTGTGGACGTGGCCTTACTTTCTTCTGTGGAACACAAATGGAGATGTTAGACAGAATGACATTCTCAGTCACCATTAAATTTCAATGCATCTTATTTCTATACATCCACACAAATGCAATAATATTACTAATGTTTGTTACTGTTTACGCCACTCATCCACACTGGAATGGCATTTTCCTCCACTGACAATTTCATGACATTAGGAAACTGAAAATGGAGTTTTCAAACAAAAATAGATTTGCATGGACGTGTCCTTACTTTCAGCGTTCAATAATAAGTTTGATGGCACACCAGTTTTGCTATTTTTAAGCCTCTCATTCTCACTGGAATGGCATTATCCTCAACAGAAAAGTGTTTCAAGTGTGAAAGTTATTGTCCAAAATGTAAAAAGCCTCAGTACTGTTAAGTGGGTTCAACTTCAAACTTCAAACTCCTGCAAACTCTCATTAACTCCAAAAAGTTCCACAATGTTTCCATGTTTATTTCCCCCCTAAAACTCTTCTCCCACTTTCTCTCTCTCTCTCTCTCTCTCTCTCTCTCTCTCTCTCTCTGTCTCTGTCTCAGTTATGTTAAGTTTCGGACAGGCTTTGTGATGGGAAGTATCTGTGTAGTCACAGGGGACGCAATCTGCCGATGAAAGCATTGGGAAGTGAAACTGTAATCAAATATTATAGAAAGAGAGCTACAGTGGCTGTGAAGGGGTAGAATGACGGTAATGTGTGAATCTCACGGGGACGTTTCACAAAGTGCTGAGCTGGAGAGAGAGCTAGAGAGTGTGCTGGGAAAATGCTGAGTCTCTTTGATAGTTATCAGAGTACACCCTCTGAGGGAGAGGTGCAAGACGTGGGAAAAATAGCACTCACTTATATAACTGAGATGAGCTCATTGTTGAGTTTCTTGTCTCTTTGGACTTTACAAAGAAGTGGATGCTCTCAAGGTTAGATAACGCGTAGTTTGCTAGTTTAGAGGAATAGTTCACCCAAAAATGAAAATTCTGTCATAATATACTCAATCTTATATCTTTCCAAACCCATATGACTTTCTTTTTTATGTGAAACACAAAAGGAAAAATTTTAAAAGATGTTCTGTTTACAATAGCATCTGATAGTGACTCCCTTAAAAGCTTAAAAAAGCACCCAAAATGGTTATAAATTAGTCAATGCGACTCGTGCATCATATTCCAATTCTTCTGAAGGCATCCGATCACTTTGTATAATAAACAAACAGAAATTTAAGTTGTGATTCACTCTCATATCAGATAACTTATCAACTCCTGTAAACAAATTAAAATATGGTGACACATCAATAACATCAAACCTCATTGGTTCTTGTGTCATGACGTCATGGCATTTGGTCGCAAGATGTACAAGAACCAATGAGGCTTGATGTTATCAACATGTTGCTATATTTGATTTGGGCTCTGTTTAGTTGATCAATAATGTGATTTGATTTGAGAGTGAATAACATCATACAAATATAATACAAAGTTATCATATGCCTTCAGAACAATATGATGACAATGAGGAAAAGGGGAGAATTCTGCCACTTTGAGATGACATTGAGATGACTGTCAAAATGTAACCTCATTTATCCGAATTCACCCAACAAAGTATAGGTAATTTAACTGCAAGTATGTGTTTGCTTAACACAATCATTGTTATTTTAGCAAATATTTAATACTGACACAAACTATATGAGGAAAAATTAGCATGTGTTTCATTTGAGTGTTTTAAATGTTATTTTAAAGTCAACTCAGAGGAAATATTATGCACGCTAACATAGACAGGAACTTTTTTCATAGTCATGCTTTGTTTTCATTAAAATTTTAGATCCCACTTTGTGATACATCACATTTATTGTGAGGGGCCATCATAAGTTATGTTTAACCAGGCCTGTTTCTTTCCCATGCTTTGGCCTGAGTTTCTATCCTTGTGTTGGGGTGCTCTGTAGCTGTCTGTCCCAGACGGCTCAGTGTCAGCACCATGACCTGCCTGATTCCCCAAGAGCTCATTAAGGTCCCGGGCCTCGCACTAGCCCGATACCTGATCTGCTTCCCAGTAAGCCCGCCTTTACGACCCCCTGACTTCCCTTGCCTCAAGGGCTTGGGACAGGGAACTGGCCCCATGGAGTCAATCTGTCTCTGGTACAGTCACCGCTGGCTTTTGAAGCCAGGTTGACTAATTTAGCCCATCAAGAGACATATGTGTGATGCCCTCAGCCCCATTACAGTTCCATGACAGTGTCCTCCTCTGTACTCTCAGAAAGAGAAAGCATGTGGGCCACGGCACGGCACGGCATTCAAGGTCAGTAATCCACCCAATCTGTAATAATACACTTCTCGTATAATCCATTTTAGATTTCACAGTTTTGGCTGCCTTATTTCCCACTTGGTGGCTCTTGTCTCAAGTGTCTGTCCCCTGTGGTATCTCTGTCCACAATTGGGTGTTTGATGAGTGAATTTTGACTGTTATGGGCTCAATTCACTAAAGAAAATGATATAGGAAAAACTTTTTTATGATACATGACACAGTTCTAGAAGTCTTGTAAAGATATCCTCAAATAACATTAAGATTGTCAGAGCAAAAACATTAGAAAAGTCTTCGTTTGGCCCTGTGTAAGGATGCAATAGAGTAGGATGGCTTTTATGTTGTGTTCCATGGGGGGGCAAAGGAATTACATCCTTTCAATGTGAAGCAGATGTGACTGTGAGGTTGTTAAATGACTTAACAGCTATGTGAGACATATGCTGGGTACACAACACAAAGAGATCCAGGCCAAGATAATCACCAAAGACAAACTGCAAACTGCCTTTTCATGGGTGCTTATGCCTTCATTCTATCTGTATCCCCAAAGTTCTTACATCACAGGAACTTAATGTAATGACTCATATTTTTTAGGCTTTTTTGTAGCTTCAAACTGTCATCACTCCTTTTGGTCAAGAACCGTAGATCTGATTATAATTCATGTGACATTTACTCAACCTGATCCAGACTCATCTGGATGATTCATGCTGCAGAGATGAAACACATTTCTTTCTGGGAATTAAAATGACACATGCTTTTTATGTGTTCCTTTACTAAATAATTTTACCTGTAATGGACTGTTCATATTGTATTCATTCACTGTATATTACTTTGCTTAAATGAAACAACTTGATTATATATATATATATATATATATATATATATATATATATATATATATTATACACACTGGCGGCAGAAAATTTGGAATAATGTACAGATTTTGCTGTTTCGGAAGGAAATTGGTTCTTTAATTCACCAAAGTGGTATTCAACTGATCACAAAGTATAGTCAGGGCATTACTGATGTAAAAAAACAGCAGTTTTTTAACACAGAACAGCTGTTAGAGATAATTTCCCACAGGTGTCAATCCTTACCATTCTTCCTTTCCCAGCCTCACTCTCCACAGATGTCGCTCGGCCACGCCCACATCACCACATACCCCCATTGCCTGAATAGGCAGCGGCGTAAGCAGCGTGCGGTCTGAGGATGTGGTCCATGAGCCGCTGAAACATTGCCGGGGCCCCGAACAAACTGAATGGAAGCCTCATGAATTGGTGTAATCCGAACGGTGTGGAAAATGCTGTCTTTTCACGGGACATGGGAGTTAAGGGAATTTGCCAGTATCCCTATGTTAAATCAAGTGTCGAATAAAAGTGAGCCGCACCTAACCGATCGAGCAGTTCATCAATCCGAGGCATCAGGTAAGCATCAAATTTAGACACCGCATTGACTTTTCTATAATCCACACAGAACCGGACCGCACCGTCGCCCTTTGGAACCAAAACCACTGGGCTCGCCCAGTCACTGTGGGAATCTTCTTTTACCCCATATCCAGCATGGCCTTTAATTCTTCCCGAACCACTTTTTTTTGTGCTCGGGGTAATCGGTAGGGACGACTACGTACCACAACCCCTGGGGTCATCTCGATATGGTGCTCACTGAGATTCATATGACTGGGAAGAGGCGAGAACACATTGGAGAATTCTCCTTGCAACCTGGCAACCTCCGTGATTTGGGATGGTGAGAGGTGGTCTCCACAAGTGTCTGGGGTGACTCGATCAGTGACTTTTAAGTTAATCTCCTGTCCGAGCTTCTCCCTCTCCGGAACCACCATTGCCAAAGTCACAGGGACCGCCTCTCTCCATGGTTTCACCTCATAATCGATTTCCCTAACTCGCCATGTGACCTCAAAGGGTCCTTGCCACTTGGCAATTTAGAGTAATTTAGAGCTTGATGTGGGGAGCAATCTAAGGACTTTATCTCCCGGTGTAAATTCCCATAGCCAAGTACCCATATTATACAGCCAGCTTTGACGTTCTTGAGCCTGGAGAAAATTCTCCTGTGTTAATTGCCCCAGTGTGTGGAGTTTTGTCTCAGGTCAAGAAAATATTGAATTTAGTTTATGCTGTTTGAAGGTCCCTCCTCCCAATTTTCCCATAGGACGTTGAGCATGCCATGCGGTTGACGCCCATACAATAATTAAAATGGGGAGAGTCCTGTGGAGGCTTGCGGGACCTCTCGTACTGCAAATAATAGGGGCTCGAGCCACTTGTCCCAATTTCGAGCATCTTCGTGCACAAACTTACAAATCATATTCTTTAGGGTCTGATTAAATAGTTCAACCAAGCTGTCCATTTGGGGATGGTAAATGCTGGTCTGAATCAATTTAATCCCCAGTAATTCATACAGTTTGCGTAGTGTACGTGACATGAATGTAGTGCCCTGATCAGTGAGGATTTCTTTCAGAATCCCCACTCGGGAGATTATTATGAAGAGTGCCTCCGTAACTCGCAATCTGAAGAAAATGAATAAACTCCACAACACCACAACATTTATAAAACTACATTTCAGGATTAACATATAACCCACATCCAACACATTTAATCTAAATATATTAAACTGTTCACTCAAGTAGCACCATAAATTATCAAACAGTCAAGTTTTCAGTTCTGAAACTTACAGTATGTTTTTTATAGTACAATGACCTTTTATGTGTCAAAAGATCAAGGAAAATGTGATTCCTCCATGACTCCTTTAAATGCAGGTGCTTTAAATGTAAGTACAATGCAACAACACATATGTACATAATGAGTATATTGTATAAAAAAAGTACATAGTAGTTAAAATCACATAATATAAAGTGGGTCCTACTGTATATGTAGTGTTTATCACAGAAACTTGATTCAAAGTAAGAAAAGTAATAAATAGTTTTAAGCATGATTCAGATAGTTTAGTGTAGGAAGAGTTTGATGAGCTCAAATTGAAATTCATCAGTTTAGTTTGGCAATTCTGAGCACACTTGAAGATGTTGTTGAGATCTTCTGAAACTCCAGAAGAGACACATGTGAGATTAAATGTGTCTTTTCTTCAGGAGAAAACTCAGAGAAACAGAAGACTCTCCATTTAATCTTGTTGCCTTCTAGAAGAAACAATTGGGACTTTAAAGAGATTTTGTAAGTCTTCTTTCCTATAGACAGTATCATTCTTAAATTAGTTATACTCTAAGCAGTAGGGCTTTGTCAATGACAATACAGTCAGAGAAGCATAAACAGTGTCGAAAACACCACAAGATACATAGACCGCTGACACAGATTTAGTCTGGTTGCTATCAGCTGCACCCCTCTCATTACATACACAAACACACACACATGCACAGACACCCATTCAATCCTGCTCTCCCTAGACGGACTGCTCTGGTCAGCTGATTCAATCTTCTGCTCTATTTGGAGTTTAGGTCTGGAGACTGGCTCATTCCCAGGGTCAGTCGTAAATGTGCCAGTCCATGCATCCATATAACAGGGTCACAGACCTGCTCTCTTCTAGTGGGTGTATACCAGGGCCCGTCCCAGTATTGAAAATGTTCAATAAGACATGACAGCATTCAGTAACGTCCTTGAAAAGGCTTTTAGACAGAACAGAGCCAGAGCAGGCACAGCCCGACCCCTTAGTTAAACAGAACCCCTCTTGTTTAGGTTTTGCCCACTTAACAGTATCGTCCCCCATCTTTCTAGGACAGTATTAGATGGAAAAACTATGCCAACTCTTGCCAAATGTTTGGCAACTCTTTTTTTAAACTCTTTGCTTAGAAGCATTAAATTATGTTACGTAGACTCTGTGAGAATGGGGGATAATTCTTAATTAGATTTAGGTAGGTTTAACATTAGTCAAGAAAATCAATAAGTATTGCGATATTTTACCTCAGAATACTGTATGTCCTTACAAACAATTTATGTTTTAAGTTAAAACCCATTTTCACATGAATTTTTGTGGGGTAAAAGAGATTGGCCACAACAGCAAGTGTGTGAGATGGTATGATATTCCCCCAATTTTAATTTAAAATGTTTACAGACACTCATTACATTTACATGCACAGTTATAATCGAGCTACAACGGGTTTTTGCATAGTCGAGCTACAGTCTTCATCTGTCTTTCCAAGTATATGTGACATATTGCGTAATCAAATATTTCAAGGAAGGACATCAGCAGAGGAAGTGCCGGTGGTACAATTCACATGTCACGTTTTTCAGAGGAATGTACTGACTGACATGCTTATGCTCTACGCTACTTCTGTAGCTCTAAGATAAAGTAAATCATGTTCAGTGAAGATGAATAAGAAAATAGTGAGTTAAATATCGCAATATATCAGTTGTGAATTGCAATAAACTAAATATAAAGAATTACAATATTATTCTGTTGCAACCCAGATAACGATCTAACATCGTATTTCCATGTCCCTGATTTCGCAGTGGAGATTGGTCAGCTCCTGTATATGTGAATTTGATAAGCTTGTACAGTGAGCGTGGGAACAGACTGCATTACTACAGGTTACAGGGATCCTGATTTCCTACGGGGGGAATCATAGAGGAGCAGGTTAACTTTCGCCAAATTTGGACCCATTTAAGCGACTGCTGTGAGTATGGGGCTCTTAAATGAAGGAACTGAGGGGCTCAAATGAGCTGTAAAAAGTGTTGTGATATGACACAGACAAGCTCCTTTGAGCCTGGTTGTTAAAACTGTGATTATTCATTACTCAGTTGGGCAAAATACATTTTTTTAATAAATTTTTCTCCATGAGAGATGTGCGCTTCTCGTAATGTTTCACTCTTTTTTTCCCACTCTATTTTAGCTGACTATGTATACATCTGTGGGTCAGCTGGTGAGCTTTTTACACCTAGTTCAGCCACAAAAGTCCTTTTAACATTGTACCACAAATATTTGAGGAAAGACATCAGAAGTGCAAAGCTGGCCACATCTATCGCATTTGATGGAGAAATGGGCAGAGTTGGGATTGTGAGAAATCACCTGTATAATTTGTCACCAGCATATGTTGTGTTTTGGATGCCGACAAACTTACCAGCAGCTTACACTGCTGTTGAATCTGGTTGACCAGCATTGGTTACTAGTGTGCTTTTGTCCCCACCAGGCTGCTTAGCTAGCTTAACCAGCATGATTACCTTGGATAACCATCTTCACCAGTAAGATTATCCTGGTCCACCAGATTCACCAGCTACAATTTACTAGTCAACAATATTTTACTGCTGGTTCAACAGTTAGACCAGCACTAACAAGCATAAACCAATCTGGACCAGTGCCATACTGGTCCAAGCTGGTCCAGAGATTGTAAAGAATGAGATGGATCACTGATATACTCATGAATGGAAGAAACTGTAATGCTGTAGGAATGGAGGTCTTGCCTTTACATGTGATTCAATCACCTTTTTGATAGAGACATCACCTGTCAGTTTACTCGAGAATATGTATGCTCATTAGCCTGATAGCGTTTCTTAGAGTGATCTGAGCTAAAGAAGCACAATATGTTGTTTGTTCGTAATCTTTACCAACCATTTTGATTTCAGTCTTTCCCCATTCAAATAGATAGGATCTATACTTGTATCCTAAGAAAATAGCTTCCTGTGGGCCACCCAGAGGCAGTACAAATATGGCTGCCAAATGACCTGATTTGCCTTAAAGGGACTTTGACCGTCCTGATATTGAGACAGAATGTTATGTCTATTTGGAGCCCTTCAAATTAGCATCAAATCAAGCTCAATATACAATGGAGCTCTGACATATTCTTTAGTAATGATTAATTAAAACACATTGGGATTCCATATAGATATATTCAAGCCTGTGAAGAGAAAGATCAATAACAATAAGTTTCCATTTTTTTTTAACATTAGTTAATGCATTAGGTAACATGAACAAACAATAAACAAAATATTTTAGTAACATATATTAATTCTGGTTAATATGTTCAATTAAAAATATTTTTTTTTTTACATTTTTCATTGTTAGTTCATGTTAGTTCATAATGCATTAACTAATGTTAAAGTCAACTTTAAATTTTAAATATTTTATGTATTAGTATATGTTGAAATTAACATTAAACAATATTAATAAATGTTGTAAAAGTATTGTTCATCCTTAGCTCCTGTTAACTACTGTAGTTAACTAATGTTATCAAATGGAACCTTATTGTAAAGTGTTGAAAGATCTACATAGAATGAAATATCCACAGCTCATAACTGCATCAACTGATTTGTTCATGCTTCATTTTGTGGTCACTTTGATTTTTTTCCAGAGTGCTTGTGGCAGAGTAATTATTCTTCAAAGTGCACGATGTTTCTAGAAGGATTGCCCTTTTCCCTCCAACTGTGTTTGCAACCACTAAAGAGTTCATCTAAAGTCAGTCTTCTGTACATACAGTAAAAACACAAAGGATGCCTAAGAGTCTGATAATATTGGAATAAGTTATGGCATGATGCCAAACACATGTCCTTTTCTAACATGTATAGGACTATCACAAGTACCACCTGTTAGTCTTAGCTTCCACTCATATTACATGCACTCTTTGGGCATGGGTATGTGACATGTAAGAGCTCAACCTCAAAGGAACACTTCATACACTTCCTTTCCCTACCAGACTAACTAGGGAAACCTCATGTCCCTGATCTGATGGAACAGAATGGAGCCCCATTATTAATAATCTCTGATTCTATTCAACCAGAGCGGCAGTAGCCTTAGAGACAGCCACACTTGCTCCATTTCTCTTTCCCACAACCCCCAGGCATCTCTAAGGAAGTCACCCATGCCTAAATGTGACTCCTTAATCAAAGGCTCAATGTAGAAGTTGTCCTGGAGGTTGGCTGTGGCAATTGCAACATTAGCAAAGTACATGCTCGCCTTTCAGGGCCCGACAATGAGGCCCATTGTGTTGCTACATTGTGTCCATTCTGATTTAGGATGGGGCTCCAACAGAAAGACAATACAGGGGAGATGGTATGGGTACTAAAAAGACTGCATGTCACAATAAGCAGAGCAGTGGAGAGGATGGTCCAAGTGTTTGGATACTGTGCTACATTTAAGCAAAGTTAAAAGAGGCCATGCTACAAATGCGAATATTCCTGCAGTGTTCCTTTAGCTCAACTGGTAGCGCATGGCACTAGCAACTCCAATGTCATGGCTTTGATTCCCAAGGAATGCATGTACTAATAAAATATTTAGCTTGAATGCACTGTAAATCACTTTGGTTAGTGGCTACTTCAGTGCTCGAATTGATTCCAGTCTAGGGAAGTCACCCAAAAATAAAAATTCTCTCATCATTTACTCACCCTTATGCCATCCCAGATATGTATGACTGCCTTTCTTCTGCAGAACACAAATTATGATTTTTAGAAGAATAATTCAGCTCTGTAAGTGAATCGGTGTCAAATTTTTTATGCTCCAAAAAGCATCATAAAAGTAATCCATACGACTCCAGTGTTTTAATCCATATCTATAGAAGTGATATGATAGGTGTGGGTAAGAAACAGATCAATATTTAAGTCCTTTTTTTGCTACAAATTCTTCTCCCTGCCCAGTAAGGGGCGATATGCATAAAGAATGTGAATCACCAAAAACATAAGAAGAAGATTGTGAAAGTAAAAGTGGAGATTGACTGAGAGGGAGGAGAATTTATAGTAAAAAAAAATTATTTAAAGGTACACTCAGTAACCTTTTGTTCGTATAATCTTTGACTTACAGTGACACCTAGTGGTGTGGATGCAGCATAATTCAAAATCAATACTTTTCAGTTACAGATGCCATTGTAGAAATTCACTATTCACAATCAGCCATGATTAATCCAAGAGTGAAAGTATCAAATAACAAGATGGTTACTGAGATTAAGAAATAGTATTCAGCTGGTCAGGTGATTCTAAAATGGCAGCCCCCATGAGGGCACCCCTGCCCCATGTAGAATAAAACAGCTTTTATAAGGTTACTGATATGACTAGAGTCCTCATCTCATGTGAGTGCTCATGATTCTATACATATGTTTCAAAATTACAATTCATTTCTTTAGGAGTAAAACTTTTTAATGGGGAAAAAAATTACTGAGTGCACCTTTAAATATTGATCTGTTTCTCACCCACACCTATCATATCACTTCTGAAGACATGGATTTAACCTCTGGAGTCATATGGATTACTTTAATGCCGACCTAAGTGATTTGTGGATCTTCAAAATTTTGGCACCCATTAACTAGCTTTGTATTGACCTAAATAGCTGAGAAATTAATCTAAAAATCTTCATTTGAGTTCAGCAAATGAAAGAACATCATACACATCTGGGATGGCATAAGGGTGAGTAAATAATGAGATAATTTTCATTGTTAGGTTAACTATTTCTTTAAGTCAAGGTATCTGCAGATATTAGCATTTCAAATGTAATACTTTTTAATACCCTTTTCAAGACCTTTTCAATCATTCACATACTTGATGTTCCTCAGTGGTGAAAAGCGCTTCCAACAGATATCAAAT
This sequence comes from Myxocyprinus asiaticus, assembly GCF_019703515.2. NCBI lineage: Eukaryota > Metazoa > Chordata > Actinopteri > Cypriniformes > Catostomidae > Myxocyprinus > Myxocyprinus asiaticus. The sequence goes on along the minus strand of NC_059357.1, from coordinate 30,669,076 downwards.
ATATATTATCCAGGTATCACAAACATAGTTGTCTTTTGTTCCCAATTGCATATAGACTGTATCTGATATGTACAGTTTTACTAATAGCTATGCAGCAGATATTAAAATTAATATTTAATTATTTGTATTTTTTTGTAAATACGTGGAAGGCTTTCATTTAAACTTACGACCCAAGGAGGGAAATGTTCAAACCAACAAAAAATAATTATACCTCGGGAAATTTAATTTAAGACTTTTTAATACTTTTAGTGGCCTGAATTTTCATCATATTGATTTAATACTTTTTAATGACCCGTGGATACCCTGTAAGTGTGAGCTGTACTAAACTGATCAGGTTAGCCAAGCACGCTGTGATGATGACGTGTGCTAAATGGTCTTTTGGCATAGGGGCGTTCACATTTTTATAGAGACATGAAAAATAGCCTGAAAATATATTTTAAAGACATGTATTATTGTAAAAAAAAAAATATTCATGGAATGTATCGTATTCTAACTGCGTAAATTAAATCATATTTGTCATTATTATCTTTACTAAAATAAAAATAAGTCCTTAATGCCTTGTGGGAGTTTGACTAATTGGAAGAACTAGTCCCCACATTATTGCAATGGGCATTAAATCCCTTAAACTTTCATCATCCACAATATTAATCTGCTGGTTGACTGTGGCTATCTGCTTTGTTACAGCAATCGTGAAGCTGCGTTCACGCTTCGCGTCAGGGCGGCAACACCAGTGTCGAGTCACTTTGAGCTCAACATGAAAAGTGCTTGCAAACAAAAATGTCTCATTCTGCATTTTGGTGATAGTTAAGGTTTGGTGTGCTTCTGTGGTAATTAAAATGTGTCTTACAAATGCTAAAAAATACTTGAGTTCTATCAAAAGTCCCATCTGTGCTTTTGTACATCAAATAGCACTAAGAGCACTTCCTTTCTCCATCATTTTATTACTGACAGGGAAGCGCTGTCAGACATTCTTTTATTTAACGACCAAACCCCGCGGCTCTATCATAGGAGAGAGCATAACAGTCAACTAGCTTGTTATGACCAAGGAGCTCTAAAATACGACAGTACCACCCGTAGAATGTCTATAGGGCCGCCGCGTTCTGCTATTTTATGCTAAGCTTGTAGGCTCTCTTGGTAGAAGGGCTCTGGCACTGTGGTGTGTGCGTCAGTGTAATGACTCAGGGTGGACACATTACAAAGGTTCTGCCCTTCACACCAGTGTTTATGCTGTATGAATGGTAAATGCGTGTGATTAAGAAAAATTAACACGTTAAACTTTTTTAATTAATCGCATGCGATAAAACGTTAATTCTGACAGCTCTAATTTTTATATAGTAAGTAGAACTTGGAAACATTCACCCCGTGTGCAACCCATTCATTCAGGTTGAAGTTTGACATAAATCATACATTTGATAAAGTCTATTTCAAGAGTTTCGTAATTACAGTCCATTCGATTTTTTGTTTTCCTTGGTCGCTGTCCTGTTAGAACAACTTTGTGACATTAGCCATGGTCTTGGACTTGTATCAGTGATTAAAGCGGGCACTTCCAGTAACATGAGCTCTGATTCCCAACTGCCTTACATCATTCTTCCTATTTATACAAAGAGCTTGGTGAAAGCAAGTTAAGACTGACCTGCCAAGCCTTGTTTGTGTTATGTTTAATAAGCTCTCTTTTTGTGAGCTAAAATGCTAAGAGCTTTAAATACATTTATTCATAGTGTCAGTGCTCGGATTCAAGCCTTCATTCATTGTTTTTTTCCCAAAAATCGATATTCTTCGGATGTCGATTTTTCTAAGAAAACAATCTAATATTGAGACTGTTATACTATCTGGTTATTAGTCCCTGATTCCAGGGTGGTGCCCCGTCAATGTTAATATTTAATTGTTAATGTTAATATTCTGTTGATTTTTGATAATTGATAATTATCTTTGATGATTGTTGAATTTGAATGATCAGTAAGCTAGTGTTAATTTTGATTAATGTTTCATCGATGTTAACAATTGATGATTATCTTTGATAATTGTTGATTTAAAGGATTAAAAAAGCTAACATTGATTCTCATCAATGTTCTATTGATTTTAATAATTAATAATTATCTTTGATCATTATTAATTATTTCTAATAACCAAACCCACTCCTAAACGTAGCGCACTACATTTACTGGAGCCCCATATGAGGTTTTAATGAGTTAGATTCAATTAATTAATTTAAATATTAATTAATAACTAAAGAAATAATTATTAATTATTTCTGATAGCAACACTGATCTAAACAACCAGTAAAGCCCTACATAATAATTGGTGCCCTGTGTGAGGCATCCCACGTGCCAGTTCTGTCACAGTGTGTATACATAAGAATCCAAAGTAATAACTTGAATCCTTACTTCAAAGTTTGGTTCTGTTTGACAATTTACTTCTCAAAACTTGCCAAACATAAGCCAGTGTGGTGTGAAAGTGCTCTTAAGAGTGAATCAGGGGTTGGTAAATTTACGATAGTCTGCTTAAAACCTGCTGTTGTTATTTTTCCAACTCCTAACGCTTTCACCTAGATGTTACAGAGAGGTGCCAAGTCACTTCATCGACATCTACCAAAGAGAGAACACAGTGAAATTTGCACATTACATAACAGTAGCCCAAAAGCCACAGGTCGAAGCCTCTCACCTGTGCGTTCGCGTTAGCATTATAGCAACTGTAAAACAACAAGCTATCAGAGCCACTGTGTCACAAGAATTTTTACTGCCCCAGTAAAATGAGTCACCAATCGCCCCTCATGACTGGAGCTGAAGCTCCACAGAGGTCAGTCGACCAGCGCTGCAAGATATGGTCGCTGATGTCCTCCATCTCTCCGTAGAGGAGAGAGATAACCTTAACGGCTACAATATTAGTCTTTGTGATGAAGCATTGCTGGAACTAGTTGATTATGTCAACAACCCAGTCGGGAAGCCAAAGAGCACAGTCCCGGACCTAGTGGGCCAAATGTTTCTCCTTCATCACCGCAAAACCCAACTGCTAACCGCAGAGCACCAGGCCCAGCTCGCCCAGCTGCAGAGCAGCTATCAAGCGGTGCATAGGGAAAATCTCAGCCTGCACCAAGACGTTAGGTGCACCCAAGCTGAGAAAGTCCAGGCACAGGAAGATAATGCCTGGATGCAGGAGGAAAAAGAAACCCTGCGCAGGCAGCTTCAAAATGCCCAGCTAAAAGTAGAGTCAGATCAGGTAAGTGCAGCTGAAACGCACAGCACAACATCTGACATAGAAAAGGGCCCCCTCTTTAGCGCTACGCGTAGAAATGTGCCCCTGAGAAACCCAGGAACACATGCTAGGAGCCGAGCTGCCCCTAGTGGTACAGTCTCTGTCTTCATCCTCCAAGACACCTTTCAAACTCCTCCAGCGGCTGGATTCAAACTCCTGATGGTTGGATCAGGTGCCCCTCCTTACAGTTGCCCCCCCAGTCAGTTTTCAGTCATGCCACCTTACGTTTCAAACTGACTGATTCCACACCACGGAGGGGGGACAATTATTTTCAAGCCCAGAGTGGTGTAAGCAGCTCGAAGATCCCATTAGCCAGGGAGCTGTACGCAACCGGGGTCCACCCCCACGCGTCGACTGGACTCCTTCCCCACCACGAAGGGGAGGAAGTTATCCTCATCGCTATAGCGATCCGAGTGACTATGGTGTTTCGGATGACTCAGACGACCCGTGGTCATACCGCCACCAATGCATCCGCATCCGAGTCCCTCGCAGGGGACATAGAACGCTTTGACCCAAGTAATCGAGATTCGAACATCGACAATTATCTTAGGGAAATTGAGCACTGCCTGGTTGACTTGCCTTATGCTTCGTCGCATGAAAAACTCAAGCTTATATGGAAGACCATGGTAAGGAGTGTCCATGCGTTCATGGAAACGCTACCGACTGGTACATGAAACCGCTACTCAGCTCTGTGTAAAGCCCTACGCGAGGAATATTCGCTGTATATCGACGAAGTCTCCGCTACCATAGCTGCTTTCACCATCACCCAGAAGAGGCACGAGCCTCCGCATGAGTATTATAGACATCTGAGAACCACGTACTTCCAAGGAAGTAACGCACCAGGTCTGGAGGAGGAACGAGCTTTCAAGTCTCTTTTCCTTCACAAACTCCACGAGTGCGTGCGATATGACATCATGATGCACTGCAGAACGGGCAACCCCACCATGCAGGAAATCAGAAGATACATGCAACTGGCCCGAGGGCATGAAGGCGATGCCAGAGCCCTGGGGATCCAAGCCTCAGAATGTGCAGACCTAGTGCTTGAAGGCAACAAAATGCCTTGCGTTAAGGTGAATGCTAGAACAGGACCCCAGAGGCGCCGATCACCCCGCCAGCAAGGTAGGCAACAGAACCAGGGGGGTGGTGACCAGACACACCCCCAAGGTCATGGCAGGCCTAAACAACAAAACGTTCGCCGGCAGAAAGGAAAGGTGCGGTTCGAATGAAAACCCAAACAAGAAGGTGGGTGGGTAGGAAAGGTTTCAAATCCCCTCAGAGAACAAGATTTGAGAAAAGAAATGGAGGATATAAGGAGATGCTTGACTGAGTTAGTAACAAAGCTTGACGTGCTCCGTTGTTCACCAGGTCTGCCAACCTCCTCAAAGGAATACGGTGCTGAAACTTCATCAGTATGACTAGACGATGTACCCCCTTCCATTAACGCCAAAGTTTACTTTGTAGGTTGGGAAAAGGGGAACAGGGTCCAAGTTGCTCCCCAAAACAGTCACTCCTAACATGCCACACCCATCTTTTCTGACCTTCTTGGGCGATCTGTACCGTAAGGTCAACGCCTGACACATGGGTCATTCCGCTCCCATGCACTACTCGACACTGGTTCCGAAATAAGTCTAATGGTTTTCAACACCTTCACAGAGGTGGCTAGAGCAAAGCTCTCCCTTGGCAAACCATTATAGACAGAGACCTGCAACGTAAGCATCACAAGCTACATGCAAGACAGGTCATCTATCACAAAACGGGCCTGGATTGACACCTTTCAAGGGATGATGCTAGTACACCCTGTTTACATATGTCCCCATTAATACGGAACCACTGTTAGTTGGCCAGGACCTACTGAACCGATTGGCTCCGCTCATTGACTGCCATCGTGGACACGTGGGCTCAGGTTGACATACCGAAACCACTTGGTCCAGAAAACAGTTCGCCAGCTTCAGATGGACAAGTCGCCATCGTCCAAAAATCCAGCAGAGACGACGACTCCAATAAGAACAATTACAGGGCCAGAATAAAACCCTTCAGGGTACTAAAGTCACTGTAAATTTGCACTCCGTTCTTATCAATAACACTTTGCACGCTTTAGGGACTTGGTCAGAGAAAACAACTTATGTGTGTATCGTTAGAGATCTAATGCAGCACCTCCTCGGGGAAATTAGCTCCTCAGTCAACAGTCTGAGTGGTGGAAGGATTCCAGCTTACCTGGTCTCTCTAGACCTTGTCGAACAAATCCTTAGATCTGCTACTACCTCCATTGTGCAACCTTCACAGATACACCTGGCATATAGTTTTGGCATTGCAATTCCAATCCATGTAAATCCTCAGAACCTCGAAATAGGATTTATCCTCAATCTACCATCATAGACAGAATATATACAGACTAAAGTCCATATTTAATGTTGGTTTTCAGAGAGGTAATGCACACATTCACCTCAAAACACCACCAACACTCGCCTAGCATGATGAGGACCCCTCGCTCTACCTTATCCCTAACCTAAACATGTGTACCAAGACAAAGTACATTCATTGAGTTTGTCAAAACGCAACCCCTTTGTTAGAGAGGTGACTAACTACCTCTGCGGCCTAAGAGCCGAATTCCCTGAACAAGTGTCATGGTAGCATGTCCATCAAAGATAAAGGAACAGAGACAAGGGTAGAGCGAGCAGGCAATCACTGGCTCGTTAACACACCAGCCACCGAAGTCCCAATGTCATACAACCGCCATGATACAGCCATTAAACGAACACTACCAAACCAAAAGGTGTTCTTAACGGTTCCCCAAGGAGCCACCGTGCACATTGACGATATTGTCCTCCATCATCTCAACATCGACAAACATGACGCAGAAATTGAGATCATGGACGCATTTAGAGGTCACAGCCTCACCGCTGATGACACCCTTTGACAGCAGCTTCAGGCTGAAGGGATGAAATTAGTGAAGTTCAGTCTCAAACCGACTGGCTTGACCACTATATTTCCTAGTCACATAAGCAGATCGTCATCTTACCAAGAACACCCTATCAGTTTGTTTGCCCTCTGGCTCCTCCTTAGTGGTTGGATCATCCCAATTATTACACACGCCATGTACAGGTACATTCAACACCTACAGGCCAGACTGGACTCACTTCTCATACAGCCGTGTTTTACACACCAGTCTGTGCCCATCCCACAGGTTAACCCCAATCATTTCCAAGGATAAGCCTTTTAACTTTTAACCTTCCTTTCCTCTAACATTTTGTTCCTAGTAACCAGTGTCAGGTTCTACTTTGATTTTGTGTTATGACCAAAGAACAACAAAGGATTGTGTTACGGTTAATGCTGTGCCTTCCAATAACTTGAAATGTTTATGTGTGATGAATGTAGTTTTAGATTTAGCTAGAAGTTCTATGTCCAGATGTGCCTCAGTCTCTGTCCAGACGATAAAGCCTCTGTGAACTCTAATGAACTGTATGGACTGTGCAACCATTTTCTTTCCTACCAGGAATACATGGATGGCGTAACCCACAGGTTACTGTGAACCGACAAGAACTGTTCGGCCCTTCAGTTGCTCTAAAGATGCTGGACAACAACCAACTCTTCAGACCAAAGGGGGGAATGTTGGGCCTCATGCATTCAGATAGAAGACAAAGGCAGGCCTAACACAGTCGTAAAACCTAACTCAGCCCCCCACATACCAAGTCGTAAATCTTACTGATAAAAATCGCGCCAAAATCAAACAAAGGGAGTCCAAAACAGACTATAAATCCCATGAAGCCTTGCTTACTAAAGGATCGAACTCTCAACTCCTATTGGGTGAGGCACACAACAGAACGCACCTCAACCATGACATCATCAGGAGTAGAAATACCTCTGAAATGCTTCCGGGATTTGCTTCCAGCAACTTTGCTTGCAGTGGGTAGATGCAGCTCAACGCTGCTCTCAGGTGCAGTCTCGTGGCACAAGGAAGTAACGTCCGACTTGAAACTGTGGCCATACAATCTCCATCTCGCTGGACGAGTTGAGATTACTCTGTGTTCAACCGAACACTCTAACGGATCCGAAGGAGACCACCGAGCAATCCGCATCTTCATCCGTTTGCCTGCAGAAGTGAAGAGATTAAAGATTTCTCTTCCATCTTCAATCAAGTTGACATTTCTGATTTCTCCGCCCGCCGAGAATCAGCAGCCGTGCCCGCCGACAGAGCGAGGAAACGGCTTCCCGTCATCACCCAAGCCTCGATGAACCGAGTCTGAGTTAAAGGACGGATGAAAACACATTCTGCATCCTCATGCAATTCAAGTAAGAGGTCTGGGCAGGGATAGAATATTATAGTGTGTTATTCTTGTGTTTCAAGGTTTTTGCTTGTAAAGTTTACAGACCGCCATGTCCGCTCATTATTAATACTCAGGGTATTAATTATCATGAATTTGATTTGCTGTATTGTGGTCCAACCAAATTGGACTGTTGTGCATTTTCGCCATCGCGGGTGAGACCGGAAACTGAGTTTATCCATTAAAGAATCAAAGAACGCGGGACTGTTTACAAGCCGTCCACCGCGTCTCTGAGTGATAAACTAACAGCTGCTTTCTCTCCCATGATTGCGAAATCAGCTTTGGGGCCGTCACTCAATCTCTCTCTCTCTCTCTCTCTCTCTCTCTCGTACTAACTACACACACACACACACGCACGTGACCCCTCACAAACATTCTGGCACACATTTTTGGCTCGTAGATAGCTTCGTACTGAAGCTCAGCTTTGTCCCTAAGCTATCGTACAAGCGGATACACACGGTAACTGGTAGACGCCATTGACTGGTTTCTCTCAGCCCACATTCGCGGCCATATTCCCTGGCTGGAAGTCTCGCGTGACATACATACACTCCACGAGAGTCATGTCCGCCATTTTGTGCACGTCCCTCTTTACACACACACACACACACACACACCCTCATGTGTTATAGGATTATTTTGATTTCCATATCTAATCATATCATTGTTTAGTTTGTAGTTGTATGTCGGAAGTTTATTGACTGCATTGTATTAATTATTAATTGATATTACTGCATAAATAAACTTTGTTTATATTACAAAGAGAAGTGTTTTGGTTTGTTTTGCATACGCCTGTGTCATGCTGACGGGATGTCAGTGCTCGGATTCAAGCCTTTATCGATTTTCGGGGAAAAAAATGAATGTTCTTCGGATGTCGATTTTTCTAAGAAAACAATCTAATATTGAGACTGTTATACTATCTGGTTATTAGTCCCTGATTCCAGGGTGGTGCCCCGTCAATGTTAATCCTTATTAATATTCTGTTGATTTTTGATAATTGATAATTATGTTTGATGATTGTTGAATTTGAATGATCAATAAGCTAGTGTTAATTTTAATTAATGTTTCATCAATGTTAACAATTGATGATTATATTTGATAATTGTTGATTTAAAGGATTAAAAAAGCTAACATTGATTCTCATCAATGTTCTATTGATTTTAATAATTAATAATTATCTTTGAAATTATTAATTATTTCTAATAACCAAACCCGCTCCTAAACGTAGCACACTACATTTACTGGAGCCCGATATGAGGTTTTAATGAGTTAGATTCAATTAATTAATTTAAATATTAATTAATAACTAAAGAAATAATTATTATTTCTGATCGTAACACTGATCTAAACAACCAGTAATGCCCTACAATAGTTAACCTTACTCCTGCATTGTTGTTTGTGGGAAGAATGAAGCTGTTTATAACATGGTATGGATTTAAAGCTGCACTACGTAACTTTGTGCTCTCTAGCGACATCTGTGGTTGAAACTTAAAGAAGAATACATTACGCGAGTCGTGTTCTGGCACTGCTCTTCTGGCGGATGAATTTCAGCTTACCTGGACATCGCCTGTGTCTGATCATGACTGGAGCCGGAGTCATAACTTGCATTTTCATGTTGACATTATGTTATACAATTAAACATTTGAAACAGAAATATTACTTGCTTTGATGATGATAAACAACACTCATTTACATATTTGAATGAATTTTACATTTAAATTGCTTTTCTGACACTACACTCAAAGCACATTTAAACAGAGAACAGGGGACTATCCTCAGCCACCACCAGTAGATCTTAATATGATTATTCAAGTGTTTTATCTACTATTATAGATTAAATATGCAATAAAACAATTACAGTAAGTCAATTTCAGAAGTCAAACATATTAAACATGTCACAGTAACTTCACCGGACAACATAGATACATCGCGATCGGTTAACACACGAGTAATGTTCGATTCATAAAAGCATGACAAGCAATATAAGCATCAACAACCCAACCAGAAAACACATCCGAGCATTATAGCAGGTAAACAGCTTCGCCAAACGGATATCAGATAAACATCCATCTAGACTGCAACGATGCTGATCTGTGTGAGTTTTACTAAACTGAGCTGAACAGCATAGTTAGTTTCTCCAGCCGGAATATGAAACAGCCGGCTCTTCTTTCCTGTGTGTGCAGACATGACGTAATGACGTAATGACGCATGGATGAATGATAGAAGCCAGCGATTTCTTGCCAAATCGAACCCGACAGCTCAAAATACAAGTCATTTTTATAGGCTTACAGTAGTGAATCAGGTAAGATAAGGACATTGTTTTGAACACTGATTGTTTATGTACTCAATCAGTAATGGCAATTTGTTGATTTTTAACCAAAACATCTTACAGTACAGCTTTAACAATTTATTTTCTGTTTGTATTGTGGCTGTTTACAGTGTGTCATTGCAGACATGTTAATGGAGAGGATCTCTGCTTTAGGGCATACAAAGCCTAAGGCTGGGACACAAGCTCTTTTCTTTTGCTCTGCAATTGATTATGCTCAATATCAGGCTGTTTAAGAGGACTCTTTCTTTTTAGAGTGAAGGCAGCTTTTAAGGGCTTTACAGAGGGGTGCATTGGAGTGTTGGTTCTCCTTTCTCTCCATTCGGCAGGGAGGCTATTTTGATTTAAATGAAGGCTATCTATCAGAGGGTGGAAAGGTTCCTTTCATGTCTGAAGAAAGGATATGCTGTCAACAGACCTGTCTGTGAGCTATATGGACATGCAGAGAGCAGATGTGTTATAGAAAGTGCAGCCTGTCACCACAAACTCTGAATAAGCTCTCTTCTTTTTATTAAGGCCAGCTTTATGCAAATTTCCAAGCAGAGGGTTAGAGAACTTACTCCTGGATTTCAGGCCTGTGGTTGGTGTACCCATGACTGTAACACAACCACAGTGACTAATTTTCCCCTCTCACTTTTACAGCAAACTTGCACCAGGAGCATTATACATAAAAATACAAATAAAATAAAAATATGAAGGGGAATAGAGGCCATTCTCAGCTAAGCACCACACATCTCCAAAGCTCCTTATTGCTGCCTCTGTAAACATCTGTCCCTAAGCTGAAGCAATGGAGTACAAGTCAACATAACCATGCATAAAAGCACTTTTTCAAAAACTAGCCTTGCTGCCTACTGCCTAGGCAGCTGCATTCTAAGGCCATATCCACACTAATAAGTTTTCGTTAGAAGACAAGTTAATTTAGCTTGTTTACGTAGCTGGAACATCCACACTAGAACAGCGTTTTCTCCTGCAAAAACTGAGCATTTTGAAAACACTCTCCATTACCACATACTTTAGGAAACAATGATGGTGAAACACTAAAAAAAACACTTTTCAACCAAAACCAGATTAGTGTGGACATGGCCTAATGATCCATTTACACTAACAAGTTTTTGTGTCGATCTGCACTGTTTTCGATTGTTTTTCTATGTGATTGTGGTGGGGGTCGGGAAGAAAAATTTATAAAGAGGAAAAGCCTAAATTAGAATTACAGAATTTTAGATAAAGAAATATACAGTAGCCAACTATGCCACCACTGAATTTTCACCCAGGGAATATCCACAAAAGTGGAATTAAATCCACACACTAAAAGGTCACACAGGTCCTTTTTCAACCAATGAGAGGCAAGAGACGTGGAGACCAGTAAAAAAAAATTGTCACAGTAATCATTAAAATCAGTAAAAACACTAGTAAACTCTGTGGTCAGATTTAAATCACATACACCAACAAATTGCAGACTCATACAAATACATGCTAAACAGAGCTGAGCCTTACCAACAGGGAGAAGCTAATTGCAAACAATATCTGTCCTGGAGAACACCACTGTGGTGATGGGGGCGTGGTTGTGTGTCTGTGAGAGAGAGAGAGCGAGAGCGAGAGCGCGAGCACGAGCGAGCGGTAAGGCTCGTCATCTGGGTTGTAATTATCACACCTGTCTCTTGTTATAGTGATGGTGGAGGGAGACTTAAAAGCTGCACCAACGCATCAGTTTGGGGAGAGAGAGAACAACCAGAGAGCACAATCTCGATGTGTATTGAGTGCATTAAAAATACAAGATGCTGAAGGCAGAAAATAAAAGTCTTCTGACTCCTCCATTGCCCCTAAAGAACTGAACCTACTACAACCACACGCACACTTGAGTGTCAAAGAATGATATGGTGATGAGTACAGCACGCAGTGAAGAGAAAACCACCACCAGGCACAGAAGGAAAGCCAGTCTCCTTGCCTCAAGCACTCAGTTCCTGCAAAGAAAAGACATTGTTAACTTTCAAATACAAACAGCTGGTATAACAATTTGACACATTGATGGGCTAAGAAACCCTCAAAACAGGGCCAGACATAAATCAGAGAACAAAAAGAACACAAATGTATGCATACATCTGTGCAATATTGTTTGAGAGTCACACTCAGAGAAAGGTAATCACAGTTCAGACCAAATTAATTTGAGGCCCTTAAAAGGAAAACCTGAATATACCAGATTTTTCCAGAGTCCAGAGCGAAAAACAGTTATTCATTTGGGATAAACTTCCGAGGTGAAGACTCAATCCCAGCGGGAGAAGAAACGCACTGGTGTAGCACATGCAGGGAAACTGCCCACTGTCCATAAAAAAAAGAAACAAAACTGAAACTGAACAGAACCAAACAAAATATCAATATTTTCCAAGGGAGGGGGATGCATAGAAGGTGAACCACGCAACACTAGCCACAGAGGGAACACTTCAGCATGTCAACCAGCCCAAGTAAAAACAATACAATGATTACTAATACAAAAACAAACAATGATAACTAACAGTGCTAATAAGTAACATACCAGCAAAAAGTGGGCCATTAGACCAAGCCAAAGCAGCCAGCAGTGGTTACGTGACAGATACACTCACTAAAGCGAGTGAGAGAGAGAGAGAGAGGGCAAAAGGTATACAAATGCCACAAAGCAGCAAACCACATTTACCAAATAAAAACTTGCACTGACCAAAATAACAAGCCATGACTTAGCCAAATAAAAACAGGAAATAGTGCTCAGATGACCTATTTGATACCAGAAAGAGGGCACGGTTGATGGCAACGCATACCCAGGTGGCAGACAAGAGTCCTTAAATAGACTGACTGTGACACTAATAGGCAGTCAATCAATGACATCATTACTCTAAAAACAAAAAGGTGATAGCCTATCCTGCTACATAAACAATGGCTACATAGACATCTTTGACCATTACATTGCATCTTGTTGTTTTGCAGTGCCTTGAGCAGGAGCACCACATTTTTAAAATGCTGTGGCAAGTTGAAAGAATTTCAACATTTAAAAACATGTCTCAAGACACCTGTAATCTGTTCCATTTGTTGTGCTGTGTCTAGCTTTATTTAGTGCACAAATGTGTTCAGTCTAAACAGCCCCAAAGGTGGCATGGAACCTCAAAATTTACTTATTCAAATTGTTCTAGAGAGGCAGGAAATTTGTGTTCCACACATATAGCACTTCTCAAGGAAGACTCAACTCAGAATTGATTTTGTTTGATTTTGATGTTATCATGCTGCTAAGCTAAAAACATTATACTCTAATAAGCACAATCATGCACATCACACACAAATATAGAGTAAAATATTAAATTTTAACTTTGAACTAACTTTTTTATGACAACCTTTCAGTTTTGAATTAAATATAGGTACAATTAATGGCATTTCTTTCTCTTAGTCCACCATCTTGAATTTATCTCAGCGATGTATTCTGGAGTTGCTTTTTCCACAAAGGTTAAATGCGATGCTGCCTTAGAATTTGGCCAACAGAAGGTATCTTATCCTTCCTAGCATTTGGAACAGCCTTCGTGTTGGGAGCAGCCTATGATGCCTTAAAATGTTAACTATGTAGGCAGCTCACTAGGTCTTGGAAAAGAGCAATATTTTCTACTGTCATTGACTACAGTACAGTAATAAACAATAGACTGTAGACTACTGTTGTAACGGTTCAGAATGGGTAGATATCCCTTTGATGTTTCCATACTACAGTTAAGGCTCAGTAAAAAGATCTTAGTATTAGTCATCCTTAATGGCATGCTTGCAGCTCGCAAGCCATAGACATGCATCTTATTCTGGGTGCATGAATAGAAAAACACCAATGGCGCTCTGGCATTGCTGTGAATTGCCACTCTTCATTCGCCCACCACTGTGACAAGCATCACCTACAAATTCCAAAGAGCCTCTGCTTTTTGTGTAACAACCTCTACCAGGATAAGATCTATGGTTCATCTCTTGGTATGGTGCTCAGAGTGACAGAGAAAGAGTGAAAAGGATGACTATTTGTGTGCATCAGTGGTAAATAAAGGAGGCTTGGCTTGGAGAGCCTGAGGCAAGCCATCTGCCAGAGTCAGTGAGAGCGGCTATTGTCCGTGCTAGTGGAATGCTCAGACAGCTTGAAGAGGGTCTGCATGGGTGATTCCTTCAAGGATGTCAGTATGAGCAACAGGGGTCAGAGTCTTTCCACAGAGCAAATGCACCCTCTGTATCTGCAGCCTGGGTTCCTCAACACGTATCCTGCAAATGTATGCTTTGATAACACCCGCTAAGCCTATAAATACTAACTCTGTAATGGGGGAGCGGGAGCATGTTCGTCTTCTTCATTAGGGCATTGCATGCATGTTGCACAAGATTAAAAAAAGTATTTGAAATGAATGATGACTTTAATAAGATTAAACTTTAAGCTGCTTTGATTTACAGTATTGGAGGTCTATTTCATAATGATCCTTTAAGCTAAACTACAAAACATTCCTGATGTTAAAGGAATAGTTCACCCAAAAATGAAAACTCTTGTTATTATTTACTCTCCTGAATGCTTTGAAACCTTATTTTTATTTTTTATTTTTTTAAGAATATCTTTAACCATATAATGAATGCCATAATTTCCCATATAATGACAGAGTGGGGCTTCCAAGCTCTAAAATGTAAAAAAATAAAACCATAAAAGTATCATAAAAGTGGTCCTTACAATTTCTGCTGCAAATGAAATCTTCTGAAGCCATATGATATCTTTGTGTGAGGAACTGACTGAAAGTCATACACATTTGAATAAATGAGGACAGAATTTTCATTTTTGGGTAGACTATTTCTTTAACACAGATTTTGTCATTTTCACTACTTTGCTTCTTAACCTAATAATACTAAAAACAAGAGCACAAATTGCATGCTGCATAATGTGGTTAACTGGGCTGTTGACCATGATTGGCAGTGCTTCTGATATTGGGACAAATGAGCAACCATCTGAAGAAGCCACAAAAACCCAGTTTTGAATTATTAGTTGGTGAATTTGTCGTGCCCAGTGGAAAGTTCTCTCCAAAAACCGAGAGATAAAGGTGGGCCCAGGGTCATGATTGGATGACAGTGGGCTGCAGTCAAGCAAAAACCCAGTAATGTGTGCATGCTTGGAGGATAACCTCTGACCCTCTCAGCAGATGTGAGTGACCAGGCTTTCATGGGAGAAGCGCCTCCTCTAGCTCAGAGAGTGCGTATGGCGGGAGCTGAGAGGGACAGATGTTGTATGGGGAATGCCCCAGGAGAAAGTGTGGCGCTATAGAGGAGGAATCATACAATAGAGAAAGACTCTCACAAAACCACACAACACAGTCCATAGTGACTGGTTGGTCCTTCCAGCCCTACGTACTTTCATATATAATTGGCAAAGAGAAACCCTACAAGCTGTCGAAAATCTATTATGTGTTTTAGTGTTTTAAGTACTTGGCTGTTGAACATCATTGATTTCTAAGTGAATCAGTGCCAAAAGTGCTTTTAAACGTAATTTACCTTACAAAAAATTATGGTGGTGGTTCCATTGTACTATAATAGTTACAACATGGTACTTTGATATTTACCATGGTTCTATATTTTTATAATATTCATATACCATGGTATTTAATTATTTGTATTCCAAGGTCAGTGTTTGGTAAGTTACTCAAAAAAGTACTTTAAAATTGTAATCAGATTACTGACTTTACTGATTACTTAATCGAAAAAGCAATCACATTACTAATTACTTTTACGTTACTCTTTAAACACATTTCACAGAAAAGCTTTTGTTTTTCCGCTCAATGATTTTAAAGTAATATCTATTTTTCTCGTTGTTCATTGAGTCGTTAGTAGCTGCATGTCCTTCAGCTGTAACAGAAATACAAACAGATGCACATATTAACTTAATTCATGTTTTAAATGTATTCTACATATATAATACTATTTTAAAAATATGTGTGACCTAAGTAATTAAAAGTAATTAACTTATTTGAAAGTCAGTAAGTGTAAATTGATTAAAAGAATTTGAAATGCAATGCGATACATTACTTTTTGGACTAAAAAGATAATTCGATTACAGTTATTAATTACTTTGTAATTAGATTTCCAGCCAACACTGCATATAACAGTACTTTTTACTTAATTGTAAAAGTAATCACATTACCAGTTACTTTCTAAAAAAACAGTTTTTTAGAGTTTGAAGAGTTTCACTGCATGAAAAGTGTTAAATCTGGAAAAATGTGGGAATAGTAAACTCCCACTTCAAGATTGTCAGATGTATTAGGGAAAAATTTTACCCAAGTATCATGAAACCATTAACACAAAGCCACAAACCTCAATTCAGCAGACATGTAAAGGGAACCGTGAAGTTTAAATAAAATTTACAGTTGAAATTCGGCTGGTTGTGATGACTGATGGCAGTCCTGCTGTGAGGGCCTTTTATATGTTAATGATTGGCAACTGTGAGTGAAAAGTGTTAGGTGCTTGATGTGTTTCAGAGTACAGGGAAAGGCAAATAACTGAAAGTTTGACTTAATGTAGGTTACAGCGAACTACACTTCTGTACAGACGAACATGCTAAAATAAACACCATGAATGTAAAATTTGTTAACCAAACAGTGGTGAAATTTAACTCAGTAATAACTACATTTCATTTTACCTAATATTTTTGACAGATATTACAGAAAAAAAACTATGATTTTAAAATGCAGAGATTTATTTGTATTATTTATGTAAATTTTCAACACCTACACTGTTACCATGTGCTGACATAATAGTTCGTTTAAATGAACCCCCCACCCCAAAAAAAAATAAAAATAATAATCTGACGTGTGCATAAAAAAGTTAAAAAAAAGACAACTTTAGGAATCATATAGGCCTAAATCTCAACCATTGTGCACAGAGGTATTACTACTGATACCTTCTCTTGTGTTTGGTTTAACTGCACAGATGAAGTACTATGTAGACATCTGCCTGCAATACGTTTCACATGTATGAGTCAGTCTGTGTGCCCTGCAAATTCTATACCTCCAGAGGGCTCCCAAGAAATGTCTGTCTGGGTGAGGGTGCAACCGTGTTACCTTTACAACATCATGTTGTTAGGTCAATGTGTGCTGCAACGTGTATCTTTTTCATGAGCAATAACGTGGAGTTCAGCAGCTTTTTTTGCAGCCAAGGCTTTAAGGTGTGTGTCTATACAGAAAATACTTTAAAAAAGAAACATATTCTGATAAATATTTACTGGAGTAAAAAGTGTAACAACTAGCCCAGTCTCCCCCATTGTTGACTATTCATGATTCATGATTGACCCCCCTACCCACCCAAACATCTCCACACCTCACCCCCTCCTGCACTTTTGTTGTTCTGATTTCTGGTCAGACTTGAATCATTTCAAACACACCTACAGATGCTACAGACTACAGTCATGCTGCAACATTCAAAGAAGAATCTTCATTAAAATAATCCACTAACCAGGTAAGACAGATGATGTACTGTATACTGTATTAAATACCAATACTGTACTTAACTTCATCTGATTTTTACCTTATTATCGTCTCTTATATAATGGTTCCTGTTTTCCACAGAATAATTTTTCCCACACGACCAGACTCAGAAGATGGTGTTATCCTGGCCAATGTATGTTGTAAAACTAGCACCTTTGAGAAGATCTGTTCCAGGAGCTACAGAAGTGACTTGATGCAGACCCATACTATACTGGGAACTAATCACTTTCATGTGATGTCAGATGCAAGTTCATTTACTGAACTCTAATTGAAGGTTCACACTGTGTTTTAGATGTTTGTATATTTTATTATTGTTATATTTTGTATATTTCACATTTCCCTTTTAATAAAGATCTATAAACCCTTTATCTTTAAAATTATTGTCTCAGTATTTATGTTGTTTCAACATTGTTTAAATGCCTGTAAAAAGAGGAATAAGCTAAATGCTGTTTGGGATAGGGTATGCTAAATTTTCAGTTTAACCAATAAAATTAAAGCCAATTCATGCAGTTAAGATTTAGGGATGTGCTAAAAAAAAAAAACAAAAAAAAAATTGTAACCAATAAAATGAAAGCCAGTGTATGCAGTGAATAAATGGTTGTCAAGATTTAAGGGTAGGTTAAGTTTAAGGGCAGCCAATCCAGTCTGAGATAAATTACCATTAGGGGTAACCATTTTATCCAAACGTTGAGAAATGCAAATGTAACTCAAGTGTGAAAAAATCTCCTGACAGACAACTTAAGGGGATTACTTACCATGGCAACAAATGTCCATAAATGTCGGAAGGAATCGACAGTCACTATACAACCGAAATGGTACAGTATATACTGTACAGTTATCGTATGTATACAGGCCTGTGGAATTTGAGTCCCATTTCCACCTGGTTTTAAGATGTGTTTCGGGTTATCCGATCACATGTGGTCAGCCCTAAATACAGGTCTAAACAGGGTCTAAAAAGTTTTCTGATCGGATCACAAAAACGCATGTATCCACATCGCATTTGAGGTATAAACGCTAATCCGTCCTGTATGAGTCCTGGCAGCAGTGAAGCGCCAGTCCTCACCTGTAAATCAACCACTGCGCTAAAACAAGAGTTTAAACTTTGCTATTTACAAACGGCTTTGAAAGGAAATAACTGTCCGATCTGAAAATGTAAAAAAGCGGATACATGCACAGTCACGAGAGCTTCACGGATCTTCCTTAGTGTGTCTGATATCAACACAGATGAGAAGTATGAACACCAAGCTCTTTTAGTACAGGTAATCCACTAAAATAATAGATAATTCAGTTTGACATGTTGCGTTTGTGCTTAGATTAAATTTCAACCGCATCTGGGAAAAACAGCGTGCCGTGTAAATGGCGATGTTTCTCACCTGACCACATGTGATCGGATCACATGAAACACATTTTATTACCAGGTGGAAATGGGGCCTGAAACTCCGGGCCAGTAGATTTCTGAATACATCCGAAATTCAGCAGTTTATACAGGAGTCTACTGGTCCAGATACAGCTCTTTTCATGCAGTGTTTGTTAGAGACACAGAAGAGTTGGTGTTAGGGTTTGAACTAGTTTTTCCGCTCAAAGTGTTCAAAATAATGTCTATGTTTTCTCTTTGTTCATTGTCACACTGAAGTAATACATTCAACACCACACATTTCTCCCTTACAATGACTTGGTAGTGACATTTCAGCTTTCACAGAAATGCAAACAGGCCTATATAATATCAACATAATTAATGTTTTAAATGTTTTCTACATACATAATATTGTTTTAGGAATGCAGTATGTGTAATCCAAGTGTGCTGGTACCATGATACAGTAATGGTAACACAATGGTACTTTGATACATACCATGGTAATGTATGATTTCTATATTCAAATACCATGGTATGTATACATTGCACTACAAAATAGTAATGTGGATTGGTGCCAGTATTGCTTTTAAAGTCATTTGCATATTTATTAATCTATTAGAATGGTCTATAAATCAAAACAACCCAGCCAGGTTTAATGTGATTGGGAGTTGAAGAGGCCTAGTAGGCTGATGGCGTTAATGGCAAATGACAGGTCAGTCTGGAGAAGACGCTCCACTGGAGGCCTTCAGCAGTGTGCTCACTCTGTGAAGTCACTGGCACTAGTTAACAGAGGAGGCTGTGGAATTGTCTGGCCACAGACAATTCAGTCATTGGACTGCAACAACACTAAAGCAACAGGGAGCTGCAGATACAAGATAAGGATTAAATCACAGTTTGTTATTAAGAATTTCTAGTGGTGGCCAGTTACATAACATGGCCAAAAGTGTGTGTACACCAAACAATACACCATATGTGCTTGTTGAACATTTTATTTGCTGCTATAACAACTTCCAATCTTTTGGGAAGGTTTTCCACTAGATATTGGAACATTGCTTTGGGGATCTGCTCCCATTCAGACACAACAGCATCTGGCACTGACGTTGTGCGATGGGGTCTGGCTCGTAGTTGGCATTTCAATTCATCCCAAAAGTGTTCAATGGGGTTCAGGTTTGGGCTTTGTGAAGTCAAGTAATTTTTATTTGTATAGCGCCTTTCACAACACACATCATTTCAAAGCAGCTTTACAGAAGATAAAACTGTAATATCTATAATTTCATAGTGTCATCATTGTGTAGTTTGATAAAATACGATTGTGTATTATTTAAAAATAAGTAATTAAATAATAATTGTATTTATAACCCCAGTGAGCAAGCTGAAAGCGACTGTGGCAAGGAGCACAGAACTCCATAAGATGTTGGTTAATGGAGAAAAATAACCTTGGGAGAAACCAGACTCACTGTGGGGGCCAGTACAAATTCCCCTCTGGCTAACATCATGAATATAATGGCAATATTACTTATGTATAGTGCAAGTCATGGTTTAAAATTATTAAACTAAGTAAGTGTTAAGGGTCAGTGTTTAAAACAAAGATTTGGTAAGAACTGTAAGATTAATGACTAATGTCTTTGAACTTCATCCTGGATTAACTGCAGAAGTTCATATAGATGCAATTATCCTTGTTAGTTGGCTGATGAAGGGTTTTGTTGGCAATTAAATGATAGTCTATGTATTCCATTTCAAGAGTGTAGTCCATCATTAGACCGAGGTGATGTAGGCAGAGATCAGTTAGGTGCATCGCAGTTCAACCTGGCCGGTAATTTCGGTGAGGTCTATCCTAAGTCCAAGGTTCAGGCAATGGTATATGAAGTATCCCATGTCTTATGGTTGGAGTTGGCATCAGTTCATCCTCTGAAGTCCATCGTAATAGACTGAAGTTATGTTTGGCTAGCACCGGCTGCTATTAGTCATCATCACACAGCGCGTAGCAGTGAAGTCCAACACCAAGCAGAAATGGAGCTGGATCTGGCTGGTTCTGGTGACCTCGGGATAGGAGTCCCAAGGTTGAGACAGGGAAACAAATAAAATAATATTAGCATAGATGCCATTCAGTTTATTGCAGAGTTATAGATCATGATCATTGTTTCTGGTTCCAGCAGACCAAACTTCAACTCACAAACTAATTGTGAGTTGAAGGATAAATTAGGTGTATGCCTGGCTAAATAGATGAGTCTTTAGTCTAGACTTAAACTGAGTGAGTGTGTCTGCATCTCGAACAGTATTAGGGAGACTATTCCATAGTTTAGGAGCCAAATTTAGGAAGCATATACAATGAGAAAAGCAAAGGCCCTAAGACTGATCCCTGTGGCACTCCATACTTTTGTTTGGTTTGACAATTCCTCATTTACATAGACAAAGTGGTAGCGGTCTGCTAAATAGGACCAAACCATGCTAATGCAACTCCACAAATGCCAACATAATTCTCCAGCCTATTCAAGAGAATGTTGTGATCAATCATGAATGCAGCACTAAGATCTAAAAGCACTAGAAGTGAAATGCAGCCGCGATCAGATGGTAAGAGCAAGTCATTTGTAACTCTGATAAGTGCAGTCTCTGTACGAGGCCTAAATCCTGACTGAAATTGTTCATATATACTATTTTTCTGTAGAAATTAACATATTTGGGAGGATACTACCTTTTCTAGTATTTTGACATAAACGGGAGATTTTAAATCGGTCTATAATTAGCCAGTTCTCTAGGATCAAGTTGTGGCTTCTTAATAAGCAGTTTGATAACTGCCATTTTAAAGTTTCTTGGGACATGTCCTAAGGATAGCGAGGAGTTAATAATATTAAGAAGAGGTTCTGAGATTACTGGGAATACTTCTTTTAAGTGCTTGGTTGGTATTGGATCTAACAAACATGTTGTGGCTTTTGATGTTTCGATAAGTTTTGTTAGCTCTTCATGACCTATGACAGCGATGGATTGAAGTTGCACATGAGGAAAATTATGAGACACTGTCTTCTGAGGTACTATGACAGATGACTGCATAATTCCAATTTTACTTCTGATTATTTCTATTTTATCAGTAAAGAAATTCATGAAGTCATTACTATTGTGCTTTGACGGAATATCTGGTTCAGTTGATTCTTTATTCCTAACCAATTTAGCCACAGTACTGAATAAACACCTAGGAATGTTGTGATTATTTTCTATGAGTTTGCTAAAATATGCTGACCCGGCAGCTTTTAGTGCCTGTCTGTAGCTACAGACACTATCCTTCCATGCACCACGAAATACCTCTAATTTTGCACTCTTCCACTTGCGCTCCATTTTCCGAACATGAGTGTGATCATTGTACCATGATGCAGTGCTTTTTTAATTTTTCTTTAATCGAAGGGGGGCGACACTATCGAATAGGCTTTGGGGTTTACTGAGTGTATGAGATAGATCTGGAAGATTATTAGTGAAGCTATCTTTAGTGGTCGAAAGAATAGTTCTACCTGAACGATAGCGTGTAGATTGAGTGACATTAGTTGATCGCAGCATACAAGAGACGAGGTAATGATCCGAGATGTCATCCCTCTGCGGCAGAATTTCTATATTATCAACATCAACTCCATATGACAGAATTAAATTTAGCGTATGATTATGGCGATGAGTTGGTCCTGTTACATTTTGTCTGACTCCAAGAGAGTTGAGAATATCGATAAATGCTAATCCCAATGTGTCATTTGATTATCTATGTGAATGTTGAAGTCACCAACAACTGAAGCTCTATCTACAATGACTACAAGATCTGATAAAAAATGTGCAAATTCACCAAGGAAATCAGAATAAGGCCCGGGTGATCTATATACTGTAGCAAGGGTAAAAGACGACAGAGTTTTTTAAATTTATATCTATATCTGACAGTGTCACATTAAGCATTATTAGTTCAAAAGACTTAAATTTATATCCTGTCCTCTGAGTAACACCAAAAACTACACTGTAAATTGTAGCAACACCTCCTCCTCAACCCTTCAGACGAGGCTCATGTTTATAACAATAAACTGGGGGAGAAGATTCATTTAAACTAATATATTCATCTGGTTTAAGCCAGGTTTCAGTCAAACAGAGCACATCCAAACAATGATCTGTAATAATTTCATTTACAATTAGTGCTTTGGTAGAAAGAGATCTAATGTTTAGTAGCCCTATCTTTATATGGTGTGTATCTTTAATTTGTTTGTTTTGTTCAAGTTTGACCTTAATCAGATTTTTTCTAAATGATTTAATGAGGGTTTTGTGTTTGGTAGTTCGGGGAACAGACACAGTCTCTATATGAAAGCCACTTCATTTCTTCCACACTAGACTCAATAAACCATTTTTATACAGACCTTGCTATGTGTACAGGGCAATGACATGCTGGAGCAGGCAAAGTATGCTAAATTCCAATGAACATGTTTGTCTATTGAGATTGCATGGCTGTTTGTTTGATTTAATGCACTTATTAGTAATGTGCATGGTAGAAATGGTCATACACGTTAGTTAGAAGGGGGTGTCTAAATACATGGCCAAGTAGTGTATTTCCATAGTGGATGTTGTGACATGTGAGCATCAAACATTATTTTCAGATTCACAAAGGCAGCAATCAAAGGAACGACTAACTGTTTTCTCCCAGAAGACTTTATAAAAGAGACTTTGAATTTGATGTGTTTAAAACAGATTTCCCAAAGGAACACACATATTCCATAACTCAGTGCCAAATATGTCATATTTCACAAGCAACAAACAAATGGAAAGTGCTGATCTTGCCCAAAGTGACCTTAATAAATATAAAGCCACATCATCAAACTAGAGTCTAACATGCAAAGTGCTTTTTGGCAGAAACCATGTACACAAATCACAGGAGAGAGCGAGTTATGTCTGGATAACTTCAGAATGTTTTATTAGAAAGCTTGGAACAACATTGCAGAGGAGGAAATGGGCTGAGGGATGAATTTAATTGGATTATTAATCATTCCTGTAATTGAGAATAATAATGTGCTGGGAGATAGGGAATTGCAGGACAGAAGTTCAACATACAGGAGGTAAACATTACATTGCTGCTGAGTAGCAGCACCTGGAACAAATCCAAAGAGTGCAAGTGCATTCAGAATCACTAATTACTAGTGCAACAAAATATATTGTGTCAAGGGGAACTTGAACACATGAAGGTGAAAAATACCTTGCACAAATATGACTGCTTTGGAAAGCAGTGCTTTAAGACATTTTAAAAAGGCATTCAACATGATAAATCCTTTTATTTGTTGGTGATAGTTAAATGTGAGGCTAAAGCTGTCCTTTCTCCAGATGGAACTTTCAGAATGTAATGTATTTTCAGTGAATACCATTTCTAAGGGACTGGTTTGGAAAAAGGTGTAAGATTTTCCCTCTGCAAAAAAACTGACATCTGGAAAGCGTCACGAAAGATTCAGGAAAGCAGTAAAGTATGAATTGGAACATAAAAACAGGCTGCATTTCTTTACTTGTGTGACTTTGCCCAACAAATTACATTGTTTGGTTTGTCCAGGCTTTTTCAGTCTCACAGAAGGTGAATGCAGTTCCCGAATGTCCGGAGTGACCATTTGTACCACATCTGTCAGTTTGCTGATGCATGATATTAGCTGAACTCCACAGCACAGACTGCAGAGAGGGAAGAAAAACATCGGTCAGGCAGCTGAATAGAACAGGGCCAAATCTTGAACTTCAACCAGTGAGTGAAAAGCCCAGGTCAGGTCAGATTCTTTAAATTGACCATCCAGCTTTAGACATCGCTTGCAACAGAACACAAGTCCATGCGTTACATACTGTTGAATAGACCAGAATTGCTAGTCTCCAGAATATGTTGTGGTCTATACTGGTCTATGCTGGTCTTTTCAGTAGGGTTTAGAGAGGAGCAGTCAAATGGAATCCAACAGTTTGATTCTTGGCTTCTAACAGGCTTTCAAACAATGGTGGTTCTGACAATATTTTGAAGACATTCTGAGCCCTTTTGGGGTATCTACTTCTGTTATTTACTGTAAGCAGTAGGGTTGTTTGGTCAGTCAGGTAAGAAAATGACAAAGCACTGGTTTATGAGTCATTTTTATAACAAGTAACAGATTGGGTCAATGCTTCTCTGGTTTTCACGGTGGTCTGAGAGCTTTTTGTGGATTAAGAGATTCAAAAGACAAATTCTCTCTTTGTTCTCTGCTGGAGCACATAAGCTGTTGCCCTGGGCAAACCATGGCCTTTAACAGAAAAAAAAACCCTATAAAAGACTCAGCGTTTTATTCACTAAGAGTGATCTGTATTATAAAAGGAACTAGATTTTTACTTTTTCTGAAGAAAATGTGAGTGGTACTTGCCTGTGCAAAAGTTGCAGCCACAATGCTTGGGTGTTGTAGGTGGTTGCCAGTGTGTTGCTATATGGTTGCTTAGGTGTGTGCAGTTGCTAGGGTGTTCTGGGTGGTTGTTCAGTGGTTATTTACTGGCACATGTCAAATAAGTCCGCCTCCAAGACTCTATGACATCGTATCCCTAGATATGGCACGGGTCCATCCTTAAATGCAAGATAATTTTTTTTAACGTTTTATAACCTGTAAGGCGAAATATAGTAATAGTGGTGATAGATCAGCTCCAATAATCAGAATTGTTCATATTAGAAAGTAATAGAGGCCTGTATCAAAACTAGTGGATGAAATTTTCATCTTTAAAAGTAGGTTTCCATTCTCAATTCAGAGTTTAAATAGATAAAATTGAAGGGTTGGATTTCAGAAAGTCAACATCACCCAAAGGTCAAACAGAACCTAACTGCAGCATTTTTTTTAAATGCTGGCCAATGGACATTGATGCATTTGAAAATGTGAGCTAGCCAGAGGTCAGAAGGGCCTATTTTGTATCAGATAGCAAGTATCAGCTGTAGCCAGTATGTGAGCTATCTGACACGCTTCAGGGCTCGTTTATTAACTTCACCCGCCTTTATTGGGGAACATGCTACCATGCGCTGGTGTTCTACTAAATAAACCCAAACTGACAGTGGAAAATTACAGTGTCAATGTTCAGTTTAAAAGGATGTTTCAGTTTTGCACTTGGGCATCTTGAAAAAAAGAGGACGAGGACCTATTATTGATTAAAAGAGTAAAAAAGATAAACATTTAAAATTGAAATCTTAAAATTGCTGTGTGTAATTTTTGTGCCACTATAGCACTACCAAACCAAATTGCAAAAATAGTGACTGTTTCCGAACCTGTTTGCTAAACATTAGCCCTGGTGCCAATTCAAGCTGAGGTATCAGACTTTGGAGACTAGCTAGCCCTTGAAATGAACACATATTTGTACTGTGTACGCAATTTATATTTTTTTTCCCCAACCTGTACCACTGTGCGCTAGATACACAAATTGTTAAGTTCAGCCTAAATTTACTTAATCACGTCTTCGTTTCGGCAAATGCCGTCGATCTGACGTTGCACATTTTCATCAGCCTAAATATTCAGAAGAGCCCTGATTTCGTCTACTGACCAGTATTGACGATTCTTCATTCTTCGTTGATCTGTTGAGGTAAGCTGGTAGCTAGATTTGAAAAATTGTGAACAAAGTATCTTGGTGCTGAATCCTCTGACCTGTCTCAGCGAAACTCAGCCTTTGACTCCGCCTCAATCCCCAGTTTGCCTTCTTTGGCCCAAGGGTAATCGGCGTGCCAGGGTACTTGGCCGCTGACCCCAAGGAAGCCCTGAGGAGGCACGATGAAGCCCCAGAAGTAATAGTGGGGACCCAACTGGCCCTGGCACCACTAGTACACCTTATTTGACTCGATGGTGAAAATGCGGCTAATGTTGCCATGTCAGGCTGCTCAAATAACAGATAAATGTTCTGAAAACAGTACAGTGTTTACACTTTTCTGGAAAACAAACCTACGAAGAGTTTATTTAAGTTGTTTCATATTATGCTGGGATAGTAGAAAGTACTTTAACACTGAAAAAGCACACAGCAGCAGCAGATTGTTTAACGATAAAACTTTTTGAAAATATGAAACAATAAGTCTCTTTTCCTTTTATTTTAGTCTAAACATTATAACAGCAGACATTGACAATACATGCTAAGGGCTTAGGGTGACCAATCCCCATTTTATGTGAAGGATTTCAAGAGATTTGGAGGATCACAGTTTAGGCATTCATAAACTATCTACAGTATGTAGGCCATTCCATAAGTCAAACCTGGAAATGGTGATCAGTCCTTTTCACCCTGTTTTTCAATTTTAGCCAAAATAAACATGAAGTCCTTATCGTAGGGCAAGGGTTCATGCTTAGGGAGGAGGCTTTTTCTCCTAGCCAATCAGAGTTAGATTATCAGGGCAAAGTCATCCTCATCTGACATCTTTTCATATTACTCTGAGGGCTAAAATGAAAAAAAAAGAAAAAGAAAACATCCTTTTCACATGAGCCATTCATTAACAGCCACAGGTTAGGGTGTCCACAGGAAACTCTGTGTTTTTATATCAACCTGGCCAGCCATTGCTCCTCTGACCCAAGGAATGTAAATGCGTTTACATTTCCAGGAAAAAAAAAAAACCCTGATCACAAAAATACCCTGCCGTTTGCCTGGATTCCACCCTTGTTTCCCTCTTTAAGCAGGACATGGACACACAGGGGCATCTGATGTCAGAGAAACATTCCTCATGTTCTTCCTACAGCTCAGCAATCACAATATCAGTCATCTTTAGTGGAGACGGAAGATTTTAGTGAACTGCAGAGAACTTGGAAATCTTTCATGCTGTTTGGTGTGGATAGTTGTTTGCATACACATAAGAGCTTCATCATCTCCCGTGAAGATTCCCACCATTGTCCACAGTTTTTCTGGGCTGTGTTATTTATCACGTCTCTACTGTCTCTTGGCCTGCCTTGATGAGTCTCAAACATATCTGTTTAAGCCATAAATCCTGTTTGGCACTGTTTTAAAGGCTTTGAAGCCTATGGAGCCTATGTGCTGGCTGTTGTTGTCATCACAGCATTGAACATAACATACTAACTTATTAACAAGGATACAGTAACAATAAGCATATTCAGCTGAGGAGTTATAAAGGCTTGGATCTTGTGTAGATGTATGTTTGCATCCTATGTTCTTTTGTAGCAGTGTTATAGAGCAGTTGTTCCCAAACTGGGTGCCGCCATCTCTGGCTAGGGGTGTGGTGGAATCTCTGCTCAGTTCAATATTTTATTATCCACCGATGTTATTAATGTATATCTAATAATCACACAGTAAATAATATGTCAGTAATTCCAGTATTTCAAGTAATTTTGCATTAGATTACTTTTTTCATGGTTTTATATTACGATTTTTTTATGTTTAATTGCTGCTGTTACTGAAAAAACTAAAGCACTATTTAATCTCTATTTTATTGCTGGCTTGTGGCAGCGGGGGCGTGGTCAAGCATCTCTCCGGAGAGAGAAAGCGGTAAGGGCGCTTACACCTGAGCTAAATTATGTCTAACACCTGTCTCTAATTTCAGTGAGCACGGGGAGAGCCGCATAAAGAGAGCCACACCGCAAGTAGATGAGAGAGAGCCTAGGCAATGATTGTGAAGCCAAGAGTCTGTTGTTGCAAAGTTGAGAGTTTATGTGTGAAATAGCTTGTGGATTTTAGACTGAATTATAGAACAGCCTTGAAAGACTGTGTTGGCTGCAGTAAGGAAAATAAACACTTACCTGAACCAGGAAAAGCTGCTTCTCGCCTCCTCTTTACACTGGTGCCGAAACCCAGGAACTGAAGTTTGGTTGAAAATGGATGGAAGTCGCCCCATAGAGTCCTCCCAGTTGGCGGAGATCCTCCAGACCCTCGCTGGCCTACATCGGGGCTACCAGCAATCCCTGCTTGAGCTTCAGCAAGATCAAGGCCGCCGGTTTGTGGAGCTCATGCGCGCTCAAGCAGAGGACCGACAGGCAATCCGGAGCCTTCTCAGCCAGGAGGCAACCCCAGCCGCGACCCCGGACACCCACACGCCATTACCCCCGCCTGCGTTACAAAAGATGGGGGCGGCGGACGACCCAGAGGCATTCCTGGATCTCTTTGAATGCACTGCCGAGATCTGGGGCTGGCCGCTCGACCAGTGGGCGGCCCGACTCATTCCGCTACTGTCCGGGAAAGCCCAGCTTGCGGCTCAACAACTACCAGCGATGAGCCTCCTGGCCTACGAAGACTTAAAAAAGGCCATCCTGCAACGGGTTGGTCGGAGTCCGGAAGAAAGTCGTCAGCTCTTCCGGAGCCTGAAGTTGGAGAACTCCGACTGCCCGTTTGCCTTCGCCCAGCGGCTCCGCGACGCCTGTCGAAGATGGTTGCTAGCGGGGGACCGTGGCGTCGACGCGATCATCGACCAGGTGGTACTGGAGCAACTAATACGACAACTGCCAGAAGGGACGGCGGAGTGGGTCCAGTGCCACCGCCCGGCGTCGCTGGAGGAAGCTATCCGGCTTGCGGAGGACCACATGGTGGCGATCCCGAGGGCGGAAGAGCCCTCCCTCTCTCTCTCTCTCTTCCCCCTGTCTCATTCCCCTCCCCTATCTCCTCTCATTCTGCTCTCTCTGCAGGTCCCGTTCCTGCCCCACGCAGACGAGGAGGACTTCAGCCACGGAGACCAGTTCCCAGGGTGTGGGAGACATCACTTTCCCCTATACCAATGCCCCGCCGCTCTCCCCCTCAGGGGGGGGCGCCCGCCGATGCAAGTGTGGGCGTAGCGCCTGGGCCGGCCTGCCGGAGGTGTGGAGACCCGGGCCACTTCCAAGATCAGTGCCCTCTGATGGAGCTGGGGACAGTGGTGCGGGTCTCTGACCTCCCACAGGCTGCCCCCGACCGGGCCGGAGCATACCGGATACCGGTAAGTGTCAAGGGGGGTACTCACCAAGCGTTGGTGGACACCAGGTGTAATCAAACCACTATCCACCAACGCTTGGTTCAAACCGAGGCATTGGTCACAACTAAAACGGTGAAGGTGAAATGTGTACACGGGGATATTCACAAGTATCCGGTGGTGACCCTGACAATTAAATTTCGGGGGAAAAAGCATAGAGTGGAGGCTGCGGTTAGTTCCCGCCTCACCCATCCGCTGATTTTGGGGACTGATTGGCCTGATTTTAGAGTTTTTTTTAAAGGGAATTTGCGCGGATGGGTCCTGTGTGAAAATAGGGAGATGTGTGATGTGCGATGCTTTGGCAGGGGAGGCGGAGCCAGGGCCATCCTCGACAGCTCCACATCATGATGACGAGAGAGGGGGAGAGGCTGCAGCCCCTCCCCTTCTCAGGGAATTCCCTGACGGGGATTTCCCTTTGGAGCAATCGCGAGACAAAACCCTCAAACACGCCTTTGACCAAGTGAGAGTCATCGATGGTCAACGACTCCAGCCTGACATCGCCCTTTCATACCCCTATTTTGCAATTATAAATGAGCGGTTGTATCGAGTGATGCAGGACACTCGGACCAAAGAGGACACAACCCAACTGTTGATTCCAAGGAGCCGTCGGGAAATGGTATTCCAGGCGGCTCATTATAATCCCATGGCAGGTCACCTAGGAGAAAGGAAAACACTGAACCGTGTAATAGCCCATTTCTATTGGCCGGGCATTGGCGGTGATGTCCGCAGGTGTTGTGCGGCATGCCGCGAATGCCAGCTGGTTAACCCACCGACCACCCCAAAAGCGCCATTGCGCCCTCTCCCTCTGATCGAGGTCCCCTTTGAGAGAATTGGAATGGACCTCGTCAGGCCATTAGAACGGTCAGCATGCGGACATCGCTTTGTATTGGTCCTAGTGGACCATGCAACGCGATATCCGGAAGCAGTGCCTCTTCGCAACATCTCAGCACGCAGTGTCGCGGAGGCACTCTTCAAAATAATCTCCCGGGTGGGGATTCCGAAAGAAATCCTCACCGATCAAGGCACAACATTTATGTCACGAACACTACGCGAACTGTACGAGTTATTAAATATTAAATCGATTCGCACCAGTGTATACCATCCTCAAACGGATGGCCTGGTTGAACGATTTAATAAAACCCTCAAAAACATGATTCGTAAGTTCGTGCACGATGATTCTAGAAATTGGGATAAATGGCTCGACCCCCTGTTATTTGCAGTACGAGAGGTCCCACAAACCTCCACTGGCTTCTCCCCATTCGAGCTGCTGTATGGGCGACGCCCACGCGGAGTGCTTGATGTAATGCGAGAGGCCTGGGAGGAAGGACCTTCAAACAGTAAAAATGAAATTCAGTACGTTCTTGATCTTAGAGCAAAACTCCACACCTTGGGGCAACTAACACAGGAAAATTTGCTCCAAGCTCAAGAACGACAGCGCCGACTGTATGACAGGGGAACTCAGCTAAGGGAATTTGCACCGGGAGATAAAGTGTTTGTATTGCTTCCCACATCGAGCTCTAAATTACTCGCCAAGTGGCAAGGACCCTTTGAGGTCACACGACGAGTGGGAGATCTCGATTATGAGGTTAAACGAACCGATAGAGGGGACGCACATCAAATATACCACCTCAATCTCCTAAAATTGTGGAGAGAGGCGGTTCCCGTGACGTTGGCTACGGTAGTTCCCGAGAAGGCAGAGCTCGGACCGGAGGTGAGTTCAAAACATAAACAGTTCACCCCGGTCACTTGCGGAGACCACCTCTCACCGAGCCAACTCGCGGAGGTTGCTAAGTTGCAACAGGAGTTTGCAGATGTGTTCTCCCCTCTACCGGGACGTACAAACCTCATCCATCACCACATCGAGACCGAGCCGGGGGTGGTGGTACGTAGCCACCCCTACCGACTACCCGAACACAAAAAGAAAATTGTTCGGGAAGAATTGGATGCAATGCTCGATATGGGGGTAATAGAAGAATCCCACAGCGATTGGTCCAGTCCAGTTGTTCTAGTGCCTAAGAGCGACGGGTCTGTGCGATTCTGTGTGGATTATAGGAAAGTCAACGCGGTGTCTAAATTTGATGCATATCCAATGCCTCGCGTTGATGAGTTGCTCGATCGGTTGGGCACTGCTCGATTTTATTCGACATTGGATTTGACGAAGGGTTATTGGCAGATACCCTTGACACCAATTTCCCGTGAGAAAACCGCCTTCTCCACACCGTTTGGATTACACCAATTTGTGACACTTCCGTTCGGTTTGTTTGGA
The DNA here is from genome assembly GCF_019703515.2 of Myxocyprinus asiaticus. Taxonomy (NCBI): domain Eukaryota; kingdom Metazoa; phylum Chordata; class Actinopteri; order Cypriniformes; family Catostomidae; genus Myxocyprinus; species Myxocyprinus asiaticus. Next base: position 30,637,163 of record NC_059357.1, on the reverse strand, counting down.
GCCCCAGCTACGTTTCAGCGTCTCATGGACCGAATCCTCAGACCGCATTCAGCTTACGCCGCTGCCTATTTAGACGACATCATCATTTATAGCAATGATTGGCAGCGGCATATGCAACATCTGAGGGCGGTTCTGAGATCGCTGCACCGAGCGGGACTCACAGCGAATCCGAAGAAGTGCACGATTGGACGGGTGGAGGTACGGTATCTGGGGTTCCACTTGGGCCACGGGCAGGTGCGTCCCCAAATTGACAAGACAGCGGCGATTGCGACCTGCCCGAGACCCAAGACCAAAAAGGGGGTGAGACAGTTCCTGGGGCTGGCTGGCTATTATAGAAGGTTCATGCCTAATTATTCGGATGTCACCAGCCCGCTGACTGATCTCACTAAAAAGGGAGCTCCAGATCCGGTCCAGTGGACGGAGCAGTGTCAACGGGCGTTCACGCAAGTTAAAGCCTCACTTTGCAGGGGGCTGCTTTTACATTCACCTGACTTCTCTCTCCCTTTTGTTTTACAGACAGATGCTTCAGACAGGGGGCTGGGGGCCGTACTCTCGCAGGTGGTGGAGGGGGAGGAGCGCCCGGTGCTGTACATTAGCCGTAAGCTCTCGTTAAGGGAAGCTAAGTACAGCACCGTGGAAAAGGAGTGTCTCGCCATCAAGTGGGCGGTCCTCACTCTCCAATACTACCTGCTAGGGCGGGCCTTCACCCTCTGCTCGGATCACGCCCCACTCCAGTGGCTCCACCGCATGAAAGATACTAACGCCCGGATCACCCATTGGTATCTGGCTCTTCAGCCGTTTAAGTTCAAGGTGGTCCACAGACCGGGGGTGCAGATGGCTGTCGCCGACTTCCTTTCCAGGAATGGGGGGGAGTGGTAGGCAGGCCGGATGCCGCCCCGGCCTGAGTCGGGCGGTGGGGATATGTGGCAGCGGGGGCGTGGTCAAGCATCTCTCCGGAGAGAGAAAGCGGTAAGGGCGCTTACACCTGAGCTAAATTATGTCTAACACCTGTCTCTAATTTCAGTGAGCACGGGGAGAGCCGCATAAAGAGAGCCACACCGCAAGTAGATGAGAGAGAGCCTGGGCAATGATTGTGAAGCCAAGAGTCTGTTGTTGCAAAGTTGAGAGTTTATGTGTGAAATAGCTTGTGGATTTTAGACTGAATTATAGAACAGCCTTGAAAGACTGTGTTGGCTGCAGTAAGGAAAATAAACGCTTACCTGAACCAGGAAAAGCTGCTTCTCACCTCCTCTTTACACGGCTCTTTAAAGGTGCACTCATCTTGTGATGATCTTGGACTTACACTGACACCTAGCAGCTTGGATGCAGTGTTACAGAGAAGTTGTTCCCAAACTGAGTGCCGCCACCTCTGGCTAGGGGTGCAGCGGAATCTCTGCTCAGCTCAATATTTTAATACCCACCGATGTTAAAAGTACCAGTAGTATCGAGTACTGACTCAACTTGGTACCCGACCACAGTTTGACTACAGTCGGCTGCTTTCAGTGTCTGTACATGCTCTATATTCACTCATGTCTTGTGGTGAATGCAGCTGTGTGCGTGAACAGTCAAATGCGCTTCTTGGTTAAAATTCCTTTCTTGACGCGAAATGAATGTAAACACAGCTGTTAATGTATTGTGAGATTGTAGGCAGACAGGACAAAAATATGTGCCGTCTTGACATGATATTAATGTAAACACAGCCGTAAATGTATTATGTGAGTGTAGACAGTACAAAAATCATCTCAAAATATTCTGTCTGTCCGATGTGTAAATGCAGCTTAATAGACCTAAATATTAATAAAACAATACTGACAACAAAAAGAGAAAAGCACTCACTGTCCTTGGTTGGATAACTGTAGTAGCTGTAAGCTCAATAAATGTAAATGACAGTGTGAAAGACCTCTGCTCGTTTGGGAAGAAGGAAGCGGGAGCTGGGTGCACATCCAAACATACCAAATTTATTTTCACACTTTTCAGTGTCTTCCCGTTCACACATTGCTTTTCAGCATCACACACCCTAGTGGCTTTTCAGCTCACTGACCATTCTGATTTTCAGCAGCAGCTCTCAACCACACACATACAGCTTCTTTGCGTCTCTCTCTCTCTGTGTCTCTCCCGACTGCAGCACTGGTTGCGGCTTTATCCCTCGCCCGCCAACACTACTATTACCAACAGCCAGGGTTGGGAGCGTTACTTTTGAAATGTATTCCACTACAGATTACAGAATACATGCTATAAAATTTAATTTGTAATGTATTCCGTTAGATTACTCAAGGTCAGTAACGTATTCTAAACACTTTGGATTACTTCTTCAGCACTGGTAGATTTTTCACTTGTTTTGACTATAAAAACTCTGCCAGTACAGTAAGACAATATACACATGTTAAAAATACATTCTCTGAAAAACCTGAATATCTTATGTAGTGTTGTTTCTAAAACAAGATAAATCAAATTGATCTTGTTTTAAGGATTTTTAGATATTTTTACTGGAAAACAATACAAAAATGATTATCAGGAATACGATTTTTGCCCTAATATCAAAGGTCTTACTTGAAAAATAGAAATTATGATCCAACATGAATTTTCTTGATAAAATAAAATGATCGTGCCTGGTAACGTGCATGTAAAATGGCTAGAAATAGCATTTTAACTTAGCATAAAGCTGACAATTTACACAAGGTTTATTTCTATTTCTTCTGCTCCAAACTTACTTCAAACTTACTTCTCTGTCTGCTCGTATGAATGTAACACATCATAAGAAAGTGTTTCACTGCTGTTCAAATGTACTTTGGATCGCATCATTTATATGTATAAATGTTTTCCATCTGAAAGGACTAAATATTAAATTAAACAAATGTCAATAAAATGCAAAGTAATCTCTTCAGTAATCAAAATACTTTTTGAATGTAACTGTATTCTAAATACCAATGATTTAAATTGTAACTGTAGTGGAATACAGTTACTTATATTTTGTATTTTAAATACGTATTCCCGTTACTTGTATTTCGTTACTCCCCAACCCTGCCAACAGCTGGGCGAGATAATTTGCTCCAGGTGTCCATCCCTGCCTCGCTCCATATCATCGTTGCTCAGCCCCGTCCCGCTCGCCACAGACAGTTCTGCTGTTCATTCAAACTCTGACTGCATTGAATCAGTATTAATGTATATCTAATAATCACACAGTAAATAATATGTCAGTAATTCCAGTAGTTCAAGTAATTTTGCATTAGATTACTTTTTTCATGGTTTTATATTACGATTTTTTATGTTTAATTGCCTGTTACTGATAAAACTAAAGCACTATTTAATCTCTAATTTATTGCTGGCTCTTTAAAGGTGCACTCAGTAACTTTTGTCTTTGTGTCATCTTGGACTTACACTGACACCTAGCAGCTTGGATGCAGCATAATTTAAAATCCTGAAGATCTCAAGTCTCATGTAAATGGTGGTTTCTTGCTTTGAGTTTTTGATTTTTTGAATAAGCTGACTTTTGGTAGTTATTAGCGTCATGGTGTCATGTATACATGCTCACTATTAAGTACATTAGGCTGCTAATTCTAACTTAACAGTAAGGTTGCTAACTGTCCCGAATTATCCAGGATGTTCCATATTTCGGTACTGCCCAGTCAGAGAGAAAAAAACAACAACAATTTATTAGTGGAAGGCATCTACAGTACAACTGAGAATAACACTCATCCCTCTTGTTATCTGACTTGTTTGGCTAGCTGATATTATGTGTGAGAACAGGGCTTAAGTTTATTAGTGTGCGTTTTGATCCGATAAAGTCTTACTGTCTCTCACAGAGGAGCGAACAAACAAAGTGAGGACTGTAAGCAAGGGCCCAGTACGTCTGACCGCTCTCCTCCTGTCTTCCTCTTCCCTCACCATGGGTGGGACTCACTTTGGGCCCCAAAGATCTATACACACCATCTCTCAAACAGAACATTACCATTGTGCCTGTAATCATACGAACCGTGAACTCTGACTTCGCTGGGTAGGGCCCGTACGGCGAGTGGCGTGAAGTCGAGACTGAAGATCGTATCGGCTGCCGTACTGCAGATACTGAGGGAAAACTTGTCAGTTTGTTTGAGTTGGGTTGATGCCATATCAGATATGAAGCTGCCTCTTTGGACAGGAAATATTTTTTAAAAAGCCCTCCGAAATACTTAAAAGCACTGTTTAATAAAGTGAAAATTGCCTGTAAGAGGGTCCTTAGTTGCAAGGGATTGTTTGTGCTGCAACATTTTTAGCATTCTTCTAAATTTAAATAAAGCAAGGCATTTTAAGATAAGCAAATCATAATATCCGTTGGTGGTATGATATACTTTTAAGTGCACTTCCCTGAAACAAGCAAAGTGTTTAGATAGTCTGCTAAGGGCGACCAAAAAGCTCCCAACATTTATGACTTTTATTCCACAATTCTCAGCAAACATAACCTCTATTCAGCCCTGTAATTTAATGTTCCCTCAACAGGAAATGTGTTTGCATGGATGTACATAATGGGAAATTGACACAGGACTGCTGAGGGGATCTGTGTTTGTGTTGGGGCCGACTCAGCTGCAGGGCCAATAGCGTCGGTGGGCTCCCCGAGTCAAACCATGAGTCAGTTTTTCCACTCGATAGCCACTAAGCATACATATCTGCACTGCTGGACACAGATATCCACAGAGCAGGATATGCTGTTGTGGAACATCCAGGGGATTTTTGTGTTTCCAATGGTATGCCTCATTAAAGTCCCACTGTTTTTGTGTCTAATCATGCTGATCTGAAGGGACAAAATACGAGAGGACTTGAAGGCTGTCCTTAACTGAAGTCTTGTATTGAAGTTTGTATTTAGTTTCTTATTTTTTAAGGATCTGCATTCCTCTGAACACTACTTTATACAGTGTCCATAATATATATCTGCTTCAAATACATCTGTAAATCACAATTGAATTGAATTGAATTGAGTTGAATTTAATAATTGAACTGAAAGTGTGCTGGTGGGCTTTCTACAGGAATAATTCAGAGTAATTTTCTCACCTTTATGTCATTTCAAACCCGTATGACTTTCATTCTTATGCAGAACACAAAAGGGGAATGCTCTGAATCAATGTTCTGGTCCATCTTTTTAATACAATGGCAGTTGATTGTAATGAATCACTTTAAAGCTTAAAAAAGGACCCAAAATTTCATAAAAGTGGTCCATGCAACTTGTGCATCATATGTCAAGTTTTCTGAAGGCATATGATAGGTTTCACAGTGGTATGTGTGTTGACACACAAGAACTTGTGTTGTTTTAGTGCTAAACAATGAAAATTATTGCGTGAACCACTCTGAACGAGCTTCTCTCATGGCGCTCATAAACATGCAATTGACATCAACATTTTCACTGAAAAATGTCTTACATTTCTGGTTGTTTATCTTTTCATTGTATAGGGTGCCCCTATACTCATATCTTAAAAATGCATAAAGGCATTTGCACGATTCATCGTGAGCAACAACTTGCTACAAATAAATAAATAAATAAGTATATAGTTTAGATACGTTTTCAATAGCAGCAAACTTAGGTGCTACTCTTTCGCCATTTGGCCCAGTTTTTCTTTGTTTTTTGGTGGGGGGGGGACAAACGATTTATTTATTTATTTGTAGCAAGTTGTTGCTCATGATGACGTCACAGTGACGTCATTTTATTGTTTACAAAAAGTTGCATAAGTATGCCAAAAATCATGCAAACCCCTTTATGGATTTTTAAGATATGAGCAATCAAACATAGTGGCTCCGTTTTTTGGGGGCCACCCTGTAGTTTGGACAGGGAAAACGGAGATATTCGAAAATGATGACGTATTTGCTGTCATGTGATGCAGTCATGTGATCCATTCAACCTAAAAAACAACCTAAGATGGTGGACCATGTTGTAGCGGCGTTTTTGTCCCTGATGTTCACTTTGCTAATGTTGTTAAAGATAAATCTTACTTTGTTTAACCTTCACATTGCATTTCTTCAAAGGCGAAGGGAAGTTTTCTTGGAATTGCTGTCAGTCGACAAAACACGAGGACACTTGCATTTCAGAATGTACATAGACCAGCGTATCATTAAGGGGATTTAAGAGTTTTCATACGTTTCAGTGTGGATGAGCAACTTTTGGAAAATGCTTGAAAACACCAGTGTGGAATGAGAGCGTTTCGAAAACGCAGTTTTCATATGTATCCGGATTAATGTTGACGTAGCCTCAAGAAGCACATTTATCCTATTGATAAAATGTATACCTTGAATGCACTAAAAGATTCTTAGGATTAAAGTGTCTGCCTACTGAACGAATATAAATGCTCATTAGGAGAAAGTCCCTGCTCCTTTTATCTTTACTGATTAGTCTCAGATCGTTACAGCTTAAGGGTCCTGAGATCATGCCTCCTCCACAAAAAAAGAGGTATAAATCTTTACTAATTGTCATTGTGACAGGTTTGGGGAGAGTGTGTAAGCAAATAACTGCTCTGGCTCATGAACTGAAGGCATGTGTGTGACCCCTCTCAGGGCATTTAAGCACTCCTGTATCAGGCCAGATAAGAGCATAGAGACCAGCTTCCTGCCCTAAAGCCCTAACTCATCAGTTTTACTGCCCTTCTGTGGGCCACACTCCTATGCTTTTTTCTCGCACTTTCCGGTGAATGGCTGCGCTTTCACTAGGACTGAATTATACTTTTTCTTTCGTATGGTTGCTACAGCCATCTATGTGTAATATGCTGTCCTTCAAAGCCAAACTAACTACGCCAACACTGGAACTGAGAAAAATGGCTTCAGAATTTTTTGACTGCCCAGCCAAATGTGGATTATCAAAAAATCGTAGTCTGTTTTCTCGATATTTGAGCATAGTTTAGCTAAACCTGTCTGCTACAATACAGAACATAGTCTAACAGGCCCAGTTTCGGTTATTACAATGTTGACAAAATGTGTAGTTACTGCATTTTGCCTTTGCATGGCAGTATAGTTATCTGACTACAGAATGCTTGTTAGATTTGACATGCAATATTTGATATGTGTTTTTTTAGTCTAAGATGGATAGACAAGTGTTGATATAATATCTACTTTCCCAGAAGCCATCAGTTACTGCATCGACATGAAGATCGGAACCATTTTATCCTACTATTTGAGTTAGTGTGGATGTAAATGATATAATCTAAAGATAACATAGAGAAATGTTTGTTTTGACATCAAAAAAGAGCAAGGCTTTTTTTGCTCTCTCCAGCAAGTTTGGCATGAGTTTGATATTTGTCTACACAATGTGGAGGGTGGTAGAGAAATATCCCACTGTCAGCAACAACATGGCTTGGTACAGAGGTACAAGCTATCTCACCTCAACACTGGAGCTTTCTGGTAGCAGACACACAGTGCAGGAGAGCCAGACTGTTGTCACCCCCACCTTCAGAAAGGGTTCCCACTGAGTCCACATCATGGCAGTGCTTACAGACCACAGTGAACACACAGATCTCACTTTAGATTTCCTCTGTTGCCATGATAATTTGCAATGATGAAATCTGAAATTTTAATGATCAGAGAAAGCCAAGGCCTGTATTGCATTAGCCAATGCAAAATATATTTAATGGATGTGACTGCAGTGGCATAACTTTTAGTCACTTTGACCCAGAAACACATGATTTTTGAGTTTATGCACTAAAGTAAAATGGAAAGTCTCAGTGAATATTACTATACCTCAACAACATAATAAAATGATGGATTAGATCACAAATGTCATTAAATATGTGTTCAGCTTTTTACTTTAAATAAATGTTTTGTATGGAAATTTAAATACATTCAGTAATGTAAAACAAATCTGAATCTCTACAAAGCAGACAGGTAATAAGATAGTTTAAGAAGTGCAGTCTCATAGTCTTATTACTAAAATATGTTCTGTACACAGATGTCACTAGTGTGAATAGGTCCATTTGAATGCATTATTTTTATTCAAAGTCTTGTTCATGGTTAATATTCACTTGTGGTCTGAATAGGCCTTTACTGGCCAAATGAATTAAGAGCTGACAGAACTAGTTACACATCAGCACCTGTTTAACAGATAATACATTTGATGGGGCACCATGCATTCCCAGCACCAAAGAAAAATCCTAGTGAATGTGAATGAGTACATCCAAAGCAGTAAAACTGTTACTGTTTAGCAAATCTAGTGTAATGCAAATGAGATACAATGGTGAAAACTGTATTGAATAATGAGAATTTGATTGATTAGATATGAAAGTGCATGAGAGGATGAAAGTGATTTTTCAGTTGTTTATCTTACTATGATGGACAAGCAGAAAGATGGTTTTAAGTAAGGTAGAGAAAGGGCAGAGAGCTACAGGAACAGCTTGATCTCATTAATATACGTAGCAATTTGTATGTTAATATTTGTAACATTTAAATGTACATTTGTTGTCATGGAGAGAAATCTCAGGGACAGAGTGTTGGACTCAATCGCGGGTTTTATTGATAAAGGGAATGGGTGAGAGGTGAAACAAACAGCTGAGGTAATCCAAACACTGGTATAGCACGAACAGCAGGTGAGTAAACTTCAAACAGGGTATAGATGACAATAAACAGATGATCAGAACACGGACAACAGTCTTTTGGTCTTTGTAGGAAGCTGTCACAGTCTGTCTCCATCATGTTCTTCAAGGACTCTTATTTTGAAGTTTTCCCCTGCACAACATTTCCCAGAATTCACTGCCTTAATCACTTCCATCTGTTCGTCGTCATCCTCACCCGCCTTCCATTCCCTCATTAGTTTTCTGTGTATAAATACCCTCTAGTTTTGTTCAGTCATTTGTCAGTCCTTGAAGTGTTGCTTTGAGTTTATAAAGGGTTACATTGTGATATGTTAGCATGTTGAGCTTTAGTGTTTGTTTCCACTCCAGCGTTTGTTCCACTCCAGCGATTATTATTAAAAAATTTAAATCTACTCCTGCATCTCCTCTCTTCCACTCCTAGACTCAACGTTACAGAGGGACTGACCCGCAAAGAATATGGATATACTTACCTGCTCTTCCAAACGTCTTCCTCTACTCTAGCGATCCTACTAATCCTCCTCTACTACAAAGCCTCACCTTGATGAGCACATCACCGAGCATGGAGCCAACAGTGTTATTCTTGGAGCTGTTCAGGCAGGATCTTCCAATCTTGGAATGCACTACCAAGTTCCTTCACCTCGCTGCTTCGACATCAGTACAGGATATATACCTCAAGCCCATTTATGGAATGGGATTAAACTTCCACAGACCCACAGCACTTCCGGAGGCAGAAGATCTTCCCTTGGCGAATTACATCCTAGCCACCCTGAATATGCATAACCCTTCACTCGCATCATGTCTAATACAGAAATTAACTTCTTCCACGACTCCTCCCTCCGTGACTTCCACGGCCCCTGTCTCTGCGCCTTCCATGCCCCTTATCTCCAAGGTAACTCCTCTCCATACAATTCCCCTAAATAATTTTTTTTTGGGGGGGGGCTCATCCTCTCCAGGTTCTGGTGGTCGATTCCCTGCCGCAGTCAGTGGTAGCGACCACGGAAGTTGCATTTCTCCCAGATGTTGTGAATTATGGCGGGAATCCCGGGTCACAACCCGTGCCCATGCCTGTCACGGTTAACGAGCCAGAGCCAGTGCCTGTAGCCGCGACGGTCCCAGAGCCAGTGCCTGTAGCCGCAACCATCCTCGTATCCACGCTCCCTGCTGGCCGGAAGAGGAGGAGAAGGAAAAGGACTCCTCCTCCCCAGTCTCTGCCTATGCTCACAACCACGAAGGTCATTTCCCATTCTCTGCCTATGCTCATGACCACGGAGGTCGTTCCCCAGTCTCTGCCTATGCTCACGACCACGGAGGTCATTCCACTGCCTCTGCCCATGTTCACGACCACGGAGGTCATTACCCAGTCTCTGCCTGTACTCTCTCCCACAGCTCTCGGCTCTGCCCCAGAGTCTTCCATGGCTCCGCCTTCCACAGCTCCGCCCCAGAGTCTTCCATGGCTCCATCTTCCATGTCTCCGCCCCTCGAGCCTCCCATGGCTCCTCCTTCCTCAGCTCCTCCTTCCTCAGCTCCACCACCCTTGGCTCTGCCTCCCTTGGCACTGCCCTCAGACTCTTCCACGGCTCCCCAGAGTCTCCTCCTCCAACGGTTCCGCCTCCTGACCCAGTCCTTGCCCTGAAGCCACCCCCCAGGCCCCTGAACCCTTTCCCAGCCCTGAAGCTGCCTCCTAGGCCTCCTGATCATCCTCCTTGGATCCTTCATCTTTTATGTCACCCTACCCTCATCATCCATTTTTGGGTGCCAGGAGTTGCCCTTTAAAGGGTGGGGGGGTGGGGGGGTTATGTCACAGTCTGTCTCCATGTTCTTGAAGGCCTCTTATTTTGCAGTTTTCCCCTGCACTACATTTCCCAGAATTCCCACATTACAGAAATGTTGCAACACAGAGGAATAGATACGTCACTGGAGAAATGCACAGAGGATGAAACAAGCAGTATTCTCGGGCACGGGAAACAAACAACAAGGTAAGTATTTCGGGAGGTAAGACTAGAAGGGCTAGGGAGTCCGTAGTCTTTGTGAGAACACTGATGAGAACAGACAGTGACAGAGTGTGAGCAGGGTATATATGCAGTCCATGATTGCCGTTCTGATGATGTGCGGGTAATTAAAACTCAGGGGAGAGTGAGCGCAGTGCCGACAGAGAGGGAGAGAGAGATCCCGGTGGATCCGTGACATTTGTACGTTTGGATAGACACTAAAACATACAATAATGATGTTTGAAAGCATCTAAAACGTAAACATTTTTATATAGTTAGAACTTTAGAAACGTAAAATATTGACAAATCCATTACAACTATATTTGAAAACACGAATCAATTATAAATATATTTGTACATTTTTACTGTTTTATAGATATTTTAGATCCCTTAACCCTACCCCAACCTCTAAACATAACCACATTTCAACAATATAAAAACATGTATCAAGTAGATTAATGTACAGTAGCAATAATTTTTGTTACAATATATTCATTTCTATATTTTTTACAGCTGCTAATCCCACACCTACTCCTAAACTTAACCATAATCATTTATAAAGCATATAAAACACATAAAAGGCAGATAAATTGAATCACAATTTATTCAGAAAAATGGCAAAATTCAGTACAAAAGTAGTCTAAAGTGCGATACGCTGCATCTGATATGCTCCCTGGTGGCATACAATAGCATTGTGTGAAGTTGACAGTAGAATTTAAATCAGTGGCGGACTGTCCATTGGGAGAACCAGGACTTTTCCCGGTGGGCCGGCCATGAAATGGGGCCGCATGGGCCGCTGTGTTCTGCAGAACGCACCACAAAACGGCGCCGCGATATGCGGAAGGGAGAAAAGGACAGAAAAGGACAGCAATCCTTTAAAAAGTTGTATAGGGCTGCAGAAATCACACAGAAATAAATGAAACCATTGAAATGTCATAATATAATGTCAACTGCATTAAATAAATGTGATGGCATTTAACTAATCTCATTGATTATAAATTAAATATAATTAACTGATTAAATCAATGAATTATTCAATATGAATCAATTCAAACAGTACACGTGAACATTTGTACAATTCTGTAGGTGTTAATACTTAAAATTATGACGTTTAGATGCTGTCAATATTGTACATTTCATTGTCTATGCAAACGTAAGAGAATGCACATTTGCTAGCACCAAACTTTACGTAAGAATACATACGAATTATCATGAGATCACGTTGACAAGAAAGGGCCATCTCTAGAGACTTAAAGATAAGCTGTAGCACAAAGCTCTGGGTTCCAGTTTCCTGAGAAACTTCCCTCTTTGTGTGCAAAGATATTTGATTTCATGAGTCCAGTTTGTGTTGGCTGCGTAAGTTTGGTGGTAGTGTTAGTTCTAAACACATTGGATAATTAAACCAAGTTCATTGGAATGATCTTAAAATACACTTTCAGACACATTTATCCACAGCTGTTTTCAGTGTTTACACTTTTTTATGTGCATGTGTCTTTTGGGAATTGAACACATGACCTTTGGTGCTGGTGCCATGTTGCTAATACCAGCACTACCAGTTTACTTAGAAAAACACAAAATATACAGTAATTTTGTTATAATGGGTACAGGTGGATTATGTTTAAAAAAAATAAAAAATAAAATCTAAGAACAGATAGGCTTTGATTTTGAAAAACATGAGAGTTGTTACTGCAGTACAGTATGGGAGCTTTACTGAGTAGCTACTTTACCTTGTTATAGTTGCTAACAGCAAGACAAAAATGTAGCTAACAATTGCCAGTGTTGTTCTTGTTTCCAAAATTAAGACAAGCACAAAACAAACAGATTGTACTATAGTAGGAACTAGTTTTATTTGTTTAATGGATAATTAGCTAGCTAGCCATCATCCGGTTCATGCTCCTACTCCAACAAATTATTACTGCACTCACATATGTGTAACAACTGTCTGGGTTAAAATAAAGATTTTCTCTTTATATGCCCTAAAAAGAAGTCCTTCAAGCATTCGTTCATTCATACAGACGTGGTACTCAGCAGCAGCAGGTGAGGAGAGATGATGATTTCTTCTCACCTGCCACAACATTTTGTTCTCAGTAATGTATTGTGACCCAGGTTCTCTCAAGAAACCCCCAGTGAATGGAAAGCATTTTAAGCACTTTGTTTCCTCTTAGCAGCTTCTTTTTTGTTAATAACAATGACCGTCTTTGTTCAGCAAACTTGCATTGTAGATTGAAGTCTGACACACTGACTGGGGCAGTGGTGGCTCAGCAGTTAAGGCTCTGGGTTACTGATCAGAAGGTTGGGGGTTCAAGCCCCAGCACTGCCAAGATGCCACTGTTGGGCCCTTGAGCAAGGCCCTGGACCCTATCTGCTCCCAGGGTGCCATAACATGGCTGACCCTGCACTCTGACCCCAGCTTAGCTGGGATATGTGGGGAAAAAAAAAAAAAGTCATTTCACTATACATGTACAAATGTGTAATAATTATAAATTATAGCACTGTTCAGGAGGAGCTGCAGATAAACTGTACTTACTCTCCCTCAGAAGCTACTAAAATAATTCTCCCAGCAAGCATATCATTGGTGCTGTGAAATATAAGAATAACATTGTAAATCATTCAAGAAAGATACATCTAATAAAAGTAAGGGTCACAAATGTTCCCAATGTTAGCCATTTATGTAAAACATTTTACTTGTTGATATCCGAGGGGATCCTTCTTTCAGCACATTCCAGGCTAAGTCAATCACATTCCGTATGTGGATTTGAGTCAGTAGGGAGAGTGCAGGGATTTGGGACAGTGCCTGTTTTTGGGCTGATAAAAGGGGGTGTTAAGGCAAAGTGTGTCTTTGTGTCGTATCTCTCTTGTTGGATCTGGCTTGTGTGAAGTCATCTGGGGGAAATGGGCTTCTTTTATGGAACTTACAACTGTTAAACTGTGTTTGAAGCCTGTATATATAATGCATTATATAGGTGTTCATATAGGTGAAGTGTGTCACTTCAGTGCCATTAGTGTCATCATTCTGACTTGTAAAAATAATTACTGTTTTCATACACAACATTTAATGCAAGATAATGCAGTAAATGCCTTATTATATATACACCATATAAACAGTTGTATGTTCTCACAAATAATAGTAACCAATATTCCAACTAAATTAAAATGCATACTTATTCATGGATATACCTTCAAAGAGTATAATGGATAAAACACATCATGAACACCAAATTTCATGTGTCGTGTTAAAATGCACTATAATCTTTAACTGTGCAATAATGCATGTATATGTTTTAACCAACTTGACTCAAATAATATTTTAGCCTATTTATAAGAATTACACTTTTCAATTTCATAACAAAATTCCATTAAACTGAATTCTGTAATGTTTAACAACATTCTATTAATAATAATAATTACAAATATTTTACTTTTTTTTTTTCTAAAGATTTTTCAATTTAATTTGATTGAATTTTGTTATGAAGTTGAAATGCGTAAATCTTAAAAATAAGCTAAAATATATATTTTAAGATATAGGCCTAATGGATTACAATGTCTTATTCTTGCAATGTTCATTAAGAAAGGCTTTATAAGGAAGTGTTGACAAAATGTAACAAAACCAGTTTATAAACTGGTGGTCGTGTTAGAGAACAGTGAGTTGGAAGAATTAATGATTATAACCATAGAACATATGGATTTGTATCTGTATGCACATACAAATTTATTGAAGAGAAAACACTGTTAAATGCACATCAACATAAAGCACTGGTCTGGATCTGACCACCACATTGAAAATATGCTTGCTGCATATCATCACAGATCACTGACCCTCAAGAATCTCTAGCTCGTCAATGTGCATTGGTGGTGATTTTAATGGTTGCATGTAACAGGAAGACTGCATTGATTGCAGAGTGGTTCCCAGGGTCCCTCTCTCCAGGAAGAGATCTGGATTGTTGTGTGGATCTCTCCACCATCATTACAGCCAATGAGATGCACAATAGGTCAGAGAGATGAGATAACATTGTCTGCCAGTGAGCCGCAGGTGGGAAGCTCAACAAGGCATTATTAGGTGTCCTGGTCCCAGGGTATAGCATTGCTCAGGGGCTCTGCCCCACCATCTGCCAATGATCTCTCTTTTCCAACCTCGTTTTTGCTCCCTCTCTCCTCAGACACGATTTTGGACATACTCTTTAGAGTGAGCATATGCACAATCAGTGTTTATTAAATCTATTTAGACAGAAGACCTCTCCTTAATGACAAATCACCACTCGTTTGTTCTGTCATTTAGGAACATTAATAGTACATGGAAACAGGAAGGATGAACAAGAGGTCTGTAAGAATGTTAATCTCCTGTATCCATTTATTCCTCATTCTTGCGAGTCTCTCCCTTTCCTGAACCTAGTCTATCAGTTATGAATTTTGTTCTTAGAGACAAATGCTGTCTGTCCAATAACAAAAGAGCAGCAACAGCTACAGAAAAAACATATGACAAAGGATGTTGTTAGTGATATAGCCAGATAAAGCCTCTCATTGCAGTTTGACCTGTTTCTAAATTTGTTCTCTTTGTTGCACTTTTGAACTTAAAACAATTAGGAGTCATAGACTGATTGTCTCTTTCCTTACATTACCCCCGATAGCATTACAAGATAGCAGACAGGAAATCCTAAGAACATCAGATGCCCTGGAACTAGAGAGAGACCAAAACAAATAGCAATAATATTAGAATAATATTAAAAAGTCCATATTGGAATTCTGCAATTCAAAAGCTAATTTTTAAACCCGATAAAGAAACAGAGTTTTAGAATTGTGGAAAATATAATATTTAAGATTGTCCACGATTCTAGGTCACTAATCAAATAAACAATTTTGTCATATTGACCATTCAAAGCAGATTTCCTTCCATTAACACAAGATGCTCATTAGAAAATTCACAAATCAGCCTGGGATAACATAGATCATCAGGTTTTGCCAAAACATGTGGAGTCTGATGCTGATAATGCACTGTAAAAATAGTTAATGTGCAATTATTACTATAATTCTCTATTTATACCTAATCTAATCTTATATAAACTTGACCTGGGAATCACAGGAACTGCACTTGGATAGTTTGAGTCATACCTCACAGGTAGATACTTCAAGGTCACCTGGAGAGGTGTCCAAGTCATACAAGCTGACCACTGGTGTTCCTCAGGGATTAATGCTTGGACCCCTCCTCTTCTTGATCTACACTACATCACTCGGACCGATAATTAAGGCACATAGCTTTTCCACTGCTACGCAGAAGATACGCAGCTCTACCTGTCATTCCTGCCTGACAACCCCACCGTCTTAACTCGTATTTCTGCCTGTCTCCCTGAGATCTCGGCCTCGATGAAGGAACGTCACCTTCAGCTAAACCTGGCCAAGACAGAACTCCTTGTGATCTCAGCAAACCCATTTGTTGACCTCAACCTCTTGACCGCAACCTCTCTTGGTTTGAACTATGCTAACGCCAAAAAGGACAGCTTAAAATCTGGGAGTGGTGGTGACTTCTCGTCAACCGCCCTGTCTTGCAGGTTCGCGCTCTACAACATCAGGAAAATCAGACCTTTCCTCTCTGAATATGCTGCACAGCTCCTGGTCCAAGCTCTGGTCATTTTAAGAATGGACAACTGTAATGCTCTGTTGGCCTGTCTCCCAGCTAGCACAATGAAGCCACTGCAGATGGTCCAGAACACTGCAGCGTATCTGGTCTTTAATTAGCCAAAGAATGCTCACATCACCCCTCTCTTGATTTAATTCCACTGGTTATCTGTAGCTGCCCGTATCAAATTCAAGGCTTTGACTCAAGCCTTCAGGACAGCCTGTAGAACAGCACCCTCTTCAGTTCACTCCTCCAGGTCTATGTCCCAACTCCCAACTCGCTACGGTCAATGAATGAGCAGCACCTGGTGTTCACGTCACACAGAGGCACAAAGTCTATTTCACGATCATTCACTTTCTCTGTTCCTCTGTGGTGGAATGTGCTTCCAGCCTCTACACGATCTGCTGATACCATCTCAGCATTCAAGAACCAGCTGAAAACACATCTGTTCAGGGAGCAATTATCCAATCCACACTACATACACTTAATATTTAAAAAAAAAATCTTGTCAATCTTTCTTCTACACTAGCTTCTATACTACTCCAGCCACTTTGAGAACTTGACAGTGCGATGCTGCAGATATTGTTGACTTTTGTACAACAAAGTGCTTGCTATGTTCCTTATTTGTAAATCGCTTTGAAAGCATCTGCTAAATAACTAAATGTAAATCTAACTCTTAACAATTACTTTCTTTGGTGTAACCTAATGTAGTCAGGTTAATTTAGTCATGTTCAGTGATTGGTGTAATCTGATTACAAAGTAATTAGTTACTGTAATATTACTTTTTACACAAAGTGGTGTAAAGAATTCTATTTTAAATTCTTGTAATCAGATTACAGTTACTGACTTTAATTTAAGGTAATTCCTTTCAAGTTGTAACATTTGGGCAGGCTGACTAAATACAGGACGAGATGAAGATGAAGCGAAGAACCCGTTTATTTACAAGTGCAATAAATCAAAAAAAGTGAATTCAAAGAAAAAAAAAACAGAATATAAACCAGAACATAAACTAGACTATTATGACTTGACTATAACATTACAAACAACAATATTCAACCAAGGATAAGCAAACATGAGGGCTTAAATACAAGGACATGGGCAAACACATGACAGTGACAACCAATAACAAGACTAAACTAATAACAAGATAACAAGACTACTAAAACATGAACCAATGAAAATATAAGACTGATAACAAGTTAAGACATTAAGCCAATGAGAACAAGACACATGAACATGAGGGAAACAGGATATCACATGACTAGACAAGGAAGTTAACTAATTTCAAAATAAAAGACCTGAAACCATGAACATGAATCTAAACATGAAACAAGAACACAAATATGTTACACAAGTACATTACTTAAGTTTCAAAATTGATATTATTTGTGTATAATTCATAAAATATGAATTCATATATTAATATGTACCTCTGTTTGTGTTTTTGTGACAGCTGAAGGATGTGCAACAATGAATAAGGAGGAAATATAGACATTATTTTGAATTTATTGAGTGGAAAAATAAACTTTTCTTTGAAAAGTGTTAGAAAATAACTTAAAAGTAATTCTGATGAAGAAATTAGTGAAGTAATCTTATTGCTTTTTTTAGAGAAGTAATTAGTGATTTGTATTGGATTACTTGTTTTAATTGACTTACTCAGCACTGGTCGTGTTATATAATAAATTTGACGTACATAAAACTTTTTTAATTTAGATGAACAAAGCACGTCCATAATGTTCCTCAGGCACACATGATTGTTTTCTCCAGTCATTGAAAACCTGTAAATATGAGAATTTTTTAATGTTTTTTGTAATAAAATAAAAATGTATTACATTAGAAAGATGCAAAACATTTTCACAAGTGGACTAAGACTTTTGAACCCCACTGCAGAGTAATTAATTTTTCCACTAGTCCTGCATGCTTTCATGCTGTTAAAATAAAAGAAGTCTCATCATTCCCCATCCACACCTTTATCTCCTTATTTTAATTGTAAGTGTTCTGTAAACACAATAAAAGCAGCCTGCATTGAAAAGAGATTTTGACTGATGGAATGATTGGTGGGTCTGATTGGAAATCAATTAGCAGATAAGGAAAAGGGAAGCACAGCAAGTGAGAGACCATTACAGAATGCAAACAAAAGTAAGTGAGAATGTGTGGAGGAAGCTTTTTGGGCCAGAATTTACATTCAAATGGCTAGCAGGGTGAGGATAAGGGAGCACCTGGAAACATTCAGGGGAACACTGTGTGTCTGTGTCAAAACCTCCATCTGACAAAGGTGATCCAACAGGTTGAAGAAATAAATTAAAGAACAGGCAGTTGAAGTTGATGAGCACTCACCATGCTTGAGATGAAAGATGATGGTGGTGGTGATCATCATCTCCAGGTTTGGTATATGGACCATATTACCCTGGTTATCACTCAATATGATTTGTGGAGCATCCTGCACCAGCTTATTCTTGGGTAGTCAAGCTAAGAGGTAAAACGGATGGTTAAAGCATGAATCTGTCAGTGGACTGGTTTATACACACTGTTGACAAACCTCTAGTCCTGTTCACCCTTTGATCTGAGGCCAAGGTGCCAAATCTAAGATGATTCCTCTAACACACGTGTGGACCATCACTTTAGACATGACATACCTCAGAAGAATTTCAGGGATATTGAATTAAGGCTTGCTGTCTGAAGGAGCATGTGGGTCGTTATCTCCATGCGGACAATCACAATAGACCAAATTTGCATGAACTTTTAGAAAAAAAATTTCAATTAAAGCCATATATATGTGCCCTTTAGGACTTGTAAGGTAGGTCATATGGTGGCCATATTATAAAACAGAGGCAAAACACTCTCTTTTGATGTGTCGTACTGTTTGTACCCTTTGAAGATATCACATAACAGTCGTAAGTGCTCTTACCGGTTTTGACTTTCAATATGTCATTGTTCTGGTTCCCAGTCAATTTAGCCTGTTTTATAAACCTCCAAGAATTGCAGAATTTATTTATTTATTTATTCTCCCCAGTTCCCAATGCGCTCTAAGTCCTCGTGGTGGTGTAGTGACTCGCCTCAATCCAGGTGGTGAAGGACGAATCTGTTGCCTCAGCGTCTGAGACCGTCAATCCGCACATCTTATCACATGGCTTGTTGAGCGTGTTACCATGGAGACATAGCGCACGTGGAGGCCCACGCTATTCTCCACGGCATCCACGAACAACTCACCACGTGCCCCACCGAGAGCGAGAACCACACATTATAGCGACCACGAGGAGGTTACCCCATGTGACTCTACCTTCCCTAGCAACCGGGCCAATTTGGTTGCTTAGGAGACCTGGCTGGAGTCACTCAGCATGCCCTGGATTCTAACTCGCGACTCCAGGGGTGGTAGCCAGTGTCAATACTCGCTGAGCTACCCAGGCCCCCCAAGAATTGCAGACTTGCTGTCCACACCGGCGGTTGTAAACTGGTGGGTTGCAGGTCTGTTCTGATTGGGTTTTGGACAGAAGTAAATATATGCTAAATGCATATAATTAAATACAACTAACCATCTAATCAGGCAGGACACCAAAATAAATAGGCTTATTAACTTTCTTAAGTTGAAAAGTTGACTCATCAACATAAATAAGCTTATGAAAAGGGGAGGTTCCCGGCAAACCCGGAAATGTGAAAAATGTCTATTTTGCAACATTTTGATAAAACAAACCTGGTAGCAAATTTTGCAATGTATCTGTGAAAACACTCAAAAATTATTAAAGCAACTCATTTCATGCTCCCACATATGGTATATGATTCAGTAACAGACACCTCAAACCATGATCTGTGACCTTTGCACCCGGACTAACATGCTTAGAAATGCTAATTATCCACATATCCCCCATTTGAACCATGTCGCCATATATCCTGAGTGTGTTCTCAGCTTCTTTCCATTCATTAATCTTGCTAGCATGTCTAACAGGGGGCTTTGGAGTGCCTGGTTGTCTTTGGCATTTCAGATGTCCTGTTTTGATAGAGGGAAATGGATAAGCGGCTAGGCCTGATTTGTCCCAGGCACAGTAGATGCGCTTGTGCATGTCCAAGAGGCTAATGATTTCAGCAGATGACCCCGCTCTGACCTTCAACACAGCCATGCACCCTAGAAGACCTTCTATATCATGATTTACAATCGTCTGAATAACAAAAAGGCTCAACATGGGCAAAACTGGTACGGCATATTTGCACAGGAATCGGCAGCTAGCACTGTGCATGTTGCTGATTAGACATGGCTGGTATTAACATAATGGATACAGAGGGGGAATATTGTTCTAAATGTCTAGTAATAATGTTATAAAATAACAAGTTCTCACTCTACATTGAATGAGCTCCTTGCAATGCAAAACTTATTGCAAGACAAAGTTTTTTGTGACAGACGGGAACACATATTTTAGAAAATAAATTCCTTCCCTGTCCTCTAAGCGGCACCGTACATAGATAACCATGTATACACGGCTGCAGCTATGTGGTTTACAGATATGTTTCCAACTACTTCCTCTTTGTGAGGGCCAGACAGTGTGCCCCCTCATTGAAACCACATCTTACTTTCCTTTATATTTCAAGGAATACTACTTTGAACATTGCAGGAGTTGCAGAATTCTTTTCATCAACACAAATCATCAACAGTAATTTGGAATGTGTATATGGCATTTAAGGATTATCTTTAAAAAAGATATATATTTTATTTAAGCAATAAGGTACGAGATTGCTATATTGTGGATATTGAAGGGTGTTGTTAGGCACAACATGAAGCGGAGTAACTGCAACCCCTTCAGCCGTGATTATATTCACAATATGGAACAGCCTTGAGTGCCTTATTGTTTTTATAAAACAGTTACCACATCATAAAAATATTAAGGATGCAAATTCTCATTAAAACATTTTTTACTTTATTTTTTATTATTAAAATCATTAAATGCCGTCCTTCCTCTAGAAGAAATAGTCCCTGGCAGTAAACAGTAAATAGAATCTTGGTAGGTAATAATAATAACTGTCAGCTATGGGTGCTGCGGAGGGATACAAATATAAGTTCTGTGAAGAGGTCAGAGCTGCTTTATCATAAATAAAGAAAAGCTGTTGACCAATCAGCATGGAGAACCGGTGTCATGTTCAAATGAGTCCGCCCATGAAACAGAGTCCCCAGGGGGAAACCGTTGTAATGCCTAATCAAAAACCTATTGTGTTCTCACAATGGCTTTGAAACAATGTGTACAATGTAAAGCACTATATATTGTATATGAATATAACTTGACTGGCTTTACATATATAATAAACATGTTTATAAAAAAAACAAAAACAATTAAAGACATGTTTTAGGAAAGTTGGTTTTAGCTAAATGTTCTTAAATGTACTCAAACCTGCAGAGGACACAATACATTTTCCATCATAATTGCTGGTGTGCATACACAATTGTAATGTGTGTAAATATGATAAATATTTTGTAATATTGTGGTTCAGTAATTCTGTGGCACATAGCTTGCCAAATGAAAGCTAACTGAAAAACAGCACCGCTTTACTACGTGAAAATGCAAGTGAGGTGTTTTTTCGTTTTTTCCCACTCCCACAGAGGTAAACTGGACCTGGCAGACCACATTCAGACAGCTATGACACACTGCACTTTATCATAATACAAGCATTTAATTGTTATCCGTTTAATTATGCTTAATTTTTAGGTTTCAACTTGTTAATAATTTGTGTTAAAATTTATAGTTGATATGAATATTCCAACAGTGACAGCTCATATTATTACACATGCAAGTTCAACATTAAAGAAAATTGCAATGTACTTTTTAAATTTAATTTGTCACCCCAGATTTTTTAGAGGCTTAAATGTGATTAAAATTGTTGTAAAAGGAATATAAAATAAAACATACATTTTCACATGTATATGTGTGTGTAAATATAGTTGCACCCTTCCCCGTCTCAGTTTAACGCTCACAAAAATGTGCTTACCTTAACTATAACGCAATGGGTGAATGATATGAGAAGACGGTCAGAGGTGTCTTATGAGATATTTTTAATGACTTGTGTTGTCTCTTGGAGTTTTATGAGCACAGAGGCACATCAGTACATCCACAGCTTGAAGGCAGGATCTTGTGTATTTATGAAGAACTCATTTTAAAATCTCCACGCTCTGCTTCCAGTTGTTATGACATCCCCAGAACACTTTAAATACTCATGATAGCTTTTGACAACTCTATGACCTGTAAATCCACTTCACTAGCTAATTACACTTTGACATCAACACCATAGATATCTATATAGAACCGCTAGAATGGAAGTTCCAAGACAAATTTTTCAAGATGGCTGCGCACTAGTTTCTCTGGTGCATTAGGTGAAAAGTACTCATTAAAAGTTCTATGCGCCAATGGAATCATTAGGAATTGCTATGATGTCAGATGCAGACGTATTTTCACAGGTGGACTCATTTGATTATGACACCAGAACTATCCGTTTTATAATGAAATATGACAGAGTCTTTTCAGCATTAAAGGAAACAGACATTTGTTCTACAATCCAAATACAAAACCTCAAAACCCTATATAATTTAGACACATCCTCGTTTGTTTAAATGTGCATTTACATAGTTCCATTTACATAACCAAATCTGACCTTAAAACCATTTAACTTGACAAATTTCCTGTTTCCATTGTTTATGTTAAAGGTGCAGTATGTAAGATTCAGAAACCCTTTTTATTAATGACACCTGTGGCCATTAAGTGAACTGCACCCAGCTACCTGTTGCTCGTGCTCGTGCTCGTGCACACACTCCATGGGGACATGAGTGAGCGAGCATCGGCCAAAACAATGACGTAACGTACAAAGAGACTGAATGTGATACACCGGCATCATGCTGACAGATGAGGTAGCATAATTAAAATTACAGTAATGATTGTTTTACTACAAACTTTGAGACTAAACTAAAACTACTTATCAGCTAACATAGCATACTGATACACACATACAGCTACATACTACCAAACTATACCAGACAGTTTACTGTTGCACTGCACTGTTATGTTGCATGTTTTGTATGTCATATGTTGTACTATGATCAAGAAACCAGCATATTTGCTTAAATTTATCCTGTATACCTGACTTTTAGTATAAAGATAAGATTGTTGAAATTATTTGAAAGTTATGAAGCAAGGTAGCTTGCAAATCATCAGCGTTAGCAGGCAAGATCAAGTTAGCTAAAATTACACAGATCAATCCTTATGGCACTATATTTCACATGCTTTGCAGAATGTAAGCTTACCTGTCCGATAAGAAGAATGCCAATTCAGGGTCGGTTTTGATCCCCAAAACCGAACGAAGGTCCCTCCAGGAATCAAATGCCCTGCCGATGTTCACTCTAGTTTTCACTCGACCACGATCACGTTCCCGCTTAGCAAGACGGGACTCAGTAGATAATTTTTTTTTTTTTTGGCTTACTTGAGTTTGTGTAGGAGTCTGTGTTGTGCTGGGAGCCGGACGTTTGCTGGATTCCACCTCTAAGATAATGTTACCTAGTGTTGCAGTTTGTTGTCGCTGTTGAATAGTGGAAGAGAAGCACTGAGGCAAGGCTCTCAGGAGCACGCATAAACGTCACATCCTTTGGATTTTTCTGGCAAAACCGACCCACTCCCTTTGCATGAAAATCAGTCTACAGGCTTTAATAGGGAACCTAGGAAGTCCAGGAAGGGCTCATTTTTTAAGTTGTGTTACAAGCCGTTCACACATTGGCAAAAAAGGTGAAAATTACATGATAATTGTTACATACTGCACCTTTGGAAAATTTTAAAAAGCTGTTACATACACAATCACAAGAGCTTCACGGATCTTCTGTAGTGTGTCTGATATCAATACAGATGACAAGCACGACCACCTGAAGCTCCTTTAATACAGGTAATCCACTAGAATAACAGATAGTTCTACTTGACATGTTGCATTTTTGCTTAGATTAAATTTCAACTGCATCAGGGAGAAACAGCACATCGTTTTTTCACGCTTTGTCTTTTCTGACTTTGTTGTGCTTTAATATCATGTAGTGTAACACACTGACATAACACACTGACATAGTGGTTGACGTATGTCCCTCCCCTCCAAATACGAACACAAGTGGTCACAGGAGAAGCATTTAAACGACCAGGTGTATACAGCAATGTGTCTCACCTGACCACATGTGATTGGATCACCTGAGACGCATTGTAATACCCAGGTGGAAACTCTGTTTTCTGAACTTGGGTATGCACCTGCAAACCGCACCCAAGTCTGCTTAAAAAGGTGGTCTGGAGTACGCTTCATGTGAACTTCAGTATGGTTTGCTGCTGATATGAATGCAACTGTACCAAATTGCAAAAGTGGACCACTATTGATGACGCTTAGGGCCCCCATATGCTCGGAAATGGCTCTTGGTAAAGAGGTGGTGGCAGTGGTTGAAGGAAGAGACACATTAAGAGGATGTGTTTGACCATGAATAGTATGTTTGTCAATTTCTTGTTTCAGTCAGCAAACAAAGATACTTATAATGCTGTCTAGTGCTCTTCACATACAGTACAACAGTTCAGAGTGGGTTTGACATACAGGTGTCCAGTTGTGCTGGAGTGGTTGCAGTTCTAATTGAGTAACAAATGAGATAGATAGGCTACTCTTTGTTTCACTTCTCATTTCATTTCTTTATTTCTCACAGTAGAGAAATTTTCCTTTACATATACACACTCAGCATACCGCATACCATTATATTTACATTCACATACATATACCCACAATAACTTCACTAGGATACTTTTGCCATTCTTTATTTTGTAACATTGTTGATAGTGGCACCATAGAAGACTTATTAGAAGTTCTATTTCTCTTGCATTATGGTAACTATACTTTTGTCCCAGTGGCATTAAAACATACTCCTTATACAAGACATGGTCTGGATTTTATACAGTTTTCCTCTTCCTCAATATAGCTACTGTATCTTGCAAAGAGGAAGGGGGCAAAGTGCCCATGTCTTAGGTTCTGCAACTTTAGTTTTACTAACAATTTACCATGGCATATACCATCCCATGTTGCAGGATAGATTCAACATTTGCTATGTAAAATATCAGCATGACATTTATGCAGGGACGGAGCTCTCCCGCAATAACCTTTTCTATAATTTTTTTCTTTGACAAGTTTTCATGTAAACTCATAAAATCATATGGAATTTTTTTAATTCCTTTTATGTTTCCAAAATTGAGTTTTCCTAAGTGCACAAAAACAGCAGCTAGGAAACTAGTTAACTCGTATACTTTGAGACTGAGTGTCATGAAATTAAATCAAATTATGTGGTGATCTAGAGAGGGTAAACAACCTATCACACAACTTCATTATACTTCTTTGTAAGTGTACTAACTAATTTTGCCCACTCTGATGAAGTAGAGATGTTTACATGCAGCTTCATAATAAGTAAATAGGACTGAATCACGGGGCTCTTCATAAAAAATTTTTTATCAAAGTAAAAATAATTAATTCAAGTCTTTTTCAGTCTAGTTCCTTTTTATAATAGCCAATGGGCTTTTGTTTACATCACAGCAGTTAACATAATTTGTTCCTTGCTTCTATTAGGAGAGGGGCATTCTCATTCTAGAAAGCATTTCATTGGACATCGTGAGGGAGTGCGATGTGAGTCATCAATATTTTGATTAGTATATCCAGCATTCCTGGTGTAAATCGATGGCTTTAAAGCTAACGGACAGGAACTAAAAGCCACATAACTTTGATTTTGATTTCATGGGGTCTTTAATGCAGCATTTCAAACAAAAGTTTGTAAAAACAGTTGTAAAATCACTGTAATGCACAGCCTCTCATGTCTTATTGCTTCACATAAAGAATATTATTTTATTCAGGATGGTGATGTCTTTTTTAAGAATTATCTTGTACCATTATCTTGTTTTATTGATATATAATATATAATTTAAGTAAATGTAAAAGATCAGGTGACTGATTCTATAAATATTAGCCTGTTTGTGGTAAATAACATGAGTTAATGGCTTCAGACAGCGCTGACATGCGTGCAGTGTTTTCAGATGCAGTACAAGTCAACCTGTCTGGTCTGCAAGTCCTAATCTTATCAAAGTGCTGGAAATAGAGAGTTGGGCAGCACTACGGCTGTCTTGACAAGTGTGAAATATCACAAACACAGTGTTATGTGCAACACACTGTGGCTGGGAGTCTTTTTAAACACTCTCCTATATTTAAAGATATCGAGCGCAAGCGTTCAGTCAGGCCACGAGAGGCAAGCTCAGCATCAGCTGACACCCAGCTGACCTACTTCCTCCAATCACAGTAGTCTATATATCAAGGATGGCCTACATACAGGTATATATATATATATATATTCAACACAACATTATTTGCAGCCTAGCCAAGCACTTGACAACATACCAAGCTAGCAACATGGCTCGACACAGCATGCTCCCATTATACTTAACTTGTCTTACCTTATTCCTTCATGATGGATAGCCCGGAGATAATCTCAGAGCCTTTGATCTTCAAGGATTTCCTCGAGGACACACAATTATTAATTCAGAGAAGTGGAATATATACCGCACTCAGATGCAGCTCCATTAGCAGCTAGGCATGTCATCCTGCATATTAAAATTAGACAGGCACACTGAGGAGCCGCTGTGAAATTTTCATCCTGGGTATATAATCGCTTTTTCAAGATTTCTGATCAGTCAGTTATTTATTTCAAATCCACACGAAGTTTACACTATGTTCATTAGGCAATTTGGAGCTGCTCAGCTTAATTTACAGTGTTTTGGGGGGTTCTTGTAGAGCTTCCCTCTACTTCCTTTAACTGCATGAGAAGAATGACCCTCAGCTCTGCAGGTCCATACAATGCAAGTGAAAGGGTGCCAATATTCTGAAGCTCCAAAAATCACATAGGTCAGCATAAAAGTAATTGTTTGGACCTATAGAGCTGAGATATTCTTCTAAAAATCTTAATTTGTGTTCTGCAGAAGAAAGAAAGTCATACACATCTGGGATGTCATGAGGGTGAGTCAATTATTAGAGAATTTTTAGTTTTGGGTGATCTATCCCTTTAACCCCTAATCCTAAACCTAACACAATCCTAAACCTAACTCTAACCGTACCTCTAACTCTACCTTAGTAGCAACAAATGTGAATCTTGGGAGAATTTTGCAGAACAACACAATAAATACATGTATTGTATGTATTTTAACGTTAGTACACAGTATAACAAATCAACCTACAAATGCCTTACAGCTGTCTCTGCATATAAAGCTGTGATAGGAGAAAGTATTTAAAAATCACCATTTAAAATGTTGAAAAGTTAATAACCATCTATCTGAATACTATAAAATCTAAATATTTAAAAATCAGCATTTAAAATATTGAAATGTTAACCATCTATCTGAATACTATAAAATCTATATACTGTATTATCATGTAATGAAAACTTGTCATTCGTCATTTCCTTGATACATTGTGCTCCGTGTGGTAACAGGGTGCCAGTGGGGCCCATGTTTATGCACAGTGCTTACAGTTTGCTGTCCCAGTGCCCCACCACCTGTAAAAGTCATTCATACAGCAGTGCTGCCAGAAAACAGTAATCAAAATAAATAGAAAGACTGAAAAAAAGAAAGGGAGTGGGGCCACAAGTCTTCTTGAAGGAACCCTACTGAGTAACCCCTCCTTCCGAATATGAGAATACTGGCTAAACGCTTCAGTGAAAAGCTGGACTCTTAAATTATGGTAATAGTGGTAAGTGCTGCATTAGTACACAGTGTCAAAGTTATGACAGAGTGTGGTGGGTCTGGGTTTCTATGAGGACAGCAAAGAACGCTGGCCTCTCGAGTCAGACACTGGTGCCAAGGAAAGAGGTCAGTCCTAATGTCCCTGTGAGACATGTCTCCCTCTGCCTGAGACAGCGGCCTAATCTAAGCCTGATGGTGCAGACCGGAGGGCAGGTCACATGCCTCTTACTGATGGGCCGTTCAGTTTCAGGACCCTGGAGAAAAGTTTTTACCTTTTGGCAACAACCACCTTTGCTTGTGTCACAAAAGGGATTTGCAAACTTTCCTAGCGTTAAAAGAGTTTAGTCTTGTGTGTTGCTGTCTCTTCTCATCTCTTTTCGTCTCTTCTTTTCTGAAATCTTCTCGTTTTGTCTTTTCTTTTCTCGTCTCATTTAGTCTCTTCTCTCCTTTTCTTTTCTCATCTCATTTTCTCTCTCTTCTTGTCACTCTCCTCTCTATTTTATTTTATTCTCGACTTCTCATCTAATCTGTTTTATCTCATGTTTTTTCTTGTTATCTATGCTATTCTTGTCATCTTATCTCATTTTATCGCTTTCTAGATTCTGTTCTGTCTGTTCTATTCTTGTCTCGTCTGATCTGTTTTATTCTGTTCTCCTCTTGTGTTTTCTCTTCTTGTCCTTTCTATTCTGTTTTGTCTGTTCTCATCCCTTGTCTTTTCTTTTTGTCTATTCTCTAATATATTCTGCCTATTCGATTCTCATCTTGTCTCACCTGTCTCATTTATTCAGTTTTCTCATCTCATGTTTTCTCTTCTCTCCTCTCTTCTTTTGTTTCTCTATCTTGAGACTTACTGATTCAGTAGTAAGACAGGATGTTTCCTGCTGAAAGCCTTTAAAATCTCACCAGACCATGAAAGAGTTTTTATAGCTGAGATTTATAGCTCAGACCCTGTGAGTCAACAAGTGCATGAGCTGCAAAGTTTGAATCTGAGTCTCTGTTTCCACCTTTCACTATTCCCTTGAAACAGAAGTGTCATTACATCATCACTGAAAAGATTTAACTTATAAAGAAGTTAAACATTTGGCAACCTTATGCCTTGTAAGTGCACAAACGTGTGCTGGATTTATAGCTGTTCTCAGAGAGCAAAATATCACAAAACTCATTTGTTTACCACTTCCTGCCAAAACTACCATGTAATAGTAGTGTTTTTGGCTTGCCAAAAGACTTATCAATTAAAGTGTTGTTTTATCTGTGAAAGTTTCCTTATCAATGTGTTGCACAATGGCTTCATTGTTCATTGTTATGCTGACCTCAAAGCAGACAGGCTAACAGAGCCTGACTGAAAAACCACAGCAGCATTGTCTGACATGCCTAACAAATCCAGGACTTTGCTCCAAATAGATAAGGGGGACAGCAACTGAATGTTAACGCTTACAACTTTATTATGATTTGAACTGTCAAAACTGTGCTCTTTCCGAAAGATCAAACATCTCTGTGATAAACTGGTTTATGACAAAGTAAAGTTAATTGTACCACCATGTCACTCCCTCAAGAACAAAGGCATTCAATTCATTTCAGGGGCCCTGACCAGGCAATATTAGGGCTTTATTAGTGGAGCCAGGGCTATGTTTATGGGTCCTCATAAAACCATGGAAATTAAAGTGTATATGTGATAAATGTTGCACACTGTATATCACCTGCTGTTTTACTGTGCTTTAGTGAATGTAGTGTATCCTTGAGCAGTCCAGCAGAGATCTTCATGTGTCACAAACCATATCGGCTAAGAGAAAAAAATGTATTGTGCAAAGGTTGCTTATTCATAGCTCAGGAGATATTATTATGTTCTCAGTTATGTCTCATTTAGGTATCAGCTTTGTCTCATATGTTTTTCCTAAAATACCTTAGAAGAAAAAAACACATAAAAGAGACAATTGTTGGCAAACAACAAGAGGATTAAGCTATAAATGTAATGTTGATAGTATAATTGGTTTTGGAATAATATAAAGAGAAAGATTTTGATTCATATTAAAATCTCTGACTTTTGATTGCAGATTTTGGTATCTTGGCAAATTTGAGCAAAGTTTGAGAAATTTTTGAGATCTCTTCTGAAACTTAGTTCAGTCATTAAACTACAAGTTGCTAGCTGTTAGGTCCTTTGTAATGTAATCTGTTAGCCAGTCAACTTGGATGCTCTCTCTTTGTCTAACATTTAAATTGGATCAGTTATTTGCATGTAAGCCGGTTTCACTGCAGCATGCTATGAGAGTTTTATCTCTAAACCTCCTCCTCCCCAGCAGCACATGTCTAGATCTTCTTCAGGGGGATTGTATGTATGTATGTAAAGCAGCATGTCCTACACGCTTAGTGCAGCATGTCTCATGTATGTCTAATTGTGCAGCAGCCAGCAGTTGCAGCATGTCTATGTATGTTCTAACAATAGCAAGTCTTCATACCTGCTATTGCTATCAGCGTAAGCAGATATCATGCGCAAAACCCAAACCTACTAACTTGTTAAACCATTATAACACCTTAAATTTATTCACAGAGTTGTCACGACTGAAATATAATTAGAGATTACCAGGGTCTTTATCTCAGAAGAAACATTTGAGAAACACGATACCTAAGCAAAAGACCCATTTGCTCTCTATTTAAAATTGTTGTTTTCTAGGAGAAACACTTGAAATAAAGAGAACTCGTTTATAATTTTGTGTTCAATGGGTGAGATTTAGGCCTACATCTGGGATGTATGAGCTGTCTGTAGATTAGCGCTTTTGCATACTATATATTTTAAATTGTGAAAAGATTCAGAGTCTTCGACTAAGATGCTAGCAATTAAGACTTTCTAAAATATTGCCAGAAATGCCAGAAATCCAAATGAACACAATTCCTGACAGCTCTTCACTGGTCTGAACTTGTGAAGGGATTCTGCA
Source organism: Myxocyprinus asiaticus (assembly GCF_019703515.2). NCBI lineage: Eukaryota > Metazoa > Chordata > Actinopteri > Cypriniformes > Catostomidae > Myxocyprinus > Myxocyprinus asiaticus. The sequence continues at coordinate 30,606,344 of NC_059357.1, read as the reverse complement.
TTATGCTTGTGATGTCATTCCTGGGAGCTTAGTTCCCAGGAACTAAGATCCCTTGTTTGATCAGAGCTGTGGTCACAAGATTCACCACAGCCTCTGCAGCCCGGCGCTGAAGGAATGCATTTCTGCAGGGGGGTCTCTCCTGGGATGTCTATCATTTGCGAGGGGCAGGCATGCCAAATGCACTGCGCCCTGACAAACAAACACACATAAGTCCTGCTCTCCTTTGCCCTGTGATTTGCGAGGAGTCAAGAGTGTGTGACCTCCTGAGGGTCAGAGGTTGTCTCTAAACAAACAGTAGCTGAGGGGCACCCACCCTTTAACTGGGCTATCCTGTAGGCTTAGCCCATAAGATAGACACATCACAAATAAGATCTCTTTAAAGTCTCAATTGTTTTTCTTTAGACAGCAATGAGATTAAACGGAAAGAAATTGTGACTCTTGCTTAGGTCATCTGCTTCTCAGATTTGTCTCCTGAGAAAAAGACCACAGTTATCTCTAATAGTTTGTTTCCTCTAGAGTTTCAGAAGAGATCTCAACAATGCCATACACTGTGTTCAGATTTGCCAAGATATTACAGTCAATCAAAAGTCAGAGTTTTCAATATGAACTTTTTCTACATCAAACATCATCAGAAGTAAACTATAGCAGTGAATGGGAGCCCACAAAAAGAATTATATTTGCATTCCCATTTGCTTTAACAGCAAGAGAAATAATCCACTATTATGTTTCCATGACTTTCCAAAAGAGAAAAAACAAATGATACAGAGAAATGGATTACCACAGTCAAAAGAGACAAAATGCAGAATTTACTATCATTCCCTCAGCAGCTATTCAGCATTAGGGCTGGCCGATATATATTGAATGTTCACGATGATTTTGCTGACGATATTAAATTAAGCAATATCGTGAATATCGCGATCATTTTAATGTACCTTTTATTTGGCTACTGCGTATCTTAACCCCTTAAAGCTCTAAAGGGGGGCGCTATATTTAAAAAAAAAAGTCTACGCTTAAAATGTTAAAATCTCCATATACATAAGTCAGGCATATGAGGTATCATTTGAAAGCTTAGAATCTGAACTTTTCAGAGATAATCAATTCTACATTTTTTGTTACTTAAAATAACAAAATAAAGCCTCAAAACACGCCCCCCAGAGGTAATGGGGTAGAAATATTTATATAAAAATAGAAGTCCTTCACATAGCACCTAAATGGATGAGTCATATCAAATAAAAGTTCTCATTCTCAGGAATGTGACTGTACAGTTAATTCTGTTGCCCTAATACCACAGTTCGAAAGAAAAAAGTGAAATATAATTTCTGTAAGTAATCAAATACAAGCATCTTGTTTATGCTCCAATAACTGCTGCTGTAATCCCCAAATAGTCAAAGATGTTATATCTGCTTTTACCTTTTTCTAAACAATTAACCATTTTTTACTTGTCTGTGAGCTTGCTTGGCTGAATAATCCAATGTTATATCTTAGGTATCCAGAACAAAATATGCCATCCAGAAGGAAAAGCTTGCAAAACAAATCATCAGAAAATATGGTTTTGACTACTGATGATAAAAAAAAATTATATTATCGCTTTCTTCTTGTCCACTCAGAGGCTAAGATATTCAATGAAACAATGAGAGTGGTGCTTCAACTGAAAAATCGACTGAATGTCTATGGACGAGCACATCTGTGAGGGATAAAATGCATTACAGCACCACCTACATTTCAGATCTGTTTATTGTGATGGAATGTGATAGAGAAAAAACTAATATTTTTTCTAGTGCTTGCTGCCACCTAGTGGAATAAAATTAGACTTTTCAAAGTGCGGTAGAGTGAACAGAACCAGAACTACATGTTTACAAAGTTAGGTCAACAAAAAAAAACTTTTGTTTTTTGATAATAATAAAAAAAAAATCTTTCTTTTTATCATAAGATTATAAATACATACAATATTATTTATGAATAATTGGAGTATTTAGAAAAATTTTACCAATTTTTTTGCAATTTCTCCACAGTATGTTGAGCTTTTAAATTGAGTGTGAAAAATTGCAGGTGGCAGCCCAAAAATGCACCAGAAAGAGCGCGTCATCACACTAATTTCATGATCCTTCAGAGCTGCACAATTAATTAAAATAACATCAGAATCACGCAAGCCTGCAAAAGGCTGTGACTTTATGACATGAATACACGGTCTGTGCACACTTTAGAGGGAATGGGTGACGGGCTGCTCTGCGCACATTCTCATGAAATGCTGTTTTCAGAGGTCTCGGAGCGGTTCACGTGCATTGTGAAAGCTAAGTGCTGCAGGTTCACACAATCACATAATTCCAAACATTTGTAACTGCTGCAAGTTATTATACAAATCAAGAAACACGACACAGAATCACAGAAAAGAAGGAAATCACAGCGTCTCACCAGATTTGTAATGAAAACACTGTAAACTGTCAAACACACACTGACATTGAAGTGCACTTTCAGTGTTCAGCTAATATAAAAGCTCCAGGTGAAATAAATATGACAGAAGCACATTACTTTTATATAAATCAAATCTAATCCTCAAAATAATAGTATTAATTGTTCAGTACTTTATTACAATAATGAACTTGACTGGGTCCCACAATAATAATTCAGTATTAAATAATATTCAACTGGGTTCCAGAAAATAAGTGAGGGATGTTCATTCACAAAAATGTTTTAGTAAAATATATGTAGGTAAATAATGGTTTTTATCAGTCTACTATGGATCATTGTACAGTATATAGGCCTACTGTAGGTGCATATAAATGAAAACAAATTCAATATCATTCTTCTTTGTGTTCATTTAGTTTTTTATTTTTAACTAGGTTTTTAAATTGTAATGCATTAAAATCGAATTTACTACAATGGTTGTTTATTTGAAATAATGGTTCCTCTGAAAATAAAAACAAATCACTTTTAAGCTATTTCAGAGCAAATACATAATTATTGAGATACATATCAAATATTGTCAATTGTCTAAAAAATATAGAGATTTTTGTGGCCTTATCGCCCAGCCCATTGAACAGTATCTGAAACCCTATCGCAGCAGTTTTGACTAATTTAAACAAATAAAAATAAAAAAACAGGGTAATATAACAAAATAAATATACATGAATTTTTTTTATTTTATTATTAAAATATAAAAAGTTGGTAGTCAATCTGTGAAAAGGGTCCTTTTTCAGCACTGAAATTTTTTTTTAACGCTAACTGCTTTGTTTCATGTCAGAAATTACTGGAGCACATCACTGAATCGAAAAGAATACATTAGGTTACACCACCAAAAATTATTTTAAAGGTTAGATCATGTAGAAATAGCACCTTAAATTAACAATTGCAGTGTGGGCTATGCTATCCACAGTAATTGACTGTATGTCTACAAATGTGTCGTTTGTGTCTATTTTTATACAAAGATGATACTTAAGTGAGAGACATAACTATAGAGCTCAGTTAAGTCTCCTGAGCAATGAAAGAGCAACTCTTTGAACAATAAAATTTTCCTCTAGCAGCCTTTTCTGCATGTGTCTCAAAGAAGGTACAGGGCTGTCATCTTCGAAGGAACCCCAGCACCACACAGCTTGCCCCCTTGTGAGGCACAAACAGACCTAAGGACCAGGGGGTCTGTCAGCCAATCAGATCACTCGTTTAGTAGATTTCACCCTGTTGCTCTGTTGGCACATGTGATCCTCCTTTTGAGGGTACAGACAGAGGCAGTCGAGCTGTTGCCATGGCTATGAACAGGCTATTGCCTGTTAGAGTAGGGCAGATGAAGGATTTTTGCAAAGTCATGTTCAGACAGCAGCTGAAGCTAGTATGGCTGCCTTTTGTACCGATGCATCTGTCCATCTGTTGTATATGTATATGTGTGTGAGTGGATACTAGGGTGTATTTGTGCTCTTTGTCAAAAACATAGCGTGTACTCAGTTATAATCAAGACTGTATGTGTTATAAATAATAACTTCAGTCATAATGTTAACTTTTGGTAGAAAATTAGGTTAAGTTTATTAGGATAGTTCATGCATATAATTAAGATTTTATGTTAAAATGTATATAAATATTTAAGGGAAAGTTCAGGCCTATACCTTACATGTTGGTGCTGTACTTGGTCACCATTTCTTTTGTTTTTTACCATTCGAATCACCTTTTTGCCTTAGTTTATTAACGTTCTGCGGTGTGACAAATTCATTTTTAAAAGTACAAATATTCATGTTCTTGGAAAAAAATTACTTGGAGTAATGTGATGTTATTGAATATGTTCACTGTGAATCTCAAACATTTAAAAATATTTGTGTGAATTCACCTCCTTGAAATTCTGATATTAGTGGCAGATTTCAGGTCTCAGTATTCAGGTTGCTAAATTTAATTGGCAAAATTCAATGAAGATGAGCCAGATTAGGCGTTTTACATTAATGTGGATATAATAAATGTTGGGTGTAATCTGATTACAAAGTAGTTAGTTACAGTAATCTGATTACTTTTAGTCACAAAAACAGTGTAATGCATTGCATATTAAACTTTTGAAATCAGATTAAAGTTACTGACTTTCAATTAAGTTAATTACATTTAAGTACATTACATAGAGTACTAATGTTTCTGAAATAATGTAAATATTATGAGAATATTATGAGAAATATAACAAGCTCCTTCATGAGTCACTGTAAGGGAGAAATGAGAGAATGACTTGAGTGCAACAATGAAGATGGGGGAAAGACATTCTTTTGTAATAATTATACTTTAGATGATGTGTTGAGCGGAAAAATAGTCCGTAAATTGAAAGTAAAGTAATTAGTAACGTGATTACTTTATGATTAAGTAATCTGATTACAAAATTTACAGAAGTAATTACTAATACTGATTATAATTCACATTATTGTGGCCGTGATTATTGTCTGTATCCCATAAACACAAGCTCATGAATACAGGACTGTAAGCACGTTTTCCACAAGTGAGCATCTCTGTCCATCTACACACTGAAAATCAGTACATCTTCTCATTCTTATTGCTCATTCCAACACAGGTGGGATGATTCCTGATGCTTTGACTGTCACAATGAAGGTTCCATCAGAGAAGCTTGTTGTGTGACCTCTATCAGGGGTAGTGTGAGAAAAAAGCCCCATCAGCTGCCCTCACTGTCATGATGTAGTCAGGCCCCATCTGCACCATATGGTCAATATTCACAAAAGACCCAGAGAACTGACAGCATCATTATGTAAATGGGGATGCTGAGATTTGTGGGGGCCTTGTACACAAGGTACAGACTTCAGCCCCTTGTCATTGTTATGCACAGAGGTCAGAGCAAACAAAGACGCAACATAATGACGCAGTAGAGAATGCAGGGCTTTTAAAAATGGAGACGGATAACATGGCCGGCGTATGTTTGGGTATTTTTTCTTTTCTTTTTTTCTCTCTCTGGGCTCTGAGACTCTCTTGGGAAAGAGAGAGCTTTAAAGTCCGAGACAGGACTGAGATGTAAACAGCAAACTGATGGAATTAGGTCTTGAGAAAGTCCCTCTTGTGTAGCAATGTGCAAAATTATCTGGGAACATGAGCACTCAAAGAAGCACTTTTATGGTGTGTTCCATGATGTGGTAAAACTGAACTGTGACATATATTGGGATGATAATGTATGGCCTGTTTGTTTATAAGAGGAAGAAGAATGATTTGTTTTTGGCCCCTTGTTCATATTTTATATTTATATATATATATAAAATTAAAAAAAAATTAATTATGGAACATAGTATCACTTGAGATCACTTGATGATATATATAGTCAATATAACAATGAGATTTTGTGTCAAAAGTGTATGTTGGTTTAAAACAGCTAGTTCAAAATCTTCTTAAATTACAAACTTTTGTGTGTGTGTGAGTGTGTGTGTGTGTGTGTGTGTGTGTGTGTGTGTGTCTGTGTGTGTGTGAATTCTACCCTCCAAAGTAAGTGACCAATATGATCATATTTGTTATAGCTCTTGTGTAAACAAGCGAACATAAACAAACCACAGGCAAGGGTCAACTATGAAGGCAGATTTTTACCAGTTTAAATCTGTTCATAAAGGTATTTTTCATGAAAGTCAGATTGAGGCATGTTGTCACATTTCCATCAGGGCAAGTTGTCACATGTGTTTTAAATGTCATAAATTTATACAATTGATCAATTATAATATCTGTCAGCCTAAAAAACATGTTTGTGTATGTTACCTTTTCAGTTTTGGGTTTCATTCATCGTTTTGTGCCTCATAATTGTTATACTTTTTACATATAGCTGAAAAGGCTGTAATAGGCTGTTTAAAGGCCTGTTTACACAAAAATCGTGACGATTTTGCGAGACGAACCTCTGAAAGTAGGTCTATTCACACCGATTCTTTAAAAACATTAAACGAAAAACGATTTCACCCCAGAGCAGTAGGCGGCGCTGTTGCTATTCTACAAACATTTATACCAGTCTCCTTCCTGCACGTTTAGCTGTTACAGATTAATATATTGAACACTGTTAAAGCATTTATTAACCTACTTTGGCGTAACTGTTTCATAATATTTTTTCCATGGTGTTGATGTTTTTTATACGGGTGAGATGAGTAAAGAGCGCAGTTGCATATTTATTTGTACTTATATTTTGTATTCCAAACGGACTCCCAAACCATATTCTCTTTTTATAATGTCTGGATTAATGCCTGGATAATATGACACAAGGTGCAGTGATATAAATACACGTGGAATAATGTACATTAAGAATAACAGTTGGCTATAGTACAAAATAGGATGCATTATGTTAAAAATAATATAAAAGAAAACACTAGCTCAAGTTCTTTTCTTTATTTAAATTATTGCAATACTTTGTTATATTGTCCTTGCAATAATAATAGCAGTGTGGTTCTGCAATTTGTATGTCTGCAGTAAAGCATTGCATGTAATTAATTTATGTGATATTTTATTACGAGCTTAGTGCAAACGAATTGCCAAACGTCGCTGCTATTTTTAATGCCATGAGAATATAACAGGCACAGTGATAGATATATTAAATGATGTACAATAAGAAAAACACCATAAGTAGACTTTCAAAAACAGAACGGGTTTATGTTTGCAGTACAAGGGGTTCATGAACTACAACTATTTATTTTTAGGTATATAATTTTTGGAGTGTGTATCAGTTGCAAGTCCAATGTGTGTGTTTTCCAGTTGATTAGCACCACCAACAGGCTGGATTAAACAGCTGTAGCAACTCTGGAAAAAATGACAAAAAGCTCTTATCTCATTGGTCAGTCAGTTTTCATTGCAAAAATCAGACCACTCTCCGTAAAACAAACCTTCGGATTGTTGGTGGACAAATCGAATAGCACGACTGAGAATCCATTGTCCAACCCTGAAAACCCTAATAAGTTCATTGCACTCATTTGATTGAGTAAACTCATTCCCTCGAGTGATGGGGTCTCCCAGAACTTCAGTATTTAAGTTCAATAGCTTGGCTTTTAAGTAGAGTGAACTTAACTATTTAAGTTGAGTTACCTACATGCAAGTGGACTTAGCTTAGATTTTAATTTAAATATTGTTGTTTTTACTGTTGTACATTTTAATTGAATTGATTAAATTTTAGATCAAACAACAGCACAGCTCAAATAAAGATGATAACTGATTCTAGGTCAATTATTAAATAACTCTTTACAGAAATGCATATATGCACTTCAGCTGCACATGCACAAAGAACACTGAGATAGTGTGACCAGGGTCCAAAATGACCAAAGAGACACAGATCACCCTAATGGTGACATTACACCAAACAACTATTTGCAACAAAGCATAAATAAAACAACAAAAGAGCTAAAACATCTATGAATTCTTAATAACAATTATTTAAATTCCCCCAATCTGTTCCCTCTGAGCAAGGAAACATAATTCAAGCAGCAAGGGATTGTGGGTATTCACCATAGCCTCAATTTTGTACTCAGTAGTTTTAGTTATTAACACTTCAAATCTTAAGTCTATGGATTTTTAAGAAAAAGTTCTTAAATATTTGAGTTATGAGTCCAAAACTTTACATTTTGTCATAGTCTGTCTCCATCATGTTCTTCAAGGACTCTTATTTTGTAGTTTTCCCCTGCACTACATTTCCCAGAATTCACTGCCCTCATTAGTTTTCTGTATAAATACCCTCTAGTTTTGCTCAGTCATTTGTCAGTCCTTGAAGAGTTGTGTTGAGTTTATGAAGTGTTACGTTGTGTAGTTAGTTTGTTCTACTCCAGCATTTGTTCCACTCCAGCGTTTGTTATTAAAAGATTTAAATAATCTACTCCTGCGTCTCTTCCACTCCTAGACACCAACATTACAGAAGGACTGACCTACAAAAATACAGATATACTTCCCTGTTCCTCCTAACGTCTGCCTCTACTCCAGCGATCCCACTAATCCTCCTCTCTTACAAAGCCTCACCTCGATGAGCACATCACTGAGCATAGAGCCAACAGAATTATTCTTGGGAGCTGTTCAGGCAGGATCTTCCCCTCTTGGAATACACCAAGTTCCTTCACCTCACTGCTTCAACATCAATACCGGATATATACCTCAAGCCCATTTATGGAATGGGATTAAACTTCCACAGCACTTCCAGAGGCAGAAGAGCTTCCCTTGGTGAATTACATCCTAGCCACCCTGAATATCCATTACCCTTCACTCTTCACATTTAATAGAGGAGTTGACTCCTTCCACAGCCCCTGTCTCCGTGCCTTCCACGCCCCTTATCTCCAAGGTAACTCCTCTCCATACAATTCCCCTAAATAATTTTTTTCGGGGGGGACTCAGCCTCTCCAGGTTCCGGAGGTCAGTTCCCTGCCACAGTCAGCGGTAGTGACCAAGGAAGTTAACCGCGGAAGTTGCATTTCCCCCATATGCTGTAAATGATGGCGGGAACCCCGAGCCAGTGCCCATGCCTGCCAGGGTTAACGAGCCAGTGCCCATGCCTGCCAGGGTTAACGAGCCAGTGCCCATGCCTGCCAGGGTTAACAAGCCAGTGCCCATGCCTGCCAGGGTTAATGAGCCAGTGCCCATGCCTGCCAGGGTTACCGTCCCAGTGCCTGTAGCCTCGACCTTCCCCATATCCACGCTCCCTGCTGGCCGGAGGAGAAGGGAAAAGGACACCTTCTCCCCAGTCTCTGCCCATGCTCATGACCACGGAGGTCGATCCCCAGTCTCTGCCTGTGCTCTCTTCCATGGCTCTCAGCCCCGAGCCTTCCACGGACTCTTCCCTCAATCCTCTCATAAATCCGTCTTCCACGGCTCTGCCCCCAGAGTCTTCCGCAGCTCCGCCTCCCTCGGCTCCACCCTCAGACTCTTCCTCGGCTCCGCCCGTTTCCCCAGAGTTTCCTCCAGCAGTTCTGCCTCCTGACCCAGTCCTTGCCCTGTGGCAAGGTGATGTTTTTCCTATTGTCTACTGCCCAGTTTTGGTGAGCCAGTGCAACCTCCGTTTCCTGTTCTAAGCTGACAGTTGTGGTACCCAGAGGGGTCTTCTGCTGCTGTAGCCCATGTTCCTCATTGTTTGACATGTTGTACATTTAGAAATGCTTTTCTGCATAGCACTGTTGTAACACGTGTTTATTTGGGTTACTGTCACCTTCCTGTCAGGGTGGACCAGTCTGGCCATTCTCCTCTGATCTCTATCATTAACGAGCCTTTTTCGCCCACAGAACTGCCGCTCGCTGTATGTTTTTTTTTTTTTTTTCGCACCATACTTTTCAGTAGTTACAGAAATACTCAAACCAGCCTGTCTGGCACCAACAATCATGCCACGGTCTAAATCACTGAGATACAATTTTTTCCCCATTCTGATGGTTGATGTGACCCTGAAGCTCCTGACTCATATCTGAATGATTTTATACATTACACTGCTGCCACACGATTGACTGATTTGATAATCGCATGAATAAGTATATGTTCAGGTGTACTTAATAAAGTAGCGTGCGTGTGTGTGTACAGGGTTGGGAGGGTTACTTCTGAAATGTATTCCACTACAGAATACATGCTGTAAAATGTAATTTGTAACGTATTCCATTAGATTACTCAAGGTCAGTAACGTATTCTAAATACTTTGGATTACTTCTTCAGCACTGGTAGATTTTTTTTCATTTATTCTGACTATAAAAACTCTGCCAGTACAGGAAGACAAAATACACATGTTCAAAATACATTCTCTGAAAAACCTAAATATCTTATGCAGTGTTGTTTCTAAAACAAGATAAATCAAACTGATCTTGTTTTAAGGATTTTTAGATATTTTTACAGGAAAACAATACAAAAATGATGGAAAAAAAGAAATTATGATCTAATGTGAATTTTCTTGGTAAAAAAAAAATATGATTGTGCCTGGTAATATCTGCATGTAAAATGGCTAGAAATAACATTTTAGCTTAGGGTAAAGCTGACAATTTACACAAGGTTTATTTCTATTTCTTCTGCTCCAGACTTCAAACTTCTCTGTCCTCATATGAATGTAACACATCATAAGAAAGTGTTTCACCGCTGTTCAAATGCACTTTGGATCGCATCATTTATATGTATAAATGTTTTCCATCTGAAAGGACTAAATATTAAATGAAACAAATGACAGTGAAGTAATCTCTTCAGTAATCAAAATACTTTTTGAATGTAACTGTATTCTAATTACCAATGATTTACATTGTAACTGTAGTGGAATACAGTTACTTATATTTTGTATTTTAAATAAATAATCCCGTTACATGTATTCCGTTACTCCCCAGTATGTGTATTTTTATATGTCATGTTTTTTTTGTTTTGTTTTTTTTAAGCATGGTGAGAATATCAATCACACAATTTGCAGGAGTTCTCTCCCAGGCTTTGAGGTTTACACAGGTCATAGGATGGCTTAATTTCATAATGAAGTCCATTTTGTGTGATTAAGAGCCTATTAAAGTGGAAAACTAAACTGTATACGGCTGCCTGGATAAACAATAACATTAACAATACCAATAACAGCTTCTGGAGATAACATGCCTCTTTTAAAGGTTAATGGAGAGAATAGATACAATCGAGCAGAGAAAATCATGATTAAAAGGCCATCATTGACAGTCTCTATTAACCTCTACTGAATTGTTTGCTTTGAGATTCTAAAATATCGACATACTGAGGAATGAAACACCAAGCACTATCACGATGTGTGGTAACTATTTTGGCTTGACACCCAATAGCAACAGGCTTGTTTTTTCACATACCATAATGCAGGCATAAATAATGAACAAACGTAAATCTTTGTCGCCCTCTCCTGTCTGTTTGTATAACTGCTTAGTGAAGACTTGGTTTTGCACACCCCTTCAGTGTTTGTATCCTACATGGAATTGACCAGAAGATTAAGAATCTCAATATAAATGTATGTATGGTAATATAAAAGAGAGTGTCATTTCTCCCCATGCAGATGTAAGTGTCCACAAGTAATTTTCTGAGATGAGAGATTGTATGAGCACTGGCAGCTGTGGGCTTAATGCCGAGATAATCAAGGGACTCTGACTCTGTTGAGGGCACAGAAAGAAGTCATGTACTGTATTTACCACAGAATTGTATGGTATGTATTATAAATAACACTATTCTATTAAGAGACCAGTGATTTTTTTTTCCTGCCTGAAGCCATCAGACAGTACATCCTTACCCCCATCCTTCCACCATATTTACCCATTGGACTATGTGTGTCTGTCTCTCTATCTATGTGTCTGTCTGTATGTGAATAATATCAATTTCACATGTGACTCATACTTAAATGATCTTAATTTCTACAGGCAAAAATCTTAGTTGAACTGTGTTTTATAACTACACTATAGCCTGTATTTAGTATCTGTCTGTCTGTCTCTCAGTCTGTGAATAATATCTATGTTACATATGACGCATATACTTACATCTTCTTTATTCCCACAGACAAAAAGCTGACTTCACCAGAGAGTGTTTAATATTTAACATTAGAACACTAACATTAGAGGAGACACAATGTGTTACAATGGTTTGTTTGTACACTTTAGTTGATAGTTCATATTACCACTCTGTTTAGACCCCCAACCAGTTCTAAGTCATTTGTTCTTGCTGTGTGTCTGGGCTCATGGTACCCAAGAGGCACCTCACAGCCTCATATGAGATGTAATCTAGCAGGACGGAGCCCCTGGCATGAATGGAGATGACATCACATTGTGATCAGAATGCTGCTGCTATGTCCTTGCTTTTTATCTCAGGGGTGGAGGGGGTGTTTAAGGTGTAGCTGCTGGTCATGTAACTGCCTGGCCAACTGATGAGAAACTGAACTGGAGAGGAGCAGGGGCCACACACTAAACTGAACTATAAAACTATCATTGGCAGAGAGTGAAGAGTAATTTTGGACATTCCGTGTGTTCCAATGCCATAATGTAAAAAGTATTCCCTTATAAGAGCTCTTTGATTATTTTTTTCTTTTTAACTGAAACTGTATAAGCTGCAATGCTTTAAACAAGCATGATGGATAGTTTTAGTGATATTTTACATAAGGCAGTGATATTTATTATTGCCAGGCTTCTAGTATTGTTGAGGAAAACCTGCTAAAAAAAAAAAAAAGACATCTTAAACCAGCCTAAGTTGGTTTGCTGGTCTTAGATGGTCTCCCAGTTTCGTTAGGCTGGTCTGGTTTGCTTGTTTTAGAGGGGTTTTGTGCATCTGGGTTGATGAGGCAAACCTGCTAAAAAACAATAACATCTTAAACCAGTATAAGCTGGTTTGATGGGCTTGGATGGTCTCCCAGTTTCGTTAAGCTGGTCTGGTTTGCTGTTTTTAGAGCGATTGTGGGCACCTGGGTTGATAAGGCAAACTTGCTGGGGAAAAAAATCTTAAACCAGCTTAAACTGGTTTGCTGGTCTTAGATGGTCTCCCAGTTTGGTTAGGCTGGTCTGGTTTGCTGGTTTTAGAGGGGTTTTGTGCACCTAGGTTGATGAGGCAAACCTGCCAGAAAATTAACATATTAAACCAGCCTACACTGGTTTTCTAGGTCTTAGATGGTCTCCCAGTTTCATTAAGCTGGTCTGGTTTGCTGTTTTTAGAGCGATTGTGGGCACCTGGGTTGATGAGGCAAACCTGCCGGGGGGGGAATTTTTTTTTAAACCAGCCTAAGCTGGTTTTCTGGGTCTTAGATGGTCTCTGAGTTTTGTTAGACTGATCTGATTTGCTGGCTTTAGATGGGTTTTGGCACCTAGGTTGATAAGGCAAACCTGCTGAAAAAAATAAAAAATAAAAATTAAATCATCCTAATATGGTGTGCTTGTCTTAGATGGTCTCCCAGATTGGTTAGACTGGTCAGGTCAAGTCATCATTTTTATTTGTATAGCACTTTTCACAACACACATCGTTTCAAAGCAGCTTTACAGAAAATCATGCATTAACAGAAAATGAAAACTGTAATATCTATAAAGTCTCTGAGTCATCATTGTGTAGGTTGATTAAATATGATTGTAAATTGTCTATAAAGATAAATAATTAAATAGTTAAATAATAATTGTATTCAGAACCCCAGTGAACAAGCCGAAGGCAACTGTGGCAAGGAACACAAAACTCCATAAGATGTTCGTTAATGGAGAAAAATAACCTTGGGAGAAACCAGACTCACTGTGGGGGTCAGTTCCCCTCTGGCTAACCAGCATGAATATAATGCCAGTATTAGTTATTTATGTACAGTGCAGGTCATGGTTTAAAATTTGTAAACTAAGTAAGTGTTAAGAGCCAGTGTTTATACAAAGATTTTGTATGAACTGTAAGATTAATATCTAATATCTTTGAAGTTCAGCCTGGATTAACTGCAGAAATTCACAAGCAATGGAGTCTGACACCAAGCAGGAACGGAGGTGGATCTGGTCGGCTCTGGTATCCTTGGGGTATGAATCCCGAGGTTGAGACAGGGAAACAAACAGAATAATATTAGCGTAGATACAATTAAAAAAATTTTTGGGGTGGGGGATTTTTCCCCTTTTTCTACCCAATTTAGAATGCCCAATTCCCATTGTGCTTTTTAAGTCCTCGTGGCCGCGTAGTGGTTCGCCTCAGTTCGGGTGGCGGAGGACGAATCCCAGTTGCCTCCGTGTCTGAGACCGTCAACCCACGCATCTTATCATGTGGCTTGTTGAGCGCGTTGCCACGGAGGCACAGCGTGTGTGGAGGCTTCACACCATCCACCGCGACAACCATGCTCAACTTGCCACACGCCCCACCGAGAACGAACCACATTATAGCAACCATGAGGAGATTACCCCATGTGACTCTACCCTCCCTAGCAACCGGGACAATTTGGTTGCTTAGGAGACCTGGCTGGAGTCACTCAGCATGCCCTGGGATTTGAACTAGCAGGGGTGGTAGCCAGCGTCTTTACCACTGGGGAAAAAATCTTAAACCAGCCTAAGCTGGATTTCTGGTCTTAGACGGTCTCCCAGTTTGATTAGGTTGGTCTGGTTTGCTGGTTTTAGAGGGGTTCTCTGCACCTGGGTTGATGAGGCAAACCTGCTGGAAAAAAAAACCAAAATAAACCAGCCTAAGTTGGTTTGCTGCTCTTAGATAGTCTCCTAGTTTGGGTAGGCTCTTCTGGTTTGCTGGTTTTAGAGGGTTTTGTGCACCAAGGTTGATAAGGCACACCTTCTGGAAAAAACCCCCCATCTTAAACCAGCCTAAGAGGGTCTGCTGGTCTTAGATGGTCTCCCAGTTTGCTTAGGCCTGTCTGGTTTGCTAGTTTTCGAGGGGTTTTATGCACCTCGGTTGATGAGGCAAACCTGCTGGGTAAAAACAAAACAAAAAAACATCTTAAACCAGCCTAAGATGGTTTGCTGGTCATAGATGGTCTCCCAGGTTGGTTAGGCATGTCTGGTTTGCTGGTTTTAGATGAGTTCTGAGCACTTGGGTTGTGGAAGCAAACCTATTTGGAAATAAAACTGTTTTGCTGGTCTTAGATGGTCTCCCAGTTAGGTTGGACCGGTCTAGCTTTTTTAGACAGGTTTTGGTCACTTGGTTTGTTGAGGCAACTCTGTTTGTCTGTCTATGTATCTGTTTTTCTGTTTGTCTGTCTGTGAATAATATCTGTTACACATATGATGCATATACTTACATCTTCTTTATTCCTACAGGCAAAAATCTGACTTCACCAGAGAGAGTTTAATATCTTCTAACACCACAAACATTAGAAGAGACACAATGTGTCACAATGGTTTGTTTGCACGTATTAGATAATAGTTCATATTACCACTTTAAAAAATAAAAAATAAATTACCACTTTGTTCCCCCAACCAGTTCTAAGTCATTTGTTCTTGCTGTGTGTCTGGGCTCGTGGTACACTAGAGGCACCTCACAGCCTCACATGAGAAGTAATCTATGAGGACGGAGCCCCTGGCATGAATGGAGATGACAGTACCTGCTTTTTTCAGCCTGGTTTGGCTGGTCTTAGAGAGTCTGGTTAGGCCAGTCTAGTTTGCTGGTTTTAGAGGGGTTTCGGGCACTTGGGTTCAGGTTGGGAGACCAGCTGGCTGACAAGCTAGACCAGCTGAGGACCAATTTGGCCATGCTGGAAGACCAGCTAGACCATCTTAAATCTGCTAAGACCAGCAAACCACCGTGGGCTGGTTTAGGCATTTCAGCAGGCTGGGCACTATAGAACTTGAATATTTTGCATCTGTAAGCAAGGCCTGATGAGCTTTAGTAAGTCATTGTGTCTAAACACAGACAGGAAATTCCTGAGGGCTGGCAGATTTGATAGGCTATAATGCCAAAACAGAAACCCACATGGATAGTAGTTTAATCCCCAGGATCAGTAGCTAATCGTTCACCGCTACAGAAAAAAAAGCCCCTGAAAAATGTCACATGGCACCTCTCACTCACTGCTGATGTCAACAATTTCTAGTTGTGGAAGGCTGAAACACAGTCATCAAAATCACATTATCTTCTCCCAGATAATGTATACACTCCATTGCCTGAAACAAATTCCATTTCATTTCATTTCAATAGTGATGTTTCATAATGAGCAATGGCTCATTAACCGAAGTCTTATGGCACGGCATTATTGCTATAGTATATGGATATACAATATCCATTATATATGAAATCCTGGATATAGTGTTTGTGCAGCTGCAAGTAACTGAAATGCTCATAATTTTGGCCTAATATTATTCTTTGTTGTCTATCACCGGCATCCCACATGGCCATGTGATACAAATCTCTATTGTATTATATTTCTACACTACATACAGAGGAGTTTCTATAGATGAACTCAGCGCATACAAAAACCCATTTAACAGCCTTGATCCTGCTAAGCTCATCCCTCACGTGGTGTCTCGCTCTTTTTAAATGATCTCTCAGCGCCAAAACACATCCAGCGGGAAGCTGATCAAAACACAGCGCTACTGACAAGATGACATTACTGGTAAGGAAAACACCCTCTGCTAAACTGCAAACAGAATTGGATCAAGTTTACTTATTCTGTTGTGTAAAACCCAAGTATTTCAAAGCTTTTTATTTTGCTCATACACTGCATATGCCTTGGCACTAAAAGGAAAGAGTTTGCATAAGGTGCAGATGTTTTTCTTATTAAAGTAGTTTGTGATTTGGCTTCAGTTCTTAGATTTGATCATTACTGCAGAGATAGCTTTAGATGACAAATATTTGCTTTAAAATGCACACCTTCTCTTATAGGAGGGCAGCACCTGACTTAACTCTTCTGCATAGCTCATCACTTTGTCTCTCTCTCGCTCACTCTCTCTCTGCGCTTGCTAAGCTAATGATGCCTTAATTATTTTCCATGCGGCTGCACAGAAAGTAATGGGGACATTAAAGCTTCAGCTTCTGCTTCAATCTAAAGAGCACTCTATCACTACCTGTAAAATACCAGAAATTAGTTTTTTTGCGAATGTCCTTGCGAGGGCTTTTAAATAATCAGACTTTTAATATGCAGCACTTGCGGTTCAGAACCAGTTGCATACACTGTTTGTTGCTTAAAGCATGCTCATTTATCTTGCAATGCTGCGGCATGAAATCTTGCACAGATATCAGTGCCTGAGCCGGAGCCAGTTATTGGAGGGAATGATGAGCACAGGAAGCGTGACAGGTTTCGCAATTGCCCTGGTTACCTAAACAGTCTTCACAGGCAGTCTGTGGCGCCAAGCTTTATAAAAGTGGCACATAATCCAGATAAGAGTGTGTGGCATAGCCCTGAAGCACATCAATGTCTCTGATAAAACAGGTGCTGGCCAATGGAGCTGAAATGATACTGCGAATAAAAGAGACAGTCCACTGACGTCTCTCACCTCTGCTCAAAGCAAAAATGTTCTCTCATGTTCTTCCACCCATCACTGAATTTTACTTTACTTTGCGCATGGCTGATTTCGTTGCCAGCTAGCCCTGTATCTTCATAATGCTTTATTTTATCTGTTCAAACTGCTTTCATAAAAATAAATAAATAAATAAAACAGCATAATGTGAAAATACAACATGCTAAGAGCATATCATTTCATGAAAGAGAATTTTACTTTCAGACACATTTCAGATATTAAAAAAAAAAATATTTTTTTATCATTAGGCTACTTATTTAAGCAATATCAAATGAGCAAGAGTGATGTATGGCCCTACATCAGCATGGCTGTGGTTTGGCCGCAGACACGAGGCCGCAGTCTGAGTGCCACAGGTAAGCATAGCCATGCTGATTTAGGGCCATACAGCATGATTGCGAGTGTGATATTGCTTATATACAACAGTTCAACAAACAAGTAAACAAAAAAATAAGGACTGCCACAAAAAAACGCAGTTGTGCATGGAAGTACTTTCTTTCGTGACGGATCAGAATCTGCCGTTGCTAGTTCAAAAGATGCACACAAGCCTCTGTTACCAATTCGAAAAATGTCACTTTAGAAATAGTAATGACAGCTTGGGCTGTTTCTAACCAGTTTTTGGAGAAACAAGGATACAGAGAGAGAGAGTAATTGAGCATGTGTGATTACCTGCGTCAGTCGCGACTCTCAAGCAAAGATGCTATAGTGTGTAAGTCAGCTTGCTAAAGATAATTTAGTTTTGGTCAAATATATCTTATATTCTCTGTGTAAAAAGAGCCATCCGAGCTGGGATATTTCTCCCTATTTCGTGGTAGCCGAGCTGGGGTATTCCTCCCTATTTCTTGGTAGCCGGTGCACAAGAGTCATTCACTATAGAAACTGTTTTTTCCGTCTCCATGTTGATTAGATCTCCTCAATACAGAAACTCCGGTATTAGCTAAGCAGCTTGAGTATGTTTTTGTTTTTTTGTCTGTTGTGTCTCTCAGCTGTAAAAAGCCTTAATGCTGACGCTGTTAGTTTAACTATATTTCCCAGCTGTAATGTTGTAGTAGTAATCTGAGCAATCGTGGAGTGAGACAATGCCGATGACTTCAAAAGAAACTGTTTGCTGACTGATGTGTGCTGACTCAATACACGTCAAACTTTACTGGCACATAACACATAAAAATTGTCTTTTGTCACCACCTGCTGGATAAAATCTTTAAAGGTGTTGTAAGTGATTTTAGCCATTCTACTTCCACGAGACTGAGCTGTTGAATTAGCCACGCCCCTCTTTCCAAAACCCGGCATTCCAAAGATATCAAATTAGCTTTATTGAGACCAATATTGCACAGAGCATCTCTTTTCTTGGTATGGAGTTGAACTCGGTAACCCTGATGGCACACCTTATGAACGAGCGTGCACAGTCGGTGCTGGCCTGCCTGAGAACCTTCATGCAGAAGGTAGCGGTCCTTGTGAAAAAATTTCAGAGGATCCTGGGGCATATTTCATCCTCGGCGGCGGTACTCCCCCTCAGGTTGATGCATATGAGACCGCTCCAGCACTGGCTACAGACTCGAGTCCCATGGTGGGCATGGCACCACGGCACCCAGCGCTTAACTATCACTCCACGGTGCTGCCAAACTTTCAGCCCTTGGTCAGACCTGCCATTTCTTCGGGCAGGGGCTCCCTTAGAGCAGGTCTTGAGGCGCGTTGTGGTCACAACGGATGCCTAGAATTTGGGCTGGGGTGCTGTGTGCAACGGGCAGGCTGTATCAGAGCTCTGGATAAGGCCCCACCTGCAATGGCATGCCATTTGTCTGGCTTAGCAATCACAAGACCTGCCGTGCCCTTTGGGAGTCCAGGCGCACTCCACCAGAGGTGTTGCGTCCTTCTGGGCACTGGCGAGGGGCATCTCTCTAGCAGACATATGCAGAGCAGTGGGTTGGGCTACACCAAATACCTTTGCAAGGTTCTACAACCTGTGCATAGAACCGGTTTCGACCCGAGTGTTACGGGGTAACAACAGGTAGGCCGGGCAGCCGGTCGGGTGTATCACTTGCATTGCGCCTTTCCCCTTTTAAGGTGATAATGTGCGCTATCTTGTCCTCAACAGTTCCCCGCAACTGGTGAACACTGGACGCCTCTTTAATTCTTTAAGCACTATTCAGTGACGAACTGAGCGGAGGAGTAACGCCGCCAGGCCCAGTACTCGTGGTATGCTCCTTTTCCGGTGAGCCCGTGTACTTGGGCTCAGTGCTCCATACATGATGATTCCCCCCTCGGTAATCCCGTATGATGCATTTCCATGAGACTATGGGAGCGGCCCATTTGGTTTCCCCTCTGGTGAACCCTGTGTTTCCCCTCATCAGGGCTCTGCTCTGCCTCGGCCATTGTTGCTGTGTACCCTCTCCGTAGATAGGGTCCTCCTCAGTGGCATCATTCCATATGTGAACTTCCCCGTCGGTAAGTCCATGTGACGTATTCTCCACATGTTAACCTCCCTCTGGTAGGATGTGGTCTTCATAGTGCTCTCCCTCCTGGAGAGGGAAGAGCACTTCCCCAGTGTTATTCTAGCAGGTGCTCGGCGGGAAATTGCTTAATACAAAAATCAGGAAAGGCCACTGCCTGTAGCTTCCTCGGGTAAGTGCCTGCTTCCACCCTTATCGGGACCAGGGAGATGCCTTACCTAACTCGCTGGAAGGTCACGACGTGGTCAAGTGCTCACTGTGAGGCACGCAGCAGCCTGCCCGTCTCCGCTCCTCCGTACCTTGTGACACGGTTCAGTGCCTGCAGCGTTTCATATAGGAACCCCTAGTTTAACCCCAACGTCGAGTGAGTGACAAACAGGGAATGTCTTGGTTACTGATATAACCTCAGTTACCTGATGGAGGGAACGAGACGTTGTGTCCCTCCTGCCGCAGCGCTGAACTGACCGCTGACATGGCCAGGACGCTCTCTCGGCTCCTCAGTACAACTCTGAATGAGTGGTGCATGCCATCTCCTTTTATACCCCTATGTCCGGGGCAGAGAGTGGCATGCAAATTCCACTTGCCAATTTTCACTGGCCTTTTCTGAATAAAGCAAAGGTGATTGGGGCTCTCAAGAGGGAACCCCTAGTGTCACTACATCGACACAACCTCTTGTTCCCTCCATCAGGGAACAGAGGTTACATCAGTAACCAAGACATTTTTTTGCATACTATTCCATGAAAAAAATGCTTACAGCACTTTAAATTTCACAGGGAAAAATGAAAAGACATACATCTAGCTTTTTACACATTTGTACTGCTCTTAGTTTAGAACTCTACAAACACAAGCTGAATGATTCAAACAGTGAAGCGTCTGAGTGCTGATGGTGTGAGACATTAGAACTCATAGAATGTCTCTCGTCCAGTCAGATTCAAGACCAGAACTAACTGCTGTATATTTAAGAACAAAACATCTGGTGGTCTTATCTGGAATCCCACCCTGACCAGCTAGACCATATTAAACCATCTTAGGTTGGATTAAGCTGTTAATTAAGCAGGGTGTATAGTATTACATTTTGTTGGTTCGGAATTGTGTTCTCAGTAGGCAATTTTTTTTTTTTTTTTTTTTTGGTGCCCAGTAATAAATAAATAAAAAAATGATGATAATCTCATTCAGCAGTAATGGATCATCTATATCAAGAACACAAAGTCCTTGAAAGCTATTCATATGAATTACTACCGCTTGTTACATTATATAGCTTCAGGCTAGAGAATTTTGCTTTACCTTCCCCATTTATTGCTTTACCGGCAACAGCCATGCAGTAAAACAGATGTCTATTAATTCCTGATCAAGTCAGGGATGAGATTCCAGAATGGAAGGCCTTGGCATAATTGGACAATTCTAAGCTCTTCAACACACTGGGTTTTCTAGCCCATAAATGCTTTGTATTGTTTAGTGAAAGTGATGATGATTGTGTTGTTTCTAATGCTTCAGTTTGAAGCTTCCTGTCCTGATGGTCTGTGTCCAGGATGGAGTGTCATCCTGAAAGGAGAAACCCCAGCAGAAGCCAACAAGTAAGTCCTCCTTGGAGCATATGATTTTGTCATCAACCTGAACTTAAAATTTATAAACAAATCCACTCACCACCTCAAAACACAATTAGGCAAACGGAAAAGGATGGGTGTTTGCTAATGGGAAATCTTTGATAAGTCTTTTTATTTTGTACTCGCATGAAGAGCAGCAGAGGAAATTTGCCTCTTCAGAATGGACTATGAGAGCAGCCAATGAGCCATGCAAGAGAGAGACCATAGCCAAAAAAATTTAATAAGGTCATCTGCTTGCATGACTTTTTTTAATATACCAGCTAGGCATATCAGTGTTGTCTATTCATTTTATTTACCACCTGCTCAATTCAAAACGTTTTATTCTATGAGAGTGGGAATATCAGCACCAGGGCTCTTCAGTTATTTAAAGTTTATTTAAAGACCAGCACATTTAAAGTCTAGCTGGTTTTCTTTTCTGTGTTGATATATTTCCTTTTGGAACAACAGGACATATTGTAGGGCTCATCCCCTTTTTTTCATAGAAATAGCCACTAGGCTTTAGAAAGAAGTCATCACACCCATGTACCATGATTTGCTACTTGCTTGTCGGTTGCATACTACATGTAACAACTTGGAGTCCACACCAAATTTCCCCTTGGGGACAATAAAGTATACTTTGATACTAGAGAGTGTTTGATTGGACAAAAATCTGTGCAGTGCATAAATATTTTTGGTTCATTTTCCTGAAGGAGACAGACAGTACATTTTAAATGCATTTATCTGATAAAAAGTTAATACTGTCTAGGTTTAGGGGTACACTAACATATAGATGGCCTCAAAGCTAACATACATTGACTAAGGCAACCTGGTCTCATAGAATCACGTTATTACAGTTACATTTTTGCAAAACAAGTTTTATTTGGCTTGTTGTTCATATCACAGCAGTTTATCAATAGAGGCGCAACAACAACAATGACTTTAACTCACTTTCACACAAATCATGAGTAAAATGGCAGATTATCAGTTCATAAAACATTTACTTTTCGCTCAGTTCCTCACACAATACTATCTTATGACATCAAAACATTTTTACTATAGCATGTGACTTATAAAGGGGCGGTCACACTACACTTTGTGCTTTATTCACTCCCACACAAACGCATCAGAACACAGGAGACAGGAAACGCAAGCTCATGTGAATAAATTCCGTACAACGCTGCGAACCAAAGATCAAGCTTGGTGAACTCCGAACCATGAATTTGTACGACGAGAGGACGCGTGACCAATAGAGTGTCCAGCAGAGAACGTACATTGACTTGCATTGACTTGCACATTGAGCACGCACATTGACATACTTGCATTTATTATATCACATTTGCTTTTATGACACAATTAGTTAGGTTTAGGGTTGGGAGGTTGAGGTTGATTTAAAACTCAATAGAGCATTGACCTTAAAAACTAATCTGTCTGGGAGAACATTTCACTCTCTTTTAGCGCCACTCAGTGGACATTTTACATCGGAACCAACATGTCATGAACCACGTAATTTCATTTTGCCAAAATGTCACCACAGTCACATAATTTTCATGAGATCAGGCTGACTAAGAGCCAGAAAACTCTAATATTGATTTCATGGTATCTTTTTTTCTTTTTAGCAAAATCATCTAGAAGCTTTTTGCACAAATAACTTATTAAGTCCTTTGAAATGACTCATTCATCAGGTTGTTTATAAAGAATAACTCCAATGTAAACAACTCTACAATCAAGCAGGGCTGTAAGAAGAGTAGTACATAATAATGTGGCAATCAGAAGAATCAAACTTCCAAATGACAATTAATTTAACATGAAGTTTTATTCAGAACAATGTTTTATCCCGGGACTCATCCTGATGATGTTCAATCATTATTCATACTCAGGGTTGGGGAGTAATGGAATACATGTAACGGGATTACAAAATATAAGTAACTGTATTCCACTACAGTTACAAATTAAATCATTGGTAATTAGAATACAGTTACATTCAAAAAGTATTTTGATTACTGAAGAGATTACTTTGCATTTTATTGTCATTTGTTTCATTTAATATTTAGTCCTTTCAGATGGAAAACATTTATACATATAAATGATGCGATCCAAAGTGTATTTGAACAGCGGTGAAACACTTTCTTATGATGTGTTACATTTATACAGACAGACAGAGAAGTAAGTTTGAAGTAAGTTTGGAGCAGAAGAAATAGAAATAAACCTTGTGTAAATTGTCAGCTTTACACTAAGCTAAAATGTTATTTCTAGCCATTTTACATGCACGTTACCAGGCACGATCATATTTTTTTTTATCAAGAAAATTCACGCTAGATCATAATTTCTTTTTTTCTAGTAAGACCTTTGATATTAGGGCAAAAATCGTATTCTTGATAATATTTTTTTTTTTATTGTTCTCCTGTAAAAATATCTAAAAGTCCTTAAAACAAGATCAGTTTGATTTATCTTGTTTTAGAAACAACACTGCATAAGATATTTAGGTTTTTCAGAGAATGTATTTTTAACATGTGTATTTTGTCTTACTGTACTGGCAGAGTTTTTATAGTCAAAACAAGTGAAAAAAATCTACCAGTGCTGAAGAAGTAATCCAAAGTATTTAGAATACATTACTGACCTTGAGTAATCTAACGAAATATGTTACAAATTACATTTTACAGCATGTATTCTGTAATCTGTAGTGGAATACATTTCAAAAGTAACCCTCCCAACCCTGTTCATACTGTATATAGAAACAGATACAAGCTGAAATATAGTCTGGGTCAAACGTGATTTTCACTCACCATTTTTTCCAAGTTAGAATTTACTTTCAAAAGAGTGATAAAGAAACGCTCAAAGGCAAGTTTGTATCTTATGATTACCCTTCAACCAGCTGTCTAAGACTCAGTATTAGCCAACATGATTTGTTCATTATAGTGTATGTGCCTTCCTGTCCCTAAGGTTTGAGATTAATTTCCTGTGTGATCGGGATGACAGAATAGCCTTCCATTTCAACCCCCGTTTCACTGAGTCTGATATCGTCTGCAACTCTTTCATGGCAAACCACTGGGGACAGGAGGAGAAGTGCAGCAACTTCCCCCTTGGAATAGAGGAGCCTTTCCAGGTGACAAAGTGTTGTGACTTTTAATTGACAAAGTATCACAAGCAACAGGATTTGTGTTTTATAATGATTGAGGATGATTTAATCAGCATCGATTTCATATATCTCAACAGATTGAGATTTACTCTGACAATGATAACTTCCATGTTTACATTGATGACTCCAAGATCATGCAGTACAAACATCGTGTGGAAGACCTGAAGACCATCACTAAAGTACAAGTGGTGAACGACGTCAAAATCTCCTCTTTGGAGATCACCAAAAAACATTTTTACTGAGGCTTTGTAATAAGGCAAAAAAGAACTATGAGAAGATTAATCTGAAGTAGCCTTTGTTTGTTTACGGTGGATTATTGTATGTTTTGCATTTTTGTTTACACAACTTTAAATACCAGTGATTATCCTCTTGAGTTAATTATTTGCCTGTAAAGGTGTGATTATTGGTATTGATATGCCTTATCTGAACTCCATATTCATATGAATCTATGAATAAATGGGAGGTTTGAAAATATTCCTGTAAGACTCGTCTACTTAGAATGTTCTAAGTGACTTGGAAAAGTATGGTTGCAATAGCCTTTTCCAGATGAAATCAGTCAAAATACATATAGTGACAAAAAAAAATTTCAGTCTATAAGTTGTCAGCCACAGGTAGGCTAAATATAGCTTAAAAAAAAAAAACTTAAATTGCTTAAATGTTTGATCACAACTAGTGACCGACCGATAGCCTGGGTTATTTAATGGCCGATGCTGGTATTTATATTTTTAGAGAGCAGGGTGACAAATGGCAGATACTATAATGCCAATATATAAAACATATCATGTAGACAAAATTGCAGAATTTTAATCAATACTTATTCAACCTTCGCTAAACTATGGAAGCCCATTTTGTCCATGGTTTATCACTTTTTCTGGCTTGTTGTCTCATGATCTCAACATAACAAAAGCTGTTTTCTCAATCACGACGTAATTTTCTTGAGATCAAGATAACAAAAGATGTTTTCTTAAAATAACAACCGAAGTGTTAATAATTAGTTATTAATTTACTCTCTGACATTGTTTGTATTAACACAACACAGTGATTTCTTAACTCATATGTGAAGCCTTTGAACCTTCACTTGGTTATTACTTATTTATTTATAAACACTTAAAAAGACATAATAGCTTTAATAATAAATTTTATTGCTTCAAAACATTGTGAGTCACAGTGGCTTACTAGTTGTGCCTAATATTTTTGGAACACTAGATGGCAATAAATGTAACAGTGTACAGAAACTTTGAGTAACGAACACAATTTCAGTATGTTTTTAATGAAAGCCCCACTGCTTCAGAAAGCTTAATTTTCCCATCATTACTCCATGGATAGCAGATGATGAGTGAGAGATGTAGGTCCATCTCTTTGACTTAGAGAGGCCTACTGTTGCGATAAACTGTACTGTAAGTCACAATCACGAGAACACATGAGAAAATTAGGTCATGTTCAGGAGAAAACATTTATGTCGAGATCATAAGAAAATTATATCATGATCACAAGAAAACAACATCTGTTATGATGAGATCACAAGAAAATTATGTCGTGATCACAAGAAATCAACATTTGCTATCTCGACATCACGAGAAAATTAAGTCATGGTCACCAGAAAACATTTGTTACGACAAGATCATAAGAAAATTATGTCGTGATAACCAGAAAACATTTGTTATGACGAGATCACAAGAAAATTAAGTCATGATCACGAGAAAACGAGACAGAAAAAAAGTAAAAAACCAAAGGCAAAATGGGCTTCCATATAAAACAAATATTTGATAATATATGTGAACTATCCATTGACAAGTCTGTCATGAGATTTTGTAACTGACATGAGATAGAACTATATAGGTAACTTTTGTCAAGACAAACTTTGATGTTGGCTTGACAAAGAACTGTCATTTAAATACGTTTTTAACTTTGATAATTATACTGCCATTATAACCTTGTGCGACCCCGTGTATACATGCGTGGACACTGTATTATCGATATATGCAACGCATAATTTTAATTAATTTAAACCAACTGATCTCAGTTCAGGAGACTCTGGGCTGTCAGTAAAGGGTTAAACTTTCGATGTACGGAGTCATGTGACAAAACAACATGGTGCCGATCACAGCAGAGTTTGTCTTTGGGAGAAACGGCAACAAAACTACATCTGGTAAGAAACCTAATTACGTTTTTACATTGAAACCTGTTTGAGTCAAAAGATTACAGTCTCTAGTTTCATCCGATATGCCATTTTATAAATTTGAGCGATTTATCGTGAAACACTATGCTGCTAAACACAATGTACACTAATGTGTACTTTAGTGCATTTTTTCCTTAGAAATCCTATATTTACTGTGCATTATCACATTGAGAATCAATGGGTTCATCCAAAAGCTGAAAAATGTTGCTTTCAGAGGCTTTATATGAAGTTAGGATGAAAATAAGGTGCATTTCGAACTGTTCTGAGACCAGTGAAGACAGACAGCACACTGGAGTTAAGTCATTCACTAAATAGGAAACAAGGGAGCATCCTATAGCTCTCTTTGCAGCAAAGTGCATTCACTCCTAAAATCCGACCAAAAGTTCAGTTTCAGGCTGCAGATGATGTTTGGACCACTCAACATGTTTGGCAGACATGGGACAATGGTAATCAGTACATAGATTTAGAATTTATAATGTATAATTTAATTTTAACATGGTTGGATGTAATTGTATGATTACTTTGAATAGAATGAATTATGCTAATTTCTTATGTAATGTCTGTAACGTCTCAAAAGCATGAATAACCAAAACAAAATAATATCGGGTTGATGGATGGAAGCCCTAAACCAAGTCTGTATAATAATAGGATGTTGTCTTTGTCAAGCCAACATAATGCCCGCTTTTCTTAATTGCCAATTATGCACCGTAATAAAACATGCCTAATCATAAAAAGGCCAAATATCGAACTAACTGATATATCGGTTCTAACACTAATCAACAAAAATCACATCACATAAGCCGTCACATGATGTAATTGAATTTATTTGAGCCTGATCATCTAACATAACGGAAAACACAAACAGGTTAAAGGTTGCACAGTTTTATCCAGACCTTCCATCCTTTCCTAGTTTATTTCACGCCTTTCCCGCATCTTTATTTACACAGTGATCAACGCCTCAGTTTGCGGAGCGATGAGGTGAATGAGAAAACTGCTCCCATCACATCAGCGCACACGCGTCTCCTCTGCCAGCAGAGACTTCTCCTCTGAGCCGCAGCCGCTCAGTTCTTCAGAAGAGCTCGAGACTGAGGAGCAAACACAACATTCCCGGAAGCGCACCTGCTATTTCACAAATACTTCAACATCGTTGGTATGTATTTATATTTCTCAAATTACCTTTTATTCACGACGCTCTGTAGAGTAGTTCAGATATGTAAAATAATATTTGAATGAATTAAATGAACGAAAGAAGCAGCAAAAGAGAAAGTGATATGGAAAGTTATAGACATAAACGCGTTAAATGTAAAAGGAAAAATCGCTAATACTACTTAATTTGTTTATTTATTTATGATGTAAATCTTCGTATAGCCTATTATCAATTTACTCCATTTAAGCAACTGATACTTTGTGGTTGCAAATCATGCGTTTTATATTCAATCCTGACAAATGAGAAGACTGTAAAGAGAAATAAAAAATATTATTTGTGATACTTAGCAGCAGTCTGTGCAGAGAGTTGGTTTCTTTCAATTTAAGGCTTATAGTATAAATGCAGCTTGAAATTCGTTGGTCAAAATACAAATTAATTTATTTTCTTTTGTTTTTAACCCAGTTGCTTAGATGTTTTGTTATCAAATGAATTATCATTCAAATGTATGTCATGTTGATTTTTCTAGAGGGCAGCTGGCTAAATCATGGATTGCATTACCTTACTCTTCTTGTCAGAAGATGAAGATGCAGTGAGCTTTAGTAATTGACTCTGGGATGCTTGAAATAGACTTTGGACTCAGAATACAGCGTATTAAAACATCACATATATTTCCCAATCCTAAGAGAGACAAAGGGAATATGAATTTCACTACAGGCTACCTGAAAAAAGAGCTGCAGCTCTCAGATGCCTTGCTGTCCTTGAATGGCTCTCTCCATGGAGCTGAGGACTTAGAAAGTGATTTTTTCCTCCACCAAGGTGGAGAACTGGAGAAACTGCTGCTGTTGACAATCAAGGAGCCTACCACTATCGCTCTCACCGTGATGTATTCATTATCATTTGTGGTGGGCTTCATTGGAAATCTCATGGCCATTCGAATGCTTACCTGCCAGAAGAGTAATAGGATCCAGAGCATCAGTGCCACCCGGAGTTTACTCATCAACTTGGCAGTGTGTGACCTTATGGTGGTTTGCATCTGTATGCCCATCACACTCGGCCACACAATTTACACCGCATGGGTGTATGGAGACCTCCTTTGCCGAGCCGTTCCCTTCATCCAGGCTGTGTCTGTTTCAGCAAGTGTCCTCAGCTTGACCGTCATCAGTGTTAACAGATACTACAGTGTTCACAGTCCATTGAATTCCCTCTCCTACTTCACTCAGAAGAAGATCTACATCACCATTGTGGGCGTGTGGGGCGTGTCCTCTGCGATTTGTACACCTTTACTCTTCATGATCAAGCTGGATGAAATCCACTTGACTGACATTGTCGTGCCAATTTGCAGAGAGCTCTGGCCTCAGGTGACTCTCAAGCAAGCCTACAATGTTCTTCTCTTCATTACTCTCTACTGTATACCCGTGTCTTTCAACCTGATCATCAGCTTCCTAACGGGCAGGAAGCTCTGGAGGGCTTCTCAACATTTCACTGACTTTGATCCACACAGCCAGGCCATGCATGCCTCACGTCTGAAGATGCGTAAGAAGATCGCCAAGGTGGTGGTCACTTTGGTCCTTCTGTTTGCTGTTTCCTGGCTCCCACTCTATATGGCAGATATTCTGATTGACCAGGAGGTCCATCCACCTCACTGGGTTTTGCAGACTCGTCCTTTTGCCCAGTGGTTGGGCCTCACTAACTCCAGCCTCAATCCCATCTGCTATTGTTTCTTAGGCGATCTGTACCGCTCAGCCAGAGCAGTCAGGTCGAAGTATCACCAGAGGATGCTCTCTGTTCTTAGATCCTCCAGCTCTAGAAACCTTGTTCTCTCTCTCAAACAGCAGCAATCTGACCGGCGACAAGGTGCCGTAAGCCAGGTGTCAATGGAGACCCTCTCTGATTGGTGTTCCAACAACAGCCAGATGGTGTCTCTCCAAAGTATCTCAGGGAGGATAATGTCTAGAAGCAATCTTGAGTTATCTATCCTGTAGTGAGGCTGCACATTACCTGAAAAGACACAGGGCACTTTAAGGAAGAGTTCACCCAAAAATTATAATTATCTCATCTTTTACTTACCCTTATGCCGTCTCATATGATTCTCTGTCTTCTGCGTTACACAAAGTTATTTTCATATAAATATGTAATGTGTTTTTGTCCATACAATGCATGCTCCAAAAAAGACAAACGCAGCATAATGGTAATCCATACGACTCGAGTGGTTTAATCCATGTCTTTTGAAACATACAATCGGTTTTGGGTTAGAAACGCACCAAAATGTAACTTTTTTCACTGTATCTTGTCAAAAGCAGTCTTCTTCGGGATCATGACATGATCAAACCATGATCGTCAAGGAGACAGCAGATATCAAGATTTACAGTGAAAAATTAGTTACATTTTGGCCCATTTCTCACCAAATGCGATCATATCGCTTCAGTGAACATTGATTAAACCACTCGAGTCGTATGGGTTGCGTTTATGCTTCCTTAATGTCCTTTTTGGAGCTTGAAATTGTTAGACCACATTGACATGCATTGTATGGACAAAAACACTTTTTATCTTCATCAAAATATCTTGTTCCGAAGTAGAAAGAAAGTCATACAAGTTTGAGATGACATAAAGGTGAATAAATTATCATTTTTGGGTGAACTATTCCTTCAAGCATTGTTCATTTGCCTTTAGTGCTGTAAAATAGCATGCAACACTGGGCTGGCCACTAGTCATTCTAAGAAAATCTGCAAAGAAAGTGCTTGGATACAACATTAGTATTTTGATTGTATCTGTAAACTGTCCAATTATATTGCCTCACAAACACTGTACGTGAATAAAAGATGTTCGTCTCTTGATTTTGTGACTAAATAAAGAGCACTGTTTTCAACATGGTCTCATCGAATCACATCAATGTACCTACATTTTTGCATAATGATTTTTACGTGGCTGGTTTTACATATCGCAGCAGTTTCCTGGTGAAATGAACACTAGAGTGTACAACAACATTGACTTTTATTCCATTTTCAACAAAATACAAGTAAAAAGGCAGGGTATCTTTACATTAAAGCTTACTTTTCACCCTGTTCCTTACACAGTGCTATCTTAGGACATTCTAACACTTTACTATACTATAATATACTGTACTGTACAATGCTATACTATACTATACACTATATTTACTATAGTGCATGACTTGTAAAGCAATACATTTTAACATTTGCATTACATAACCAAACTTCATTTAATAGCTTCTTCCAACACGATCGAATTGCGTGGTAGCTCATCGGATAGTGTTGCACTTGCGATGCAAAGAACGGCAGTACGAGCCAAAAGTCAACACATGAACAGAAAGTGTCATAGAAGCACCACAAAATTACGTGGTTCCTTAAGTATTTGCATTTTTCATCTCACATTTATTTTTTATGAAACTATCAGTTAGATTTAAGGTCTTGGGTGTGGATGTAGATTTTGTTGATTTAAAACTCAATAGAGTGTTAACCTTAAAAATCTCATCTGTTTGGGAGAACATTTAACTCAGTTTTAGTGCCACACAGTGGACATTTCACCTCAGAACTGCCAGAACACATTTAAGGAGCCATGTGATATAATTTTGCAAAAATGTCGCCAATCACGTCATTTCCATGAGATCAGGCTCACTGTTTTCTGTAGACGTCGCTGACACCGACGGTACATAAATGCTCAATCACCACCAAATCAGGACAGATGTATTTTAAATGATGGCAGAAACAAATCAAATCTATGTGAACTGTTCAGTGCATTACACTGATTTCCCATTCTCTGTCTATAAATATATTGACATATACATCTGCATTCAGGAGCATTTTTTTTTTTTTTTTTTTTTTTCAGGTTAATATGATCTGTTCCTGAATTAAATTATGGGCAGACAGAATGTAGGCTACTGTACAGGTCCTATGCTATGTATTTTCTTTTTTCAATGAAAATCAATGTGAATTGCAAATGAGATGGTTCAGTGATTAGCTTAGAACAAGGCCTCTTTTGATAGGAATATATCCACACACTGAAAAACCATCCTTTTCTATCTCCTTCTCTATAAACCATCTCTTCTTTTCTTTTATCATGACACATAATCACTATGACAAAATAACATTATAAAAGCAAGAGATGCACAAAACAGAATTCATGTACATCTGATAGATTATATTATCAGAATCCAGTGCATTTAGCTTGCTCTGATGAAATCCAGATTACCTAGTGGAAAAATACAATAACACTGCAATATAAAACTCTACATAAAAGCAAAGACAATCACTTTTTTCATATCACCATTCAAATATTCACAGTCATGCATCCCTCCTCTCAGGAAGCTCTTCTTCTTCCCCTTTCACACATGTTATGCACCAACTTTGGCAGTATCCTTCATATTCATGCTAATTCTGATTAGGATCTGTCACTTCAGCGAGTATGTAGAATAGGGCTTGATTAGCCTATAATATGCAGTAATAGTATTTCACTTTCGTAAGAACGAGTAACTATTGAGAGGAGAGTTTGGAACCTGATGAATAGTAATTCAGTTCAGGAGAGTTAAAGGCTGTTATCAGCCTGAGCTCAGTGCACATCTTTCACAGGAACAGGGTGTAATAGATAGAACAAGGAGCACTTCTTGATTAAAAACACAGACTCTATGAATATCTGGTAGCAGATAATATCATCTCTTTATATAACGTAAAACCAACACAATCTGTATATAGTTACGTTTACAGTACATTTGCATTGAATAATATAGAAAAATGTCAGTTCTTGAAGCCACTGTTGTTTATACCAAATTTATTTGAATGTGACAAATTTAGTGCTTTGTTGTTTAAGTGCAAAAACAATGGGCTGTGATTGTCTGATAGTCACAGATTCACAGCTTTACTGAACAGTTACAAAAATGTATGCGGTGAACTACTGCATATTGTATATGTTCACCCTTTTTGTGAAATTGTACAGTATATATATGCAAATTATAAATCAAATACAAACATTTCAGTCCTCTGATAAATGTTTTGTGGATTAAGTGTTTGCTTTTTTGTGCACTTTACCCTTTTTGTACTTTATAGGTTATTACATGCATTTTTTTGTAATTCCTTAAAGGGATAGTTCACCCAAAAATTATTCTCTCATTATTTACTCACCCTCATGCTGTCTCAAACTCGTATGACTTTCTTTCTTCTGCGGAACACAATCAAAGATATTTTGATGTATGTATGATGTGTTTTTGTCCTTACGATGTAAGTCAATGGGGTCCAAAACTTTCAAGCTCCAAAAAAGACAGAGGCAGCACAAAAGTTATCCATATGACTGTCATGAAGCGAAATGATAGCTTTGAGTGAGAAAGCAAAAATTAATTCCTTTTTGCTCTCCTAAAAGAAGCTTGTTGTATCACGCATGCAACAGTTCTTGAGTGAACATGCAAACACGCAACCGTGAGGACACATGAACGAGCTTCTCTCATGAACGTGCATTGGAGAGCTGGGCAGAAGTAAAGATTTTTTTGTGGAAAAGGACTGGATTTTTTTCTGCTTCTCACTCAAAGCTATAATAACACTTCAGAAGACGTGGATT
Organism: Myxocyprinus asiaticus; assembly: GCF_019703515.2. Classification (NCBI taxonomy): domain Eukaryota; kingdom Metazoa; phylum Chordata; class Actinopteri; order Cypriniformes; family Catostomidae; genus Myxocyprinus; species Myxocyprinus asiaticus. The sequence continues at coordinate 30,572,969 of NC_059357.1, read as the reverse complement.
AAACCACTCGAGGCGTTTGGATTACCTTTGTGGTGCCTTTATGTCCTTTTTGAGCTTGAAAGTTTTGGACCCCATTGAAAAAAATATCTTTGTGTTTTGCAGAAAAAAGAAAGTCATACGAGTTTGAGATGGCATGAGGGTGAGTAAATGATAAGAGATGTTTCATTTTTGGGTGAACTACTCCTTTTTGAGTGACCATGGATCTTTGACTGAAATGTCTTTGGATTAGTACAAATAATATACCTTCAATCTATCTTCTTGCATTATTTATTCTACTGTATATCAAATCAAGAGTTCCATGCTATTGATATCAGAATATAATCTGTGCTGTGTGATTGTAGTGTATTATAAGAGGGTCCAGTGGCCAATTACATTGCAACTGCTTCAGTCTCTCGTGCTGTCCAATCAGGACTGCATTGCATTTGTTTATCATTTTTCAATTATGCAGTCGACTAATTCCATTTACCCAATCTTGGCACAGCTGAAATGAAACTCAATCAGGCATTACAAATTAATTCTCTTCACCAAAACAATATAGGGTAATATCTGCCTCTGTACAAATATATCTGCTTCAAAAAAATATTTATAACCATTTATGTCCTAAAGGACTTTTATTTAGTGCATGTGATTTTCTGCATGAATTGTGTAAGTGTATCATATAAGTGTTCACAGAGTTATAAAAGCATGTGGAAGCATCCTTCAGGGGCAACTTCTGCCATTTTAGTGGACTCTGATCTGTCTTATATAGGCATATACTGTATCATTCAGTTAAAAAAAGAAAAAATCAATGGGAAAATTCTGATGCTTTTGTGGAAAAAAAAAAAATTGTTCTTGGAAGGCGAAGTGTTGGAGGAACTAACCTTGTAAACTCATGGGGAAAATCATTAGGTGATTTTTATATTACATTCTCTCCCTTTCTGACTTCACATGAAAGACAACATTTTATTTAAAGGCACTGACTTCACCTTCTGAATCTTTAAACTACATAATGATAATGCTGGCAATATCAGAAAGGAAGAACAACTGAAACTAGATACAGTAAGTCAAATTTGTCAAAACAAACTTTGATGTTCGCTTGACAAAGGATGACCTGAAAGTTGTAAAAGATTGAGTTTTGGGGATTTTAAAATGTAAAAGTCCAATCAGTTAGAAAAGACATAGCACACTAAGTCCGAACAGTCTGAAGGTCTGTGCCAAGTTTTCTAAATGTAGCCTTAAAGTTCTAGTTGGAGTTACTCTTGATAATTTTAGCCTTTGTTTAGGGATTTTGTAAAAATATGCAAGCCATACGGTAGCTTTGTGTGAAAAACAGACCAAAATGTAAATTTTTATTCTGTTAATCTTGCCCTTCATCAAGCTTTGAAATCTCATTGCCGTTTAAATTCAAAGATGGCATGCTGATGCGTCTTGCTAATTTTCCCGCCATTACTAACAAACACTATTGGTTCTCATGTGTTTTGTAACCGAATGCAGCACGCAAGTTCAAATATGCAGAATGGAGAATGAGATTTGAGAGCTACAGAAAGGTTTTAGTGCACAAGTCTTATGGACTACTTTGATGGTTCTTTTTTGGTATTGTTTGTTCTTTTTGGATCTTGTCAGACATGGTCACCATGAACTGTTGTTGTATGGAAAGAACTGTGTGAATTTTTTGTCAAAAACAGGATGGATTTTAAAGGACGTTCTGTTTGCTGATTTCCATATAATAGTACTAAATTGTGACCAGAGCTGGGCAGTAATGGATTACATGTAATCTGGATTGCGTAATCAGATTTTACAAATCAAGTACTTGTACATTTCAAAATAATCAAAATTAGATTACAGTTACATTTTTATTGTGTGCATGGTTACATAATTAATCAAGCAACTGCAGTAAATTGTTCTTAATTTATTGATCCATCTAATTCTTAATTTTAAATATTTTTAAATGTTCTTTCTTAATCAACCTACATATGTTCGGTAAGTCTATAAGGGGAGGAGGGTTGTGGAATTGCATACACAGACCTGATACGAGCCATCACCAAGTTGGCTGCAATTGCTCTGAAGATGGAGCAGTAATCCACACTAAAGTTTCCACTAAAACATTTTGGTGCCAACGTGTCAGGGAATGATAAACTTTATCATTCCTGGACAAACTGGAAAAATCCGTTCATCACATTTCTGCTTCTTTGCAGGTGAAGCCACACTGTCAGTGCTCCTCATCCTGCCGTTTACTAACTGGCCGGTTAAGATTTCAAAAATGACTAAAAGTTGTTTGCTTTAACATATTTGCTTGTTGCGCTATACATGCTAGCTTGTCTTGTAATGTTTTAGCTATTACAATGTACCATGATCGCACACACCTACAGTAGTAAGTATCAAGGATGTAATAGCGAACCAATCAGAGCACACATTACAGGAAAAAAATGTAAAAAATGCAGTTGCATAATTTGAACATACTCTGTCAAACGTATGTTTGCTTCGTGTTAATATTTTTACCAGACATTGTCCCTGACGATTTTTGATTTTATCTGACATTGGGAATATTTAACGGTCAAAAACTGGTATTTACCGGGTAATGGAACCCTGATCCACACATGTATGGTGAACCGATTGCATTAGTGCCTTAAAGTTAGTTTTAGATTTGCAAATTGCTTTTGGAAAAAATGTACATGAATGCACTTTTGCTTTTGTGACAACTTTTGAGATCTTGATTTACAAATATAACTGGTCTAATCTGCTACCACACATGAATGGTGTTTGTAATGCCAAAAATGCCAGAGTAAGAAAATTTTAAGTGCCTTCTTTATTTCGCTTAGAAACAGGCAAATAGCGAGTGAAACGCACACACACAAATCACATATTCTCATATTATGATCCTTTAAGTTTTCTTTCATGCATTTAAGCAACATTATGTCAAAATGTTAACAGTTTATCGTACTAAAATGCATGTGACATCAAATAAAACAATATTAAGGTCAGACGTCATTTTGAAGTAATCCAAAAACATCAGATTAGATTACTTTAAAATTTAATCTAAGAGATTTTAGTCATGTAATTTGTAATCAATACCAGATTACAATTCAGAAGTAATCTACCCTGCATTTATAGTGACTCACTTTAATGCTAAATAAAGCAACCAAAAGTTCATAAAAGTAGTCCATGCGACATGTGTCATATTTCTGAAGGCATACAATCACTTTGTATGATGAACAGACCAAGTTATTCACTCAATTCAAATCAATTTTAAATCATTGTATCAATTTCTAAATGCTAATAATTGTAAAAAAAAATATAAGCAGAGCACAAATACAAACAAACAAACAAAAAACTTTCTTTGTCGGTCTCTTTCTTCTGAGCTAGCTTCTAAACTACTCCAGCCACTTTATGATCTTGGCAGTGCAATACCGCAGTTACTGTTGACTTTTATATGACAAATTGCTTTCTATGTTCCTCATTTGTAAATTACTTAATGTAAATATAAATACATTTATATATAGTGTTTTACAAACTTGGCAGAAGAGTTTCAAGGCAATATTGTAGTTAAGTAAATGAGACTGCACTGGCCCAGTCACATAATTATGACCATAATGGAAAGGGAGAAGCAGAGGGCAGGGATGGACTAGCCATCAGGAGCACAGGGGAAACTGTGAGCCAGATGGGCTGGATTTTTCCAGGGCTGATTTTTACTTTCAGTCCGGCCCTGGCAGAGGGTATAATGATTTTTTGCCTTCCTAATCACCATGATCATCATTATCATATCAATTCCCATTGATCCAACCTGCAACAATCTGGTCAATGGTTTTTCAGGGAAAGACTACCCTCCTTCAAAGTGCGATAGTCACTTACAGTATACAACTCACTTTTAATCCTGGTTCCATTTCCATTAACCCCAGCAGGGAGAGTCCACGATTAAATAAAGAGTGACTCAGTGTTCACTGTCACATATCATCCAGCACTAAGCTTATATACTCAACCAATTCCATTTTCTACATTCCCTTTAATACCATTCATTTCCCAAGATAAATCCTTGTCAGTAGAGTCCAGATACGAGAGCACATCCCACAACATAATCCGCAATGTCTTAAAGCAGGTGAGTGCACCCCTGATGGACTAACTACTTCTTTCTCCCTAAAAATCTCAAGGCCATCTAAGAAAGATAAACAATGCCATGCCATGCTTTAGCCTAGCTCTAAATAAGTAACATAGGCCTACCCATGCTGTGTTTCAAGTATGCTATTTTAAGACATAATAATCTGCTATTTGCACTTGGTTTAGTATACATCATGTGTACCAGTGACATCACAGGACCCAGATGATATATGGTCAATACAAATACCCAAAGAGGTGATCTCTAGGGCTCCTCTGCATTAATCCATTAGCTGTGGCACCTCAACTCACACCAACAAATTCTCTCAAGATGTCAAAAAGAAGCCCAGAGAGAATATAAATAAATCAAGAATGGATGCGACAAGATAGAGTTAAGTTAAGGCTTTGCTATCGTTATATCAGGATGCGGTCAGGTAACAAATGACTTCATCATCAAATCTCCAGCCAGAATCACAAATTCTAAGTGATAAATCAATTACTGAACAGTTTAAGTGCTACTGCCTCAACATTTCTAAATTTCTAGATAAGTTCTCTTTGATAACAGATAAATTAAACCTTGTTCTGTTTCCAAGCGGGACTGTACATAAAATCTATTTAGAAGAACTTTACGTCAGTGGTTCTTAACTGGTGGGTCACAACCCAAAAACGGGTTGCAGATCTGTTCTGATAGGGTCACAGACAGTAAGGGAAAACAATGACAAATCAAATAATAAAATGCAACTAGCGATGTAAAATCACAATTAGGAAAGGAAAATAAATAGTGATTTAATATTAAAAAAATTCGAAATGGCTTTGAATGCGGCTTATCCAATCAGAATTAGGAGTCTTGAACCATCCGTTTTTAGGAAAATATGACACAGAATATATTTAAAGGGATAGTTCACCCAAAAATAACAATTCTCTCATCATTTACTCATTCTCATGCCATCCCAGATGAGTAGGCTATTACTTTTTTCTTCAGCAGAACACAAATGAAGATTTTTAGAAGAACATCTCAGCTCTGTAGGGCCATACAATGCAAGTGGATGGCGATCAGTAGTTTAAAGCTCCAGAAAGACAATCCTAATAAAAGTGATCCACACAACTGCGGTGGTTAAATTAATGTATTCTAAAACAATACGATCGCTTTGGGAGAGAAACAGATCAATATTAAAGCCCTTTTCACTATTATTGTTTACTTGTGGTTGCTCTCCAAAGTGCGTCCAGGAGGGGACTCAGTTCACACAGCCTCCCAGGGGACATAAGCGCTGGCTTGTTCAAATGAACGCAAAACCAATGAAGCTTGTGAACACTGTTCTCTTGTAAACAAATCAAGCTGCACTTCTGGTTGTATCACCAGTTCTCGCGTGAACATGTCAACATGCTTACGTGCGAGAGGCAGCGTGAACTAAGTACCCTCTTGGATGTGCTTTGGAGAGCGACTGGAAGTAAACTATTATAGTGAAAAGGACTTAAATATTTATCTGTTTCTCACCCAAAGCAATCGTATCATTTTAGGAGACATTAATTTAACCACTGGAGTCTTATGGATTACTTTTATTAGGATTGTCTGTGTTTTTTGGAGCTTTAAAGTGCTGATTGCCATCCACTCGCATTATATGGTCCTACAGAGCTGAGATATTCTTCTAAAAATCTCTGTTTGTGTTCTGCAGAAAGAAAGTCCTACACATCTGGGATGGAATGAGGGTGATTAAATGATGAGAGAATTTTAATTTTTTGGGTGAACAAACCCTTTAACACAAATTACGTTTGGTACAGGGTTGAGTCGCCACTTGATGTCCCATGTAAAATCTGGGTCCTGAAGTAAAACCCGTTGAGAACCACTGTTCAAGTTTTCAACATTCTTGGCTTTATTTGAGAATGCTGTGGCATGGCAGACCATAACCCAGCCTGACCTCTTTTAAAAAATATGTTTACAAGACACTTGTGCCCTGTGGTGACAGCATGATAAAAGCAAATCCATCCCTATGATACTGTTATAGGTGGAAGAATTGACTTCAGTGACACAGCAGATGTGTGATGGTATTTCTTTTTCTTTTTTTTTCTTTTTGAAGAAACGGCTTGCATATTAACCCTCTATCGGCATGCATATTGCCCAAGCTCTTCCATCAAGATAGGAGAGTATGGCTGCTGCTTGCATACATCTGCAATCATTTCCCTGCAAGATGCCAGCTGGCCTTTCCATAAAACCCTTAAGCGTTTGAACCAAGGTCAACTGACAGCACTAACTAGAGCGGCTTAAATTTGGAAACATCCAAAGATATTGCTGGAAATTTTCCTTTCATATGTACTGTATACAGTTGCAATCAAAATTATTCAATCCCCTGACCAGCAATACATTCTGGTGATGTGAATTAAAACACATCAACTAAAACCTCAGTAAACAGTCAAAGTAAGTTTTTAATACACATTTGAGTGATTTTGAGAACAAAGAGTTCAGTTTACCCGAATTGTAAAATAAAAAATAACTAATTCTCTCCACAAATGTCATGTCAAAAATATTCAACCCCCCAAAGTCAATCATTTGTGGAGCATCCTTTATCCTTAATAACAGCAAATAAATGTTTCAGGTAAGTGTTCTCAGGCTTCGGACACCTCTCTATTAGAATTTTTACACATTTCTCATGAGCAAAAGCTTCCAGCTCATTGACATTCTTTGGTTTCTGTGCTGCCACTGTTTCCTTGAAATCCCAACAAAGGTTGCAATGGGATTTTAATGATGAACTGAAAGGGCCATTTAAGGACATTCCACGACCTATCCCTGAACCAGATTTTGGACAACTTGGATGTATCCTTGGTGTTATTGTCTTGCTGGAAAGTCCAGTGATCACCGAGCTTCAATTTACACACTAAAGACATAGCATTTTTCAAGGCAAAATGGCCTGATACCTGAAAGAATCCATGGTGTCAGTCACATAGTCAGGATAGCCATTTCCTGAAGCCGCAAAACACCCCCATAACAGGACTGACCCACCTCCATGCTTGACTGTGGGGATGGTGTCGTTCTTGTCATCACCTTGTTATCTTACTCCAGATGTACTGCTGACCCATGGGTCTAAAACTCATTTTCAGTTTAGTGTCATACGTCTATAAAACCTTCTTCCAGGACTCCACAGGTCTTTCCTAATTACTTCTTGAATGTTCAAGTCAACATTTCCCTTGGTGAAATTTTGCTTTCTTCCACACCCCAAGAAGGTTGCTGTTGTACCATATTTAAAAAATGTATGAATGGTACTGCCAGCTTTCTCTATTGGAAATTGAAATGCTTTGGAAATGTACTTTTAGCCATGACTTTTCTTGTGTAATGAAATAATCTCCTCTATTAGCTTTTGAGACAGCTTATTTTTAATTGCATTTTTTGCTTACAATGCTAAAATTAAATTTTAAAACTTAAATGTGTCATTGCAGATTGATGACTTAATTTTGTTTTAAAGCAATTACTTGTTTAAGAAACAGCTACATGCAATAGGGGTTGAATAATTATAGCATGGCTGTATTTTAAAAAAAATCCTGCTATTTAGAAATATTAGGTTATATATTCACACTATGACTTTGAATGTGTCACTCAACTGATATGGATGTAAAGTTTAAAAATTCTGTGTCATTGAAAAGCTTACCTTTGTAAATCCTTACTGTCTTGGGGGGGGTTGAATAATTTCGATTGCAACTGTATATATAGACACACAAACAAGTATTTTATATAATGTCTTCATATCATACTGCAGACATATCTTTAACTTGTATTGTTCTTGAATTTTAATTGTAATTGCCATAGATTAACCCTATAAGACAAACTTTTGGCACTTTTAAAAGTGAAATAAGACATTATTTATTCCTTTTATGAACCTGTTTTCCTTGTCCCAGTTTTTCACTGTTTATTCAATCACTGACTTCAACTGCTTTTAAAATTATCTAATGATATGTTCTAACACTTAACCCCTTTAACTCTGGTGCATTTTAAGGCTGCTGTCCGCAATTTTTCACACTAAAATTTAAAAGCTCTCCATTCACACATACTGTGGACCGAAATGTTTTTTTTACTGTTTGCAAATATTTTTTTGTTGTTGTCCTAACTTTGTGAACATGTAATTCTGGTTCTGTTCGGCTCTTTTGACAAGTCTTATTTCATTCCACTGAATGGCAGCAAGCACTAGAAAACATATTTTTTTCTTTATCACATTCCATCACAATATACAGATCTGAAATGTAGGTGGCGCTCTAACTCATTTTAACCCACAAAGATGTGCTCGTCCATAAACATTCAGTCTAATTTTAAGTTCATGCACCACCCTTGTTATTTCATCAAAATTTAAGTGTCATTAGCTAAGATCCTCCCCTTTGTGATAGACACTACCTGGCCAAAAAAATAAATAAATCGCCATTTGGATTTAAATGAGCAGATCCTTAAGAGCCTATAATTGGATCATTCTTGCAGTGATTAATATGTTTCAGCTGGCAACAGTTCTTTTAACCCTAACTGATGCAGTGTGAAGCTTCTCATTTCTTAAGCAACCATGTCGGAAGACGTATCCCGTGGTCGTGGAAAAGATGTTACTGTGTTTCAGAAGGGACAAAGCCTGCATCAAGCAAAGAAAATAACTAAGGAGATTGCTGACATAACTGGAACTGGGTTAAGAACTGTCCAACGCATTATTAAAACCTGGAAGAATAGCGGTGAACCGTCAGCTTCACAGAAAAAAATCTTGAATGATCGGAGATCATTAAAAAGCTTGGTGAACTCACATCGTAAAAAAATCGGCAGTAGAACTCACGGCTATGTTTAATAGTGAAAGTAAGAGCATTTCCACACACACAATGCAACGAGAACTTACAGGATTGGGACTAAACAGCTGTGTGGCCACAAGAAAGCCACTTTTTAGTGAGGCTAATTGGAAAAAATAACTTTTTTCATAAAGATTGGACTTTGGAACAATGGAAAAAGGTCATGTGGTCTGATGAGTCCAGACTTACCCTATACCAAAGAGATGGGCACGTCAGGGTAAGAAGGGAAGCACATGAAGCGATGCACCCGTCATGCATAATGTCCACTGTACAAGCCTCTGGAGGCAGTGTTATGATCTGGGGTTGCTTCAATTGGTCAGGTCTAGGCTCAGCAACGTTATGCGGCAATAAAATGAAGTCAGCTGACTACCTGAATGACCAGGTTATCCCATCAATGGATTTTTTAATTCCTTGACAAAATGGGCATATTCCAGGACAACAATGCCAAGATTCATCAGGCTCAAATTGTGAAAAAGTGGTTCAAGGAGCATGAGGAATTATTTTCACACATGAATTGGCCACCACAGGGTCCTGGACTTAACCCCATTTAAAGTCTTTGGGATGTGCTGGAGAAGACTTTACAGAGTAGTTCGACTCTCCCGTCGTCAATACAAGATCTCGGCCAAAAATTAATGCAAGCCTGGATGAAAATAAATGTTGTGATGTTGCATAAGGTTGCCGAAACAATGCCACAGTGAATGCGCGCCATAATCAAAGCTAAAGGCGGTCCAACGAAATATTAGAGTATGCAACTTTTTTTTGGTCAGACTTTGGATTATATTTTATCATCAATAGTCGAAAACTTTTCTGATGATTTGTTTGCTTTTCCTGCTGGATGGCATATTTTGTTCTGGACATCTGGCTCATTTTTTAGAAAACTGCTTAAGGTAAAAGATTTCAACCTACCTTTTAACTAGACCAAACCCTTTACAGAAACCTTTACATTTTTTAATTTTAGCTACAAGCTACACTATGTAAGGTTTTTTTGTTAGAAATGAACAAAATTTCATTCATGAGTGAGCACAACAAAAATCTGTCTTCCAAACCATGTTTTTGCTGTACCACAGTTCACTATGGTAAGCCTAGAATAATGATTCATATTTTAGAGCTGTCAGGTTGGATTTCCCAGGAAATTGCATACTTCTGTCATTCGTCCATGTGTGTTTAAGTCATGTCCATAAATAAAGCCGGTCCGGCTACTATAGCGTGTGTATGGTGCAGTGGAAGGTGTGGTAGTAGCTTGAAGCTAAAAGCTTGTAGCCACAACAACTGGGCAACACTGACCATGGATCGTTCAAAAAAAGCAACCCTCTGGGGAATCACTCGTTGTAAAAATAAAACCATGAATAGAGAAGAGTCTGCAAGCATAAAGGGAAATTGTAATAAATTAACATAATCCGTAATAAAACACGAATCAACATCGGCTTGGCTTTTCAGAGGTGGCGTCAACTCCGAGATCTGAAAGGATTTAGAACCAACCAGAGATGCCTCTATACTTGCTTGACAGGTATTGGACCGATAGTTATCCAGGTAGCTCTCTAACATTAGAGCGGTAGTTCGTTAGATAGCGTTAGCCACTCTAATGGGGCATTTTATTATGGGTTGTGGTACTGCAGTGCTTGATTTCATTTTCAAGGAAGGACAGTGGAAAATGTAAGCTTTATGGGTATGCAAACTACCTACGTCGTCATCTATCTTATTAGTCGACTAACGACCATTTCCAGCTAAACATGTTGTCTCTTGAGCTAGATATTTTGTTTCACTTTATAGTGAATGTTTTATGATAAGTAGGATAATCTTCATTTATGTTATTTGAAGTTATCAGAAAGGGTATACGTATACCTCAAACCATCAGATTCATGCACAAAGCCGAAGCCCAACTCACATAATTACCAAAACAATGTTCCTCTGCAAGTAACTTGCAGTTTTATGCTTCAACCTCTAGAGGGCCAGAAGTTACATAATGTAGCTTTAAGACATAATTTAGTGTGTTTAGTAAGCCACTTTCCTCATAGGATTGGCTGGTGCTCCCACTCTAGGTGATTTCAGGTTATGCTTTCTTTGCTCCCCACAAAGTGGCAAAACTATCCCACAGTTATTGGTTTTAGGATTTCTTAGGAACTTTTCAAAGTCAACATTAAATCAAAATTGACCATATTTACTTTCATAACTCAAGGAATAATCATGCTTGTCTTGTTTCACACAGTGCATGTTATTCCAAAGAAAGTAAATGTCTTTGTAATGTTTCTTGAAAATGAAACAACGTGCTCTGCCTCTGAATCGACTGTCCTGTTTGGATGACGTCACAAAATTATTTCTTAACTATTTATCAACTCCTCCTCTCCAACCACCTGACAAATAGATCCCACTTATCAAAATACAATCAATTCCCAGTTTCATGTTGATTTTAAGGAGAGATTAAATCTCCTGAGCTACAATACTGAGCAACATACTTCCTCAAAATCTTTGAACTTGTCTCTTCCATTTACACCAGCTAAAATTAAACTTCTTGTGACACTGACCTTTGCTGAGCCCTTTTTAGTGGTGTCTGATTCAATAATAGGGCAGGACATTTATTTGACACCACTGATTTCATTGTGAAGAAAATAAAAACCTGATTGACTTAACTTAATGCCCCTGGTCTATTCAACCTATAATGGCAGACACAATATTTTATTAGCATTTCTTATTAGAGATCTGTTGAAAATCATCACTGTCACATGGACGGACACTACTGATTCAAGGAGTGCGTGTACATTAAATTAAATTTTAATTTTAATTCTTAAAAAAGGGAAAGGCAGGAAATCAATTGGCAGTTCTAATTCAATTAATAAAGCCCAAAATACTGACATTTCATTTTGATGTTTAATAGATTAAAATAGCAATCAGATAGCAAAGCCTTTGGCACATAGAACCAGATCTCAACAGGCATCTAATTTTCTATTTAACCTGAGAGGATGGTGACAGAGGTCTTTAACAGTGCTGATATTGGCTTGCAGGGAAATAGCTAGAACTGGACTTGGTCTCCGGACCATGGTGTACATATATATTTTCAGCAATGAGCCTGGATAAAGGTGAGACTTCAGTTAAAATATCAAATCATTTAATTATCTCATATTTCATTCAAATTGCTTTTGCGGTGAATAAATTAGTCAGATTCCCACAGACAAAAGCAGTGTTTCACAGATTCTGTAAAAACAAACCATGTGGACATAATAAATAGAACAATATTGATTTTTAGACAATTAAATTCACCTGATATTTTAAGCAGGTACACTGTAAATAATAATAGATATCTCAAATTGTAAAAACAATAACTTAAGCTTATTTTTTTTTTTTTTACTATTCTTACTAGTTTTAATTAAGTGACTGTTACTCTCTAAACCTTAAAGTTGTCATTAATTAAAATATTTTACATTTAAACGTATTAAATGTTCTTTAGACTTTGGCTTCTAACTAACTCAAACTTATCAAGTACAAAATTGCGGCTGTGTGGAATACCCACAAGCCCTTCCGCTTGAATAAATTATGTATGTTTGGTCAAAACAAGGGAACTTATGTAGAAAAATAATAATTGTTATTTAAAAATGTAAACAGTTTTAATTCTTATGAATATTGTTGTTGTTTTGTTGTAGCTGGTTGTGGTTTGTGTGAAGTCACCATTGGGGTGATTAGTGTTACCTCTGGTGAACTTGGAGCCTGTAAAATTTTAGACATTCTTCTTTAGGGCATCAAGATGAAACAAATGCCGCACCAGGTTAAATTTCAATAAGTTACATAGGCCGATTGACAATGGTGGGTTAGGCCTACCCAAGATTTTGTTTTATTATTATGCGTTCGGTCTTAGACATTTGGCTCATTGGTCGCTTCCACCTGAGAGAGCCCCTCCCTGGTCTTGTATTGAAAAGGAAGTTCTTCCCCCTATCTCGCCTCTGCAAAGCCTTTCGATCAAACTAGCCGGAGAGGTTAAGTCGCACCCCATTATTTTGCATTTGCACTCGATATGGACAAAAGTGTCCAGAGTGTTTAATTCTGATATTTATTTAAACGTAGCCTCGAGCATATGGCAGAACCCTAAACTATGCATTAATAAGTCCCTTTTTTGTTGGTCAGATTGGATTGTGAGGGGGGTTAATGCACTTGGTGACCTATATGAAGGTGGAGTATTGAGACCTTTTGAAAATTTGGTTCAATATTTTGGCATTCCCAGATCTCAGTTTTATAAGTATTTACAGCTTCGCCACCCCTCAGGTGGCAGGTGCTTTGGGAGGGGTGATTGCTGCTTTTGGAAAAGGTCATGAGGCATCAGTGTATTACTCCCTACTAATTCAGAGTCTGGGGGATGGAGCCTTGACTTCTCTCAAGAGAGTATGGGAAAAAGATTTGAATTTGGTATTGGAGGAGGGAGTGTGGGCTAGGATTCTTAAAAATGTCAAGTCTGTATCTAGAGATGCAAGGGTCCGCCTTATGCAAATTAAGATTTTACATAGATTTTATTGGACCCCCTCTAGATTATATAGGCTTGGTCTTAAAGACACACCCACTTGCTGGCGATGCCAATCAGAAGTTGGAGACACTACCCATGTCTTTTGGGGGTGTGTTAAGATCCAGGAGTTTTGGTTGAGGGTTCAGAGTTATTTGTGTGATGTTTTGAACATTCAGGTTTTGCTTTGTCCCAGACTCTGTATTTTGGGTGATGGGGCGGTCATGCATTTAGGGGATAATCACATAAAAAATTGGGTTCTGACCAGTCTCATGATCGGCAGGCAAGTAATTTTAAGGGGTTGGAAGTCAAGTGGAGCATCCTCTTTTTCGGAGTGGTGTGTGGAAATGGGGAGGGTAGCTGCATTTGAAGAAGCGGTAAGTAGAAGGCTGGGGTTTAGGGACTTATTTGTTAAAAAATGGGGCAAATATTTAGTTTTGTGGGGGGACTCTCGGGGAGGGGATGTGGAGAGTGTAGTTTAGTTTAATCATTTATGCTTATTATTTTTATTTATTTATGTGTATGTATGCATGTATGTGTGTATATATGTAATATGTATATATATATATATATATATATATATATATATATATATGTGTGTATGTGTGTATATATATATATATATATATATTTTTTTTTTTTTTTTTTTTTGGGATTGTGTGTGTGTTATGTGGGACCACAGGGGTGTTCGTTAGTGGTCGGGGTGGGATTGTATTAGTAGGGTTTAAATGTAAAATTTTGATTCTTTATATATGTGTTGAGTTTTTTCCACTGTCATGTGCATATGAATCAATAAAAATGTTAATTACAAAGATGAAACAAATGAAACCTACCCATAGAGTTTTAAACCATGAAGATTGTGTCTACTTTATATAACACTATTTTATGATGATACATTTTGAATTAAATTTCTACTTAGTAATAGTCCATGCTGAGAGTAGTAATGACATTATTCTGCCATTTTTATTAAGGCCTTACAATACTATTGGAAGACATGGCAGGAAAGGTAAGATTACATCCCTACATAATCCTGAGCAGGAATTTCTAATTTCCAAAGAGCCTACAGTTTACAATGCAAGAAACCACTAGCATCAGCAGTATCATTCATAATGTCACTTCAGGTTTTCATCTTTTTTACTCTCTATTGCACAGACAGAAGGATACACAGATGGTTTTTGCTTCAGGTTTTACATCTGACATGAAGTGGCAACTGAAAACAGTACACTTTCGTAAAAAAAAGTGGCTCAGCGGTTAAGGCTCTGGGTTACTGATCAGAAGGTCAGGGGTTCAAGCCCCAGCACCGCCAAGATGCCACTGTTGGGCCCTTGACCCTATCTGCTCCAGGGGTGCTGTATCATGGCTGACTCTGCACTCTAACCCCAGCCTAGCTGGGATATGTGAAAAAGAAGAATTTCACTGTATATGTGCAAATGTATAATGTGTGATAAATAAAGAAAAATTATTAAAAAAAATTATTATTTCACAGCACAAAACATGTTGTGGTTTGCACAAAAAAATGGTTATTTGTTCAATATTAAATTGTTATAACAATGTGTACCATAGAATGTTAAAAATAGTCTTTCTAATGCTGAATTTGTTAATGTGCATGTATAAATAATATTGATCATGTTTATGTGTATGGTCTCTCTCTACAAGGAGTAAAGACAGACAAATACCTGTGTGGTCTATCTAGGTGTTTCATATATGGAGGGTGATACAAAGAAAAGTGTTCAGTCCGTGCTGAGTGTCTGAGACACTGCTGTTGCTGCTGCCCTTTGTGACCCTCTGGTGACCACAGTATTCCAAACACTGATCATTCCTTACAGTCAGAGGAAGAGAACTTCCTGTCTGTCCTCAGTACATTAGCAACACCTACAACACACACAAAAGGCATACAAATTGCACTAAAATACCAAAGCAAGTCCTAAATTGTTAAACACTGCAAAATTTAAATGCTGTTTTTGTGTTACAGTCATACAATCCTCCAACTAGACATTCAAGGAACTGCAGTTCCTGCAAGCTGTTGCTAAACTACTGCATGAAGCTGTATTGCCAATGAATATGCAGTATACTTGTGTACTTTTGTGCCATCTAGTGGTTATGAAGATGTCAACATACTAATGAACTATGCCAGTGACTCATCACAAGCTAACACAACTCTTTCCAATGTTCTGTATTTGTTCCATAAATATTTTCTCTATAAAAGATTTTCTAAAAGACATTTTTCTACTGTGTTCCAAAATCAGCTTTGGTCTTTCTCTGAATAAATATGGGTGTTTTAATAAAAGAAACGTACCATTTATGCAAAATAAATGACGGTCTGATAACAGTTTAACAGTTTGCACCATGCACTGAACTTTATTGAACTTTTTTCTTTTAAAACTGAAGCATTAAATAACAAATAAAATAAGAGCCATGTACATTGCCATAAAAACGCAAACAAAATGTCAAAAACACATTTTATTTATGCTAAGACCTGATTAAATGAAACAAATGTTTCCCTTTTGCTTTTTACATGTTTTCCTGAAAAATATTTCATGCAACTAAGAAATTGCTATGACTGAAAAGTCCAAGTAAAAAGGTTTTTAATGTTGACATCAAGACAATCACATTATAACACCTTTCTTTGTACAATGTGGCACCAAATGTGTACAAAACATAGGTCCTCATTTCACAACATAAATCAACAGGCAACGTACTGCACAATATTTTTCATTTTCCCCTGTAACAGAACTTGTGGTTTCAGAGAAACGCTGGAAATGATTTTACAATTCTCAATAGCCCACCCAGCCAAAAATGCAATAATTATATATATATATATATATATATATATATATTTTTTTTTTTTTTTTTTTTTTTTGTGGCAAACTTTTGTCCAAAGGCACTGCTACCAAATGGGCCCAACTGTGCATTGATTCCAGAATCCTGGCTTCCCCTGAGAGCTTGCTAAACTGGGGCATCTTGTTCCCTCTGGCCCATCACTTTCAGAACAATCATGCTACACTTGTGCTCCACAGTTCATTTTACCATCTACAATCTAGATCCAAATCCAAAGATACTTCATCTCTCCATCCTAAATACCTGTTTAATACATGTGATCAAAGTGCGGCACAAAAACAAGATAGGAAGTAAAAGAAATACCTTCTTGGCAAAGGAGTTAATCCTTATAAATCATTAAATTCCTCTTTTGCACATGCCCAAATTCAACTTGTGACGAAAGGAGGAACTATAAACAATACTGACAGTTGTGCTTAAACGTTCTAAAGCCATTACACCAAATAAATACCTTATGCCTGCAATTATATTTCAAACAGTATGCAAACAAGGCTATTGTTTTGCACTGTAAGCCTACTAAGAAAAATAAATGTTGAGTTGTGTTTGCTACAGTACTCTTAGAGTGATGCATATTTATGAAAAGGACTGCAAGGCACACATGCTAACATCTATAGCATGCTGCAGATCAGAGGGATCATCCAGTCCCTGCTACACACTAATAGAAGTAAAGGATCAAAATGATGAAAGAAAACATTCCTTTGACAAGAACAGGCCACAATCTTCCTGTGATATTCTCTCGGTTTCAAAGAAATATATATTTTGATGTCATGTACTTATCTTGCTGCTCATCAGCAAAAGAATTTCATTTTGTGCCAGTTACACAAATACAGTGGTAAAGATGTGCTTCACTGCAGAACACTGCCATTATTGTGGAGTACTGTGAACTAAAAGAAATGAGGTTTCAAAACATTTCATGCTTAAAAATAAAAAAATTACATAGAGACATTAAAAATACACAAGGCTTAACGGAAAATTCTGGGTTCAATACAAGTTAAGGTCAATCAACATGTAATACGTAAAATAATTTCAACTCGTTAGTCTTTCTTTAAAAAAAAAGCTAAACAGTGAGTTGCAGTGAGGCACTTACAATGGAAGGGAATGGGGCCAATTTTTGGAGGGTTTAAGCAGATATGCTAAGCTTATGATGTTATAAAAGCACTTACCTTAATTCTTCTGTTAAAACTTGTATTATTTGAGCTGTAAAGTTGTTAAAATCATCATTTTTACTATCATTTGTTGACATTACATCGTCAAGGCAACAAAATTGTAAAATTGGCTATAACTTTACACAAAAAAGTAAAAGTTAGTAAGCGATTGTATCACACAAAAATCATGTTAACACATACTGTTTACGTCTTTTGACTATACTTTTGAAACTGTAAGTATTTTAACATTTACGGATTAGCCCCCATTCAGTTTCATTGTAAGTGCCTCACTGTTTTCCTTGGTGGAAAAACCAGCATAAGCTGGTAGCTGTGTTTTGGAACATGGTAGCTGGTTTAAGCTGGTCGTAAACTGGCATGAGCTGGTCCAAGCTGGCCATGAGCTAGGAGACCAGCTTGGACCAGCTACCAGTTGGTCATACCAGCTCAAGCTGGTTAAGCTGGTTTTTAGAATATAGTAGCTGGTCAACCAGTTTATGACCAGCTTAAACCAACTACCATGTTCCAAAACACAGCTACCAGCTTTAGCTGGTTTTTCCACTTTTTCCTTTTAAAAGAGTCGAAATTACTTTTTGTGGTAATCAACATTATGCCACAAATTCTGTCGATTGAGCTTAACTTGTATTTAACTTGGAATATTTCTTAAAGAAAAGAAACTGCTGTAACAGAGCAAAATATCCCTTTATGCTGAAGAAAAAAAAAAAAAACTTTAGCTTTTAAGACAAAAGTGCCTTGACTTTTCACATTTAATTGAAAAATGTTACAAAAATATTCTAAAATAATCTGTGCACTTCCTAAATACATTTTTGATATTTTAGTTTGGTGGTTCTTTGTTATTTAAAAAAAAAAAAAAAAAGACTAAACTTCACATACATCCTCTCATAATTCAAATATTGAGTTATGTTTTTTTTTTTTTTATGTTCAGTATCTTAAGTCAAAGTGTGCATTGATCATCAAAATGCCGTTATAAATAATAGTAACATTTAGGGAAATACTGGTAAATGGACTGGGTAAATTAGCTGTATACAAGGGATGTATGTTCGCTACAGTATAAACCACATTCAATGCCCACAAGACTCTTATCATTTGAAAGATCCAGACATTAAGAACCAGGCAGGAGAAAATTCTATTTTCCTCTTCTTGTACTGTCAAAGATTTTCAGCATCCCAGTGAAGAAGTAGTTCATCATAAATGCATTACTCATGTAACAGCTGGTCTGGTCTGGAATATCCAAACAGTTTAAAGTCAGCTTCATAGAGCCTGTACAGCTCTTTTCTAGATTCCAATGGTATGCTGGAAAACCAGTCCTGCTCCCAACTGCTAACCGTTCGATTTCGGTGACTTTGCGGAAACTCAACGACATTGTCGACACGAAGAATCCGCAACAAATGCTCAGCATCTTCATCCAAAGTCTCCAGCTTCCCCACAAAATCATAATTTATCTGGCAAGGATGGCACAGGCGGTATATTTGTCTCCAGTGCTCATTAAAAGGCATCTCTTTCTCAGTGCTGGGATCCAATAAATACTGAACGAAATTTGAGAAAGATGGTCGAATCCCAGCTGCAAAAGCGTCCACCACCGAAGCTGGTGGATTGTAGTAATTACTGTATTTTTTTAGCATGACTACTGCAAAACTCTTGTAGAAGTCCTCATTCTCTTGTTCAAACTTGTTGCGATAGGCAGAGATCAGTCTAACAAAAGGATCCCGGACAAACAAGAACTTGGTGTATTTCTTAAGCTTGATCTTCATGAGGTGCCGTGAGAACTTTCCATAGCGCTTCCAGAACTTGTTGAAGGTGAAGTGCAGGTTACTGTTGTGGATGAGCTCCTGAGGAACATCTAGAGGGTCTTGGTAGGGCACGCCATCTAATAACATGCTCTCGCTCAGCACGATCATAATGCGCTTCCAGTTTGTGCAGGCCACCTTTGGAACGTAACAGTAAATAATCCCATGCCTGTCATCCACGATGAGGTGATCCAGTTCCTTATTGGGTATGTCATCGAAAGTCCTGTTCTTTCCAGGGAAGTCAAAGAGACTTTTGTTGCTGCATGCATCTTGTATCAGCTGCTTTCGACTCTCCTGCCTCTGTTTTTTATCTGGATCAATTGGAGTGAGATGGATTTTCCACTCTCGTCGTGGAACAAATTTTTCCTCAGATTTCTCAGAGGACTGATTTTGAGACTCTCCGGGGGGCGGTTCTCCTCTCACCTGTTCTGTAGGGTCTGCAGTTCCTTCCAAAAACTGGTTGACAAATGCATCTATGTCTGTCAAAAATGAGCTCTCTTTGTTCTCGTCTGCTTTCTTAATCTTTGCAGGGTCTGAACGGCCATGTGAAGGGAGGTGGGATGGACGAGACCCATATATGGTTGTGTGCAAGTAAAAATTAGAGCCCCCCACATCATCCCAGTATATGATTATAAGAAGGATCATGAAGACCGCACTCACAATCATAAACATGCGGAATAGCCTTGACTTTCCCATTTTGGTTGATTTTGACTGAGAAAGTGCCATTCTCACCTCAACTCCATATCACAATCAACAGCTCAGATAGGATACATCACATCCTAAAGTAGAGGGAAAAAAAAAATAAAAAAAATCAGAAAAGGGAAGTTAAGATTACACACAACCAAATTTTGTAATAATTCAGCTAACATTATTATGCAATAAAGAAACGTATACAACGCTCAAAGATTTTACCTTGCATAACTTGTCAACGGATTTCAAGTCAAACCTCAAAAGTCACATACTGTTGAGAGTAAGCCAGATTTAGATGTGCTACTTTTTGAATGACACCTTAACAGATTTTAAGATAAGCAAATCTGAATGTGGTTAGTCCACTATTGGAAAAAGCGCTGCGAGTCATTACTTGCGTCACATTTTCACATTATTATATACAGAAACAAGTTACATTTTATATATGAATGCATCATGCAATTAACAGCCATGTCTGTTTGTGTCCATTTCATCTAAATTATAAGCACAACAGTGTCATTTACGAAAATAAGATTCATTGGTGTCAAAAAACAAAACAGAATTTGGTTACAGTGACCTGAATAACTGATTTGCAAACAGTGGTTATAACAGACAAACCTAAGAGTGAGGAAAATATAGACTGAAGCAATATAAATTCAACAGTTCAGTTGCAACAACTACTTTATTGATAGATCATAAATCATAAATCAAAATAAATAGATCATAAATCATAAATGTGGACAAATAGGCATGCAAACTAAATATTAGGGGTGTAACGGTTCTCCGTAAAAAAAAAACAAAAAAAAACGAACCGTTCGGTATGCCACCCACAGTTCGGTAAGCATTTGTCAACTTTGGGTCAACTTTCTGCAGAGAGAAGCTGTCATATTAGTTAGCATGTTAAATCAGTTGATGATGATGACACCACAGTTTTGCACGTGTTAGAGTGTAGTTGAAAATGGCAAGCGCAGAAAACAAGCTACAGATAGAGAAGCCCCCTGCGTCATTCAGGTCTTCTGTCTGGGAACATTTTGTTTTTGCAGTCAATTACAACTGCGATGGTCAAAAACATTTACAAAACAGGCACTGTTTGCAGACGTTGCCCAACGCAGGTGCTGTTTACTGGTGATACATCAATATATAATTAGCTATTTGCGCTGACATCACCCAGGGAAAGCCGCAGGTAAGCCGAAACTGCACACACTTTCTTCCGTTTTTAGCAGACACTCAGTGCTAATTCGGACAGATATGAAACAATAACTAAAGTGCTTGGCGTTTTCATTGCCAAAGTTATGTTATCTTACTCCACTGATGAAGATGTGGAATTTCCACGTATAATAAAAATACTCAAGTCACTTTACGACATCCCTTCTTGTATCCTTTTTAATAGCAATGTTCCTTCTATAGTGATGTAAAGCTTTCTAATGTTGAATGTATGTTGAGTTCAGGGTACACATTTTGACTAGTACATTTCCATGACTTTTTCACGAATTTCCAAAACTCTTTTGAAGCATTTTCATGTTTCTACTAGGTCTGTCAATTTATTGTAATTCAGCGCAATTAATTACATATAAAATGACGCATTAAATTAATGTAATTAATCATGTCCCCAGACCATATTAGGAATGTTTCTACCATCGGAGCAATTCAAGCTTGAAGTACCACCTGTTTTCAGCAGGGGGCAGTAAATTAAACTCAAGCTGTATGGGCAAAGCGCACTGTAGAACAAACTACACTCAGGCATGCTTGACACTTACAACATCCCAAGATGAGATCACGTTCTTGCTTTCAAACACAGTTGGACGGATCGCAATTCCGAATGCAGGGTCTCGAGACATGTTTTTTCTAAGTTTCAATCCACGTTTAAGTTGACACAGTGACCTAAAAACACTGTGCTTTTGGTGAGACACAACCAAAGTGCTCTAAAACCATTCGCCTGATGCATGTTTACATTGATGCGTCCTTAGAAAAGCCCCTTAGACAGATTGACTAATTCAACTGCAAAATGGACTGCTTTGGACTATAGGCCAATGATAGGATTATGTTCAATAATATAGAAATAAATATGTTGCCTTTTAATGCCACTTTTTGTCTTAATCAATGCTTTACTCGTCTGTCACAATAATGCATTTTAATTATCTGAATTATTTTTATAATACATATAATTTTCATAATTCTTAAAATACAACTATTTATAATTATTTCATCATTATATATTATTATTATTATTGTTATTTGAGGGGCTTTCTCAGCAAATATTTAGATATGCGATTAAGCTGCGGTTAATTCGATTACATTTTTAATCGATTGACAGCCCTAGTTTCTACCCATTTGTGAAGAATAAAATTCAGCATTGTGTATATAACGGTCAAAAGATACACCTTATACAATACCACTAAAGCAATGACACACAGCATTTGCTTTGTAATAATTGTAAGTTGTATTTATTTTTGCTTTGAACACATTGTTTTTGCCTTGTCTTGTCCTCTTATCACATCTTTTGTATGTCCCACTGTCAGCATTTTAATGTCCACTTTGATTTTTAACAAGCCACTTTTTTCCTTTTCAAACAAATAGTGGAAAATACCGGTATATAAGCTATGCATATACAGTAAAATGTTAACCGCTGGATTTAACGTTATTAAAACTCCGAGCACCTTCCAAGATGGTCTGAGATCATTTGCAGCGCTCACATAAGACAAAATTCTTAAACTGTTTTCAGACCACTGGCACAGAGAGAAAATCTTTAAATGCGCATTCTGTGCCATAGCCACGGGAAGTAGGGGTGTTGGTGTGGCAGCACCCCCTGTTAAGTGCAGTCAAACCGTCATATTCTATGTTAATCTCGTTAAGGAAAGTAATGACGGAAATGTTAAGGGGTGTTTTCTTATTTCTGCAGAAGTGCCCAATTTCCCCCATTCTTTCCATTAAAAACAGGAGAATTTAGGTGATATGGAGACTTTTAATGATTGCTCATCAAGAAGTGGACAATTAACACTACTCAGACTCACAAGCAAACATCACCATCACCACATTCAAAGCCTTAATACAATCAAATAATAATGTAAATATGAAATTTACTAATTCCTTTACTTATACACTAACCATCTGAACTTGAGCAATCATGAGCGAACTTCAAGCGTTAATGAAATGCAAAATGTGCCACCGCATGGCGCTACGCCTATTCACAAACTACTCAGTTTAATCAGAAACACATTTTGCATGCTCTTGCTCCGCATGGGCCTGATTAGCGTTGCTCCATGATTGCGCCAAACGTAAAGAATTCTTAGCACACTGGTATTGCTGAAAATATTTTGTTAGAAAATTCCATGACTTTTCCAAAACATTCAGTGTTAACTTGTTTTTCCATGACATTTTCAGGCCTGGAAAACGCAGTTTCTAACTTCCATGACTTATCTAGGATTTCCATGACCGTACGAACCCTGAGAGTTTGAAATGCACTTTATGTTGACGCATGTAAAATAATTACACACAGGTATTAAATAAAAAATTGGATTTAGTAAGAGAAAACATTTTTTTTTAGTTAAGGACCCAAATGAAAATTAAAAGAATTTAGTAATATTGTAGTAACTATGACCTTTATAACCATGACTGCTGTCACCATGGTTTTCTTAGCAGAAATCATGGATTTGATACAATTAACCATGGTTCCCTTTCGATTCAGTTCACTCGACATTGTTTTAAGCACTATGGGGAGTCCTTCTAGACGACCTTGTTGAAACCCTTAATCACGCCAATCCTCTGATTAGCAATAGTGTCTGAGCCCCACCCCTTTAGGCGAGCAGTTGGTCTATATAAGCGGGCGCTCAGTCACCATTTTTTCAGAATTTACTTCCTTCAAGACTACGAACTTAGTCTTCAACTTGGAAATCTTCTGCTTTGCCGTCGATATACACTTACAGAGGACTGAACATCTCAGCAAGACACGAACAGGATGCCTGTGCTCAGCGCCTGCACCGAGAGGCTTTCAGCTCCCGTGTGTTCCGATTAAGAGTTCTCCACATCGGTGAACGGGTTCATCGCTTTAGACGCTTGTCATTCATCAGTGCGGCGCTTCAGAGAAAATTCTACCTGCTTCCCACAGCGCCCTGGCTGGAGTCACTGTATCCTTTTTATATACAATAATAACTAAAAAGCCACTTGTGTGATATGCATCTTTTAAAAGATGTCGTTCCACATGTGTTTCCTATGCAAACTGCACATTGCACCATCTGTTGAGCACGAGAGCTGTGTTCACTGCCTGGGCCGTGCCCATGCACAAGCAGCTCTCATGGAGATGGACTGCCCTCACTGCGACGGCATGAATCTCTGGACATTGCACTCTAGGATCAACCTCATTCTGAGGAAGATCCAGCCTCTCATGCCCCCCCACCCACCTCTTCTGTGTTAAGTCCCGAGGGACCACATAAAGGAGGCATGGTGGGGCAGTAAGGTTGAGCTGGAAGAATTAGAGGAGGATCTTGTGCTGGCGAAAGCCCTGTGAGCCCCCTGAACATCCAATCTGTGCAATATGCACGTGATGAACTCCAGCCCTCTATTGGAGCGCACAGCCTTATAAGTTTGGCAGCTCTGACCATGGAGATGATGCTGTGTCACTCGCAGCTTCAGGCGAGTGGTTCACGGAGGAAGTTGCCGCCTCTTCCCCCAGCGAGGGTGAAGAATGTGCACACTCCACGGACAAGGAGCTTTCTTGCATTCTCGCGAGAGCAGTTGAAGAGCTCTGTCTTTAGTGGTCTCCTCCAGAAGAGCCAGAAAAGTCTCGCCTGGATGAATGGTTTTTGCAAACCGGCCGGCATCATCAGACCGCGGTCCGGAGGAGCACACCATTGTTCCCTGAGGCCCACGCAGAGCTCACAAAGACCTGGCATGCACCCTACTTCTTGTGCACTCAGGTTGGAGATGCTGACATCCTCACTAAAGTGGACCCAGCTGAGGAAGAGGCTACTCAAAGCTTCCTCCGGTGGAACAGGCGGTCACAGCTCACCTCTGCCATAATACTGCCATGGGATGGAAAGGGTTCATTCTAGATCTGAGTTGCTTGAATCGCGTGCTCGCAAAGCACCCATCAATTCAAAGTACTTCCTTTCGGTCTGTCTCTGTCTCCCCACATTCACGAAGTGCATCTATTTGGCGCTCGCACCATTGAAAATGAACGGTGTGCGTGTTTTGAATTACTTTGACAAATGGCTATTACTAGCCCAATTAGAGGCACTATTGAACGAACACAGAGACTTGCTGCTTCACCATCTGAAAAATCTGGGTCTGAATGTCAACTGGGTGAAAAGCACACTTTTCCACAGCCAGCATATCTCCTTTTTAGGGGTTCATCTCGGCATGTTCCACATCGCACCTAGAGCCTCGGGCGCATGCGCATCAAGGTAACCTGCTGCTGTCTGGCTGCTCTAGCACCATGGACAGTGCCGGCCTTCTACCAACAGGGTGTTATGCGGTTTAAAATTTTCAGAAGAAAAGTGGTGACCACAGATGCATCCAACACAGGTTGGGGCGTGTTGTGCAATGGACCCCCGACTTTCGGGCATGGCACATCAACCGCCTAGAACTACTGGCTGTCTTTATAGCTTTGAGAGCTTTTCATTCCGACACTGTGAATAACCACGTTCTGATTGGTTCGGCCAACACAACAGTAGTGGTGTAAATAAATCGTCGCCACAATTAATGAGCATGACACAACGCCTCCTTCAATGGAGCGGGCGTCATCTCCTCTCGTTGCATGCAACACGTGTCCCGGGCCGTCTGAATTTCAGAGTGGATCTGTTGTCATGCCAAGGAGCATTACCAGGGGAATGGAGACTTCATCCTCAAACAGTGATGAGGATTTGGGAAATATTCAGCAAAGCGGAAGTCGACCTATTCACCTCCACGGAGAACGCCCACTGTCCCCTCAGGTACTCCATGTCCCAAGACCCTCTGGGTGTGGACGCACAGGCTCACAAATGGCCGGGGAAACGTATATGGTGCACCTCCATTCTGTTATCAGCAAAGTCCGAGAGGACATGGAAACAGTTCTGTTAACTGCGCCGAAATGGCCCAATCAGTCCTGGTTTCCGGAGATTATAGAAATACTAGACAGCCCTCCATAGGAAATACCAATGAGGAGAGACCTTCTTTCACAAGCACAAGGCACAATTTGGCATCCCCAGCCAGAGCTGTGGAACCTACAGGTGTGGCCCCTGAACGGAGCATATCGGACAAGCCAGAATTGGCTCAGTAGGTGATTTACAGGCTAGAACACTGTCCACGAGACACCTCTATGCACTTAAATGGCGCGTGTTTGCAAACTGGTGCTTTTCACGTGGTAAAGACCCAGTGAATTGCCCCATAGCGGAGATTTTGACATTCCTTCAAGAGCGGCTGGATGCTGGTCTTACCTTGTCAACGCTCAAGGTTTATGTAGCGACTATCTCAGCATACCATGCCCTGGAGGCTGGCTCTTCAATAGGCAAACATAATCTAGTCAAAGTTCTTTAGGGGAGCGAGGCATATGAACCGCCCTCGCCCTGCTATGGTGCTGACTTGGGACTCGAATATGATGCTGAAGGTACTCAAACTCTCAGTTCGAGCCACTGGAATCTGTTGAGCTGCGGCTGCTTTCCTTAAAGACTGCACTCCTATTGGCTTTGGCCTCATTTAAACAGATGGGTGACATGCAAGCGCTGTCGACTGACAGCTCATGCCTGGAGTTTGGTCCAGATCTGTCAAAAGCCACCATTAAACCTAGAAAAGGCTACGTGCCTCAGGTTTTATCAACGCCCTTCAGGGCTCAGGTGGTTCGTTTGCAAGCCTTCTTTCCCCCACCATTTAATTCAGATGAAGAGCAATCTATGCATATGTTATAGTGCCTGGTGAGGGCATTGCATACATACAGTATGTTGAGTGTACCCGTCAGTTAAGGCCGTCGGATCAGCTCTTTATTTGTTATGGAGGATGCAGAAAAAGGAATGTCCGTCTCCAAACAAAGGCTCTTTTGCTGGATCATTGATGTGATTGCCCTCGCTTAGGAATCACAGGGAGCGAATTGCCCTATTGATGTCAAAGCACATTCAACCAGAGGCATGGGGTCCTCACAAAACACGTTTGAGGTTTTATAACAAGTCCTCTCTGTATAGAGCGCATCTTACTGTCAAGCGGGTGAGCCCAAGCCCTTATTACGGATGAGCTACCGACTATAATCAACACAGCCACCTAATTATATGATGTTGAACTGCTTCTTTTAAAGTCATAAGCACTTCCATAAGAAAGAAAACCTACTTTCACAACCTTGTAGTGAGAGAGTTAATAATCCATATCGTGTATATCTATATGGTTCATATAGAGCCCAGACTGCATTAGTCTCCATCTGGCATCCGCCACGTGGGACTATTCAAATACACTTTAATATGATTTAGAAGTCATCGGCCTGTGACTCCTTATGAATCTATTTAGTGTTATAACTCTGGGAGTGTAATGTCACATAGTGTGGCATGATGGGATATCATTCCCCATAGTGCTTACAGCAATGTCGAATGAACTGAATAGAAAGGGAATGTCTCCTGTTACACATGTAACCTTGATTCCCTGAAATGAAGGGAATGAGACAATGTGAAAGCTGGCCACACTACTACTTCAGAGTTTTATAATACAAGTGACTCACTCTTGTCCCTCAGTCAGAAAATTCAGAAGAAATATAATGCTTATATAGGCCAACTGTGCGCCTAAAGGGGTGGGGCTCAGACACCATTGCCAATCAGAGGATTGGCGTGATTGAATAAGGGTTTCAATAAGGTCATCTAGAAGGACTCACCATAGTGCTTAAAACAATGTCTCGTTTCACGTGTAACCGGAGACGTTTTTTCACAGTAATACTGTAGTTTCCATACAGTAACCATGACTTTACTAAAGCAATATTGCAATAATACATATGACAGTAACATGTTAATTTTGTGGTTACTATGATTTTACTAAAAATACCACAGTTAAAATATGTTTACTGTAGTAAAACCATGGCAATTTTTATTAAGGTCGAACCTGTTAGAAGTTTTTGTTACCAAAATAGAATATTCTTACTTTGGATTTGGCAGTAGGACACAACAGGTAAAAGGCTCCTTTAGTAATTTTTGCTGCTATTAAAGGAATAGTTTACCCAAAAATGAAAAATCTCTCATTATTCACTTACCCTAATGCCGTCCCAGATGTGTATGACTGTCAGGTCCTTATAATGGAAGTACACGGGTGCCAGCACTTTGACAGTCCAAAAGTCAAATTTAGGCAGCATAAAAGTAATCCACATGACTCCAGTCAATCAATGAATGTGTTCTGAAGAGAATCGATAGGTATATGTTAGAAGTAGAAAATTAAAAGTTTTTAACTTCGAATTCTTGCGTGAACTCGCTGACGTGCTTAGTCACACTTCGTGTCAGCTGCTGCCAGGAAGTGCTTTTTAAAAGTTAATAACGTTTTTATTAGATTAGATTTATTTTTTACACAAACTTATCAGTTTGCTTCAGAACACATTCACTGATTGACTGGAGTCGTGTGGATTACTTTATTGCTGCCTAAATGTGACTTTTGGACTGTCAAAGTGCTGGGACCCATATACTTCCATTATAAGGACCTGACAGAGCTCCATCTTCTTCTAAAAATCTTAATTTGTGTTCTGCTGAAGACAGACAGTCATACACATCTGGGACGGCATTAGGGTAAGTGAATAATGAGAGATTTTTCATTTTTGGGTGAACTATTTCTTTAATACCAACAATATATTTGTTTCTTATTGGAATAACTTTCCAATAAGTGAAAGGATAATATTTGGGGTAAAAAGCCCCCCTGTTGCAGGGGCTAAAGGCCCCCATAAAACACACTGTTTTTCTTAAATGAAGCGAATAGATTTGTTATGAAAAATGTTCAAAGTGGGCTCACATTGACTGATCCAATCACAATGGAGATTAATTTGTTTATAAAATACTTGAGATGTTATGAAATGCCAGATGTGTTTGAAATTAACAGGACATTTTTTAAAACGGAATTCTGATCAAAACTTTCCCTTATTTATTTTCACAAAAATTATGTTGCTCCATCAATACTCAAAAATAAATCATTTTCCAATCTTGATATTTTGTGAACAGAAAAGAGCCAATTTTCTTTTTTTTTCTGAACATAAATACCTTACCTCACCGAAGCCGTGACCCTAAAACCGTGATACAAACTGAACCGTGAGAAATTTGCACCGTTACGCCACCACTTAATATTAATTTCGCAATTCCATCAATTATTCAAAGTACAACACACTAATGTTTGCTACTAAAGACACAATATTACGCGCGCTCGTGCCTTGTATCGTCAAGTAATAAAAATTCAAAAACTGACACAAGTGTTGACGTGCTGACTATAGTGTGTATGTTTAGCTTTATTTAGTACTGAAATTCAGGTCAATTGTTAGTCTGAAAGCACAAATTTCAGCAGTACTCTGAACAGGTACAATTCACCATGCCCTTAAGTTCATATCCTACTAATTGATGAAATGCAAAGCGAGCCCTCACATTCAGCTGGACACAATGTAGCTCTTTGACACCATTTGACCGTGGGAGGAGGAAACTGCAAAGATTCGAGCGTATTCGCGAAAACTCACCGTAAGCCACTGATATATCTATACGTTTCACTTTGCAGCTAATTTCGTTCGGACTGGATAATGTTGAATCAATCGTGTTTCCACTGATAAGATCAAATATGGACACAAATCTGGAGCAAGTGCAAAGACATGTATGCCTACAGCACTTTTTCCATAGGAAGTCATAAAGAAATGTACTGAAGCTACTCATTCCTGACATCCAGCGGCTCTGTTATGTCTTCAGCGCATAGAATTACCAGAACACTACGCTTTAATTAAGTGAATATGATCAAATGAACGAGTAAAGTGGCTGTAACGGAGGTCTCACCTCATCGTAGGAGTCGGGATCTCTCAGCAGACCGACGGCGTCAGCTGAGGGATGTGCGCTCGAGCGCCCCACTGAGATATCGCGAGATTTCTGAGCGTGCTCAAAGCAACGGTTCTGCTGAAGCTTAACATTTATGAGTTTGTCAACGAGTGTTGAGGACACGCCTTACCAATTAAACCCGAAACATTACTAAAACATAGGTTCCATTTATCAAAAGAGAAATGCTATGTAATGAAGAAGTTACTGATTTATTATAGATCATAGATCATATATATATATAGAGAGAGAGAGAGAGAGAGAGAGAGAGAGAGAGAGAGAGAGAGAGAGAGAGAGAGAGAGAGAGAGAGAGAGAGATAACATCACAGAATTATAAAAGTATCTTTTTTTAAAATTGCAATTGTAACCACATTTTCCAACAAAACACCACGGTTGGGTAATTCTCACGAAAGCTGTAAATGTCCTGGTCCTTTTTTAATCCAAAAACAAAATTTTTGGAATATAGAAAATTAAGTTTATTTTAGGACTATTACGATTTGTTACATTGTATTATTATTATTATCATGACAATTATGTACATTTCAAACATGTGGTATTAGGGCAACAAAACCAACTGTACAGTCACATTCCGGATAGTGAGAGCTTTCATTTGATTTGAAGGACTTTTATTTTTATACAAATATTTCTACCCCATTACTTCTGGGGGGGCGCTAATTTTAAGTGTGAACCTTTTGAGGCCTTATTTTGTTATTGTAAGTAAAATGCATTTCAAAGATTGATGTTATCTCTGAAAAGTTCAGATTATAAACTTTCAAATGATACTTTATATGCCTGACTTATGTATACAGAGCAAAACAATTTCCGTGATATAGCGCCCCTTTTGGACCCATCGGCAGGTTAATGTCCGCTTAATTTTATGCAAAATATATTATATTTTTGTACTGATTTGGGTTTAAATATAACCAGGACATTTTGAGAGGTTTCATGAGAATCCCCCAGTTGCAGTTATTTCCATTAGGACTAGGTCTTGCGTTCATCTGCATTGTCAGATACCATACTCCGTGGTATCTGACCATATATTATACAGTTTCAGCTTGCCTCACATCCGGTTTAAGTAAAACAATTTGCCCATTACGTTACTCAAAAAAATGCAATAATGTAACTGATCAATGATGTGATTAGTGAATTCATCCACTGGGTCACTGATGTGATAGCCAAAGTCAAAGATGTACAGATCACTGCGTGATTGTTTTGCACAAAGAGCGATGAAAATGAGCCCCATTCACAAAATACAAAATTATCAACAGAGGGCAGAAAATACCAAATATCAAGAATGAACTCAATTTTCAAAAGATCATTCATGCTTTTACTTATTTACTTTTTGACGCATTTTTCAAAGTTCATGATATTGCTTGACATGTACAAAAATTGTATATTTATATTATAGTTTATAAAAACTACATTATTCCTTGTCTTTCCCCTTCAAAAATACACAGATCTGTGAGAGCCCTACTGTATTTAAAGCATATAGCTTAAGTTCAGTAAGGCAGAACCACGTGCAAGCACTTTTGTTTCACGTTCAGAGAAAATCAACAAAGGATTTGATTTCAGTTACACTTTATTTCCTTGTTGTGCATTTAATATCAGGTAATCTGAATGGAGGAGGATAAAGCCCACTGTAGTGCCATTTTCGCATACTAGAGTACAAGTTCGCCTTGCGGAAAATCTTGGGAAACAAAACGCTTTCCTTCAGTGTGATGTAAAAACAGTTTATGGCATATCGTGCCATGGTAACGCCCTTTTGATGAGGTAGATCTACCCAAGGCAAAAATAAAATCACGTTACATCAGATCCACCAAGAGTAGGCCTGAATGATGTTGGCAGGGCGGGTCCTCCCAGAGAGCTTGATGGTGTTTTAAAAGAAGCAGTAAACAGTGGCACAAAATTCTCCTTCTGCAGGAACCAGTATTAAAAGGCACTTGAATGGATGATAACAAGGAATTCTCTTATATATCTCAGTTTTTTCTCCAATGCAAGTCCACACTCCTCCACTAAAAATCGGATGCTGAAAACAAGAATGCCATAACATAAGTAACCACGACTGCACCAACATGTTTAAAAGAGCATTTTCATATCACAGGACATCACTAGTACCTGCTGTTGGAATTACAGATCTCCGATGGGAATAATTTCTTCATTGATGAAAAACTCAATGGTCTCTTCCTCCCAGTCCTCGACATTGCTGTCCAGCTCATCTGTGTCCACACCTAGAATGATTGAGAAAAAAAAAAAAGGTCATGACTTCAACTGAGAGTCAGATCACATACCTAAAGACAAAATAAAAAATCTTTTAACCAATTCTCAACCTCAAGGGTAGGGCTGTCATGACTTCTACATTTGTTAATAATTAACTGTAATAACAATGAACAATGCCCATGATAAAACATAAAAGGTCATAATCTTTTCCAGTATTTCTTTAAAAAGGAAATATTTTATTTCTTTGGCTATAACATTACACTTTTAAAATACACCATTTGATACGGTCATGTTTATTTTTTGACACCGCTGATTGGAATGTGCGATTGTGGTCATTTAGTTTGCAAATTTTGGTTAGGCTTTTTTTTTTATACATTTGTGGAATCAGCTCCTTTCCAGTGTTACTTTGGCTGTCCTTTTTCACTTGGAACAAAATGTTGCCATTCCAGTGCTGCAAAAACCATGTTTGTCAAATTCTAGACTGCTGCAACTAATCTCGAGAGCAGTATCCAAATTGTCTGTCCTCTTTCTTCTGAACATGTCTGCTGCTTCTCATTTCTCCAGCCAGCCCAGCAATTCAACATAACTTTTCCATTCAACTAGACTCATCAACTATTACACCACCGAGAAATCTCGGTGTTGTGTTTGATGATCGACTGAACTTCACAGACCACATTGCAAGAACAGCCCGATCATGCAGATTTGCGCTGTATAACATTAGGAAGATCAGACCCTTCCTATCCGAGTATGCTACAAAACTCCTTGTCTAGGCTCTTGTTATATCTAGACTGGACTACTGTAATGCTCTTCTGGCAGGACTTCCTGCATGTACAGTCAAACCTCTGCAACTGATCCAGAACGCAGCGACAGGATTGGTCTTTAATGAGGCCAAGACAGCGTACATCATGCCTCTTTTAATCAAACAGCACTGGTTGCCAATGGTTGTTTGCATCTGATCCACAAGGCACTGATTCTTGCTTACAGATCAACCACTAGCTTCGCACCCCCCTATCTACACTCTCTACTTCACTTCATCCATTCCTCGATGGTGGAATTACCTTCCAAACCCCACCCGAGCAGCTGTTTCTCTCGCTATCTTCAAGAAACATCTAAAGACAGATCTTTTTCGCAGGCACTTGACCCAATCCTACTACCGCAAAAACTGTCTTCTCTTCTGAAATTCTAAATTCATCCTTTTTCACCACTCTCTCAACTTTCTCTCTACTTGTGCTTCTCTGAGCAATTTACAACTTTGTTTTACAATACTTCTCTTATTACTGCCTCCTTAGGATGAATAGCTTCTATTCTTCAATGTTTTTCTATGTAAACATGCGCTAAACGGACGTTTCCATGATTTTTCACGTTATACTCCCTGATATTTCCAAGTTGTCTATGACCTTGGGATACCTGTAGCATTTAGGGCATGCAATTTCCTTATTTGAATGACAACATTTGATTGTGTAATTCAAACAAAAAGATTGTGGTCATGTCAAATAATTGTGATTAGATCAAATGATCACAATCATGTAATTATTGCAATAGGCCTACTCTAGAGAAAGGGGAAATGCAGAGAAAACCAAACGTTAATGGCTCTGTGGCTGCAACTAATGATGATTAATGATTAAGTTAAATATTGAAGAGAGATGTGCTCTCTGCATTAATGACCTCCTCTGAGATCAAGGCGGAGAGGTCTCTGCTCCTGGTACATCTGCATGGCTCTCTCACGGTACTTGTGATACTCCTCCATCATGGCGCGTCTCTTGTCCACCAGTTCCTGTAAAGCACATGGCACTCGTTAAAATCTGACCACAGAACACTGATTCAGCCATAATATATCAAACCAGCCAAGTAAATAAACACTAGTAGCCGCTATGGGGTTTTTAATGGCCGATGCCAATTTCCAGAGCAGGATGGCCGATAGGCCGATACAATGCCAATATATCACACAATTTAATATAGTAAATAACAAATATAAAATTGCTAAAAATAATAATAATTAACTCTAATTTAGCACTATACTTATTCAATTTCACACAAAACGAAAAAATATTATTGTATTTTAAATGGTAGATAGAGTTTCCTTCTGTTTAGTCATCAAATCTTACTAATTTATTTGCACATGAAGAAATTGCTAAAATATTAGGGAGGAGGAAATAACAGCACACACAGTAGTCTAGCAACCATGGATGGCATGTCCACGTTAGCAATTGCATTTTCTAAAAAAAAAAAAAAAAAACCTGAATCAAACCAATTGAACATACAGTGCGTAGTGAAGGAGACATTTACTTATAGCACACGTGAAGCGCTTTTAACTTGAGCTGCATCCAAAAACGTGGGCAGCTGACTTGCTACCTTGCTGCCTGATCAGTTAATGGCTCAACTGATAGCTGT
Organism: Myxocyprinus asiaticus; assembly: GCF_019703515.2. NCBI lineage: Eukaryota > Metazoa > Chordata > Actinopteri > Cypriniformes > Catostomidae > Myxocyprinus > Myxocyprinus asiaticus. Next base: position 30,538,546 of record NC_059357.1, on the reverse strand, counting down.
TTTGAATGAATGGAACTCTTAAGTAAACTGGTCTCCGAACAGTTTGAAAAGCTACTAATTTTCAACCTACATCCGTATATAGCCTCCAGAGGCAGCATTTTCCTGGTTTCGGACGCAGCCTTGAAGTTGCACTCACGGGTTCGTGCGGATCCAGCACAAGCCTCAATCTCCTGACAGTTTAAACGGCCTGGATTGCCTGCTTGGATAGTTACGGAGGGACCATTATGATGTGAATGAGAGGAACTTTTGATCCTGAAGCTTTTGATTCTGGCTAATAGAATACGCACTTCAGAGGAAGATATTAGATGAGTGCTCAACGGGAAGAAAACGTTGGATTTTCGTGAATGACTTCTGTTTATACGAGACATCTGCATATTTGCAAATGGTATATAATACAAGTTTTATTGATATTTGCCTTTTATCATTAGAAAAGTTACAGGGAACTGTTGAGAGAGACTGTTAGAATACGTGCTTCAGAGGAAGATTTATGAGCGCTCAACAGGATGCTGGATCTGCTGAAGTTGTGTGAGGTTGGTTTATTACATCGGTTTAAACGAGATATGCACATACTTGCAGACGGTATATGATATTAGTTTTATTGATATTTGCCTTTTGATCATTAGACAAGACAGTTAGTTACAGGGAACTATTGAGGAGAGAGAGGGAGAATGAAACAGGCGAGCATTTTAATATTATGAGCTCAAATGCGTCTGTCTGATATGCGGACCGTTTAAATTACACTGTGCTGCACACCAGTCTATTATTGTAGTAACATGATGGCATGTAACAACAAAATGAACTGTGACTGGTTGTTTACATGTCTCAGGTCGCTTCACATGCAAGCAAACTATTTTCGGCACCATCAAAAAAAATATTATCAGCAGATGCCGAAAATTTTAAAAAGTCCGAATATCAGTCGATTTATCGGCCTCGGCAATATATCAGTCGACCACTAATAAAAAAAACAGATTAATCTAAATACCTTTGATGCCTTGGACTGGCTGAGGCGATCTTTCTGCTCAAAGATCTTGGAGTATTTCTTCAGATCCTTCTTTATGAGCTGTGGGTTTAAACAGACGATGTGGGATTAGAGCTCATTCTAAAGGATGCTGACAGAATAATAACTGTGACCCTGCATCTGACCTCATCTTACCTTTATTTGCTCTTGAGTCAGAAGAGAGGGTGGGCGGGGCCTCCACAGCAGCTGGCAGAAACGGTCCTTGTTGATCTTCTGCAGCAGACGACCCTGGAATGTCCACAGCCAGTATGCATTGTCCACCTGAATGCATCAAAGTGCGGATTATTATTAGAGTGCCGCACTATGCAGTTAATCCTTAACCACAAATTTTTCTCCAGTCTTCTCCACAAATATCAGCAATTTATCCAGTCAGAACCGCTTAATACAGAGGCTCTATTCAAACTTTTTTGTTGAATGGCTTATTTGAGTCTTAGGTGTGCCATTTAATTTGATACTTTAAGAAATGTAAGATTTAATAATTTGTAAATCACCGATAGATTCAAACATTCTAACGGATAACGTTGATGTTATCATAATATTTGCATATTGGTTTGTGATAGGTCTTTAATTCTATCATCTATTTAACCACTTATTGTTTTCATGATGTGTTGATTCTCAAGCACAGGTGACAGAAAACAAGAGCATGCTGTCATGACAACAGCAAAGTGGCTTTGATGCTGAATTTCACTTACACATAACTAAAACCTGAAACTTTAGCTTAAATAAAACTTTATCACTAGGCTTTTGCGGTTTTGCAAACACTTGTATTTCCTTTAGGAAATACAAATCTAATTATTCAGTGTGTTTCTGAGACGCACTTCTAATTATTGAAAATGTGAGGATTAATCACCTTGTGACTCCACCAGGAGACAGACGTCACAACATATCGTCCAGTTGGATCCCACTCCACATCTGATGCCATGTAATGCTCAGCGATGTTCATCATGGTGCAATCTGAAGTGTCCACAAAAGCAAGAGCTCCATTCATGCTACAGGAGAAAAAACACAAAACATTATATGGAGCAAATCTAAAAGCAAACACACAGAAACAAAACTTTTTTTTAATAAGTACAGACCTCCTCAACCCAGCCAGTACCAAAAACTGCCCTTGTGGACTCCAGAAGATACTGTTTGCTTGTTGTTTGTCAAACATTTCTGAAACAATACATTTGTGGGTTAATCTTTAGATTAAACATCAATACAAAGAAACAGGTCAGATTATATGTTTTAACAATGAGAACACTTACTTATTAAGTCAATTTTGCCATTGTTCTTCACATGGTAGAACGACACATTGATTCTGGGAGATTCCCCATGCAGCACAGCAAACTTGCTGCCATTTGGTTCCCAAGCAAAAGCAATGATGCCCTCTGTAAGACAAGCAGAGAAAAATTGTCTTCAGGGACTTAAAACGAAATGACAAGTTTAATGCACTTTTTTTTAACAGCCAGGAATATTCTTTGCATTAATATAACAAGGTGCGGTTTGGTTTATATCAGGGGAGCAGGTTAGCCGGTACCCGTTAGCATGAAATTAACTTGTTTTTACCCGTCTCAAACTATTGACATCACAACTCAAGCAAGAGCCTAAAGCGAAAGCACCAAGGAAGCGACAGCAAGCGGCTTAAGCACTCACTCGCACGAGGCTGGAAACAAACTTAAAATCCTCGTTTGACACACAACAAGAGATTATGATAAGATACGTTTCCTACACATCAATGTGTATCTTATGCATTTGACAGCCTGAATAACCTAATAAACAAAATGGGAACTCTTGATTTTGCAGTATTGCGTTTTATGTTTTTTAAATATTGACATTACAGCAATGTGTTACAAAACATGAATTCATTTGTAATGCATAATTCATGATATCTCAATATGGAATGATGCCTTTAAGACAGCTTTTGATTGTGCTAATCATCACTTTTTAGGGTCTGGTGGAAAATTCCATTAGTAATTTATTGATACCGTAATTATTTATTTCATTAATTTTTTGCCTAATTTGATCACCCAGGCCACATTCACATGACTGTATCCTACCATTACCGTTGCACGCATTGGGATATGAGATTTATGAGGAGGTCATTTTTCTGCGGCTGCAGATCAAGTTACATGACAACTTGTGCCAAGATCATACTCCCTTCCGGGGGAACCCTGTGACAGCTGAGCAACTCAATAGAGATGAATGGAAATGCTAACAGATAGCTCTCTCCAGGTATTTTTATTTGAGGTATTTTACTCCTTGGTTCACATGTATTCATTGCACCCTCTTGTGGATTAAGGAAACAATTAAAAAATCTGGGGACTTGAAATCTCAAATTTAATTAGAGTTTTGTTAATATTTAAGGTAAAAATTTGAATTTAGTTTCTCAGTCCTATTAACAGCCCTACACTGCGTGGGTGCGTTAAGACTAAACATCACCATATGCAGGCTGAATTATTTTTTAACGTTGGTATACCCACAGAGAGCACATGCACAAACCACATTCTTCTGGAGCTAATAAAAGTCCTACAACAACTTTATAACTGATTTAATAACCAGCATTGGAGTAAAAGAGAAGGGAGCACACACTCATTGCTCTTGGCACTTTTTCTGTAATAAGTAGGGCTGGGATTTGCCACAGACCTCCCAATTCGATACTTATCAATAAAACAATTTTTAGTAGCCAATTCAATATATACATATCTGGTTCTCAATCAAAACCAAGCAGCATCAATTAAAATCCTTTGGTCTTTGAATTAAATAATGTTAAAAACCAGTTACCTGCATTTAAAATTAAAGTTTTCACTATGGAACAATTGAAAGGGACTTTGTTCCCATTTTCTGTTACGTTCTGCAAAAAATCTAGCTTGTTTTCGGTTTTCGTTCCTTGACCCGTTTTAAGTCCCTGCTCAAAGAAGTTTTTTTCTTTACCTTTCATCTCCACCACATCCACAGGTACCTGCTTCTCTCTCATTCGGAATATCTCAAAGTTGGTGACAACCCCCTGAGATACAAATTTTAGAGCAGAGTTTCACTTTAACAAATGGATAGAAAAGTTTCAATCATTTGAAAGTGCAATTTAAAGACAATTCTTGTACCTGTGTTCCTTTGGGTGTTCTGTCCACCTTTACACAGAGATAGTCTCCGTTTTTCTGCCAGTGAAGCTTGCAGTCCACAACATTAAACAGGTTGCGGACTCTGATCTCATTTCTGGATGGAAGCTGCATGAGAGTTACTCTTGCTGGGATGTCTTTATCCTCAGGAACCCAGAATGCAATGATATTATCACCAGGCGACCAGGAGAAATCCCTGTTGGCATAAAATTAGTGGAACTAAAATTAGTATATAGGGCCTATTAAATGAAAGAAATCATTTAAATCTTTGAAGCAAAATGTATATTATATCAGTATAGCAAATATGAAGCTAAATAATTTTACTTGTTTTACTTACTTAATTCCATTTATCCTCAAACTCTTCTTGTCCAAAAGACCCATTGACTAAAAAAAAAAACAGCCGAGTTAAACAACAGGACCAATAGGCCATCTATACCTCTGACACGCACATTTTTAATTCTTAAAGACACTTACTGGTGTCTCGTAGATGCTCAGGGTGTCCTGTGTCATTCGAGCAAAGAATTTCCCATCTGGACTCCACCTGAAAAGAGTATTCAAGTTTTTAAAGATTAATGAGATTCTAATTACTTACTTACAGCTCGGTAACAAGCAAAGTTGTTTAAAAATAATCTCAGATGAAACTTGCTTGAAAATTGGCCAGTGAGCAGAACTTTCACAGTGAAAGCCTCTTTTCTTGTGTCCTGTGAGAACATCCCAGATAATGATTGCCTGAGGGTCATCTTTAGTGTCCATAAGAGGGCTGAATGTGACAACATATCTGTGAAGAAAAGTTACAAAGTTTATTTAATAAGATAAAAAAGGTAAAATAATTAAATGACAGTAATATGCAGCATTTATACTGTTCTCTTAGTCTTTTTAAAGATCTCTAAAATATATGAACTAGTTATAAGCAAATTAATCATCATTTTGAAATCAACATCGGCCAACAACCATTTCCCCCAAGAATCAGTTCCAAATTCTGTTGCATTAATTTTTCAGCAATTTTCTGTATATCTTATTTGATTGTATTATGTATATATCTGCATTATATCAGACATTAGGCACCCAGCTCTCAAGTGATCAACCATTTAAAAAAAAAATATATACACACACACACACACACACACACACACACACACACACACACTGGTTGATCAGTAATATGGATCCATTTCTTTTATCATCATTATTTTATTGGCAATCTCACATTTTTCTTGATCAACACAAATCAAGGGGTGAGAGAGAGGGGACAGAAATGGGAATATGACCCAGACCGGACTCAAAAGTCACCCATAAGCAGGACAGCTCACACTCTGACATAGACCCATTTCTACACATGAATACATGACATACCTCTCACAGGGAGAGAAATCAATGAGCTGAACTCCTTGATGGCTGAACCTCTGGATCTGCTTGAACTTCTCACCCCCCCATAGAGCAATGCCTCTCTGATGGAATGTGGCCAGATAGGTGCCTTTTGGAGACCAGCGCACATAAGTCTCAGTCCAGCGCTACAACAAATACGCACACAGAGACTTAATCCAATATGCATGGAGCTATGCATGGTTAAACTGTGTACAGTACATGGTTATCATATTTTTAAGGATGGGTGGGTGAACACTCACCGCTCTCTCCTCCACTTCAATGGGCTCCTTGACATCATTAGCAAATATGCCCGTTCTTTCACCAGAGTCGTAGATTACACTGTACTGATCACGACAGTCAGGATCCTCCATCCAGTGACGGAGATTTCCCTAAGACAAAAACATCAAATATCAATTATTAACAAAAGCAATACTAGGGTTCCCACTCTTTTCAAGGTACAATTCTCTAGGATTTTGTGTGTCCAAGGGATGTAGTTTTTAAGCAAAAACACACGAGCAGTCATGATGTATATTGTGGTTATTTTTTCTGAACTCCGTATTTGACAAGTTTATTTTTATTTTAATATCAAATTGGTGTCTAATCAAATTAATTAATTAAAACTTGGATCAAATGAAAATAGAATTATTGAAATTAAATTCTTCAACATGACATTGCATTATTTTTTATTAAATGAAGTGCTTTTAAACAAAATCCTTACAGGACAATCCGAAACAACGCTGGAGATAGTTTTGTCAAATAAAGTGCTATATAAAAGAACATCACAGATATAAAATATTGCTTTAATACATTATTATTATTATCATCATTTAATTACAGTAAACATTACATTACTATACAGTATAAAATATTATATTTTTGTCTTTTCCCATTTCACACGTCCATTTAAATCAAGCTTTTATTTTGGAGCTCTGCTCTCGGTCATCTACTACACAAACACAAAGCTTGTGATGATCATGATGCAGTGTTATCAGTGTATGAGTGGCCAGCTTCACACATTCATTTTAAGCATGCAGCACATGCAGATTATACAGTTATTTAATTAAATTGCAGCCTTTTGCAGCTTAATAATCACACTAGGACATGTCACGATTTTAATTTGTCAAATATTTGGCAAATTCCGTGACACTCCGCATTTTTTAGCAAATGCCATTTTTATGATTTTTATGGCCCTACATGTGGTAACCATGGTATAAGCGGACCCTGACCCTTGAATAATTATTGAAAATGAATTCACATTCCGAGGTGTAAAAGCTGCATCACCATGCTACCAACTTGGATTGTGAATTCATTTTTTTTTTTTTTAAACAGCGGCCCGATCATTATCATTGTTTAAAATTTACAACTCAAATAGTTATGTAGTTAACACTACAGCAATGTTGAAACAGATAAAGAAAAAAAAAAAAAAAAAGGAAAATATTTTGCACTATATCAATACTTAAACTATTTCATCTGAGCAAAGCAAATAATTTTGTAGCAAAGCAGATGAGCAGAGAATGTACGAAACAGGGCTTCATTCATGACAATCAAACATCGATGTTGTTTCACAGTGCGCAGCCGCCGGCAGTGACCAAATAAGTATTTGACACCTATCCAGAGTTCCCATCGTTACCATGTTTTTGTATATGTATCAAAAACCTGGAAAACTGCATTGCAAAATTCCAGGTTTTCCAGGACATGTGGGAACCCTGAACAGGTTCAAGATGACAATTTTTTACGAAGTGACGCAATGCGTCATAAAATCTCCAGTTTAGATTATTTTGGTAGGATTCATCATTATACTGAATGTAACTAAACAGACAATTTACACCCTAGTAGATAAAAACAATACATCAGGTTTTACATGTATAACACAATGTCAAGAATCGCATATTGGATAAGAAATGAACATTAAGCAAATTAAGCAACTAAAATTGATTACAGGGCTCGACAATGAGGACTGCCCGATGGCCCGGGGCTAGTGTGAGAGAGATTCGGGCCAGTGCTGCATTTATAACATTAGTGCAGCAGACAACAAGTGTGAGAGCACAAAAATTACACGGAGCGAACGAAGTCTTCTAACCGAGCACTCAGAGATGAACGAGCACGATTATATTTAGCTCGCAAAGACGCGTGAGCGCATAATATATTGGACATGTGTGCGTACAAGAACATGCAGACACTGAGCACGCTCTCCTAAAACTGTCCTTGCTCTTTTCAGAGTGTCTTAGCAGCAGCAATTACCAATGTGTAGAAAATAGCAGGAAAACAAACATCTTGCGCAACATTTTAAGTAGGGGTGTGCAGATCGATCGGCCGATCTTCATCTTAAGTCTGTGATTGGCCGATCGTGCCTAGAATCAGGGCCGATCTTTTTTTGCAGCACGCAGGGAATCACACATACACACTGCTACTCTAATGAATGAGCGCTTTCTCAGCCCTTGATACATGACAGAGAGGCCTTTGGAGGTTGAATTGTTAGCAATTCTAAGTGAAATTCTAAATTTTCAGACATGCTTTTATTCAGATGAATATGCAGGTTTGTTTTTAAAAATGTGTAAGAATTACACGTGTATGAATATTAAGTTGCCTATATTCTAGAGTCACTATGGTAGTAATTCTGACTCGCTGCATTGTGAGCACGGAGAGGATAAAGAGACTGCCATGGGGTAGTAAAACGAATTAAACATGCAAATACAAATCTTAGTATACGTGATGTAACGCGAGTCGTGACAATCAGACGTGTTGAGCGATAGAGACTTTGAGTGATCATGAGCACTTTCAGCTTCACTCCCTTCAATATGCTCACTCGCGGTGTCAAACATGCACACTCTCCAGGTGCTCTCAATATCTCCTCAGTCACTCATCCCAGCGCTATTCTGTGAGGATCCCAATTTAAATCAGATTAATGTTGGTCAAATTACCACTAATCACAGCAATTACATTTTAACCATAACGGCACCGCATCTTCACGCATTTGCTTAATAATTAGTGATTTGTGTTACAGCAAAATGCCAAAGACAGTAAACAAATCACAGATATTAATGATATCTCACTGGAGCAGTTTTAGAGCTTGTAATGGATATATTTTTCTTATTTTTGAACATCTCTGCTGTGTGTGATGCTCTCATGGTTTTTACTGCTTACCAGTATGTCACAATGACCTTTTGATATTGACAACAGAACTATTCATATCTGTTTCAAAACAAATAAATGTTAGCAATTCACAGTTAATGTAATTTTAGTAACTTTATAAAAAGGTTCCATTCGTTAACAGTTAATGCATTAGGGATCATGAACAAACAATGAACAATATATTTGTACAGCCTTAATTAATTGTAATGTTAGTTAATAAAAATACAATTGTTCATTGTTAGTTCATGCTAGTTCATAGTGCATTAATGTTAACTAATACAACTTTTGATTTTAAAAATGTGACAGTATATGTTCTAACTAACATTACGTTCATTAGTTCATGTTAACTACAGTCATGTTGTTAAATAATGTTAACAAATGCAACCTTTTTGTAAAGTGTTACCATAATTTTACTGTGTGAGGCATAAACATATAACTGCACAATATAACTTGCAAAAGTGTGGCAACGGGCACTTTAAAAAGATCTGTATCGGCCTCAAATTTCCTGATCAGTGCACCACTAATTTGAAATATCCCCACACATTCCATGTTCACAGTGCATGAAATTCCCACATTTCTTCGCTTTAACATGTTGGTAAAAATTAGTAATCCACTCATAGGAACACAAGAAATCAATAGCTTTTGTCTACTGGACTGTAAATCTCTGTCCGTGCATCTCTCTCCGTGCGGCGTAGATGCTGTTTAACGTGCATGCGCTCTCTTAAAGGGACAGAGCGCTTGAATTGTTCCCACAGTAAATAAAAAAAGCGCCATTTATCTCATTAATTTGCCTTTAGAGATGAATTGTGGAATGAAACATAATAACCTTAGTTAAACCCCGGTTATACACGTGGCTAAGAATCATGAGCTGTGTATCCAAAATGTAAATATAAATTTAATTAGGTAATATTTCAAAATGTAAACATTAGTTCGACGTGATAAAGGCATTTGATATGAAAAGCAGCAAAATCACTCTGGTTATTATTATTTTCATAGCTGTTCAGCTGCAGGGTGAAGATGAAGATTTAAAACAGTCTACTTCATATTATCCTCATGACACACCGGTAACATGTCTCATTTCTGGACTGTACTGGTATTTTCTTTGTGTTTTGTATATCAGTCAGTGTTGGTCTTGTTTGGGTTGTCTAATTTCTTGTTTATATCCATATTTTTAATTAACAGATTAGGCCTAATGTCTACCTAGTATATATTACATGTCACAACCGATTTAGTAGCAAGTCCCTCAGGGATTCTCAAGTTTATTACATTCAGCCAATAATCAAATCTTTAACTCAGTGACTAAATCTTTGATCCTGGTTGTGAAAACATTACACAGGGCCCAAAAGTTGACAGAATGACTAAATGGGTGACTGAAAACCCATCATTTGCTCCACAGAACTCTTCGCTTAAAATAGCATGTGTAAAAGGCAGGACAGCTTAAGTTAATGTGATGAATTAATGAATTAATAACTGTAAAGTGCTTACATGGGGTTACATAAGGCGTAAATCATATCCTGTAAATTATAAACGTGATACAATTTTGGGGGAATAATATGTCTTAAAAACATAATATACAGGATATAACATATATTTAGCTTTGGACAATTTTTTTTTTAAAGCCATATAAACAGCTATTTTCAGATTTTGGTAGGGCAAGTAAAAATCTGAAGCACTGGCCCGAATGGGCCAGTAGAAATAAATCCTTAGCGTTGACCCCTGGGTTAAATTACATTATATCACTGATGCATATAATTTTATAATGTCAGACTGATGTATTTAACACCCCAAGTAAAACGTAAAACAAAATAAATATGCAAAACTATTACTGAAGACATATCTTTCATGCACATTTTGAATATAGCAGGTCAAATGCATGTTGTGATTAAAAAAATAATAATAACCATAAAATTAAGGCTAAAATTATTTGGAAAATAATTCTATAAAGATCATTAAGATCTCTGCTCTCACTACTTTATTGTCCATACCCAGAACAGTACTTGGGAATAAATACTCACAAAATCTTTAAAGGGCTGCTTCTCAGGAGATTCCCACTCATCACAGATTGACATGTACCTATAAAGAGGACAAAAAACGTAAGGCCATGAAACAGTCCATGTTTCTCTATAGTCACAAATGCTATTACAATTAAGCACAATATACTTGTCAAAGTCTGTGAACAGATTAACACGGAATGTATGCTGCTTGTCCAGCTTGTAGCCATCAGCATTCTTGACTGCTTCAAGAGCATGGCTTGGGGCAGAATACTCCAGAAAAATGTACCTGTGAAGATGAAGAGCATTAATGACTACTAAAACACTAACACAGTCAAGTACAACAATGCTTTCAGGATGCACAATTTATTGTTGATCATATCAGTAAACAGAGAATTTCTAGGCTTTTACTTTTCAATTCAAACAGTATTGTCTTTTCATATCTTTTCTGTTTACAGTTATCCATCTTTTCTACTGTACATTATAATATTTTGACACCTGATTTTGTTTGCAGCATATAAGAATATAGCCTGGAGCTCTAGTGTGAACAGTTCTTTAAACAACAGGCAAAACACTAAAGATCTAATATACTGGCCAGCATTTTAGTTATCTATGGAAGCCCATTTCTGCCACATAGAAAAACAAATCATGCTCTAGTAAGTCAAAATTATGAGATACAAGTTCATAATTGAGATACAAAGTCATTGTTCAAAATAAAGTCAAAATTATGAAATTGTCATAATTGTCACTTTTCTCAAAATTATGATTTACTAAATCATAATTATTAGATTAACAAGTCACAATTTTGAGATAGTCATAATTATGAGTCAATATTTAGATAAAAAATAGAAGTTATGATAAAAAGGCATAATAAAAAATCGTTAGAAATCTGAGATAAAAAGTCACAATTATGATTTAAAGTTAATATTTTTAAATAAAAATTCAAAATTATGAGATCATCAAGTCATAATATTGAGGCAAGTCAAAAAGTTTAGATATGACATCTAATAATTGATTTAGTCTTTCAAAATTATGACTTAGCATCTCAAAATTATGACTTAGCATCTCAATTAAGATTCAGTATCTCATAATTCAGTGTTTCCCATTAATTACCTAGACTGTGGCGGCCCCATATAATTTGTCCTGCCACAGTTTCTAAAGGAGCTAATGATTAATCGTTGCAATAATCTCAATAGTCGAATAACCGTTCTAATCATTAATCGATTATCAAAATAATCATTAGTTGCAGCCCTAATCTATACAACCAATGTGTTTATGTTTAACTTACCACCAAGGCACAGCATTGTTTACAAGAGCACAAAGATCTTCATAGGTCTAGCCTCTTAATTTTGCTCACAATGCGCACCAGATTGATGCATTTAACTTTAATATGTACAAAATTTCCCCCCTAGAGGGTCCTCGGTCCACCCTCCACAGTCTCACAAAATCCTGTGGGAAACACTGTACTTTCAATTTATCTCATAATTAAGACTTTATCTCATAATAATGATTTAGTAACTCATAATTATGACTTAGCATCTCAATTAAGATTCAGTATCTCATAATTTAACCTTTAAATAAATAAACTTTGTTTCTCAAAATGTTTACTTACCAAAGCAGAATATTTTAGTGCGTGCAGCAGAAATGGACTTCCATACTTATTAGACAAAGTGAATATATTGTTAAATCCCTAGTTTCAACAATACAGCCAAAATAAAAAGTTACCCCTTGGTTTTTCCATCTGCCTCTGGGTAGAATTCATTGGTGATTTTGCCAAACTTTGAGAAGATCTTGTGGATGACGTTCTTCAGTTTCTCTAGTCGTTCTGGTCCAACTTGAGGGACATTATCAACCACAATGACCGAGTCGATGCCGTCAGCCTCCTGAGGTTTATCCCGGAGAACATCCTCAAGCAGCTCTGCATATGGAGAAATCATCCAATGAATGACTTATATCATCAGACATATCTAAAAATGCTGCAGATGTGACATCACCACAATGTACTTTGAAAAGATGCTTATTCAAGAGCCATACATTGTGCATCTCGAATAAGCTGATGACACGCGCCTCAATTTCCCTGTTGATGTTACAATGCTTTTGTCCTGTTTGCGCATATGCTGGAATAGTAAAACTCCACTAGTGTTAACTCTGTAATAGCACAACCAACCAGCATAAAAGTTGAAAAACAGCTTATCTGAAAGGGGTTCGTGTTAGTGCCGAGCGGACATGTTGATCTTTAGGGTTTAGTGCGGCTGATTTACCGTTAGCAATCGAGCTAAAAGACAGGCCTCTCTTACCATGATCACTGATGTCATCAACGAAATCCTCCGGATCACTAAACGAAGGCTCTTCTTCGTCATCATACTCCAAATCGGCCTCCATATTGTCCGTATCTCGCATTTAGAGATCGATTGCTGTTATTCTGGGCTGTAAAAAGCGTCACTTCGGCAATCCAGAGATTTTACTCACTCGGCCATGTGCAAGACAGCCGGCGCCAACCACTGCGAGCGGGAGAAGGGCCGTACCATGTGTGTCGAGGACGAGTGACCGCTCTTTCACAACTGTTAGTATCAGTGTACGATTGATATTTCAGAATAGGATTACGTTTTAATTTACAACAACATGTTTTTTTTTTATTTCAGTCTTGCTAAATAACAATTGCTCAAATGTGTTATTTTACAACCAACATGACATATTTCACCCCTTTATGGTAAACGTGGTCTTTCCCTCGGCTTATCGCGCTCAACTTCCTTTTCATGTGACAGGATGAGCTTTCCACTACAAGTCCACCATAACCTTAAAAAAATTAAAAATTCATTTTTTAAATCCTCATTAAAAAAGTGTAACTCCTAAAGACATGAATTGTAATTTTGCAATACAAGTAGGAAATCATGAACACTCATATTAAAATGAAGACTCCAGTCATATCAGTAACCTTATATTAGTAGGTTTATTCTACATGGAGAGGGTCCGCACATGGGGGCTGCCATGTTAGAATCACATGGCAAGCTGAATACCTCTCGCTTAATCTCAGTAACCGTCCTGTTATTTGACACTTTCACTCATTGATTAAAGTAATCATGGCTGACTGTGAATACTAAATGTATACAAAAGCATCTGAAACTGAAAAGGATTGAATAATGCTGCATCCAAGCCGCTAGGTGTCAGTGTAAATCCAAGATGACACAAAGACCAAACTTACCTTTAATTGGTTAATGGGTAGCTACCTTAAACTAAAACTAAATAAAATTATAATATATGTAAAAATACATGTTTTTTTATGTTAAAAAATTATTATTTTACCATATAATGAATGGTTAAAAATGTATATTATGTTTAACAAGAGAATACATGTACTTTTTACTGTAAACTATTGTTAAAATTATGGTGAAAAACAATAATCGGGCATTCCCAGAAGTCCTTGCATGACCCATCAAATTTTTTTATATTTTATGGGAATAGTTGTGTTTCTTCTTATTTTTAATATCAGTTATGTACATTGGAGTGTTCTGTGTTATGCAGTTTAGTTAATGTTTGGGTTTGAAATTAACACCTGTCAACCCACCAAATGCGATTAGAAATCGCATTTTCGAGGTGACTCACAAGCCACTTTGGCGGGTGAAGTTTTCAAGGTTTTTCCTACTTGGAAAATTCTGTGAATGTCGGGTGACTTGGAGCCACTGCCGAAGCAAATTTAATGGTATTCATTCCTCTCATAATAACTCACATACGCATCTGTGTGGGGTGAATGAAGCATGCTTTCACATAAACCGACGCAGTGCACATCAGCATGTTTCAGAGATAAGACCACCAGAGCTCTGGGACAGGACAAAATGAAAGTTGTGTGATTCAGTCGGGCTTCACTGGATACCACGGCGGCCAGTGGAGACCACAAAACTTATGTGATACATTTCAAATCAAATCAATCAAATCACTTTATTTATTTGAATTCTTCAGAGAACATTCAGTGTTGGGGAGTAACGGAATACATGTAACGGGATTACGTATTTAAAATACAAAATATAAGTAACTTTATTCCACTACAGTTACAATGTAAATCATTGGTATTTAGAATACAGTTACATTCAAAAAGTATTTTGATTACTGAAGAGATTACTTTGCATTTTATTGTCATTTGTTTCATTTAATATTTAGTCCTTTCAGATGGAAAACATTTATACATATAAATGATGCGATCCAAAGTGCATTTGAACAGCGGTGAAACACTTTTTTATGATGTGTTACATTCATACGAGCAGACAGAGAAGTAAGTTTGAAGTAAGTTTGGAGCAGAAGAAATAGAAATAAACCTTACGCTACATTAAATGCTATTTCTAGCCATTTTACATGCACGTTACCAGGCACAATCATATTTTTTTTTATCAAGACAATTCATGTTGGATCATCATTTCTTTTTTCTAGTAAGACCTTTGATATTTGGGCAAAAATCATATTCTTGATAATAATTTTTTTATTGTTTTCCTGTAAAAATATCTGAAAATCCTTAAAACAAGATCAGTTTGATTTATCTTGTTTTAGAAACAACACTGCATAAGATATTTAGGTTTTTCAGAGAATGTATTTTTAACATGTGTATTTTGTCTTACTGCACTGACAGAGTTTTTATAGTCAAAACAAGTGAAAAAATCTACCAGTGCTGAAGAAGTAATCCAAAGTATTTAGAATACATTACTGACCTTGAGTAATCTAATGGAATACGTTACAAATTACATTTTACAGCATGTATTCTGTAATCTGTAGTGGAATACATTTCAAAAGTAACCCTCCCAACCCTGAGAACATTCTAGTAAACAGCTCTTTATGGAGGAAGTCTCAAACTGCTGGACAGCCCCTTCATTATAAACAGCACAACGAGGTCAAGCTAAAAACAAACAAATCACATGATCATTTTTTAAAATACACATCATCATCTTTACTGAAATGTTTTTTTTTTTTTTTTTTTACTGCAGTAGCACTAACTGTAACTTGTATAGATTCATATTAAATCTATTAGAGTTTATTTTTATTAGAACTGTGAATGTTGTAGTTAAACTATGCTAGAACAAGGATAAACTTTGTTGTGACCCTCCTGCTTCCAAGTTACCTCCAAGGATCAAAGGACTGTTGTGAGTTATCGATTCATCTGTACATCACATTATTTCCCTGTCTGGAAATTACTTGCCTGCTATTTGTAACGCTACTCTATCTGGATTTACTCACCTGTTTACAACACTTGCATTCACCTGTTCAATAAAACCCCACTGTTGAATCCATATCCCTGCCCCCGTGAGTTTCTCCGTGACAATAACAAGGTGGACAATAAATCAAGGGACCCACAAAACCTTCACTATCAGTGCTGAAATGAGACACAAACTAAAATTACCTCAAATTAATACATTTTACTGCGAGAATGTAATGCTAAGCTCTTTATTGGGGGGGTAATATAAATCCAATTATTTAGCTCTTATTGTGAAATGATTCATATGCAGCTCTGGAGACATGAGTAACTGACACTATAGTGCAATAATTAAAAATTATTTCAATTATTACAAATTTGACTTAGGCCCACAACATTGTACAACACTATAAATAGTCTTCATTCTTTTTAACAAGCCTATTAAAATTTTAATCCGGTGAAGGAATGACTTTTTTTTTTTACTTTTAAATGTGTATAAACTAACTATATTTCACTTTTCAAAGCAAAAGTATACAATAAGTCACTCATGAACTCTGGACTAGGGGTAGTGTTCTCTCTGTTCTTTGTTTTAAACTTTCTCAGCTCAACAATAATGACAACAAATGACATATTTTTTTAAACATTAAGTCTTATAGTTATGAAGTACAACATATTGTATTGTACACATACTGTAGTATATGCTTTAAGAAATTCACTGGAAGGGTAAGCCCTGTTAATGATCCTCTTTAATCTTTTGGGCAGCTGGAAACGTAACATGAGAGTACTGTAATACTTCAAATACATCCCTAGGGCATGACCACAATACAGAATTCATATCAGCCTGTAAAGGATATAGTTCATTATAGTTTGGAAGTTTAACCACTCTGTTTAAAAACATTGAAAATAAACTGTAGCAAAACAATATTTATTTCCTTATGTATTAAGGACAGTAGAGTATAGAGGAAATTATTCTACTCCTTTCATCCAATAAACAAACTATGGACCATATTGTATTTATCATCCAATTAATTATGTATTTACATATGTAAAACCAGCATGCTGTTTCAAATTTGTGTGCGTTTAAGTTATACCTGTGCAAAAGTTTCCAAAAGGCTTTATCAGTCCTTTTTTATGACAATGCAGGCTCTGGGGCGGACAGGGCTGGCAACGCTGGCTCTGGGACATACGAGGCTGGCAATGCTGGCTTTGGGACGGACGAGGCTTCCAGCTCGTTGACCATGGCAGATGTGGGCGTCTGCTCGTTGGCCGTGGCAGGCAGGCATGGGTGTCGGCTCGTTGGCCGTGGCAGGCGTGGGCACTGACAATTTGTGGGAAAGAGTCTTCGTGGCCCTACGCACTGATATAAGTGGTGGATAATTCAACTTGGAGACCAGGGCAGTGAAGGCCTTTGAGCAATGAGTCGCAGAAGGTTGGACTGTGGCATGGTGTGGATCAGACTCGGACGTGGTTGTGACATGGCATGGAGCAGGCTGTGGCGTGGTATGGAGCAGGCTGTGGCATGGCTGTGACGTGGCATGGAGCAGGCTGAAGTGTGGCTGTGATATGGCATGGAGCAGACTCAGGCGTAGCTGTGACATGGCGTAGGAAGGCTTAGAACCCGGGATCGGGATTGAGAGAGGAGGCTCCCCCGAAGCGAGTGTTTCGAGTACCAGCCTCACATATACCTCCCACGTGTAGTCTCTAGAGTCTGGCAATTCCCTCCACTGGCATGCTGCGAGTCCAATTCAGTATATGAATTTCAAAGCTGCATCAAAACCAGTGTGGGCGGCAACGGTGGAAAAGAAATAGGAGTACTCCCTTATTGATAAGTCTGCCTGGCTTAATTGAATGAAGGATGCTGCTAAATCCATGGTGCGGTGAATTGTTTTAGCTGAGGCCGGGTGTGCCGCTGGGTTTGATGAAGGAGCTGAGACATCAGTGTTTAGTGGAAAAAGCCGCTGGATCGGTCTTTGGCGAAGTCTTCTGTAATGAGTCAATGGAGTTGAGATCCAAGTGCAGCTTTTAATAACAATAAATGTAGTAATTCAGACAGGCAGGGGTAAATCACCAGCAGCAGTAATATCAAAGGCAGTCCAGAGGGGTATCCAATAAACAGGCAGATCGGGGCAGGCGGCAGACAATCACAGGTTATATCCAGGTAAAACTAGGCAGTAATAGTAGGCAGGCAGCAACGGATCAAAGACAGGGTAAACAGTCATGTATAATACACAGGTAATTCAACAAACTAAGAAAACACTCAAATGTCAGCATGGGCAAAACAAGACTTCGCAATGACAGCGAGAGTGAGACTTAACTAGCAGAGTGAATTGGAGTCCAGAGAGTTAGTCAAACCCTGAGCGGGAGGAACAACAAAGGCAGAATTCATGACCCTGTAAACAATTTTTGGAAAAATTACTTGTGTCATGCACAAAGTAGATGTCCTAAATGACTTGCCAAAACTATAGTTTGCTAATATTAAATCTTTGGATTAGTTAAAAACTGAGTTTTAATGACTTCAACCTAAGTGTATGTAAACTTCTGACTTCAACTGTATACTACTAAAATGCCAGTAGTACAATGTCTATTGCTCCCTCTTTCAAATAAAAGCATAGTTCAAGAATATGCAGTCACAAATTCAATATTATTAACTCCTGCTGTTGTTGATTATTCCTGATTGGCTATTGGCTGCTGTATTTGAATAATGACATAGGTCTGTGCAAGGTTTGGGGACTGTTTGGGAATATTATTAGTTGTCATGTTTAAGTATTAAGCCATCATGTCTTTCCATTAGTTCAGACTATTAAGCTCAATACTTACAGTACAAGGATGTTATTCAAGAATGGCCATATTTCTGCAAACAAAACAAAGTAATCTTTGCTAAATTCACCACTTAAAATCAAATCTAAGCAAAGAACTATTTGGCAAATAAACTGAACTAGTTTTGTTATGATAAAGGTGCTACTGTATTTATACCACAAAATGATCAACAAAGCCCCAAAACTTGACAAATATTCAAAGTGTTCATAGTTAAGGAATATAGGCATCATTTCATTTCAGTTCTTTTTATTTTGTTTTTAAATTTAGTTTCTAAGGAATCCTTGAGGGATTTAGTTTGTCAGGATTTACTGTATAAAGAGGGGTCGCTTAAGAAAATAAACACTTGTTTTCACCAATAGGAGGTGCTCTTGTTGCAAGAAGTTTTAAGTTGACTTGGTTTTGCTTCACTTTGTGAGATTTCCAAGTCATACTACATTCACATGATTTGTTCTGTCTGAACAAACTCTTGCCATCTGCACAACTGAACATTGGTGTCCTTCTAGCAATGTTTTGGCTGCCAAAATTAGATAACTGATGATAACCCAATGGCGTGGATTTGGCTTGAATATTGGGGGGGGAGAATATCATTTTTCAACTGATCATGGTATAAATATTGGGTGGGGGGGGGGGGGGGGTTGTACTTGTTTTGATTATTGGGAGGGTTACCTCTCCCCGCCATCCCCCCTGGAATCTACACCCTTAAACTCAATCCTTTCCAACTTGTGTCAAAGCTGACATTTTCTCTCACTCTTTAATACATAAAGCTACACTATGTAACATGTTATTTTTAAACAAAATAAAAAATGTTATTAATTTAAACACTTTGATAAACCTATAATAAATATTTATATTTTAGAGCTGTCGGGACAGATTTCGCAGGAAATTGCATACATGCATCATTCGCCCGTGTGTGCTGACATCATATGCGTACACCGAGAAAATAAGCTCCGGCTACTGTAGCGCGTGTATGGTGTGGGAGCAGCGTGAACCTGAAAGTTTGTTGTAAAAATTTACCATGGATTATTCAAAATGGCAAACCTCTGGGGAATCACCGGTTGTAAAAACAAAGAAACCCCAGACAGAGCAGAGTCTACAAGCAAAAAGGGAAAGCGACAGAGTCCGTAATAAAACTTGAATCAACATCGGCTTGGCTTTTCAGAGATGGCGACAACTCTGAGATCTGAAAGGATTTAAAAGTGACCCAGATATGGCTTTTTTCCTTAGTCAACAGATAAGATATTTTATTGATATGGTTTATGTATAGTTATGTAATCTCACACACACAATTGTGTATGTGTGTGTGTGTGTGTGTGTGGTGAAATACAATAATTATACTGTAATCAGTGCAGAACTTTTCACTTGCTGGCACACGTGTTTTTCTTTATAACAGCAATCATTTATATAAATAAATCCTTTAGTCCTAGGCTTACCAAGGATATGCGAGTCTTGAAATTATGTTGACCACTGGTTGGTAACAATGACAATCTATAAACTAGATAGGTACATTTCCTGAAGAAAATGTGAGTGGTGCTTGCCATGGCAAAATTTCTCACCACAATGTCCCACCAACTGCCCCAAGTTGAAAGATGCCACCCCCATGGCAGTAGGATGTTCTGGTGCAGAGATACTGGTGTTGTTCCATGGTTGCTAGGGAGTTACCAGGGTGATACTCAAAAGGCTCCTTGCTATCCTGAGTGAAATAAGTCAACCCGGAAGTCTCTATGATGTTCTGTTGCAGAGATGTGATTTGTAACTTGGTTGCTAGGGTAACCCCATTAGGTTGCTAGGCAGTTTCCAGTGTGATACTAAGAAGGCTGCTGGCTGTCCTGAGTCATACAAGCCAACAATGATGTCTCTACAACATTCTGATCCTGAGATACCCATCTAAACGATTTGGAATGGAAGTCAAGGGGATGGTTGCTAGGGTGCTCTAAATGGTTGTTAGGGCATGGATAAGTAGTTTTTCAAGTGGATACATGAAGACTGATTGCTCACCCATATGAAATAAGCCAACTGTCATGTCTGTAGTACGTTCTGATCCAAAGATATTCTTAGCCATTTTTAATATAAGTCAATAGGGCTGGTTGCTAGGGTGCTCTAAATGTTTGCTAGGGCTTGTCTAGTCAGTGACCAGAGTGTTTCCTATTTTATCTGCTTACTAACCTGACTCAAAAGAGCCAATCCCCAAGTGTCTACAACATTCTGTTCTGAAGATACCCTTCGGAGCCATTTTGAAGTCTACAGGAGCAGTTGCTAGGGTGCTGTAAATGGTTGCTAGGGTATGGCTACACCATTTCCAAGATTATCCTTAAAGACTGATTGGTAGCCCGGGTGAAATGAGCCTGCCCCATGTCTCTATGACATTCTGATTGGGAGATATGATTCCACAAAATCAGTATCTTGTCATAGCAGGAAAAAAACAATTGTTTTCATGGGTGAGACCCTTGCCATAGTATGCCTATGGGACATTTTTGGGAAGTTTTTTGCCCCCCCAGAGGTGCACCGTACCCCCAACCCCTTAGAAAAGTCATAGCACAGGCGTCGTCAATAGGCCGAGTGATCTGACACCTAATTCGTGGGTCTACTACAAGCGGGACGAGTTAGATACTGAAGTTTTGTACAGAATAATAAGTATGTGAGATTATAATAGTGATGCTTTGCTCCGCAAGCACCACTAATTAGTTACAACCGTGGTCTATTTGGCCAGAATATCTTGCAGGTATAAAAACTTTACAACGTTTGACCTTATCAGACTAGCAATCGTTATGGCTAATGTTAACGAACGTTGCCTAAATTTTGTAATGTCATTTTTCAAAACATCAATGTTTCCAATAAGTCAAAACAACAGCATTAGATATGGCACTTACTTGCTCAGATGATGTTTTTGAATATCTGTCTTTTCCTTTCTTTCGTTATTTATTTGTCCATTTGCTATAAGATGTCCTGTATCCATGTGAACACTGGTGCCTCGAACCACATTCATCCACACAGAGGAGCAGAGCCAAAGCACAAACAAAAAACTGCTAGAGGGCAAATCGTTACATTTAGTGTAGCTTTAAAAATAATAATAATTGTTGGATGTGTATTCTATTGCATATTTGTAACGACTACACAAGCCTAGAATGGCAATAAAGGGCAGACTGAAACGTCAGTTAAATAATCTGGCAAAGACTGCTGCCCACATTTATTTCTAAATATCAGTTTAGTTTAAAATCCAATGAAAGGCAGCCTTGAGGAAATGCAAGTTTAACACAAGTCATGAGTCTTGATCGTCCCAGAGAAAGACGCATTGTGTGCTTAGACATTATCTCCTCCCTTGCGTATGGGATTTGTCAAGGTTTACATGAGAATATTTTTTTAGATGTCTTACCATAATAGAACCTCTTTGGACCCCTCACAGGAAATGCAAGGCTGTCAGCAAAGCAACTATTACATGACAATAAACCCTAAAATAGCTGACTACAAAGAGGGGTGGAGTTTAAAAAAAGTCTTAAGTTAAAATGGTGCTTACTGAACACAGGGCGCAGTTGGGGGTAACACTTCCTCTGCCACTTAACTCTTGCATAACCTCTGTTTATTTTCATCTGTTTGAACTTGCTCCCAAAGCCATGTCCAGGAAATGCATAGTGTGGTGAAAATAGAGTTCTTCATTTGGGGAAAAACCGCAGCAGATTTAAAATTTCTACTTTCTCACAAATAAGGAACTAACATCAAAATGGGTGTAAACAAAAATAAATGATCTGACATAATATCCTGATATTTCAAAAAGTGCTATTGGTCTATACAATTCACAGTAGCTTGCAGAAGAATATGGAGTTACACCTATTGTTATTGTAGTACACTAGTAGAACAACCCCAATATAACGCAACATTAACATTTTTATTGTATTTATACAATTCTTATATACAAAACTCACAATGCAGTTCATCTGGAATTTCACACTTTTTACAATCACTGGAAATGTAAAACATTATGGAAGCAACATGAAAATAAAAACTAAATTACAGTAAAATACTGTGTAAAAAAAAAGAAAAGAGTGGACATCCTGTTAACAGTGACAGTCATGTGACACTAAGAGTGACAAAACAGCAGAGCAGCAAATATAATGTATTTAAATCACTGTCAGTAGATTAAAATCACATTATTTAACTGGAAATGGTTTCTCAAATTAATTACACTCCATATGCTTTCTTGATTGTTCTATACATTCAATGCAAGTTAAGCTAAATCGACAGCATTAAAGGTATAATATTGATTACCATAAAAATGATTTTGACTCGTTTATTATATATTAAAAAATCTAAACATGGTTATAATAAGGTGGAAGTGAATAGGGCCAGTCCATAAATGTGAAAGTATTTCAGATTTGCCGGCGTTTCATGGCAACAGAGATTAAATATTGGATTTCTTTATCCTGATAAGTTTAGTAAGCAATTTTATCACCTTAGAAAACATGTTAAATACATTGTTTACATCTTGTGGCTATACTTTTGAAACGGTGTGTTTTTTAATGTTTATGGCCCCATTATAATGGAAGTGAAGGTTTTTCTTTTCTTTCTTTTTTTTTTTTTTTTTAATAAACAAGGAACGAGTCCATTTTTTCTGATAATCAACATTATGCCACAAATGCTGTTGGTTGAGCTTAAGTTGTACTGAACCCAGAACATTCCTTTTTAATACTCTTTATATTTATACATTGGGCTTGTGTTTCTCCACTATTTACAGTAACTTCCAAACTCTCTCAATTAACTTAGTCTTAAAGAGTGACACAAGCATCATCACAGGCTTGAAATCAAGAATTCAATCTGCTTTATCTACATAAGAGCCAGATATTTTCCAGCTGTCAGGGACAAAGGTTTAGGGTGTGTCATATCTCGGATCAAAAACCCTTCTTGCCAAATTTCAGTAAAGCAACATGTGCCATTAGTGATTGAGGAAGGAGAGAATTTACAAAAATACCCCTAGGGGATAGAAAAACATTGTTATATGCTGATTTCTTCATGGGAACATCTAGGTTTAAAAGAATTTACAATCCATTATTACAAAAGTAATGAAGGACTTATAATATCCATTACAGTACACAAAAAAGAATGCAAGAAAAGATGCACTCATGAAAACCACAAACTATTTGATGAAACATGTATGAAGACATATCTCAAGCTTTCCCTTGAAACAAAACAATGACAAAAAACATTGACAAGCTGACACCTGTGATGAACCTGAAACCATTCACTTTCGTAGAAGTGCGTGAGTAACTTCATAAGATGATAAAACCAGATATCTGGAAAATGGCTCAAATTGTGCCACCAACCACAACAAACACTCCTCAGCATTGGCAGACATCACTGGAAATTCACTTTGTGCCCCATTCAAGGATTTGTTTGATAAAACGCAGCATGGGAGTGAAAAGTGGGGGCTCGTCCGGGATTTGAAACTGGGACTTCACATCAGCTAAAAACAACAACAACTCACAGCTGCCATTCAAAAAGATCCCGAGACCAAAACATGTCCGTAGCTAAAACCAAGGAGAAACTAGGATCTTTATATCCACTGATATAATTGACCAGTTCCAGGTTATGTGTCTCTATAATCTCCTTTTAAAAGTGATGAGCTACACAGTTTGGGAGGCTTATTATAGTCGTCAATCTTTATATCATATGAACCATCAAAAAACTAAGTAGAGGTGTTAGCAAAAATGACATTTATTGAATACTAATAATTCTTTATTCATTTGAAGTTAGTGGTGTTAGGCGAAAAACCAGTGATTTGACACTATAAAAACTTGTAGCTTAATGTGAAAAGACACATGCATAGTTCAAAAGCAGAGGTGAGACAGTTAAAATGTACAGAAGCAACTATTCACTATGTACAAAAAAACCCTGCTTATTTATTAAGGATAATTTTGCATGTCATCTATAAACTTAAAGTATAAAGCAGACTTACAAAAATAACCTGTAAACAGGAAGTGACTTGAAACTAACTACTTAGTTCAGAATCCAAAAACAGGCAGGATGCTCAGTGCACGTTTTCTATTTATTTTTAGGATGCTATCTGGAAGATGAGCCAGTGTATAGTTACTGTGCATTGAGTATATCCTTGAGAAAATGCAACCTGGTCTAATAGAATTGTTACTATACCTACAGTTTTGCAAACTTATCTTTATGTGGCTCATTGTATGTATCGCAGCAGTTTCTTGGTGAAATAACCACTAGAGGCGCTACAACAATGACTTATTTCCTTTCACACAAATCACAAGTAAACGGCAGATTACTTGTGATACAAACACTTTTCACCCTGTTCCTCACACAATGGCAATCTTATGACATAAACACTTTTACTATAGCCCATGACTTGTAAGGCCATACATTTTAACATTTTATGACCCTATTGTTTGATTTAGGTTTAAAGATTAGGGTAAGGAGGTCGGTTTTGTTCATTTAAAACTCGATAGAGCATAAACTTTAAAAACCTAGTTAGTTTTTCATCTCACATATGCTTTTTCTGACACTACTTGTTTTAGATTTAAAGTTTAGGGAGGTAGGTTTTGTTGATTTAACTCAATAGAGCATTAAACTTAACCTCATCTGTTTGGTGGAAGTCTTAACTCTCTTTTAGCACCACTTACAGGACATTTCACAGAAGAACTGCCGTGATATGTGCAATAAACCATGTAGTATCATTTTGCAAAAATGTCGCCACAGTCATGTTATTTTCATGAGATCAGGCTGGAAAAAGGTGAGATTACGATTAAAAACAAACTCATTGCATTTACTTTCATACCCTTAAATGTTCCTGGTTTTTCATAGTCCAAAGTGTCATCAAGAAGTACTTCCTGTTTCACAGGAAAACATTAAGATGAGTAATTAGGAGTGACAAAAGAAAAAATCACTATTATGTCATTCTCTTAGCACTGAATGCAATGTCTTTGAAATAATGGACTGGACACTGCACTCTTATGACCCACTTATTCAAACAAAAGAGTGCATGATGTAAAATGGAGCATTAGTAAAATTGTAACACAAGAAGCAAAGCACATTTTGCACCATTCTCTTCTGCACATTTGTTAAGGTAATCTGGGCTAAATGGTCTGCACTTATAGCTCTTTTTTTAACCTTAGCAGTTCCAAAGCACTTTATACTGTGACTCATTCACCCATTCACTCACACACCAATGACAGCAGAGCTGCCATGCAAGGCGCTAGCCTGCCATTGGGAGCAACTTGGGGTTCAATGTCTTGCCCTAGGACACTTCGGCATATGGAGTCATGTGGGCCAGGAATTGAACTGCCAACCCTGTGATTGGTGGCTAACCCACTCTACCACCTGAGCCACAGCTCAGGCACAGCTGGCTAAAATGTCCAGTAGGCATTTCTTATAACGTTACAGGCAAATGGTTCGGAAAATTGTCTCTAACAACGACGAAAACAGATGAAACAGTCATTTGGTCCTCACTGCAACATAATGTCCTTAAGGTTCTCCTGAAGAATCGTGTCTTTGACTGCATGAAAGACAAAACGAATGTTCTCAGTGTCAATGGCAGTGGTAAAGTGGTGGAAAAGAGGCTTGCTGCGGTTGCGACGTTTGCAGTTGAAGCATTGCACAAGATAGGCCTGCACGTCCTCTAGTCGATGAGGGTCTCCCCGGAAATCGGAAAAGTGCTTGGAGATGCTGACTTTGTGTACCTTCTCCACCAGCAGGTCCATCTTGTTGAGGAAGAGGATTATGGAGACGTTGGAAAACAGCTTGTTGTTGACTATGGTCTCAAAGATGTTCATGGACTCAACCAGTCGGTTGGTGCGGCGGTCTTCCATTAGCACTTGGTCATATTCGCTGGAGGACACCATGAAGAGGATGGAGGTGATGCCATCGAAGCACTGAAACCACTTCTGTCTCTGAGACCGCTGGCCGCCCACATCTACCATCTTGAAAGGTATCTTTTTAATGACAAAATCATGTTCCACAATCCCTTTGGTGGCCTTCCTGGCCAGGAGGATGTCCTGTCGGCTTGGTACATAATTCTGCAAGAGAACAGGTTGAAAACTGAGTTTTGTTTTCCAGATGAATCGCTGACAAAAATCAAACAGGTTTTAGATCTTCATACATTGTACTTTTAAAATGTATCTGAACAGTATGTAAAAACAGGACTATACTTAAACACATTTGTGCAACCTAAAACATAAATACTACACCTTTTGCAACCTTAATCATTCTGATATTTGTGAAATCTATGTGGTAATAGGTTAAATCTGAGCGGTCTCTTCAGCATTCCATGGCAATCTTTTTGACAGTCTGACAGCAGAAATACACAATCTTTCATGAAAATTGACACTTTAACAGAAAGGGTGGATGAAATGTTCTTTGATGCAATTTTCAAAGGGCCCACAACCCAACGCAACCAAACTATACCATGAATCTGTTTTGTCATTGGCTTGGTTTCCAAGCTCACGCAGAACACTTCCAGGCCTTTTTCTTTGTCTCACTCATATGAGACACTAGATATGTGTTCTTTGCAACCTTGGTCAACATCAGTCTTAAGGAGACCATTTTACTTTCCCTCTCAATGTGTATATACAGTTGTACTCAAAAGTTTGCATACCCTTGGAGAATTGGTAATATGTACCATTTTTAAAGAGAACATGAGCAGGCAAAACACATTTCTTTTATTTCTTATGGGATTCATATTCAACTGTAGGTTATAACAGAATGGCAAAATCATAAAAAAAAACAAAAAAACATGGCAACAAAGAAAAAAATGAAATGACCCCTGTTCAAAAGTCTGAATACCCTTAGTTCTTAATACTGTGTATTGCCCCCTTTAGCATCAATGACAGCGTGCATTCTTTTGTAATAGTTGTCTATGAGGCCCCAAATTCTTGCTGGTGGTATAGCTGCCCATTCGTCTTGGCAAAATGCCTCCAGGTCATGCAAATTGTGCTCCTTGAAACAACCACACTGTCTTTTTCCAGAGCAGCCTGTATTTCTCCTGAGGTTACCTGTGGGTTTTATTTTGTATCCCAAACAATTCTTCTGGCAGTTGTGGCTGAAATCTTTCTTGGTCTACCTGACCTTGGCTTGGTATCAAGAGATCCCTGAATTTTCCACTTCTTATTAAGTGATTGAACAGTACTGACTGGCATTTTCAAGGCTTTGGATATCTTTTTATATCCTTTTCCATCTTTATAAAGTTCCATTACCTTGTTACGCAGGTCTTTTGACAGTTCTTTTCTTCTCCCCATGGCTCAGTATCTAGCCTGCTCAGTACATCCACGTGAGAGATAACAAACTCATTGACTATTTATACACAGACACCAATTGCAATTTTAAAAGCCACAGGTGTGGGGAAATTAACCTTTAATTGCCATTTAAACCTGTGTGTCTGTAACAAGGCCAAATATTCAAGGGTATGTAAACTTTTGATCAGGGCCATTTGGGTGATTTCTGTTATGATTTAAAAAGGAGTCAAACAACTATGTGATAATAAATGGCTTCATATGATCACTATCCTTAAGACAGGTGTGTTTTTTTTTCCCATGATCAGTCTTTTTTCAAAATCAATGGCAAAATTTCAGTTTCTTCCAGGGTATGCAAACTTTTGAGCACAACTGTATATCACAGAGGACAATCTGCATTCTTCTGCACGAAAGCTGCGCATGGGATGCTCTTGGACTTTCCAGCATGACAATGACCCTAAGCACAAGGCCAAGTTGACCCTCCAGTGGTTACAGCAGAAAAAGGTGAAGGTTCTGGAGTGGCCATCAGTCTCCTGACCTTAATATCATCAAGCCACTCTGGGGAGATTGTGGACCTCCACAAGTCTGGCTCATCCTTGGGAGCAATTTCCAAATGCCTGAAGGTACCACGTTCATCTGTACAAACAACAGCATGCAAGTATAAACACCATGGGACCATGCAGCCATCATACCGTTCAGGAAGGAGACACATTCTGTCTCCTAGAGATGAATGTAGTTTGGTGAGAAAAGTGCAAATCAATCCCAGAACAACAGCAAAGGACCTTGTGAAGATGCTGGAGGAAACAGGTAGACAAGTATTTATATCCACTGTAAAATGAGTCCTATATCGATATAACCTGAGAGGCTGCTCAGCAAGGAAGAAGCCACTGCTCCAAAACCACCATAAAAAAAAAGCCAGACTACAGTTTGCATGTGCACATGGGGACAAAGATCTTAGTTTTTGGAGAAATTTCCTCTGGTCAGATGAAACAAAAATTAAACTTTTTGGCCATAATGACCATTATGTTTGGAGGAAAAAGGGTGAGGCTTGCAAGTCAAAGAACACCATCCCAACTGTGAAGCATGGGGGTGGCAGCATCATGATGTGGGGGTGCTTTGCTGCAGGAGAGACTGGTGCACTTCACAAAATAGATGGCATCATGAGGAAGGAAAATTTATGTGTATATATTGATGCAACATTCAAGACATCAGCCAGGAAGTTGGGTCTTCCAAATGGGTCTTCCAAATAGACAATGACCCCAAGCATACCTCAAGTTGTGGCAAAATGGCTTAAGGACAACAAAGTCAAGGTATTGGAGTGACCATCACAAAGCCCTGACCTCAATCCGATAGAAAATTTGTGGGCAGAACTGAAAAAGCATGTGCGAGCAAGGAGGCCTACAAATCTGACTCAGTTACACCGGTTCTGTCTGGAGGAATGGGCCAAAATTCCAGCAACTTATTTTGGGTAGCCTTCCACAAGCTTCTCACAAAGTCTGACCCAAGTTAAACATTTTAAAAGAAATGCTATCAAATACTAACAAAGTGTATGCAAACTTCTGACCCACTGGGAATGTGATGAAAGAAATAAAAGCTGAAATAAATAATTCTCTCTACTATTATTCTGACATTTCACTTTCATTATTAAAAGGTGTTTTTTTTTTTACATATAAAAAAACATATATAAAAAATAACAATATTTGGAATTATATTATTTACAACCCTTCCACACGAACATTAACCACCCCACCGCCCAACACAAACAGATACCCCAGTGGTCAAATACAATTGACAAAGACACACAAACAAACAATAAAATGGAAGGAAAAATGTATATGTGCAAAAACAAAAAGGCTACAACATACACATTTAAAACAACACGTCTCCCTCCACTGTCCCTCCCCAAGAACATATATATGTTGCCTAGCCATTTATATGACGACTCTTCCCAAGCTGCCACCCTGCCCATCTCCTCACACCACTCACGAAACGAGGGGGCTCCAGCTGACTTCCATCCTCTAAGGATAACATGTCTGCCGACCATAACACCGGCCAGGATCCAATTCTTCATGTACTTATCTCCTACATCAATGACCGCCCCGTCACCCAAAATACAGAGCCTGGGGCAAAAGGAGATCTGAGTACCCAATACGACGGCCATAAAATTCTGGACCCTCAACCAGAACTCCTGTATCTTACGACACCCCCAAAAAATATGGGCGGTGTCTCCATCTTCTAAATGGCATCGCCAGCAGGTGGGTGTGTCCTTAAGACCATGTCTATTCAATTTAGAAGGGGTCCAATAAAATCTATGTAGAATCTTAAATTGCATAAGGCGCACCCTTGCATCTCTAGATGCAGACTTGATGTTTTTAAGAATCCTAGCCCACACTCCCTCCAAAATCAAATTTAAATCTTCCTCCCATAATCTTTAATTAGCAGGGAGTAATACACTGATGCCTCATGACTTTTTCCAAAAGCAGTAATCGCCACTCCCAAAAACAGTGCAGAGTACATGCCGCAGCTGTAAATAGTTAAAATTGAGATCTGGGAATCCCAAAATTTTGAACCAAATTTTCAAAAAGTCTCAATACTCCACTCTCATATAGGTCACCGAGTGTATTAACCCCCCTCACAATCCAATCTGACCAACAGAAAGGGGACTTATTAATGCATAGTTTAGGGTTCTGCCATATGCTCGAGGCTACGTTTAAATAAATATCCGAATTAAACACTCTGGACACTTTTGTCCATATCGAGTGTAAATGCAAAATAACAGGGTGTGACTTCTCCGATTAATTTGATCGAAAGGCTATGCAGACGCGAGATGGGGCAAGAGCTTCCTTTTCGATACAAAACCAGGGAGGGGCTCTCTCAGGTGGAAGCGACCAATGAGCCAAATGTCTGAGACCGAATGCATAATAATAAAACAAAATCTTGGGTAGGCCTAACCCACCTTTGTCAATCGGCCTATGTAACTTATTGAATTTAACCTGGCATGCTTACCATTCCAAATGAAGGACTTCGCTATGCTATCAAATTGCTTGAAATGAGAGAGGGGGACATTTATTGGGAGAGATTGTAACAGGTAGTTGAATTTTGGAATACAATTCATTTTAATTAAATTAACCTTCCCAATCATCGATAAGTGTAATGAAGCCCACCTGTCCACATCATTCGAAAATCTTTTTATTAAGGGATCAAAATGAACTCTGACTAAATCAGACAAATTTGCTGGAAATAAAATTCCCAAATACTTAATTCCCTGTTTGGGCCACGGGAAAGTGCCCGGCTGGAAGGCCGTTACTGGACAGTACGCTGTCAAAGCGAAAGCTTCGGATTTAGACCAATTGACTTTGTATCCTGAGAACTTGGAAGAGGAATTAATAATTCTGTGGAGGCAAGGCATAGATCTAGTGGGATCGGAGACGAATAATAAAACATCATCTGAGTAAAGCAGAAGCTTATGCGCCACACCTCCCGCCGTCACCCCTGGAAAATCATCCTCCTTTCTTATCGTGGCTGCTAATGTTTCCAGGGCAAGACAGAACAATAATGGGGAAAGAGGGCAACCATGCCGAGTGCCCCTATTCAGAGTAAAATAATCTGAAATGAATCCATTTGTTTGTACCGCTGCTACGGGGTGTTTTATAAAGTAACTTAATCCAACCAATAAATGTACTCCCGAACTCCCAAAATCTTACAAATATAATCCCATTCTACCATATCAAATGCCTTTTCGGCATCAAGTGAGATGGCAGCGACCGGAGACTGATCATTCGCTACTGACCACATGATACTGATGAGACACCTGTTATCAGAAGAGCTACGGCCCCGAATAAATCCCACCTGATCTACATGTATAAGAGATGTCATAACCTTACTTAATCGGTTAGCCAGAATTTGACAATATTTTTACATCTAATTGGATCAGGGAGATTGGACGGTAACTTTTACACTCACTTGGATCTTTGTCCTTTTTAAGAATCAGACTGATCCGGGCTTGTGTCATGGTTGGAGGAAGCTTTCCATTCTTTAATGATTCAGTATAAACTTCTAACAAAAGTGGAGCCAGTTCCGTGGCATAGGATCTAAAAAATTCTGCGGCAAAACCATCTGTCCCCGGAGCCTTGCCAGTAGGTAGGGACTTAATTACCTCGTCAAGCTCCTCCAAGGTCATCTCAGAATCAAGAGTTTTTTTTGCTCAATCATCCATTTAGGAAGATCTAATGGTTCCACAAAGTTTCTAATATCTTCATCAGTAGACCAAGATGAGGAACTATGGAGATCAAAGTAGAATTCTTTAAAAGCATTATTAATATCAATGGCCGAGGTAAAAATTTCACCACCAGCAGATTTCACTGAGGGAATGATAGAAAGAGACTCTCTCTGCTTTATTTTTTTTTATTTATTTTTTTTTTTTTTTTTTCTTTATTTATCACACATTATACATTTGCACATACACGGTGAAATTCTTCTTTTTCACATATCCCAGCTAGGCTGGGGTCAGAGTGCAGGGTCAGCCATGATACGGCGCCCCTGGAGCAGATAGGGTTAAGGGCCTTGCTCAAGGGCCCAACAGTGGCATCTTGGCAGTGCTGGGGCTTGAACCCCCGACCTTCTGATCAGTAACCCAGAGCCTTAACCGCTGAGCTGCCACTGCCCTTTATATATCTAGCCAAAAGCTTCCCTACCTTGTCACCCAACTCAAAGTATGACTGTCTTGCCCTGAATATAATCAAAACTCCACTTTCCGTGACAAAATAGTATTATCTATATTTCGGCGCTTCAGCTCTGCCTCTACACTTTTAATATTCTCTTCCAACTCCACGAGTTCTCGTGCTTTGGATTTTTTTTTAATGAATGAGGCATACTGTATGATCCGACCCCTAAGAACCGCCTTAAGTGCCTCCCAAGCCATGCCCACAGAGGATACTGAGGACCATATAAACATTGATTTCAGTCTTTAACGTTTGTTGGAAATCAGGATTTTGCAAAAGGGACACATTAAGGCGCCAACTATATGATTTCTTTTTCTCTGTATATGGCAACACCTCTAAACTCACCAGGGCATGATCTGAGACTAAGATATTTCCAATTGAGCAATCAACAACAGATGAAATGAGGGATTTGGATATCAAAAAAAGTTCTATTCTAGAATAAATCTTATGGACTGATGAAAAAAATGTATAGTCCCTACCAGATGGGTTCAAAAGTCTCCAAATATCTGTAAGACCAAGATTTTTACACATCCTGTGAAGCGTCAATGTTGCTCTAGGGGGTTTACACACTTTTGCTTCACTATGATCAAGGACTGAGTCCATCAAAAGATTAAAGTCTCCTCCCAATATTATATCATGAGGGGTGCCAGCGGTTTGCAGCATCCCTTCAAGATCTATAAAAAAGCCCTGATCATCAGCGTTAGGTTCATAAATATTAGCCAAAATCAACCTTTGCCCTTGAATTTCAGCTAAAACAATAATGACTCTTCCTAATTTATCTTTAACCTGTTTGAGACATTTGAATTGTAAATGTTTATTTACAAATATAATGACTCCCTTGCTCTTACTTGAGCCAGCACTAAAAAAAAACATGTCCACCCCATATCTTCCCAAATTTTTCAGCTTCCTGCGGGGAGAGATGTGTTTCTTGAAGAAACACTATCATATTTTTTACGTTTAAGAAAAGTAATAACCTTCCTTCTTTTTATGGGGTGCCCCAACCCATTCACATTCCATGTGGAGAGAGAGAGAGTACACTCATTAACATTTGACATTTTGATATAGTAAAAATTATAAACTGAGTGTCAAAAACAAAATTATACAGACCACATTCCCCATTAGTGTAACAATCAAACCCCGAACTCCCCCCCCCCAAACAAAACAAACAGAAAAAAGAAAAACGTGCGCATTAACCCTGTGCACGAGAGAGCCAACCAGCGACAATCCCTTTAAACTCAAAAGGTCCATGAATGCCCACGAGCCCCCACGACAACTTTGCCGTCGGATTGCTCAATTTTTCCTCACAAATTTGCGAGGCAAAATTACATAACAGAAAATACTTTGTAAAATAAACCCCAGCAAATAGGAAGAATAAACACAAAGGAGGAGTAGATTCATTCACAGAACTGTCTCAAAGGTGTGATCTTCCACAAAACAAACTCCAGCTGATATAAAACTGTTCAGATTCCTCGGACAAATGAATGTTCAGTGAGCCAGCTGTTATGAGTTCAGCGGATGACGTAATCATTCCAATGTTGCATAAAAATACTCAAAACAAACCACAGTCAGCAGGAGGAATAAGCACAAAGAACGAACCGATTAATCCACAGCTGTTCCAAAGAAATGTTATTCAATAGAACAAGCTCCAGCCACTAGACGGAACCAATGCAAAAGGAAACAAAACTGGCATCCCGGTTCCCCGGATGGTCGAGTCAATTCACTCGGAGGCCGCATAAAAGTATATACCATAACTTACACAATCCGTCAACTTTATAAAAGACATCCTTTGTGTGAGCATGTAGATATTTTGCGGTCATCCGTAGTGTCCACTCTCAAACTGGCCAGGAACTTCAATGCACTGTATGCATTGATGAAAGACTACTTTTCTTTAAGGAAAAGTGTTATTCACAAAACAAACTCCAGCCGCTTGGCGGAGCCAACGCAGTTTACTCGCTTATTGATTCAATAAAAGACATTGCCTGATTGGGACATGTAAATACTTTGCGACCGACCTTCGTTTCTATTCTCAGTTTGGCCAGAAACATCAGAGCAAATGAGATCTTTCGCTGATGTAAGAGTTTCTTACATTCCTTGAACCAATCGCGTTTCTCTCTTGTCGAACTCGCAAAGTGCTGGAACAAGAAAATATTATGGTTCTTCCAAGAAAGCTTTCCTTTCATCCTCGCCTGGCGCAACACCAGATCTCTATCGGACGATCTCAGAAATCTGGCCAGAATCGGTCGGGGCCTGTCTCCCTCAGCAAATCTGTGAGCTGGGACTCTGTGAGCTCGCTCGATTTCCAGCTTGTTATGTCGAGCAGACTCGGGGAAAAGCTCGTCTAGGAATTTCACCATATTTCTGCCCTCCTCATGCTCAGGAATTCCAACAATTCTAACATTATTCCTGCGGCTTCTATTCTCAAGATCTTCAAGCTTTTCAAGGAGATGTTCCAAATCAACTTTGGTCGTGGGCAGATTAGCGGTTAATTCCCTCTCCGAAGATTCCAGACAATCGATTCATCTCTCAACATCAGTCACTCTTGTAACTATCTCAGAAATTTTTCCATCACCGTAATCGATCGACATATTGCAGCGAGATCCTCCAAGTCAACAAGAACCTTCGTCAACATCACCGACATGTTGGACAACTGACGCTGGACCTCCTCTCCAGCCGCACCATCCAAATTGAGTCCCTGGTCTGTAGGTCTGTCGGGGCTTTCATCCTGAACACGTAAGTGTCTTTTATTGTCTCCAGAGCCCGAGGATTTTGACTTCTTTGCCATGTTTTGCATCAAAGAGCAAATGTGTAACTGGGTGTATCAAATTTCACCAGAATATAACATGAAAATAATAACAAATTTAGCAGTGCGCAGAGCTCGTCGCTCACATGTCTGCTTCTTGCATGGCGTCACGTGACCCAGTTGACATTTCACATTCTTAAAATATAGTGATCCTAACTGACCAAAGACGGAATGTTTCTATGATTAAATGTCAGGAATTGTGAAAAACTGAGTTTAAATGTATTTGGCTTAGGTGTATGTAAACTTCTGACTTCAAATGTTTATATGTTTTCTAATCATCTAAATAAGCTTAAATTATTATCTATTTAACAGAACATTGTTACAATTTTTAATTATGCATATTTCATGAAGAATTGCCACTTAAATAGTGCTTAGTTATAATGACTCACCAGTTGGCCAATCCGATCCAAGTTGTCCAGGAAATACTTCACTGATTCACTCTGTTAAAAAACACCACAAAAAGGATATAATATTTTTAGCATGTACTGAAAAAGAACATTTCAGGTTATTCCCATTTACAAATATTTTAACTTAAACTCACACTAAATATATCAATGCATTTATTGCTTGGGTTATTAGCAAATAAGGTTGTATGAAGTGATTTAAAAATTAGTCTCTTTTTAAAAAAAACTAGTCTACAAAACATCAAGTTTGTAGAAACACAATATTTGTGTACATGTTGGTTTCATATTTTTTTGAAAAATATTTATAGCATTTTCTACACATTTAATAACTTTTCAAATGTAAAGCAGTGTAACCCATCAAGAAAAAAAAATATTAAAATACTTTCCCTGCACCTTTAATACGTTTCAAAGTTTTCAAACATATTTTTCAAGGTAAATACATTTAAGTTACGAATATCAAGTTTTCATTTCATTGACCTGAACAAAATGTGCCTTTTCATAGATGTCAAAAGTCATGAGGGTCTGAAGGGGTCCTCTCTGTTTTGTTTTTTGTTTTTGTCACATGACGACAAAATGGCATATTAGCATGTTGGTGGCATGTTGGTTACACCACCTGACTTTGATTTGGTGGACAAAATAATTTTCAATATGAATAATATTTTAAACCAAAATTGTTTCACCGCTTATTGATTTAAAAAAAAAAAGTAATAATTATTCCAAACTACTTTTTAAAAAAATAACGAGCTTTTAATTTTTGTAATTTTATTTTTTTCTTCTGTCTCTGGATGGTTACCACTTTTTCCTGTAACCCCCAAAATATCAAAATGACTCTGAACTCAGAAATTGAAAACATGCTCATCACAGTAGATGTGTATTCCAGTATTTGTTTTGTATGAATTGCAATTTTTTTTTTTTTTTTTTGACATTATTTAATGTATAGGTTAATGTAGTATATTTAATTAAAAGACTCGGGTGAGAGGGCAAAAGTAGTAGTTCTTTACTCAAAGCACAATAAAAGTTTAAAGTTCTCTACATAACCCTCATTCTCACATTGTGCTTTATTTGCAAAATTCTCTCTTAGCATTTTTTATGAAAACAAATAGGGCAATGGGTTGCCAAAAGTTGTTCTAATTCAGGAATGGAAAGTCTTAAAGTAACAGGATGTTCCTATGTTTGTCTGAAAACTATGCAGGACACCCATACCACACAGTGCCCGTCAGCAGAACTCCAAACGAGAACAGCTTACTCAAACATTTAGCTTTTACACGCAACACTCATAATCTCTGGTTACTTCGTAAAAAGCTGTGGGGTGTGAGATGAAAAATCACTTGAGTATTGCTTGCCTGGACCAACTTTCTTAAGTGCTTAACACATTTCACAGTCATGACCACACTGCATTAGGTTCTGTTTACATTTATATAGACCATTGGCTATAATAAATGGATGGTATAATCTACAAAGATTACAAATGAACATGCAAATGAAGGGCAATATCTCAAATGGCTACAGCCAGAGAGTTGTACCAGCTTGCACAACTACAGGAGAATCAGGTCAAAGGTCAGTATGAAAACCCAATCCATAAATTAAACTGACTAATGAGATGTCTGCAACACTGGACAATCGAAGTTGGGATGCTATGTTCACACTGGTCTCTTCCAAGAATTCATTATTTCTTCTGCCTTCATAAACCACAATCTACTGATAACTAGACTCCCCAGAATAAAGCAATAGGGAGATGTACTAAATTGCTGTGAGTATTATTTCCTGACAAAGTTGTTTTCACGCAGGCTTTTGTATGACAGACACTGCGGCCTTGGCCTTTCAGTGAAGATTGTTTAGAAAAGAAAAGTGTGTGTGTGTGTGTGTGTGTGTGTGTGTGTGTCACAAAGCCCCATGTTCCCAACAGGAAACAGCTCTGTGTGAAAACAGGGGATTAGTAGAACAGCGCCTGCCCCTCTATAAAAGACTGCATCCCAGCCTCCACACAGACAGAGGAACATAATCATCATCAAGGCTTAGTGCAACACAGGCAGGAAATCACACAGATATCTGATAGTAATACCTGTAGCATTTATCAATCCCTCATTAAAATAAGCACTCACAATTAAAGCATTCTTTCCTATAAAATATCCTACAGTATTAGCAGTGGATCATTACAAAGGGACAAATTATTCTAAATTAAATCATTAAATACATAATGAAACCAAAACTATAAAATCATTAAATCACTAAATACATAAAAACAAATTCTGTTGTATTTCATTTTAGCACTAGTTTGCCTCCATGTGTTCATTTTAGCATTATCCTTGTTTTTGTTTTCATTTATTATCCAAGCACAAGCTTCACGTCTTTTCATTTTCAGGGTTACGTTTGTTGGCATGTCACTTAATGACAGTGGATGTCACTTTTCAAAATAGATTTATTTGGACTGTCTGGCTAGTCAGTTTAGTCACATGTTTTTCACACCGCCAACATGATCACACAGGAAATTGGAATGTTGCCTCCGAATGTTCCAGTACCCATTATGCCGAGTTACTGACAAGTGCCATCGCCATGGTAGAGCTAACAAAATATGCATTTCTCTTCAATGTATTGCATCCTTTACAGCTAAAAAAAACTCACTTTACAACTCGCTTTTGGTGCCTCTCTGTGGACATTTCACCCAGAAACTGGAGCTCACGTGTGCCTTTATGTGCAAAAACACTTCAGCCACTGGGGGCAGTTCTTCAAATTTCGGGAAGCACAGAGAGAGTTAAGCTAACAAAAAAGTCAACCTACTGTTTCCGAATTCACATTTGAGCTTGTTATATGGAAATTTCTTGTTAAATCTTTTTAATTAAGTTGCCAACCAAAATATTGACAATTACTTAATTTTAATCTATTTAGAAAATGCAAGGGAAATGTTGGCCCGAAATAAATGCTGTACATGACAGTAACTTATGTGTGCGGACCATTCTTAAAAGCATTAAACATTATATTCAAATTGAAAATGCATGACATGATGTTGATTCTGTGTGAGAAGGTAATTATAGAAGAGGACGTTCTATTTTGAAAAGTGATGCCCACAGTTGCTGAGTGACATGCCGATTACCATGACCCTCAAAATGAAAAAACATGAAGCTTGTGCTAAAATCGACACAAAGATAATGCAAAAATGAAAATGAACGCAAACTAGTGCTGAAATTAAATAGGTACATTTGTTTATTTATTTAGTGATTTAATGACTAAATTAATTATAATATATAACTTTACATAATATAGAATAAAACTGTTTAGTTATATTTAAAAATGTATATAATGATTTAATTTTGAATTATTTGGTCCTCCATAGATTATATGGGTTAAAACGATAAACCGGCAGAAATATTTACAGCATTGTTTCCTTTGTGGTTATGTAAAACACTAATTAACTCCCCCAGGGGTACTTTAAGGTACAGTACCTCTGGTCCCATGGGCTCGCTACTGCACGGACGCCTTTAACGGTTGCGCACTGTCACCATGTCAACAAACGCATCTCCCGCTGAAAGCATTTAAACGCGCTCCTCCAGCGAACATGAATAGGGGGAAATGGGCCCCATGGCCGCGAGCTGGGCCCCATGGGAGTTATAGACCCCCGGGTTTTCAGTTCGTATAAGCCTGTGCGTTAAGGTGCCTGTGGTGGTGGGGGTGTTGTCGAGCGCCGGTTTGTGAATGGAGAGCGAGTTCGGGAGATGACAGCGGTAAGGATTTACACCTGGAGTGAATTATCTCAAACGCTGTTTTCTATTGCAGTGAGAGCTGGAGAGGGATAAGAGCGAGCCAGACCGCCAGAGAGAAGAAAGAAAAAGCATGCAGCTATTTATGTTGTGTGTTTTGTGTGCTTGCGATAGACACTGAAAAGTGTGTTCAATAAAAAAGGACTCCCATCGGATTGTATAACTGGCTCCTGCTTCCTCCTTGCTTTGAGTGACCTAGATCTTGCCACAGTGGTGCCAAAACCTGGGATTTTTTTGAAGGAAGGAAACGTCATCATGGAGTCCTCACCGCTGGCCGTCAAGACCATTGCCGTCATCCACCAGGCTCAACATCAAGCAGAGGACCAGCAGGTGTTATGGAGCTTAGTACCCCAGGCGGGGTCTTCCACCGCGACTCCAGCCATGACTATGGCCACTCCCCAAGACACGCTCTCTAAGATGGGACCGCAAGATGTTACATCAAGCTGTTTAAGCAAATGGCCAAGGTGTGGAAGTGGCCAAACACCCAGTGGGCGGTCCACCTTCTGCCGCTGTTGACTGGGGAAGCCCAGCTCGCGGCCCAAAAACTTCTGGTCAACAACCTCCTGGTGTATGAGGATTTGAAGAGAGCCATCTTGCAGTGGGTAGGTCTCAGCCCAGAGCAGCATCGCCAGTACTTCCGCTCACTGACACTTGCTGAGCACGTGATGCCTGCCGGAGATGGCTGCTGGATGGACAATGTGACGTCGAGGCCATAACCAATCTGGTGGTATTGGAACAATTCATTACCCAGTTACAGAAGGGGACAGTGGAGTGGGTCCAGTGCCACTGCTCGATGGCGCTTGAGGAGGCAGTCCAGCTGGCATAAGACCATATTACAGCATATCCGGGGGTCGGTGAGCCCCTGACTTCTCTCTCTCCCTTCTCCCCTCCTTTCTTCCCCTCCCCTTCCTCCTGTCCTGTTCCTATTCCCTGGAAATGGGGAGTCCCCCCTCACAAACCGGCTCCCCGGGCTCGGGGATTGGTCAAACCGCCAGTTCCCCCTGTCCCTCTCCGCTCTTTCCCCCAGGTTGATGAATTTGCCACTGCGGGTGCGGGCGTAAAGCCTGGGCCAGTCTGTTGGAGCTGTGGAGAACCTGGGTATTTCCAGGACCGATGCCGAGTGATGGAGGTGGGGGCATTGGTCCGGATCCCCGACACACCGCAGGCTGACCCTGATCGAGCTGGAGCGTACCGGATAACTGAGTATTAAGGGGGGGGGGGGTACAGTCCAAGCCTTGGTGGATAAGGGTTGTAACCAAACCTCCATCCACCAATGCTTGATTCAAGACGAAGCTTTGGGTTTTCGGGTGAATTTGAGGTGTGTGCATGGGGATTTTCACGATTACCTGTTAGTGAAGGTGATTATTCAATTTCAGGGACAAAAGCATAGTGTCGAGGCTGTGGTTAGTCCCCGCCTCTCCCATCCCCTAATTTTGGGTACGAATTGGCCGGCATTTGCTACTTTATTACAGGGAATTTGTGTAGATGGGTCCTGTAACAAAGTGTCTCGGTATGTGGTTTGCGATTCGCTGGCCAGGGAGGCGGTGCTGGGGCAGTCTACGTCAGCTCCGCGTCAGGATGACGCAAGGGAGGGGTAAGTCTTGGCTTCCCCAGCCCTTAGAGGATTCCCTGCAGGGGATTTCCCTCTGGAGCAGAAATGAGACGAGACCCTTAGGTACGCTGAACCGTCTAATGGCCCATTTCTATTGGCCAGGCATTCGCGGGGATGTTTGCAGGTGGTGTGCGGTATCCCGTGAATGTCAGCTAGTAAATTTGCCGGCCACCCCAAGAGCGACATTGCGCCCACTTCCGTTGATCGAGGTCCCCTTTGAAAGAATTGGCATGGACCTTGTCAGGCCATTAGAGCGGACTGCATGCGGGCATTGCTTTGTGTTGGTCCTGGTGGACTACACAACGTGATATCCGGAAGCAGTGCCTCTCATCAACATTTCAGTGTGAAGTGTTGCAGAGACACTCTTCAGAATTATCTCCTGAATGGGGATTCCGAAAGAAATCTTCACTGATCAGGGCACTAAGTTTATGTCACGTACACTATGCGAACTGTATGAATTATTGGGGATTAAATCAATCCAGACCAGCGTTTACTACTCCCAAACGAATGGCTTGGTTGAACAATTTAATCAGACCCTAAAGAATATGATTCGTAAGTTTGTACACGAAGACGCTCGAAATTAAGATAAGTGGCTCAGACCCCTATTATTTGCAGTGCGAGGGATCCCGCAAGCCTCCATGGGGTTCTCCCCATTTTAACTATTGTATGGGCGTCTACGTCCTATGGGAAAATTGGGAGGAGGGACCTTCAAACAGCAAAAACAAAATTCAATACATTCTTGACCTGAGAGCAAAACTCACTGGGGCAATTAACAGGAGAATTTACTCCAGGCTCAAGAATGTCAAAGCTGGCTGTATAATAGGGGTACCTCCCCCACATCGAGCTCAAAATTACTCACCAAGTGGTAAGGATCATTTGAGGTCACACGGCGAGTTGGGGAAATCAATTATGAGGTGAAACGAACGGAT
Organism: Myxocyprinus asiaticus; assembly: GCF_019703515.2. Classification (NCBI taxonomy): domain Eukaryota; kingdom Metazoa; phylum Chordata; class Actinopteri; order Cypriniformes; family Catostomidae; genus Myxocyprinus; species Myxocyprinus asiaticus. Next base: position 30,496,501 of record NC_059357.1, on the reverse strand, counting down.
AGAGGTAGAGCACGTCAGATTTACCACCTCAACCTCCTAAAACCATGGAGAGAGGCGGCCCCTGTGACTTTGGGGATTGTGGTTCTGGAGAGGGAGGAGCTGAACATAAAAGCCACCGATCGAGTCATCCCGGTCACTTGTGGAGACCACCTCTCACCATCCCAAGTCACAGAGGTTTGCCAGGTTGCAAGGAGAATTCTCTGACATGTTCTCTCCTCTTTCCGGTCATATGAATCTCATAGAGCACCATATTGAAATGATCCCAGGGGTAGTGGTACGCAGTCATCCCTACCGATTACCAGACCACAAAAAAAAAGTAATTTGGGAAGAATTAAATGCCATGCTCGATATGGGGGTAATGGAAGAATTACACAGTGACTGGTCCAGCCCGGTGGTTCTGGTACCTAAGAGCGACGGGTCGGTCAGGTTCTGTGTGAATTACAGAAAAGTCAACGCGGTGTCTAAATTTTATGCGTACCCAATGCCTCGTATTGACGAATTGCTCGATCAGTTGGGCGAGGCTCACTTTTATTCGACACTGGATTCGACAAAGGGATATTGGCAGATCCTTAACACCAATGTCCTGCGAGAAAATTGCCTTTTCCACACCATTTGGGTTACACCAATTTGTGACCCTTCTGTTCAGTTTGTTCAGGGCCCCGGCTACGTTCCAGTGGCTCATGGACAGGATCCTCAGACCGCATGCTGCTTATCTGGATGACATCATTATCTACAATAATGAAATACAGCGAGCAACACACACACTTCGGTTCTGGCTCTTGAGCTCCCGCAGCAGGGCGACTGGGTGACGTCTCGGCAGCATACTTGCTCAGCAAAGTGACACCACTCTCCCATTCCTGTTAGGGTTTCCAATCGATTCTCCTCACTCAGTGCTGCACTCACTGAGAATCATGTTGACAGAGCCTTAATAATTGGTGATTCTATTGTAAGGAATGTGGAAATAGACATTGTTAAATGCATTTCAGGGGCTCGGGCATCTGACATCAGATCAAATTTCCAAGTGCTGGCTAATACTAAACATATATTTTCTAAAATTGTTATTCATGTCGGTACTAATGATGTCCGGCTTCGCTAGATCACTAGAGATAGAGGTGTGTGAACTTGCAAAAACAATGTCAGACACTGTAATATGCTTGGGCCCCCTCCCTACTCATCGTGGTGATGAGATTTATAGTAGATTAGTGTCACTGAATGGCTGGATGTCTGAGTGGTGTATAGAGAATAGCATAGGAGTTATAGACAATTGGAAGAGTTTTTAAGGTAGACCTGACCCTCCAGGGAAGGTGCCACTCTCCTCTCTAGTAATTAGGGTTTTAATAATGATAGTATTTGACTAACTGAGGCCCAGGTCAGGAAGCAGACAAACTGGCTAATCCGAACGTTTGCTAACTGCCTTGAGATGTCACATAGGTCACATAAACTACAACACATAGAGACTGTATCACCCAGATATCATATAGAGACTGTGTCTTTTCTCTGAACTACCCAACACACAACTCTCACTAAATCATTTAGAAAAAATGTGATTAAGCTCAAACTTGAAAAAAAAAAAAAAAATTAAAATTAAGATAAACATCATATAAAGGTAGGGCAACGAAACATTAGATCTCTTTCTACCAAAGCACTAATTGTAAATGAAATTATTACAGATCATAGTTTGGATGCACTCTGTTTGACTGAAACCAGGCTTAAACCAGATTAATATAATAGTTTAAATGAATCTATTCCCCCAGGTTATTGTTATAACATGAGCCTCGTCTGAAGGGTCGAGGAGGAGGTATAACTACAATTTACAGTGAAGATTTTGGTGTTATTCACAGGATATAAGTTTAAGTCTTTTGAACTAATAATGCTTAATATGACACCGTCAGATAAATAAAAAAAAAATCACTGTCATCTTTTGCCCTTGCAACAGTATATAGATCACCTGTGCCTTACCCTGGTTTCCTTGGTGAATTTGCAAATTTTCTATCTGATCTAGTAGTTAATGTAGCTAGAGCTTTAATTGTTGGTGACTTCAAAATTCACACAGATAATGAAAATGACACATTGGGATTAGCATTTATCAATATTCTCAACTCTCTTGGAGTCAGAAAAATGTGACAGGACTAACTCATCGCCATAATCATATGCTAGATTTAATTCTGTCATATGGAGTTGATGTTAATACTATAGAAATTCTACCACAGAGCGATGACATCTCAGATCATTACCTCGTCTCTTGTTTGTTGCAATCAGCTAATGTCACTCAATCTACACCACACTATCGTTCAGGTAGGAATATTCTTTCAACCACTAAAGATAGCTTCACTAATAATCTTCCAGAATTGTTCTCACGAGCAACTTCAATCCTTCACTGTCATAGGTCATGAAGAGCTAACAAAACTTATCAAAAAATCAAAAGCTACAACATGTATGTTAGATCAAATACCAACTAAGCTCTTAAAAGAGTTATTCTCAGTAATCTCAGAACCTTCTTAATATTATTAACTCCTCGCTATCCTTAGGACATGTCCCAAGAAACTTTAAAATGGCAGTTATCAAACCGCTTATTAAGAAGCCACAGCTTGATCCTAGAGAATTGGCTAATTACAGACTGATTTCAAATCTACCATTCATGTCGAAAATACTAGAAAAGGTAGTGTCCTCCCAACTATGTTCATTTCTACAGAAAAATTGAATATTAACAATTTCAGTAAGGATTTAGGCCCCATCACAGTACAGAGACTGCATTTATCAGAGTTACAAATGACTTGCTCTTATCATCTGATCGCGGCTGCATTTCTCTTCTAGTGCTTTTAGATCTTAGTGCTGCCTTCAACACGATAGATCACGACCTTCTCTTAATTAGGCTGGAGATTTATGTTGGCATTAGTGGACTTGCATTAGCATGGTTTAATTCCTATTTATCAGACCGCTACCACTTTGCATGTGTAAATGAGGAATTGTCAAATCAAACAAAAGTTAAGTATGGAGTGCCACAGGGATCAGTTTTAGGACCTCTGCTTTTCTACTTAAACATGCTTCCCCTGGGAGATATCAGGAATTATGGAATAAGTTTCCACTGTTATGCCGACGATCCCCAACTTTATATTTCTTCTAAACCCAACGAAAATTCACAATTCTCCAAATTAGCAGAGTGTATCAATTAAATCAAAGATTGGATGGCCAGAAATTTCCTTCAACTCAATTCTGACAAAACAGTAATGATTAGTAATGATAGGTGCTAATGATTGGACCAAAAACCTCTAAAAATAAGCCGCTAAAATATAATTTGACTCTCGATGGATGTACAGTTACGTCATCTTCTTCAGCAAAGAACTTAGGTGTTATATTTGATACCAATCTGTCCTTTGAAAAATCTAATTTGCAATGTTTGTAGAACAGCATTCTTCCACCTAAGAAATATTGCTAAATTACGACACATGCTCTCTGTTGCTGGTGCCGAAAAATTAATTAATGCGTTCATGACCTCAAGACTAGATTATTGTAATGCATTACTCGGAGGATGTCCAGCAAGTTCAATAAATTAACTTCAATTGGTTCAAAATGCAGATGCCAGAGTGCTGACTAGAACAAAGAAATACGATCATATTAGCCCAATTTTATCGTCGTTACATTGGCTACCTGTTAAATTTCGTATTAGTTTTAAAATTCTGTTAACTACATACAAAGCTTTGAATGGTCTAGCTCCACAGTAATTATGTGACCTTTTGACACGCTATATTCCATCACGTTCATTACGATCAAAAAATTCTGGCTTGTTAATAATTCCAAGAAGATCAAAATCCACAAAAGGAGGTCGATCCATTTCATACTTGGCTCCTAAACTATGGAAAAGTCTCCTTAACACTGTTCAGGATACAGACACACTCACTCAGTTTAGTCGACTAAAGACTCATCTATTTAGCCAGGCATACACCTAATTTATCTTTCAACTCACAATTAGGCTGCTTTAGTTAGGTCTGCCGGAACCAGAAACATCCATCATGATCTATAACTCTGCATAACATTGAATGGCATCTACGCAAATATTGTTCTATTTGTTTCCATGTCTCAACCTCAGCATTTATATCCTGAGGTTAGCAGAGCCTGCCAGATCCGTTCCTGCTTGGTGTTGGACTCCACTGCTACGTGTCGCTGAGAGATGACAACAAACTACAGCCTGTGCTAGCCAGACATCATTTTTTTACTTCAGAGGATGAACTGATGCCAACTCCAACTGTAAGACATCGGATACTTCATACGCCACTGCCTGAACCTTGGATTTAGGATGGACCCCACCGAACCTCACCGAAATGACCTGCAGGTTGAAATGCGATGCACCTCATCATTTATCTCTGCCTGCATCACCTTTGTCTTTGATGGACTACACTCTTGAAGTGGAATACACAGACACTCATTTAATTGCCAACAAAAGCCTTCATCAGCCAACTAATGAATGACAATGCATCTATGTAAACTTGTGCAGTTAATCCAGGATGGACTTCAAAGACATTAGTCATTAATCTTAAAGTTCATAAAAATCTTTATTTTATATTTTTAAAACACTGGACCTTAACACTTAATTTACAAATTTAAAACCATGACTTGCACTGCACAAAAATAACTAATATTGGCATTATATTCATGTTGTTTAGCCAGAGGAGAACCGGCCCCCACAGTGACCCTGGTTTCTCCCAAGGTTATTTTTCTCCATTAACCAACATCTTATGGAGTTTCGTGTTCCTTATAAATGTAATTATTTAATTTCTATACACATTTTACAATCATATTTAATCAAACTACACAATGATCACTGTAAGACATTATAGATATTACAGTTTAATATTTTTTTGTTTTTGTTAATGCATGATTTCCTGTAAAGCTGCTTTGAAACTGTGTGTTGTGAAAAGTGCTATACAAATACAAATGACTTGACTTGACTGGACGGCTCCCTGGCCTGAGTCGGGCAATTGGGGTTTGTGGTGGTGGGGGCATGGTCAAGCGTTGGTTTGTAAATGGAGAGCGAGTTCGGGAGATGAGAGCGGTAAGGATTTAAACCTGGAGTGAATTATCTCTAACAGCTGTTTTCTATTGCAGTGAGAGCTGGAGAGGGATAAGAATGAGCCACGCAGCAGTTTATGTTTTTGTGTGTTTTGTGTGCTTGCGACAGACACTGAAAAGAGTGTTCAATAAAAAAGGACTCACACTGGATTGTTTAACCGGCTCCCGCTTCCTCCTGACCTAGAGTTTGCCACAGCGCCCCTGACCTCCCCAGTCTCCATTCATTTTTGTTGTATGGAAAATATCCTAATTTGTATCCCACAGAAAAGTATTATTGATAATTGTTTTCAATTTAAATGAATTTTCAAATAAAAAAATCAAAAGGATGATATTTCTTTGAATAATTTTGAATCACTTTTCAATAAAAATGTGTATCACCAAATGTTGAAAATATCATGATATACTTAAAAAAAATTATATTGCCTATATATGTGGGTGAATCTCATGAAGAAAATATTATGAAAACAATCTTTTCAAAAAAATAATTTTATAAATAGGCTTATTTTTCTATATGCAAAGTATAATTACTTTTTTTTTTTTTCAGTCCTGTCAGATACTTTTCCAGGTGAGCAGAGCCAAAACACTATACTGTAGCCCCACACACAGACTTCACTGCATGATAGTCGCAGTTAACAGGGTTGTCAACTGTCAACCCTTATCTGAGCTTCCTGATTGGTTCCTAATCTGCGTGAAAATACACGATGCAGGTCATTGGCTGGCGAAGCAAAGTCTCCCTCCTCCCTCAAGCTGCCCTGAATCCCTCCATGACGGTCTGCTGAGAGTGTGGGAAAGATCTACGCTGAGGCTTTGCAGGCAACAACCAGCAAGTTCAGTGTAGAAAAGTTTGCCCATGGGTATTTGTGCAGTGAGTAAAGGGAAGCATGATTGAGCACGGCCATGTAGAGAAGCCTTAACCCCTCCCTTTCTAGCAGAGATCACTATCGCTATAGTTTGCCACGGTCTCCTCCAAATAAACAGCAGATCTACAGAAATTAGATCCAATTAAAGGCATCCCTTATGACCCTGATTCAAATATAGGCGCTAATCGCTAAAAAACACAGCCATGGAATTGGAGGGAAAAGGCTGGAAGCAAAACATCTTTAGTATAAAAAAAAAAAATTAAAAAAAATCTTTCTTTATACTCTGTTTTGATCAAACAGCATTGGTGCTGTCTTGGGAGTGCTTATACGGACCAAGCCAAGTGAAAGGGATAAATGCTTTCATAAAGCTTCAGTAAGTCCATCAGGGATACTTTTTGCTTCACACTTTGTTATATCTGAGAGTAAAACCTTCCCCGGCAGTGAACGGAGATCCCATTTAAGTGATGTTTAACTGCCAGATCCAGCAGCTGTGCTTTGTTGGTGAATAGCAGTTCCACAGTGACTGAGAACAGACATATCCCCAAATGTTATCATTTAGCTATTTGAAAGGTCGTGCCATTCTATAAATGTGAAATGAAACTGGATAGATTCTTTTTTTTCTAAAATAAAAAAAAAACATTACACTGACTGAAAGGACATAAAAACACCTAAAAATGAAAATTCTGTCATCATTTACTCACCCTCATGTTGCTTCAACCACAAACAGGAATTGGGGTTCCATACATGAATGCAAAAGCAAACGAGTTTTAAGAGCTACGGTGGGAGCAACATTTTCAGTGAATAATGACTTAAATTTTTGTCTGTTCCTTCAGAAGATGCCACTTTTTGGTCATTTTTAGAGTTAGACAGCCCCAGTTCTTTTTCATTTTATGGAAAAGAGCAGTATGAAAATTCTGCTAAACATCTTCTTGTGTGTGCTATGGAAGAAAGAAAATCATACAGGTTTTGAAACAACATAAGGGTTAGTAAATGATGACCATTTTCTTTTTGGGGTGAACTATTCCTTTAAACTTATATTTTATGATATTCTCAAAAATGTTAAGTCCATCAAAAAGCATGGAAAAATTTTAGAAACAAATTTATGCGAGAACCTGGGTAGCTTAGCAAGTAAAGACGCTGACTACCACACCTGGAGTCGCAAGTTCGAATCCAGGGCGTGCTGAGTGACTCCAGTCAGGCTTCTTAAGCAACCAATTAGCCCGGTTGCTAGGGTGGGTAGAGTCACGTTGGGTTAATCTCCTCGTGGTCGCTATAATGTGGTTCTCGCTCTCGGTGGGGCGCGTGGTGATTTGTGCGTGGATGCCGCGGAGAATAGCTTGAGCCTCCACATGTGCTATGTCTCCACAGTAACGTGCTCAATAAGCCACGTGGTAAAACGCGCGGATTGCCTGTCTCAGACGCGGAGGCAACTGAGATTCGTCCTCCGCCACCCAGATTGAGGCGAGTCACTGCACCACCACGAGGACCTAGAACGCATTGGGAATTAGGCATGCAAAATTGTGGAGAAAGGGGGAGAAAAAAAGAAAAAAAAAAGAAACTAATTTCTGCTGGGGTGAATTTCAGAGAGAAAAGCAGCCCTCTTCTGAAATTACAATGTCCGCCTCTCCTCCATAAATAACAGACTATGTAAATAATCCTCACGCAAAACAAACAGAGCTTGATTTCACAGTCCTTGGAGTGAGATTAATTGTTTGGTTTGGACATGAGAAGAGAACTCGTATTTATCCCCCACATGGAGCTTCACCTCCAGAACTTCACAGAACCTCGGGCTGTTCCCACACTGTTGATCTAGTTGCAACTGTAAATATTGCCTTTCATCTTTGTGGATAGCCTCGTAATATGATTTTTGAATTGGAGGAGACCAGAAGAAGGAAAATGGATGAGTGTCAGGGAGCTCTGAAAACAATTTGGAGACTTAAATTATGCCAGAGGTATGTTAGCAATAACATGAGCTGTGTTCCTAGAAACAAAAGATGAAAAGCCGTGTATATGCATTCATATATATGCATTCACACATATCAAAATATCAAGACATAATTGATGTTAACTCAAAAATCGTCTGTTTGTACTGTGTAACAAAGTCATATTTTAGTTAAAAATGGATTTCAGTTGTTCAGACAGGATTAAATTCACTGGAAAAGCACTAATAGATGAGCCTGTCTTCTCTATTTATGTGTCTCATGGAGCAGTCATGCCCTCAAGAGCCCTGTCTATCACATATATCTATAAAGCACAGTGACACAAAACTGCTCTCAATGTAAAAAAATGACCAAAATGTCAAACGCATGAATATACTGTGTGATTCTTCAGCTGAAAGATCTGGGCAAGGGTCTCTGGCATGTCTCACATTCGTGGCAGTAAATGGTGACTTCTGTAGAATAAGCTGTTTACCACAAATGTTATTTCTGCACTAAAGATTTTTACATGCCCTGCCAACCTAATGCATTAACACTGATATTCTAAATTCAGACTCCAATCAGAACAGAATGCTGCTGAAAACCAGCTTAACCCCTTACATTTTTAAGGATTTCATGCTTAAATGGCATACCCAAAAGTAAGTGTATAACTTGTGTATAAAAGTGTATAAAAAATGTGCAAAGATGGTCATTTGCATAGTATTAATCTATAGAAAACTTTTCTAAATTTGAAGAAAATATATAAGGATCAAGCTTAGAGACTCTCTAACAATACTACAACACTGCTGACAAAACAAAAAAATTTGTGCTAAAAATAAACTTTTCAGTTATTATTAATTTTTGACATTATAACTTTAAGACAGTAAGTATGGAAGGTCATAAGATTAACTTTGGTTTTGTTCTCCAACATGTCAATTATTCCAGGAAAAAAAAAATTGTGTTGATAGGACAAAGCAATCAAAAGTTATAGCATAGCTATATATATAGCATGGAGCCCAAGGTGGACTTTTATTTATAAGAGTGTCCAAAAACCTCTCCAAACAAGTATTCAGGTGGTTTATTGAACATTAAAACAGAATAACTGAAAACTATGAATGATAACATCTGAAAAATAAAAAATGTATGTAAACTTAGTGTCTAATAATTAAAAATGAGCATATTGGCTTCTTTTTCCATCACTACAAAAAATGTGCGTTGAGCTCCCATGTGTGCAGTCTACGTATGAGCGCTCCTGTTCTGCTGACCCACATGAGACACATGCCTGTTTTCAAATATGGATTCTAACACTCTCTAAGCATCCAATGAGGACTACCTAACACATCTATGATGCAAAGGATCACGTTTCAGTGAATCGATCCCAGAGAAACCGTCTCTATAGAGACGCCATTAGCGATAGCCATAGCTGTCATGAAACTCTTTGAGAAATATTTCAGGATGTGCATATCGTATTATGTTGAGTGTGGGCTTATTTGATTCACAATAGGCTGCTGTAAATTGTGATATGCCATTTTATATATCATGTTTATTCAAGTAATAAACCAAAATGTGATGATAATTCTGTTTATCTGTTTATTATACAAGTGGATTTCACATGCTAATACTTACTGTAGTTTGGTCTCTGAGTGAATCAAATTGGCTCGTTATATTTTAATAATCAAGACCTTTCCAAAGATATATGACACATGGCTTTGTGATCTTTTTACTGGTTCTAAATATGATTGTTGTGATTGCAAATTTGTGAATTCTGAAAATGGAACAGTTCTAATTTATTAGCAAATTTAAAAGCAGTATTTTAGAATTGGTCAGATCAGCTATATTCATTGCTAAGATAAAGAGTCTAAGCTTTAAAATGACACCTATTTTGTGCAGATCAAGCAACAGGTTGTTGAGTATTATCATAATATATCTGTTTTTTTTTTCGTGATCAGCACCCCGTAGAAGGCTTGGTACTGGGCCGCTCTGGGTTTAAGAGTTTAAACCAGCATTCATTTAGTGCTGGTCTAACTTGATGGACCAACATAGCCATGTTGCTCACCCACAAAACTTAGCACATGATTCCCACCCTTTTTGACTAATGAAATCCATGACCTTTCCAGTTATTTGTGATAACACAATACAGATTTATTTATTTTGTTATCATTTTGATTCGGACTGATTCAGTAATGAATCATTTAGATCAATTTGTGAACCGTTTTGACCAATTCATTGAAAATAACTGATTCAAAGTAACGATCAGCCATCACTTTGGCTTTCAAGCAAGTTTTATGCTAAACAAGAGCAATATTTAGCAAGCTGATTAAATATTTTAGAGTGGAGGAAAACTACAAATTTTTTGTTTACTATAGAAATATCCATGCCTTTTCCATGAATTTTAAGATTTTTCAATTTCCGTGATTTTTCTAGGCATGTAAAAACAATTCTAAAGTTCACTGATATTTCCAGCTTTTCCATGACCATGGAAACCCTGTTAGAAGTCAAAGCTGCTTAACCAGGCCAGAATGGTCTTTTCTCGGTGATACGGGTTGATCATTGTAGTATTGCTGGTCAAGTTAGTCAAGAAGCCTTGTTGGAACAACACCACAACAGCTTCTCATGCTGGGGATCAGCATACCAAAAATAACATATGCTGGTCTTTACTTTTCAACATGCTCCGTCGACCTGGAAGATAACCAGCATTTATAGGGTGTTAGCATTTATTGAGTCAACCATGAGCGTGAACTCAGAGACAGAAACAATCTGTCATCTTTAATGTGAGAATGTGTAAAAGGTGCGAGACTGAGAGTGGGGCCGTTGTGTTCCTCCTACGTCACTCAATGATTCTATGGTTATTTCCCTCTTCTCTCCCTCCTGCATCTCACCACAATCAGTCGCTCTGCTTCTCTATCTTATTCCTCCACCTAATGGAGGTCCCTCAGTGAGACTGACCCTAGACTCTGCCCTAAAAACAGAGTGGGAGATAAAATTTTAAAAAATAGTCAAGAAAAACAGTGTGGGTGGATGACGTTTGAGACAACAGCCAAACATCCAAGGACGTTTGAGACAACAGCCAAACATCCAAGGACGTGGCTGCCTGTAAAGTCAGTTTTTTCTCTTCCAGTATGGTGCTCCCTTTGCGTCTGTTTTCAATAACAAAACAACCCACTTGCCACCTGTTTCACAAGGGCTTATAACTTAATATCTATTGCTAATTCTCAAACTTGAGCGGAGCAGTTTTCTTGAAGACATGAAATCAGTTTTAAACTGTGTACTATGCTCTGCTGAAGATGCAGATGAGGGAATCTGAAGTTTGTTCAAAGTCTACCTCAACCACCCAGTCCTAGATGATCTTTCATTGAATATTTATGATCTTGGAACATACTAAATTCATACACATTGATGTATAAACAGACAGAAACAAAGTGTGCTCCTTCAGGAGTCCGATTTGAGGCTATATGCTTCTCATCTTTCCACAAAACTTAAAGCTGCTTGTTTCAAACATAAGATGTGCAGAGTTTTAGGTGCTCCACACAGCCATGAACAGCACAAGGTTTGGTGATCTTTTTACACTTGTAACTCTTATTAGTTCTTCTGGTGTTTGGGAATAATACTATCTATCCTACTTCTATTTATCCTACGCCCATTATTGTTCTGTCTGCACCAGGGGTGATGCCAGAAATATCCAAATGAGTGGACCTTGATGAAACAGGGTGGACCTCTATTCTGTGCCTAATTTCATCATGAATATAATGAAGGGTGCCCCTTTCCTCAGCTGTTATGAGTGAATATTCATTCATTTACACTTAGCTTAAAACATAGAGTTGCATAATTACAGGTACAATAACAATAATTATTTGTTTTTGAACAGTTATTACGTTTATTATTAGTAATTTACCTTAATAGGTCATATTTATGCAATAAAAAAATTAAATGGCCATAGAAATAAATACAATAAATTAAAATAGGAGATATGACGCAATAAACATTGTTATCAGAGACTTTTCAGTCATCCTGCTTTGCACAGGTGTTGGCTATTTCCCCAAAGATCTAATCTGTAATTAAGCTGACAAACTCTCTCCTTTGGCTGACGTTCTGAGCTTCATGGAGCTGTTGCAATGTTGCAAAATATTTCTTTTGATTTGTAGTCTATGTAAAATAAGAGGTCTGGTGAAAAACACGAATCAGATGTTCTATTTCATAGCTGTCCTATAGAGTTGGGGAATGTTTCATTCAAATGGAGTCTAAAGAGAAGACAAGCACAGAAGACAAACTTCTTGTTCAAGAACCATTTCTGAGGTTGTAGCTACTGAATATGACACATATGACATTTCACCTGGCATCCCAATGTCCTTGCATCCTGAGATGGTCTGAGATCATATTTAGCATTCTCATAGACGACACTTCTTATAAACTGTTCGCAGATTACGACAGAGAAGAAATAGTGAGAACTCGTCATATGCGTGTGTTCCGTGAGACACACTCATGCTGCCAACGTGTCAATAAACCTCTGAACACACAGCGAATCAGAGACGTGCTTCGGCAGCTTTTATTTAATCTGTTTTACAAATATAATCAAGTGTGCTTCTTCAAACGTGTTCATTTGGTTCTAATGGCATTTCTCGTAATTTCTCACTCTGAGACGTCTTATATGTGGCCAGCCACGGTTGTGGGTAGACGACGAGCAAAATTACCCACTAATTTCATACCCTGCCATGTCATCTACAGAAACATCTACCACACTCCCACGTGTTAAGTGAGGCAAAACATGGATACATTATCTTGGTGCTAAGCTGATCTTTTTACAGGAATGACTGTGTAGTGCTGTGCAATGCAGAGAACATGAGCGATAATCACTCATAATCATATTAAACTTTTTATTTGAAATAAAACATATTTTTCGAACTATATTTATAACAGGAATATGATGATTATCTTGAATGTGAGCTATTTTGCGTGTGACAAAATGCAGTTTCTTTTTATTTGTAAACTGTTAGTATATTCCTGCAGTTTTGATTGGGTGGACCAATCGTCAGTCTGGGTGGACCAGTGCCACTCTGGCCCTTATGTGGCCTCGTGCCTGGTTTGCCCAAAACGTGGAAAAAACAGCTGAAAATAATGATGGGACAGTGGTTCAGGAGACATGGTTGATGTTTTATTTTATTTGCAAATTAATCTTTTGTCTCCTGCTTCCAAATGCCATCCTCTCTGCTAGTGCTCTTTATATTTCATTGGCTTTTTCTCACTGCTGGTGTTTCATTGTCAGGACAGTGGATACATCTGATGACTCATGGGCCAGATTCCAAGCAGGTTTGAAATTTGTTATAGCGTCTGCGACTTGTTGGGGCATGTCGCAGGAGTGCGCAAACCACACAACTGTTGGTTGTGCCACTGGAGACTTCTAGTCATAGACCAGTAGCAAATTCAAAACATCAAAGGAGACAAGCTTGAGTCGCGTAGTGTGCGACTAGCTTAAACGACTCAAAAGTGCACCAAAACTAATAACAAGTCCCATGACAAATGTTCAACATTCTCTGAAAAAAACAAAAAAAAAACATTGACCTAGCCTCCAAATAATGTTGGAAAATGGCAATACTGGACTCTAAAGGATTTTATAGACATTTTAAGACTTTTAGACTTTAGCCTTTAAACTGTAAACCAACTGCAGGCACAAGCCTGGAAGTATTTGTCATAAGCATATCAAACCTAAGCCCATGGAGTACTAAATTGTACTATAATGGCCTAGATAGGGGAGACAAGCAGATAGGACACTAGAGGAGCAGGCCAAAATGAGCATCCATTTATCGCTCCTGAGAGTCTGTCTGCAGATAGCATAAGACAGATGACAGGGGCAGTCGGAGAAATAGGGGTGAATGCACGAGTGACACCTCTCAGTGTCAAGAGCCATTCTGCTCTGTCAATTCCATTATGCCCCCAGAAAAATGAGGGGCTATAGTGATGTTACGGATGACATGAAGCCCAGAAAAAAGTGTAAGAGAAAGGATTTTCGCATGATAGATGATGATCAAGTTGGAAATCTGGAAGTTTATTGCTGTTTGATTACAGAAAAAAAAAAATTCTGTGTTGTTGTATTCCTCATTTGTAAGTTCCTGTTGATAAAAGGGTCTGCTATATAAACAAATGCAAAAATGGTAAGCAGCATAAACAATTATTTTTGAAACACTGATTCAAGAATTTTAAATGAAAAACATGTAATAAGGCAAAGCTATCACTGCCTATTGCCTAGTTCTCCATGAGGAAATCAAAGTGTGTTTCAAATCTGTTTTAAATTAGTTTAAACTTCTCAGTTTGTTAATGATAGAAATGAGACATGCAAGATTCCCATGAAAGAGAAAAGAATCTCAGACCAGATTACAATGGATGGTGAAATGCCATACCATTCTGGTATCAAATAAACGTCAGTGAGAACATTTTGGGCAACAATGGAAGTAAATTCATGACTAAAGTCTTTGAAGCATATAAGCATGCTGAATTGCTCTAATCGAAAATATAAATGCATTGTATTATCAGTGCTTGCATTTAAATGCGTTGAATTTACAGTGTTTGCATTTAAATGTTTTGCATTTACAGTGCTTTCATTTTGGGAGGCTGAAATGTAACGTTGTATTTTTAAGCATTGAATATTTCATTTGGAAACATATAAACTAATTTCATTATTAAAAATTCAACAATAAAAATTCACCTTCCAATGTTCATTTCCAAAATATTCAGTTCATTTGAAAATACCATCTAGATTTTTCGACAGGTAAAATTCAGCCCATTCTATTTCACTTAACAAAATATGCATCCTCAAATTCAGTGGTTCTACATACGGGAACTGCAGGAAAAGCAGCAGTGTACTGATGCACAATCTCAACCTGGTGCCATTAGTTCTCACCAGTAGGTGGTGGAATGCAATCGGGTGTTGACTGCTGAAGACCAAAGCTACAGGTAGAGAGAACAGCCATGTACGTTTTGATAGTTTGCTTTTCAATTTCAAAAGAAATATATAAAATTATATATTACAATAAAAATAATAAATGAATGAACAAAAAATTAATTAGGCCTAAATCAACAAACAATAGGCCTACCTTTGTGCACAAGTTGCTACAAAGTGGCCGTATGATACAATATTAAATTTAGAAGGAATGATATCGATGTTATACTGTATTTACGGGGTATAAATTATCTTGGCACGTCTTCCCTAATTCCTTCTCCTTTACAAATTGCTCATCTTCTTCTCTAACACCGAAGGGCACTGTCAAGTGCACATTGTTATGCATTGATGTCACCGTTATCAGTTTGGGTGCAAAGTGCAGATCTCTACTTAATCAGTTAATGTTTGTACATTTACCCTATGTTAGTGATATTGTGCACATGAAATAGGCCTGCCAACAAATCAACCTCTTTATACTTTTTATATAGTCTTCACAGACCGTAGAAGCTTGCACCCCGATGGTCGACCCACAGATAATAAATGAAACATTGTAAACGCACATTTGATGAACAAAGCAGTGATTGTGTAAAAACAGCAGACCTTATCCTCCAGCACAAAAATAATTACATAACTATGTATTTAATTATGTAGTTAATTAGTTTGATTAATTAAGAAAACAACTTTGAACATTTCTCAGCGAGGTAAATTACAAGTATTTATAAAGTTATGCACAAATCTATGAATGAGCGACATTATATGGTCAGATTTCAGAACTTCACAATGGACAGCAACTCATAAGAAGCACTTCCTGAAAAACACGAGTCTAATGAATTAGGTGTATAGACTTGGGTAATGCTACTTTTTACTTTTAATGGAATAATTGTTATATCATTACTTTGTATGGAATGCAGTGCGTTTATGCATAATTTTTCGTAAAAACTGTTTTTTGTTTCTCATGATCAATGCACTTGGCTGGGAGCGCTCTCCATTTCAGTTTAAGTGCTTAGAAGCAATGGCAGCTTAGAAAGAAATGGCATGCAAAGAAAATAGCGCAAAACAACGTATATAAATTAAGAGAAATGTCAAGATATATAAAGCTCTCGCTCCCTCATTTTGCATGGTCAGCCCATGCGTTTTATGCAGTGTAGGTGGTGCTTGCATTGTGGTTTCAGGGGCAGCCGTTGCCTTATTCACAATGAACAAGAACTCCATTGTGTCAAGTCACATACATACACACGTTTGTATTTCCTAAAACCAGCGTAATTAAACACAAAATTTCGTTATCTGTGATCTGTTTTACCTTACCTCAAGGAGAAGTGCCCTGACAACAATATTAATTAAGCTGCAGTTGACCACAGATTTTAAACTGGGCTCCCTTTTTCCTTTAACTGTTGCCGTTCAAATAGTAGTTAAATAAAATCAGCAGACAGTAAGTTAAATAATAGAAGTCAGTTGAATCATAATCAGTTTTTACATGAGATAAACAAAGGATAAAATAAAAACGGCACTTGTGTTTATTGTTGATTTGTCTTTGATTTGCCTACGAGAAAACTTGATGCAAATTTTGCGCAACATACAATCATACACAATGTATTATTTTTATTTGTTGATTATAATTTCATTAGAATTAAGTAAAATATTTTGGGTATGGTTTATGATTAGCATTGATGACATGTCAACCATTGAATTCAGTTAATTTTAAAATTAGGCTTCATTTTGCAGTTTATTTTAACCTGGCAAACCAACTTGTGCACTCATATGCTCCCAAGCCCTGGCTTTCAAATAATGGCTGGGTTTCCCAAAGCACTAAGTAGAACGTTAGTAGCACTTAAGTAGTACTTAATCTCTAATGTGCGTTTCCCAAAAGCATCGTTATCAAAGTAGTTTGTAAAAACGTTCATAAATTAACGAGAGCTTTGAACCGCTCTTAAGTCCATTAAATGCAACTTAAACATATCTTTCTGGCATCTTTCACAGTTTATCAAAGACAATAGGACATTTAATAAATTGTATTAATATATTTTGATCATTGGAAAGCCACTGTAAACTATTGTATTTCAGAGGATAAAAAAAGTATTGAAAAAATCGCTATGAAATCAATAGGCAGTCTCCGCAGTCTGCGCATGCAACGTGATACGTCTAAATTTACAAGACACATAATAAAGTATAACGTTATATTAGCCTTCTTTGATAAGCATAATTGTAATGGCAATAGAAAGACAATATGCTCTTATTAAACAGATTATTTAAGAAGACATGTGAGTAATGTGACCATGCAGTTTAAAACTTAAATAAATATGCCTTAATAAATAATTAAAATATGGTTAACAGAGGCAATTAGATCAAGAGTGTGCAATGAGAGATTCCCTCTCTCTCTCTTTTCATCCTCCTCCTCTTCTTTCCTCTTCTCCTCCAATGACTGGTTCATATCAGCTCGCCTACAGTCTTTTTACAAGGCAGTAACAAATTGCATGCTGCATAATAGCATTAAGGCTACAAGTTCACCGTACTTTGAACTCTAATCAGATGATCTATTAATATTTAGACATGTCTATGAGTAGTTCAATACTGATGCCTGTCATTTTAATCTTGTTCTGTGTGCATTTGTTCAGTTTCCAGCCAAAAAATCATTAGGCTACGTGAGAGCCCCTTATGATTCACAACGCGTACATTCACGTTACATGCATTTACTGTGTCACTTTCATTAATCTCTATGATTGAGCATCAATACATCTGAAACACTGTCTTACTAAAGCCATCATTATTTCTATAATTAAATTCTGTAATAGTTAGGTACTAAATTTCGGCGCCTCGACAAGGTTACAAACAACTGCATGTTTGTCAGTATTTCCACCTTATTTTCATTTTGAGAAGACAAACTCTGGACATATTTACCAAAGTGATCAGCACATCTGGACCGGACAGCTCCCATAACGAAGCACTTAAGTTCTACGTTATAATGAGCAATCTACGTGCTGGTTTGGGAAACAGGTGTTACTCCATCATAAAATAACGAGTGATGTTAGTTAAGATGATCGTTAAAGCTTAAGTTGCAACGTTATTGGGAAACCCGGCCCTTGTCTATTAAGATGCTCTTAGCTCTGTACGATTACTCCAGAGCACTAAATCTACGAGCATTTTCATGTTCCACTTAAGTTACGATGGCTTTGGGAAATGGGAGGCAAAACTAAGATGAATCGTAAGATGTATTCTACGATCTAGGCTTACGATGCTTTTGGGAAACAAGGCCCAGAACTCTGCAGTGCGCTCACATCTGCAATTAAAAACGTGCAATTAGAAATTTGAATCCATTCACATGTGAGCGATAATCTTTGTTTCTATATTGGAATATCCACAAATGTAGCAAATTACAGCATTGCAACAAAGAACTTGTAAAATGAGTCTGATGTCTACTTTGATATTGCAAAATCTAGGACACATCTTCTGGGTGGAGGTAATGGGCATTTTTCAAACTGCATTTTTGCGCGCTTGAAGTGCACTTCGGGAAGGGGATGCCACTCGAGTCTTTCTAAACAAAAGAAAGAAAGATAACTTTTTCACAAAGGGCCCTTTTACAAGACTTATGCCATGCTCTCTTTAGAGAGCCCACATCAAGAGCTTTGTCCTTTGTAGTAAGCAGGGCATAGGGATGATCACTTTCGATTGGAATTCGCCTAATGTTCCCTCTTCGCTGTGCGCCGCGCCCTATCGTGCTCAAGAGAAGCAATCCATAATTTTATGAGCTGTACGCAAAAACAAGAGCAGGAGAAATTGTGAGGTGATTAAATAAAATGCTAAATATTATTCTGTTTGCCCGACAAGTCATGCATGTGAGTCCTTTATCTAGATGCTTGACTTGAAGAGCACAAGCTTAAACATGTTGAACTTTGACACAGTAAGGGGGCTTTCACACTGGGCACGTTTGCTGTGGTCCGATTCCGAGTGCGATTGTTCTAAGTGCCCCCCGCTGCGTTGGTCTGGTTTCACACTCACTTGATTCTATCGAACCCCGGTCCATTTGCGTTCATCTTACGTCATCACAAACATGCATGGAGAACACAACGCGACTCATCATACTTCTTGTTTTTTTGTTATTTTGGTGCCATTATGCACAGCAGAGTGAACGACAACTGTGTATATGTGCGCTTCACGGTGTAACTCATCAGATGTCCAGGGGAAAGCGGCTAGCTGCTGCTCGCAAATGGTGTTTTTTGAGGAGACAGCTGATTGCAAGGAATTCATTTGCATCTTTGTTTACACTGCACGCTTACTCACGCTCGTGTCCAAGGTGAAGTTATCGCCACTGTCATCCCCTATTATACCCTATATTTATAACCTATAATAGTATTTATATATAGTATTTATAAGATAGATAGACAGACAGACAGACAGACAGACAGTATTTATAGTGTTGATTGTACTTGTATGTCATTGTGGTGTCATTACTTTTTTGGGACTTTGAGGAATTAAAAACGCATGCACAGGTTACTTTACTTCCTGAACGAGTGCGCACCCGAGTCCGAGCTGCTTTCACATTCACGCGAATCATGCTACAGTTCCATTGTAACCGAACTCAGACCACCTCCTACAGGTAGTCTCGGGTTCGGTACCATGGTGCACTCCCCGGTCCGCATGACAGCTTTCACATTACCAATTTTTCATGCGAACCGTGCTCTGTTTCAAACTAAACTGCCAGTGTGAAAGCACCCTAACACTGAATTCAACATGCACCATGCCATGTGTTCCTCTAATAGACTATTCATATTAGTAGTTGACAAATAATGTACAATTAATATAATAACATTATAATGTATATAATGTATAATGAATATTAATAAAAATATTTATTAAAATGGTTGTATTTATTCCTGTGTTTACTACAAAGCAAGAAATAGGAAAATGCACATTCTTTGGTGTGTTGTACTTTCAGAAATGGCTAGAATTTATCTGAACATGAATATTAATAGTAATATAAGTATGTCATTATTATTTCAAAACGTGGTATGGATATGGGATTGATTATTTTGCACGCTCTATGTTTTAGTTTCTGTACTTGTAAAACACTAAACAGTTAAGTCAAGAATGTTTGAAGGTGAATTTACTTTCAAGAATGTTTGAAGGTGAATTTTTACTTTCAACAATGAAATGGCCACAGACCATTCACAGCAAGCATGATGTAAACTGCAGCATAAATCTGCAAGAGATGTCAGAAACTCCATTCTGATTGGCTGGCAGCTCTTATGAGAGCCACAGGTTTTTATCACTTTATATATAATAAAGTGTTGTTTAGAAGTTACTAGGCTACAACAATGAAAAAAAGCAGTAAAGAGTACTGCTTTAAACAGATTGTTAAAGTGATTATTTGAATGAACAACCACTTTGTTGTATGTCATGCCCCATTAAATAATAAAATTAAGTAAAAAAACAAACAAAACAAAAAAACTCAACCATTTGGGGGGCCACCAAAATAAATTTTGCCTAGGGCCTCTCAATGTCTAGGCCCTGAAACACCGATTGCTGTGTAGGTAGACATAGGCATAATGAAGTAAGGTGACCACAGTCCCAAAAGTGGAAGCCTTGTCCTGCTTCCAGTAAGTCATAAGCAGTGTCCCGCATTTCAATTATTTGTCTATATTAATTTTTATTGAAAAAATATATAAAATAAAATACACATTAATTTACAGCCTACCCACTTAAGGTCACGAGGGTACTGGAGTCTATTCCAGCTAGACGGGCCATATCATGGCAGGAAAACAACCTTAACAGGTGGATTAAATTAATGTGTGAGATGAAATTATTCTATTAATATGATTTGCTGGAACAGGTATTTTTTTATCTAACATTGTACCATGGTGAAAACGGAGACTTGTTTTTTAAATGTATTTATTTATTTTATTTATTTATTTTCATTTCCTAACTAATGTTAGGGAAAAAAAAAAAAACATGTTCCTGGGATAGGTTCCAGTACCTTCATGACCTTACATAGGATAATTGGGAATAAATTAATGTGTATTTTTTACAACAAAAAATAATATAGGCTGAGTTTCCCCATAACAAGTTGCAGCTTAAACTTTTATGATCATCTTAATTAACGCCTCTCATTATTTTACATTAAGAATGCACTTAGACTGCTCGTTATAAAGTAGATCTTAAATGCTTAGTTACGGGAGCTGTCCGGTCCAACACTGAAACCTTGGCCAATATGTCCAGGAGTTTGTCTTCTCGACATGACAATAATGCGGAAATACTGACAAGCATGGAAATGATATGTAACCTTGTCGAGACGCCAAAAGTTAATGACGATCACTGCATTTAATTAAAAAAATAATGATGACTTTGGTAAGACAGTGTTTCAGATTGATACTCAAATTTATAGAGATAATGACAGAAATGCATGTATGTGAACACACGCAATGTGAATCATAATAAGGGGCTCTAATGCAGCCAAATGTTTGTTTCTTTTGCTGTAAACTGAATGCACACGGTATTGTCATTTTTCTATTTCATAAAATGCATCACATTTATTTATTTTCCTAAAATTTTTGAATTTTGTGAACCTTGGCAGTACTTTTTGTCAGTTAGTGCAAATTGTCCCTTCATTTACCTGTGCAGTTGTCTTCTGGATTTTGGAAAATAATTATGTAACTTTCTAAAATAATTTAATAAAATTTTATGACTAAATATTAAGCCTAATATTTGAATATATTAACAGGCCTACCAACTCCATTAATAAAAGTGCAATTAATTTGTTTAGGCTAATAAATTCATTATAATGTAATGTGGGGCTAAATAGAAAAGAAAATTATCACTAAAAATGGTTTCATTTGTGAACGGCAATTGTTGTTAAAGTTACAAAAAAATCAAATTTATCGTGCTTTAGTTCTTGCACACAGTTTTCCCTTGGCACACCTAAAGTCTTGTTTCTGGCTATGGCTTTCCAATTATCCAAATATATCAATACAATTTATTAAATGTTCCTTATTCTCTGATATACTGTGAAACATGCGAGAAAGATACATTTAAATTGCACTTATGACTTTAGAGCGGTTCAAAGACCTTGCGATGCTTTTTGGGAAACGTGCTGTAGAGATTAAATACTACTTCAGGGGTACTAACGTTCTACTTAGTGCCATGGAAAACCTAGCCATGAACAAATAAGTGAAATGAGATTAAAAAAAAAAAAGCTTCCAATTCAGGACTGGTCACCCTACTACATTATATGTAATGCCTACCTACACAGTAATCAGCGCTTCAAACATCTGAGTTATTTAATAACCTGGACAATGTATCGGCAATCTTTTTATACAAATATTTAAAAGCCAGTGCATTCCACATACTGGTCTGTGCTTCACTACAACGTAAATGCATCCCCTCTGCGCGGTCCAGTGGGTCGCGCTGTGCGCAGCTTTGCCACACCTTTTGATAGAGATTTTGATAGCTGACAGCTAAATAAAACAGGCTGTGTGTCTAAGAAGTAGGCTATGTAATTTTGCGTGCAGAAGCGAGGGACATCAATAGGCTATTTCTAAAACAGACAACTAATATTTCTCTGGCACATGCAGGTTGCAGAACCCATGCCTATGCAGAAGAAAGTTGGCACGAAGCCCTGTCTAGACCCTTCCCTGACTAGTACGGTTTGTGTCACAGGCAGTAGGGGCAGTGGTGGCTTAGTGGTTAAAGCTCTGGGTTACTGATCATAAGGTTGGGGATTCAAGCCCCAGCACTGCCACAATGCCACTGTTGGGCCCTTGACCCTATCTGCTCCAGGAGTGCCATATCATGGCTGAATCTGCACTCTGACCCCAGCTTAGTTGGGATATGTGAAAAAAAGAATTTCACTGTATATGTGCAAATGTGTGATAAATAAATAAAATTATTATAAATTATTCCTTAGTCCAGTTGTTTGATGAGAGAGATCTACTATGTAGTTGCAATAAAAGTTGAGCAGCGGTGGATAATTATTCTGTTGCACGGCATTGAGGAACTGATGATGACATGGGTTGACCAATCAGTGGAAAGGTGCATTTCATGCCCACTCACATGTGCAAATCAAATATTTATCTATTTTCTACCCATGAACAATTTTGAAAAACAAACTATCAAAACATACATGGCTGTTCTCTCTACCTGTAGCTTTGGTCTTCAGCAGTCAACACCCAATTGCATTGCACCACCAACTGGTGAGAGCTAATGGCATCAGGTGGAGATTGTGTATCAGTACTCTGCTGCTTTTCCTGCAGTTCCTGGATGTAGAAGGTTGAATTTCCAAACAAATTTGAACCACTGAATTTGAGGATGCAAATTTTGTTTATTGAAATAGAACGGGCTGTATTTTACCTGTCAAAAAATCTAGATGGTATTTTCAAATGAACTGAATATTTTGGAAATGAACTTTGGAAGGTGAATTTTTATTGCTGAATTTGTAATAATGAAATTAGTTGTGAAATGTTTCTAAATGAAGTATTCAATGCTTAAAAATACAACAATGTTAAATTTCAGACTCCTAAAATGAAAGCACTGTAAATGAAACACATTTAAATGCAAGCACTGATAATAAAATGCATTTATTTTTTTGGATTAGAGCAATTCAACATGCTTTTATGCTTTAAAGACTTTAGACATGGATTTACTTCCATAGACAACTCTTTTCTTCTCAGATGGACAGGTGATGAAGGCCCCTAAATATATCATAGAAAAAGGTCTTGCAGGGTGAATATCACGAAACCTGTCAAGAACATGTTCAGGTCATATTACATGCCAAAAATCAAAAGAATAAAACATGAAATCATATTTTGTGTATAAAAAATTAGGGTCCATTGTAAATATTTACATTGTGACATTATTTTCATGAGAATTAAGCGAACACACACACACACACACACACACACACACACACACACACACACACCCCCATTGTCATTACTGTAATATGGAAACATCTCATTCTCACTACTCTAATGCAAAAAACAAAGACACATTTTTGTAAAGTACAATTGAATGTATAAATGATGTTAGTATTTATAGTACAAAGTAGGGATGCTCAAATCGATCTGCCACTGATCGGAATCGGCTGATATTCACGTCCTATGTCTTGATTGGTGATCAGTAATTTGGCCGATTGCACAAACCGATCGCAAAAGATGCGCGACTCCTTCAAGACCCGAGCAGCACTGTCATAAAGTGTGGGGAATACTGGGATAGTGTTTTAAGACAATAAACTTGATTCAGCAGTTAAGAACGTTGCAGAGGGTGAGGTATGGTGAATATGAAAAGTTTGTGTACAGTTAACCTGGCGTTTCACACACAACAAGGCAAAGGGAAAACAGTGCAAGCTCTCAGAATCTCAGTAATAACGCGAGTTACAAGATGTGGTGTAATTCAAACATCTTTATTAAATTTCTCCCAATTAAAAGGCATTAACAATCCAGAGTCCAGAAACATAAGCTCTTTCTCCGTTTCCCTCATGAGAGAGAGTGCATGTTCCCCTCAGTAAAGTTCAAGCAGCATCAACTGAAAAATGAACTATGAATGCAATCAGCCAACTAAATGAAAAGGCAGGGAAGGAATTTATAAATATAATAATTCTTTATACAATATTTATATACCACAATATAATGTTTTAAATATAATGCAACAAATCTAATAGAAATAAGGAATAATAATAATTATATGAAATAATGACAATGAATCCATAACCAAAAATGTCACATTAAGTTTAATTGCAACTAAGGGTTATCAGATTGTCACTAAGCTTCATTTTTTTATAGGGCTATCTATCTTATATCTTTGTTAGCCTATACTTGTTTTAAAGTCTTTTTTAATAAGCTTTTTAATTTTTTTTGTCAGCAAAAACTAGGCAAAATGATATTACTGGGAAGATGGAAATTACACACGGTCACAAAATAGTGACAGTGTGCAGAAAGCTTACATAGCCAGTTATAACAGAGATCTTGATAAAAGATGAAATGATCGGTATCGGGATCGATATTGGCCTATCAGGTGACAAGAAGATCGGTGATAGGTATCGGCTGTAAAAATCCTGATCGGAGCATCCCTAGTACAAAGTATAGGGTAATTGTTGCACTCAAACAAAACTTACTTCAGGTGCATAGAGACAAAAAATATGTCAAAAATCACAAAAGTTGCTAGTGTGCGGACAGCACCTTTTGTGATTTTTTTAAGTATTTGAAGTTCAAAATTTAACTTATGCTAAATTTTGTAATAATAATAAAATACAAAATCACTATGTCCAGACAGGATGATTTTCATTAAAGTATTACAGTATTCTTTTTGCTTTTTGCATTTCAGTAATGAGAATTTAAGGAAAAATGTGTTTAGATGACATAAAATGTGCTTACATGGAATATTGGGGTGAAATATGACACGAACAGGATGCAGAAAGGACTGCAAAGAGTAATGTAGGCCTATACCCATTAGCATCAAAGACTGCCATCATAAATACAGTAAATGTTTATTTGGAAAAGATGTAGTACGTTACATAACAGCTATCCAAAGAGTAAAAATACATGTCTATTTCCATCTCACTTCCGGATCCCCTAAACAGAGAAAGTATAATAGCTTTAAAGCTACGTATTTTTATAGATTTTGTAAAACAATTCAGTGAATAAACACGAACAACTTAAGTTTAAAAGGAGAAATAATGTTATGAAGCCATTTAAAGCTATTTATCTAATGTCTACATCTGCCTCATTACGGTTGCTCTCTGTAAATAAATAAAAAAACTGAAGAATTGATAAAATGCTTTCTGGAAACAGCCTCTGCAAAGATCTCAGCCAAAATCCACAACACATCTGGTCAGTAATTAACTGGAACACTCTCTGAACCATAAATGACATTGTGTCTGGGTTTCCTCCATTTATTCACTTATATATTTCACACACAGCTCTGCTATGAATGTCCCAGCCCAGTGACTATATCCCAGCTGTGTGAGTCTAGCTATGTTGGGGTGGTGTGTGTTCCCCGCTGACCGGGAGGCAACTGAGCAACAATAGGGAATTATTTACCCTGGCCACAACCAAAGGAGTGGGATTCAGCGAGAAAAGTTCTCCCATAGCTCAGCACTCCTCTCGCCTGTTTGTTGCACACTCTTGGGCAAATTTGCTTTAATTACAAAGTGTGTAAAAACCAGGCAGCTATTGACTAAGAATACTCTGCTCCAGTGGCCAGAAATGCAGAGCAGTAATCGCGGCCACATCCGTTGGGGAAAGAAGCCAGATTTACTATATAAGAAGAGTGAATTGTCACAAGTGTTAAGTCTAAGGAGTTGGCGGAACAACTTGAGCTGTAACAAGCCAAAAATAGAAAATATTTACAATAATGAAATCTGTATGTCACATTCAGCACCACTGATCTAAAAGACTCGTCCCTCCTTTATTAAAAAAAAAAGAAGGCAAAAATTGCATTTACACTGAGGCACTTACAATGGAAGTGAATGGGGCCAGTCCATAAATGTTAAGATACACATTGTTTCAAAAGTATAGCCACAAGATGTAAACATTATATATGGTAACATAATTTCAGTGCAATAAAATAATTTACTAACCATATCTGTGTAAAGTTATATCCTATATTGCAACTTTATATCCTGGATATACAGTTGTGCTCAAAAGTTTGCATACCCTGGCAGAAATTGTGACATTTTGGCATTGATTTTGAAAATATGACTGATCATGCAAAATTTAAGGATAGTGATCATATGAAGCCATTTATTATCACATAGTTGTATGGCTCCTTTTTAAATCATAATGATAAGAGAAATCACTCAAATGGCCCTGATCAAAAGTTGACATACCCTTGAATGTTTGGCCTTGTTACAGACACACAACATGACACACACAGGTTTAAATGGCAATTAAAGGTTAATTTCCCACACCTGTGGCTTTTTAAATTGCAATTAGTGCCTGTGTATGAATAGTCAATGAGTTTGTTAGCTCTCACGTGGATGCACTGAGCAGGCTAGATACTGAGCCATGAGAAGCAGAAAAGAACTGTCAAAAGACCTGCGCAACAAGGTAATGGAACTTTATAAAGATGGAAAAGGATATAAAAAGATATCCAAAGCCTTGAAAATGTCAATCAGTACTGTTCAATCACTTATTAAGAAGTGGAAAATTCGCTGATCTCTTGATACCAAGCCAAGGTCAGGTAGACCAAGAAAGATTTCAGCCAGAACTGCCAGAAGAATTGTTTGGGATACAAAATAAAACCCACAGGTAACCTCAGGAGAAATATAGGCTGCTTTGGAAAAAGACGGTGTGGTTGTTTCAAGGAGCACAATACGACGATACTTGAACAAAAATGAGCTGCATGGTTGAGTTGCCAGAAAGAAGCCTTTACTGCACCAATGCCACAAAACAGCCCTATTACAATATGCCCGACAACACCTTGACACGCCTCACAGCTTCTGGCACACTGTAATTTGGAGTGACGAGACCAAAATAGAGCTTTATGATCACAACCATAAGCGCAATGTTTGGAGAGGGATCAACAAGGCCTATAGTGAAAAGAATACCATCCCCACTGTGAAGCATGGTGGTGGCTCACTGATGTTTTGGGGGTGTGTGAGCTCTAAAGGCATGGGGAATCTTGTGAAAATTGTTGGCAAGATGAATGTAGCATGTTATCAGAAAATACTGGCAGACAATTTGCATTCTTCTGCACGAAAGCTGCGCATGGGATGCTCTTGGACTTTCCAGCACGACAATGACCCTAAGCACAAGGCCAAGTTGACCCTCCAGTGGTTACAGCAGAAAAAGGTGAAGGTTCTGGAGTGGCCATCACAGTCTCCTGACCACTCTGGGGAGATCTTAAACGTGTGGTTCATGCAAGACGACCAAAGACTTTGCATGACCTGGAGGCATTTTGCCAAGACGAATGGGCAGCTATACCACCTGCAAGAATTTGGGGCCTCATAGACAACTATTACAAAAGACTGCACGATGTCATTGACTTAATACACAGTATTAAGAACTAAGGGTATGCAGACTTTTGAACGGGGTCATTTCATTTTTTTCTTTGTTGCCATGTTTTGTTTTATGATTGTGCAATTCTGTTATAACCTACAGTTGAATATGAATCCCATAATAAATAAAAGAAATGTGTTTTGCCTGCTCACTCATGTTTTCTTTAAAAATGGTACATATATTACCAATTCTCCAAGGGTATGCAAACTTTTGAGCACAACTGTAACTTTGCACACATAAGGTTAGTATGTGATTTTATCACAAAAATCAGGTTAACATGTATAATGTTTATATTTTAGGCTTGGGATCGATGCCTTTTTCATGCATCGATAATCTGAAGGTTTTCCCGATTATTATCGATATACTCTATATCAGGATTTGTTTTAGATATAAATAGGGATGCTTGTTGCACAGTAGTCTTTGTCTTTTCAAACATATTTCTCAACACAACTTTGGTAAATTAAAGGGGGTTGCACACCGGATGCATCCGGCAGATGACGATACGTTCTAAAATTCGAAACAATTATTTTCTACAAAGGTACGCACACACCGCCAACGCTCAGCGTCAAAATTCTGCAGTTCCACAGAGTGCCATTTACAAAAATTTCCATTAAAGGTGCTATATGTAATATTTTTTCTGTACTAAATCATAAAATGACCATAATATGTCATTAGAGAATTAGAAAACATGCTAAGTTGAAATACTGGCTTCTCCTGTAACAATGCTACAGCCAGTATATTCTACTTTCAAGTTTCCATTCCGGGCCGGAATTTCTGTTTATGTTTTGGCCTGTGTGATCCCACCCACTGCCCACTCACCAATAGTATTTTGACACCGCTGGGTTGCCAGATTTGAACAAGTTTGCAAATTTGAAACAACACTGCGTGCTGCAGCCATGGAAGCCAGCAAACGAACAGGATCAGAGATAACAGATTCCACCTGACCTAAAAAGCCTCACCATCTGTCTATAAATCACCATGACCAGAGGCGTGGTAAAACAAGGCTAAATATTGGAGATGCCTTTGGAAGATGGAGACAGCTTAAAGCCCAGAAATCCTTTAACACATTCTGGCAACCTGCATGAGCTTCGAGTCTGGGGCGGGGCAGACAACTCTCCAATATTTTGAATTTGGACTGCAGTACCCATTTCAAATGCTTGTTGTCAATCTTACAAACAGCATCTTTAAATTCGACCCAAATCATTATCAAAGGACAAAGATTATTTACTCTAGCCATCAATGGATGATATACCGATCAGCCACAACATTAAAACCACCTGCCTAATATTGTGTAAGTCCCCCTCGTGCCGCCAAAACAGCGCCAACCCGCATCTCAGAATAGCATTCTGAGATGTTATTCTTCTCACCACAATTGTACAGAGCGGT
Organism: Myxocyprinus asiaticus; assembly: GCF_019703515.2. NCBI lineage: Eukaryota > Metazoa > Chordata > Actinopteri > Cypriniformes > Catostomidae > Myxocyprinus > Myxocyprinus asiaticus. The sequence goes on along the minus strand of NC_059357.1, from coordinate 30,467,358 downwards.
TATCTGAGTTACCGTAGAATTTGTCAGTTCAAACCAGTCTGGCCATTCTCTGTTGACCTCTCTCATCAACAAGGCGTTCCCGTCCACAGAACTGCCACTCACTGGATGTTTTTTTGTTTTTGGTACCATTCGGAGTAAATTCTAGAGACTGTTGTGCGTGAAAATCCCAGGAGATCAGCAGTTACAGAAATACTCAAACCAACCTATCTGGCACCAACAATCATGCCATGGTCCAAATCACTGAGATCACATTTGTTGCCCATTCTGATGCTTGATGTGAACATTAATTGAAGCTCCTGACCCGTATATGCATGATTTTATACACTGCAGCCACATGATTGGCTGATTAGATAATCTCATGGATGATCTTTCATATAGCAATGTATTTTCATGTCGTTTCGTGGTTTGACAGCTTGAATGAAAGACCTATTCAAGGCTACATACAGAGATATTGCATAATAAATGTCGCCATTTATAATTGTTCAGTTTCATACAGTAACCTGCAAACTCAACACTGTCACTTTTTTATTTCTTGAAGAATTTCAAAAAACTTTGTAACTTTGGACTGCCACCTGCTGCGCCACATCAGCTCAACCTGTGTGTGTGATACTAGGGTTGGGCGATATGATGATGTTATCGGATATCGACGATGTCTTTCAAATCTCCTGATGTCGATTCCGACACTCATTGACAAATGATGACCGACAAAATCAGTAAATGACAAAACCATGGATCTGGGATGTCACCAGATATATTAAACAGTAGCCCAGAGTATGAAATTTGAACCCGCCAAATGCAACAAGGCTGAATCCAGCTCCTTATTCGCAAGCACCTCATCCAAATGCAGGTGTTTCATGAGCGGGTAAGATTGCTCATCTACCCGCAACAGTGGTGGGCTACCTGTAAGATATCTCAGGAGTAAAACATGACAAGAAATGCTGTTAAACACAAAGACACGCACACACTTTATTATATTTTTAAGAACAAACAAAAGAAAAGCCATCAATGCCCGTACTGATGCGCTGTTTGTTTAAAGGCGTGCTGTGGGAGCATCTCATGGACGCACATGTCACTCTTTCTTCTCTGTTTCAGTCATCTGAAAACTGTTTGCAAGAATAGTGTTGTGTATGAGAATGCGAATGAGAATCTCAGGAGGAGTTCGAAGTTTAGTTCGCTTTATTTACATGGATCATTTCACACTTAACATGCATTGTGAACGCAACTCTGCAGGTTCAAATATATCTTTGTATCAAAGAAACAAAGACAAAAGTGATTAGATCATAAAATAATACAAGACCACATTTACCTTGAACCTAAAATTGAGTTCTATTTTCTTTTCTTTAGGCAACATTAACTGAATTAATGAAACGCAATACAAACACAAATTCGATAACACAAATTTGGCAGCATTATTTTAGGAACACAAGGACATTTATAAGGCTTACACCTAATATAAAAACTGGTGTTTTCTATTCGTTTAAGCACAAACTAAGCGAAGTAACAAACTGTTTTAGCTGTTTTGAAAGTAGAAATTATGTGGGTTGTGTTGAACTTTCTATAGGTAATAGTTTATTTATTTATTTTTAAATATTATTATTATTTTAAATATTATTATTATTATCTTTACATTTATAATTTTTTTTAGTTCTTAATTTTTAGGCTATTAGTAATTTCCCACCTGCTGCTGTAGACGAATACATGTGTGATGGCAAATGGGGGCTGTTGGAGATGGTTAATGTTTGGATTTGGGAAGGTGGTTATATACGATTTTTTGGTCACAGTTATTTTAATAGCTTTTTCATTTCGTTGAATGTAATTTGAATTTATAAATTTCTTTTGCTTTAAGTTTTTCGTATTTCAATAAATTAATTACATTTTTAAATCAAAATTATTAAAGTAAAAATATTCAACGACCCTCAGCAGCCCTATGTGATACCTGTGCCTTTCCTACATGCGACTGTCTTCAGTAAATGTTATATTATACAGATATACACTGGCAGCCAAAAGTTTGGAATAATGTACAGATTTTGCTCTAATGGAAAGAAATTGGTACTTTTGTTCATCTAAATGGCATTCAACTGATCACAATGTATAGTCAGGACATTAATAACATGAAAAATTACTATTACAATTTGAATTAAAAAAAAAAATAAAGTATTAAACTACTTCAAAGAGTTCTCATCAAAAAATATTCCACGTGCAGCAATGGCAGCTTTGCAGATCCTTGGCATTCTAGCTGCCAGTTTGTCCAGATACTCAGGTGACATTTCACCCCACGCTTCCTGTTGCACTTGCCATAGATGTGGCTGTCTTGTCGGGCACTTCTCACGCACCACACAGTCTAGCTGATCCCACAAAAGCTCAATGGGGTTAAGATCCATAACACTCTTTTCCAATTATCTGTTGTTCAATGTCTGTTTCTTTGCCATCTCTAACATTTTCTCTTTGTTTTTCTGTTTCAAAAGTGGCTTTTTCTTTGCAATTCTTCCCATAAGGCCTGCACCTCTGAGTCTTCTCTTTACTGTTGTACATGAAACTGGTGTTGAGCGGGTAGAATTCAACGAAGCTGTCAGCTGATGACATGTGAGGCGTCTATTTCTCAAACAAGAGACTCTGATGTACTTATCCTCTTGTTTAGTTGTACATCTGGGCCTTCCACATCTCTTTCTGTCCTTGTTAGAGCCAGTTGTCCTTTGTCTTTGAAGACTGTAGTGTACACCTTTGTATGAAATCTTCAGTTTTTTGGCAGTTTCAAGCATTGTATAGCCTTCATTCCTCAATACAATGATTGACTGACGAGTTTCTAGAAAAAGCTGTTTCTTTTTTGCCATGTTTGACCTAATATTGACCTTAAGACATGCCAGTCTATTGCATACAGTGGCAACTCAAAAACAAACACAAAGACAATGTTAAGCTTCATTTAATGAACCAAATAGCTTTCAACTGTGTTTGATATAATGGCAAGTGAATTTCTAGCTACCAAATTAGCAATTTAGCATGATTACTCATGGATAAGGTGTTGGAGTGATGGCTGCTGGAAATGGGGTCATGTCTAGATTTAATCAAAAATGACTTTTTTCAAATAGTGATGGTGTTGTTTTTTACATCAGTAATGTCCTGACTATACTTTGGGATCAGCTGAATGCCACTTTGGTGAATTAAAGTACCAATTTCCTTCCGAAACAGCAAAATCTGTACATTATTCCAAACTTTTGGCCACCAGTGTATATATACAGAAGCCGAACTGTGTGAATTGGAAAGCACACAAATTAGGCTTCTAAATTTAATAAATCGATGCCTCAAAAATATATAGATAAAATAACATGCCAATCAATAATCAATATGTCGATATTTTATGACATCACTATTACATTTTGTGGCTATACTTTTGAAACAATGTGTATTTTAACATTTATCAACTGGCCCTATTCACTTTCAATGTAAGTGCCTTACTGTAACTGCAATTTTTATTTTTTTAATAATTGAGGGCCGAGTCAAATTCTATAGAAGAAAGTCATACAGGTTTGGAACAACATGAGGGTGAGAATTTGCCAGAATTTTAATTTTTGGGTGTACTACTAATAAAACCTATAGAAAACTGACTAAACATGAACAAGAATTACAAGCTTTTGACAGAAGAGGACATGCATTGGCTTCTGGTTGTATTTATGTTTTGCTGATGTCTAGGCTGACTGTGGTATTGGGGAGGTGAAGCGGTCCCTGGAGATCTACAGTGCAGCTGCTCAGGAATGTGAACTGGGCTGCTTATCTCAAGCTCTTCTGAGGACTGCTTATGTTCTGCTATAAGCCATCGCTCCCAGCCCGCTCAGTAAACAAATACACCCTTCCTCTGTATGGATTCAATTTATATATTTTGGATTGCCCATCTAAGACCATCAAACAATTCAAATGGGCCCCACATATACAGAGTGGAGACTGAAAAATATAGAGAAGCAGGCCCAGGCCTGGTGAGAACTCCATGAGGCATCATAAACTACTTAAGATCCTCCTTAACATTTTTGTTTATGGGAAACTACACACAGCATGGTTGCTTGGTATGCTGTGAGATGCTAGAAACAGAAAGAATATTGTCAACCTTCACAAAATGTACAGAGGTTCAGAGGTGAAGAATGATGGTGGCAGGAGTAGTAGGAGTTGTCACAGCTCTCTTAATATACAGCTTGCTTTTTTACTTTTTAAGACCTGGTAATTTTAGCTTATTTCTGAATCATGCTAATAACCATTCATCATACAATAGATATGGGAAAATATATGCAAATAATGTTGATCGGTCAATCCAACAAACAAATAAAGCCTTGGGAAATTTCGGACATGGCAAGCATGTTCTAGTGGTAACGTTTATTTATCCATCTCTATATAAGCGGGTGAAGAAACATTCAAAGCCATCTACTCAACTTCAACAAAGTGAAACTTTAATCATTACGATATGTTTGCTATTATCTGCCGATATTCATCCGTATCCTGGCCCGCGCCACGCCAAACCAGAGAATGCAGTGAATTTTACACCAGATCTCACAGGTACGCACTTTTGGTAGCTATACGTTGCTGTCTGACTATGCACAACAAACTAACCTTCCTCGCTTTGGTTCGCTGGGCACTGTTGGTGGTGTTCTGCCTGTTTGGAGTGTCGCGGCAGGCGCAGAGGTGGCGGCGGCGAGGTTGCCGGGTGCTTCCACGGCCAGGGTTGGCGGCGAGCAGCGTGTCCCTATGGGGTTGTCGGCGACTGAAGTGAGCCTGGGTTCTTGTGCAAAGGACAGGAGTGACACTGAGTTACAGATGGAATGGTGTGTTTCGACAGCTTTGGGGAGCGAGGGGGACTCTGTACTGGTTGGACCACGGAACATTTCCAGTACTGCGAACTTTGGTTTAGGTACTTTCATGTAGTTGAAAAGACTATGCACAATGTAAAAAGGAAATTCGTAAATCAAGCGATTTTAAAGAACAGGAAGTGGGGGATCTTTCGGACAGTAAATCAATCAAGAACAATTTGGGATCCTAAAGCTAAGCCAAAGGGACTTTTACGTGGTCATTTGAATATACGAAGTGTTATATCAAAAAGTGATCAAATTCATCATCTTCTACTGGACTCTAACTTAGATTTTCTTTGTTTATCTGAGACATGGCTCCATGTAAATTCCCCACCAGCAGCATTAAAAGTACCTGGTTTTAAACTGTATAGGAGAGATAGAGTTGGTTCTAAGGGGGGTGGAGTTATGATTTATGTGAAAGCTAGTATCCAGTGTAATGAAATCCCTTGGTCAAACTCTATGAACTTGGAATGTATTGGCCTGAATATTACTTTATCATCACAAATGTCCTTTGTATTAACCGTAATTTATCATCCTCCCTCTTCTAATAGTAGTTTTTATGAAAATTTGAAGCAATTACTAAAACAATGTGATTTTAACAAAGAGGTTTTTATTATGGGAGATTTAAATATTAATTGGGATGACAAAATAGCTAGAAAGAATCTTAAACAGTTAACTGATAATTTTGATCTGAAGCAACTGATTAATGGGCCTACAAGAATAACTAATTCAACAAGGACTCAAATTGACTGAATATTTAGTAACCGAGCTGAGAGAATTTTAAAATCTTTTAATATGTTAACAAGCCTCTCTGACCACAATTTGATTTTAGTGGCCAGAAAATTATTTAGTAAGAGATTTAATTCATTTGATTCTTCCGGCATCCCAAAACATAAACTAGATGACTTCAAAAGAGCTGTTCATCAGATCAAATAGGGTGATTTATTAATGGGAATTGATCAGGAGGAAGACAGTCAAATATTCTCCAAAACATTAGAGAGCACTATTAAAGATTTTAGTTGCAAATTTAGTCATAAAAATAAAAAACATACTGTCCCTTGGATAAATTCAGATATTTTAAAATTGATGAAAGAACGGGATTTTGTTTTAAAAACTGCAAATAGATCTAAGTTAAGTCACAACACACAACATTTTGTTATGTTAAGGAACAAGGTGGTAAAGACACTCAGAAAAGATAAAGCAGATTATTTCCTGAAGATAATTGAACAATCAAGAGGTAATTCTAAAATAATCTGGAACCAGTTAAATAAATTAAAAGGAGATTAAAAAAAAATTTAAAAAAAGATAGAACATCACTTGAATTGAAAGTAAATGGGAAGCTGACAAATAATCCAGCTGAAGTGGCCGAAGCACTTAATCATTACTTTACTGATTCTGTAGTCTCAGTTGCACAATGTTTTTCCCCTGAGTATACAGAAGTTTGTCCAGTTAATACAGTTGAACAAGCCTTTACTCTAAAGGCTGTCAATGAATTAGATGTCATAAGAGCAATTACATCTCTTAGACCATCCAGAGCATATATTTGGATATATGGATATAAGGATATATTTGGTATGGATGTAGTAATGCTTAAAGAGCTTAGTGTGTCACTAATTAAGCCCATCACCAAAATTATCAACCTTTCAGTTCTCCAGGGGACGTTTCCATGTGCTTGGAAGTCATCTGTTGTTGTACCTATATTCAAAAATGGAGATTTTCATTGTGCCAGTAATTACAGGCCTATTAGTCTTTTACCTATAGTGTCAAAGGTTGCAGAGAAATTGATAGCTGCGCAAATTACTGATCACCTGGATACTAGTTTAATTGCCATGCATCCAATGCAATTTGGATTCAGAGCAAACTACTCAACTGAGATGGCAAACTGTTACTTCACTGAAAAAGTTAAGTCTCTACTGGACAAAGGTGGGGTTGTTGGAGCAGTGTTTCTTGACCTTAAGAAGGCTTTTGACACTGTTAAACATAGAATTCTCATGTCTAAATTATTAGGTTTTAATTTTTCTCCAGAGACTTTGAGTTGGATAAAATCATATTTGTCAGGTCGAACACAGTATGTTCAAGTACTGAATTATAAATCAACAGCTCTAAGTATATCCACAGGTGTTCCCCAAGGATCTATTCTGGGTCCATTGCTATTTACTTTGTATATTAATGATCTTCCATCTTTTTGTCCCGACACTAACATCCAAATGTATGCGGACGACACTGTTATTTATATACATGGGAGCAGTGTGTCACAAGTTGCTAATGAACTTACAAAATCCATGGTTCATGTAACAGCTTGGTTAGAACAATGCTGTTTACAATTAAATATCTCTAAAACAGTGTGTATGTTTTTTACCAAAACAAATATTTCAAGTGTAGTGCCAGATGTTTTTGTATCGGGGAAAGGCTACAAGTTGTATCTGAATATAAGTACCTTGGAGTTTTAATTGATTCCAGACTTTCTTTCAAGGCTCAGGTTAAAGAGGTCTGTAATGGGGTCAAATTTAGTCTCTCAAATGTTAGATTATACGAGATTGTATGTCCACAGAGGCCGCTATGACGTATGTACATTCTATGGTCATTTCTCATATTACTTATTGTTTAACAACTTGGTCACAAGCTAGTACAACTAGGGCTGGGACGATTCATCGACGTAATCGATGTAATCGATTACAGAAATACGTCGATTTGCATAACATGCGTCGGCGCATCGCAATGGAGTAATTAAAATGGCAGCGCCCGGTTTAAGCATGGATTCCCCCGAAGAACAAGCTGCAGCTAAAAGAACTCGCCCACGGTCATCTTAAGTGTGGGAGTATTTTAGCCAGAGACCCAACAATGTGGTGCTATGTAAGCTATGCAAATTGGAAATGGCTTATCACAGCAGTACAACCGCCATGAACGAACACTTGAAGTGAAAGCATCCCGGAGCACTTTGTCAAGACGGCAGCAAGGCAGCACCGTAAGTCCTGTTTACTTTTTGTCTCCACTCAAGCATGACATATTAGTATTACAACACGTGTTTCTGTTAGTAGTAGTCACTTAAAATGGATTTTCTAAATGTTTCCTCATCGCCCCCATGTTAAAAGTAATTTCTGCACCGCTGCTAACGTTGGGTGACCATACGTCCTCTTTTTCCCGGACATGTCCTCTTTTTCAGACCTTAAAAAAGCGTCCGGCCGGGATTTCTAAATTTGCGAAAATGTCCGGGATTAGGCTTTAGTTGCATTATGATGTGCATCTGGTCTAATACTTCATTGTGTGTGCACGCATATTTGCATTGCTTTAACCCCTCTTTGTAAGTCCCGCCTTCTCGCACACCAATTGGTCGATTATAAGAGGCTTGCAGCAACTATTGACCAAATTCCTGCCTGTCAATCTCTCCGCAAACGCGCGAAGCGCTGTTGTGTTCGGCATCAAACAGTTGCTTGACAGCAGCAGCTGAGTGGAAACAATGCCCTAACGAAAGTGCATATTTACAGAAGATTTGCATAAAATTCCCATGCTTTCGTCCAGGTCGAGATCCGTGGGAAGCAGAAAGTATGACATGTAAAGCTGGCACTTATGCGTCAGTTGCTAATAAAGGTGCAAGTGATTTAGAAGCACACATTAGCTCTGCGAAGCATAAAGGGTCAGTAAAAGGTGAAAGTTCATCAGGTAAATTAACGGACTACTTTTTGCGACCAGGTAAAATTGTTATCACATTGCTTCATTTTCCATGACCATTCAAAATAATAGTAATAGTAAATGAAGGTACACTCATGGCATCAAATATTTTATTTTAGTACATGGACATTCAAAAGAATGTTGGAAATTTTTATTTATTTATTTATATATATATATATATATATATATATATATATATATATATATATATATATATATATATATATTATGTTATGCTAATAGAGTGTCTTTTTCACTGTATTAAAGTTTGCATTCATAGTAACACTGTTTTGAACCCTATTATCCACCCCCCCCACCACCGGGCAAAAAAAATGTGTCCTCTTTCTGGAAAACCAAAATCCTCCTTCCTCCTGAAAGTGACTTGTATTTTACATTTGTTTCATTTATTTTGTTGTTGGATTGCTAAATGCAGATTGCACTTTCCTTTTACTTAAATTGAACAAGTTCTTTTATTTTGGAGAGATTTTATGTTGGACTGTAACATGGAGATTACCAGTTAAAACAGGGCTATTTTTGTTGCAGAATAATGCCCTGCAGTGCACACTTTGTTTCTTGTACATCTGTTTGTGTTTAAGAGAAGATGATTTAATAAAATACTAAAATATTAATGAGAATATTAATCAAGTAATAATTTTCTAAAATTCTAAAAAATCTTTAGAATAATTTGCAAATTAGTCATTAGATTAATTGACTAATCGGAAAAAGAATCATTAGATTAATCGATAAAAAAATAATCGTTAGGTGCAGCCCTAAGTACAACTACTCTAAAACCATTGGAGTCTCTGTATAAACAATCACTAAAAACTCTTGATAAGAAATCGGTTTAATTTCATCATTGTTCAATATTAAAAAAATATTATCTGCTTAGTTGGGAAAACATGATCAAATATGTAGATGTTTGTCTTATGTTTAAGACTATACATAGCTTGACCTCCCCGTTAAAACAGTATATTACCATCTGTCCACAAGTGTAAATTTAGTCAGTCTGTATTTTCCGTTAAAGTTGCACGGGAATGGAACTCCATCCCATCAACAATACGAGGACTGGATACATACAGTTCTTTTAAGTTTCATCTTAAAAGATGGTTAATTAATACTCAGCACTGTCTACATTAGAGTTTTATTTTATTCGATTTTGCTTGTCTGTAATAATTGTTATTCTCCTGTCGCTAGCTCTCTGACCTCTTACGTAGCACAATATGAGTTTAGATCAAATTTCCTGCTAATATAATGTATTTAATATGATTTATTGTACTTGGAATCAATTATGTGCTTGTATTTTTATTTAGCATTTGATAATGTAGTTAATGTGTTTTTTTTTTTTTTTTTTTTTTTTTTTATTGTATTAATATAAGATGCTTTGTTTTTTAGGGTGACTTTTTAACATTCTGTCAAGGGTCTACAGATGAAAAATAGCCATTTGACTAATTTTGGAACATTTACAGTCATGTTCATTAATGTGCACTGCCCCTGTAAATAAATAAATAAATGTTAAAAAATTGGTTAATAGGGAGCTGAGCAGCACCCATCTTATTTTCAGCCATGTGGAATTTAAGACACATCCCAGCAACATCAATCTCCCTGTGGAATGTTGAATGCCGCCCAGCTGTTGGGTTGTGGGGATATCTTTCTTGGGTCACATTTTGAAATAACGTTCTTCCTAGCTGGGGAGGTTGTGTGAAACTTCAAATATGTCTTCATTATAGCTCTCTGTGTACATGAGATATCAATCCCACTAATGGAATGTTAAAGCAGATATAAAGGTGGTCTATTTGGACAGCCAGTGGAATGGGACTCTAGTTACATGTGCCACAGTGTGCACAGAAGATAAGCTCCACTGTCTCCTTTGAGAAGGTTCTCTGTGTAAATGAAGTCCACTCCCTGTCTTATACACTTAGTACACTTGTACAAAAAGACATGATTACTCCTCCTGGCTGATGCTTTTGTTGGCAAATGCTTGGCTGAGATTTCCACACATGAAAAATGACTGGATTTTTGCTTAACAAACTAACATTTAACAAACACATCTTGTCCTCTTAAAAGGTCTCTTCAGATAGCAGCCACAAAATGAGGAGAAAGATGAACTGGAATGCCATTCATCAGATCATGACAATTGTGGGCAAAAGAAAAATGATCCATGAAATGTACTGATTACACAGCTCTTTGGACTACTCGATTCTGATTGGTCAATGGAGCCATCTAGGTCTGAAATTTTTAGTAGCAACCGCACATCCACATATCAGACCGCTTATCCAGGTGTTGCGAGCCGACTTTCCTGCTTCTCGGATCACTGTGCGATCTCTACAAGTAAGCTCATAATTTTGTCATTAATGACAAAATATTTGTAGATTTATTTCTTCTAACATAATTACAAAATTTCAATGCAAATCAATGTTTCAGGTCCATTTTTTTTTTTTTGGCAAGCAGTCTTTTAATAGGCTAAATAATGATGAGTCAGATGGTAATTTTCAAAAAATAAACACCAACAGAACTCTAACGCAAACCAGAGGTGGAATTCTCAGATAATTACAGAATTTCAACACAAATCAATATTGTATGTCCATCTATTTATTTAATTGGTTAGTAGTCATGCAATAAGCGGGATAATGTACAGTCAACCGGTTGTTATCGCAAAATAAACCCCTTCATGGTGATTCACGACCCTGTGGGGTTTATTTTGCTATAAAATCTGGCTGACTGTACATTATCCCTTACATAATTCAACGGTCCATCATCAATTATTCCTTACACCTACTTCATGTCCTTACAAGAAAAAACACTACAAAAATCAAAAAATATATTTAAATCATTGAGTCCTGACATGATGATGTATTACAGTAATTTTCAGTACTAATTGTACTGAAAACAATGCAAACTCTCTTTATGGTTGTAACACTGGCTGGCAGCAAGGTAAACGAAGAGACGATGAAGTGCGATGATCCCAAGTGCAGTTTATTAACAAGGTGTATTCCAAAGCATGAATCCAAACGTGAACACAAAACATAAACATGAACTAGATTTGACTAAACTTAACTTGACATGACTTGGCTTGACAATGAAACAAAACATAAACATGACTTGACTTGACTTGATCATGGAACCAACATTACACAAACAATGTTACATTAACACAATACCTGACATATACCCCCCTCTAGGGGTGGCTCCCGACACCCCTAAACAAAAATACAAAGTTCAAGAGGGAGCATGGGGGGGTGGGTGGCGACTTGACATGGTTACGTGGCATGACTTAGAAACATGGTGAAACAAGGTGTGGGGCGTGGTCTGGTGAAAACATGGCATGGAGCATGAAACCAGGGCAGAGCCCGTGGGGGGTGCAGCCATGAGAGGCTCGAGGGGCGTAGCCATGGAAGGCGGAGCTGTGAGAGGCTCAAGGGGTGAAACCATGGAGAACTGGATACCCGGAGAGTAGCCGAAGACTCGACGGGCCAGGGTGGAGCTGGAGGCAGGGAGGACCAAGGCAGCACCAGAGTTTCGGAGGAGCAAGGCGGAGCTGGGGGATCGGAAGACTGAGGCGGAGCTGGAGGGAAGCAGGACCCCGGTAAAGCCAATGTCTGGGATATCTCAGAGGGCGATGATCGAGCCAGTGGCTTGGGGGAACCGGCTGATCAGGAGAACTCAGGGTGGGCACAAGGGTGGGAACAAATTCCAACTCAAATAGCCCAGTGAGAGATGGCTCTGGAACGGACGAGGTTTGCAACGCTGGCTCTGGGACGGACGAGGCTTGCAACGATGGTTCGTAGGCCGTGGCAGACATAGGCATTGGCCCGTTGACCATTGGCTCGTTGACCAGAGGTGAGCCTGAGACATTGCATGGAGCAAACTGAAGCTTGGCAGTGACATGGCATGGAGCAGTCTCAGGCGTGGCTGTGACTTGGCATGGAGAAGACTGAGGCATGGCTGTGACATGGCATGGAGCAGACTCAGGCGCGGCTGTGACATGGCATGGAGTAGGCTCAGGCGTGGCTGTAACATGGCATGGAGCAGGCTCAGGCATGGCTGTGACATGGCATGGAGCAGACTGAGGCGTGGCTGTGACATGGCATGGAGCAGACTGAGGTGTGGCTGTGACATGGCATGGGGCAGACTGAGGCGTGGCTGTGACATGGCATGGAGCAAGCTCAGGCGTGGCTGTGACATGGCATGGAGCAGACTGAGGCATGGCTGTGACATGGCATGGAGCAGACTGAGGTGTGGCTGTGACATGGCATGGAGCAGACTGAAGCCTGGCTGTGACATGGCATGGAGCACACTGAGGATCCGGGGCAGAAGGTGGCGCAAGCTCAGCGACCATGACATGGGACTCTGGCATGGCGGTCATGAAGTGGGACTCTGGCTTGGCGGCCATGACGTGGGATTCTGGCTTGGCGGCCATGACGTGGGATTCTGGCTTGGCGGCCATGACGTGGAACTCTGGCTTGGCGGCCATGACGTGGAACTCTGGCTTGGCGGCCATGACGTGGAACTCTGGCTTGGCATCCACCTCCCCCACAGTGAATGATGAACCACATATTAGTAGGGCAAGGTCGATATACTGAGCCAGGCTGTGGGTACTCTGACCGCCTGGCATCAGGGAAGAGATTGGCTCATTCAGTCGAAAGCGAAAACAGTCCTTGAGGGCAATCTCATTAAAACGACCCTGTTGGTCAGAGCACAAAAGCTCTCCACATATTCCTCAATGGAAACGTTTTCTTGGTATAGGCAAAGAAGTTGAACTGGGTTCATCTTGTTCGGTCGAGTATTCTGTAACGTTGTCTGGCAACAAGGTAAACGAAGAGACGATGAAGTGCGATGATCCCAAGTGCAGTTTATTAACAAAAACATGAATCCAAACGTGAACACAAAACAGAAACATGAACTAGATTTGACTAAACTTAACTTGACATGACATGGCTTGACTATGAAACAAAACATAAACATGACTTGACTTGATCATGGAACCAACATTACATGAACAATGTTACATTAACACAATACCTGGCAATGGTTTAATTTTCTTGAATTTTCTCACAAAGCGAGTTGAGATTTGTTTGTGATTTTTTTGTCCTATTTACATCGATCCTGTTGAATTTCTTCTTAATTATTATTTTTTATTATTTATTCTTCATGTCTTATCCTTTGTTTATTATTGTGAAGCACATTGGTCAGTGGTCTGTTGCTTTTAATCATGCCTTATAAATAAATTGACTTGCCTTTATGCTAAATTTTTGGACTTGATCCGGTCATGATTTTTGTGAGATTGACCCAGTTATGGCTCTACATCTCCTAATACTAGCAGAATAAAATTGTGATTCAGTATCATACCAAACAATAGATAGTTTAAAAAAAAGTTTTAGGAAGACTAATCAATAGAGTAACAGATTGTCACTTTACTTGAGATACAAGTGACCCACCAGTAAACCCTTTTTTTTTTAAAAGCAAGAAAAAAGAAAAAAAAAAGTGTACTACAAAATGATGGTGTGTTTATCAGAAAGGGATTTATGATGGCTCTGACTCAACTGTGGTGAAGCTGCATTGCACAGACAGATCTGTTCGTGGCTGAGAGCCAGTGTGGTTTTTCGGAGGACAGCAGCGTCAGCCTTCAACAACAACAGCAAAGCAACGTTTGTGTCCAATCACAATATCACCAGAACCCCATTCCCGCTAACGTCCAGTCTTATGATTCTGGCAGCCAAACTGACAATGGATTAAGTCCATTTTCTTTGTTTTTAAGTATTTCAATATGTTAATGTCATGGTCTCACACACATAAAGCCTGTTTTTACTTAAAATGTGCCTCATAAACAAAAGTGGTGGGAGATTATGCTGCCTTCAAGTGCAATTCTGAAGTGGTAATTACAAGTACATTGCATTCAAGTGCTTTGTTTTTGGAAAGAACAGGAAACATGGACAATGCCAGGTTCATTTATGCATATTTCTTGAGGAACTTTTACTTTGACACGATAATCCATATTACTCAGTTAGCTTTGCTGATAATAATGGAATTTTTGTCAAATACAAGCTATTTTCTGGGTGTGAAAATGTACAACATGCATCAAATGGTTGCTGATATGCATAAATGAATATGACCGAAACAGCAAGTGCTTACAATTAGCTGTATTTACAAAAATTTATAAATTACAACTGTTATTCACAACTGAAACTGTACTCTCCTCCGCCATGTTGAAAGTTTACGTGTCCTCCCAACTCAGAAACTCTAACTAAACTATTCTTTTTCCCCCCTGTCCACTTATAATGATACTTATGGTTTTTAATGCGGCAAATTCAGTCATAATTTACTTTTCTGGCCATTTTCCACCCTTTCTCTGACCCTTAAAATTAAAAGGTCAGTTTATTTTATGCAGTGTCTTTAAGACTAGTACATAAACACCCTCTTTGCATATGAAATGAGATACAGTTTTGTGCTATACTTAATCACGAGCTAAAGGTTTGCTGCCGGGTTCAATAAAAATGTTAACTGTCGCATTCTTCAATAACTGCCGCTCTGCAAAGACTACATTACATTGTGAAGCTCAGACTTTTAAAATCAGACTGAAATGATATGGGACCTTGATAAAAATAATCTTCCGACGCTTGTTTCTCAAACTGGTATCCTTTGGAAAGATATGCAGAGCTGCTGGTGCTACACCCAGAAACATTACAACATGCCACATTTTGCTCTTATTATTTGTTTTTCTGGTTTTGAGAGATCGTGTCCTACTTCATCTCTATCAGTACGTTCACATACACTTTAAAAGAATAATTTGTCTTTTTGAAATGTCATGTAAACACTTCTGTTTGAATGAAATCGTACCAATCTGATTTTTTTGCAAATTCGTAATAACAGACCTAGATAAGCAGAAAATAGGTGTCATTGAAGTGCAAAAGTGTTCAGATGTATTCATCTGTCTGACTTTATGAAGCTGTGGAAGGACTTGATTTTAAAGATTTTCAGTAAGTGTCTTTTTTAGTTCTGAAAGTTACAGTATGCTTTCATATTACAATGAACTCTTTTTTTTTTTTCTTAAGTTATCAAGAAAAATTTTATTCCTCATGATGTGACCAATTTAAAAAAATCTAGATTTATTGGGACCCACAAATCTATCATATGTAATGGTCATCCAGATTTCTGACATTGATTTAAGGTTGCATAATGACAAAAATCTGTTGCTTGTTTCTCATGGTCAGTGCCAGTACTTTTCCTTGAAGGGATACAGCAATGGAATACAACCAAATGCTGTAAGTGCTGAAGGACCTCCTTTGCCCTGGCACAATCCCGTCAGGAGCTGATGGAATGGAGGAGACAGTGGACGTTGAGGATGAATCTGGGCCATGTTCCTCATAACGAGCTGCCTGGAGTAGACCTGTCTGCCTACAAAATATTCTCTGTTAGCTGACAGTACTAACATGGTTTAAGGCATCTAGAGAGAGTGAGTGGTCTCATTACTGCTGTGTGTGTCAAAATTGAGTTTTGACCAAAATTGGGTCTCATAGACTATGATCTGTACTGTGATAGATGGGTTTGGCTCAGCTGTGCTCAGATTCAGAGAAAACTGCATTACAGTAACTACACCACCCAAAACCAAGTAACTTCAAAGCCATTTTTCTTATTTTCAGTGTTGGCATAGTCATGGTGTTTTGCCATTGTAGGGCAGATTAGTATGTAGAACTCCATTCCAACACATGTTTCAGAGATTTTGTAGGAAGAGAGTTTCTTTTAGGGAAAAAGACCAGCTTTTACACAGGCACACTTTTGTTTGGGGTAGAAAAAAAGAGGATGTGAAGGACAGGGCTAATGCTTTGGACTCTTGTCAGTGTAAGGAAAAATTAGTTACTCAGTTTGACAGGCTGAGCACTGTAATGTCCTCCCACTCACAGTCTTAAGACTGGACTTACAAACAAGCAGGCTTTCACAGAGTAGAGAGAACAAAAGAGTCCGAGCAAGACAGGGGCACAAACCCTTTGGCCCAGATGCCCAGATCGACGTAATAGCTCTTAAAGCGTCAATAGACTCATGTCTCCAACCGAAAGGAAAAAAGCCGGGACAAACTCCACAGACGTCATGCATGTCTCATTAAAGTAAAAATATGTAAATAATGCCTTTTAAAGCTAATTGCAAGGACAATTTTAAAACTTAGGAAGGAGCAGGATAAAATTCATTTTACCCTAGTATGCAATAGGAATGTTTTTCACAAAACAAACAAAAAAAAGTTATATGAAACTATCTTCTGAGAAAATTTCCTCAGACTATATTCAAGCAACATTATTCTACATCAGATCAACAAAATTTGATCAAACTGTAAAGTTTAGAAGTTACTTTTCAAGTTTCAATTTCAGTTTCACAAAAAACAATTGTGACATTTAGGGGATTGTATATTAAAATGAAATCTTTTATTCAAAGCAGATTACAAGTATACTTTCTTTCTAAAGAACATTTCCTTGAACAATACTGTCTGGGTCTCATCATAGTAGCGATTTTTATCACCGACTATTCGTTCAAACAATCGACCGACTAGTCGATTATGAACATTGGTAGTTCTGCACATCCCTAAACAATATAATGATAGCAAATAAGATGTACACAAAATGACTGAACTGAAATAACAAAGAAAACATATTTTACACAATATTTACACAATTCATTAAAGAGTCACATTTCCAATCCATTGATAAGGCTGTTGGAAGACTGACACTGCCACTGACACTAGGTGAAACGTCCACTTCAGTTAATCAGCACAAATTTAGATGCCAATAATTCAAAATGGCCCAAAATGGTCTATCACTACAAATAACTGATTCAGAGTAGCTGATTTTTTAGAATAAAATCTTTGAATCATCTCGTGTACAGAGAGAAATGTTTGCCATTTCCTTTCAGGTTTCCTCACTGACTATCCTGTCCTCCATCCTGCTCCACCTGACCTAATTCTTCAGGACTCTCCACAAAGCTTAAAAAATCATAAAGATTTAGAGGTATTGTGACAGAGACATGCATGTGAATTGCATCGCTCTAGTGCACAGTAAGAGCGATTAAAGTTTGAGAAACTCCTGTGCACAGCTTCTGAACTCATTAAAGTCCTGTGGCAGCATACACGCTGAGCCGAAATGCACATAAATAAGTAAGTAAAGCTTCCTCTGCTTTTCTGCACTCAGCAGGTTTAATTAAAGTCTCCCTGTCTATGGCTTTAATAGTTGGTCCAACAATTTCCATCTTTCTGACACTGAAATATTTTTTTATTTCCTGTACCCTCCTACCATTCATTTTAGCATTAAAAAACACACAAGATGTGGTGCTTAAACTCTAAATAAGTTTGTCCACTCAGGTGAGCGCATTTGAGGTGGTTTTGTCTAGTGGTTGATGATCTGTCCTACTAACTAAAAGGTTTGTAGGTCTGAACCTTGCAAGGTGTTATGCATGAACTATTCCATCACTGTTGTGCCCATGTGCAATGCATTTACCCCAGGTAAATAATAGATTATTTGTGTTTTAAGAGGAGACTTGTGACCAATTACCCAAAGAGCTGTGTGGTACTTCCTGTGAAGAGTATTATCCAGATGGCACAGGTTTTCAGGAAATGTGTTGTGACTGCACTTACCAGTTGAAACTCACTCCGGCGCCCATAGGCTTCCTGGATTCCACTATCATTCCAGAGTGCCTGCAGCGCTGGTACGTACAGCTGAAAGGTGCAGGGTTCAACAGGCATGCCTGCTTTGTTTTCGAAGGACATAACAAACATGCCATGCTTCTCGTTCTCTGAGTTCTGCCAGAGAACACCGAGCTTGTCCCGGGCATCCACCAGTACCCGCATGCCCTTTATGAAAGAGAAAGACAAAGAGAAAGAAAGAAGGGAGATATGAATTCCACGTTTGCTTGTCTGGGGTGTACAATGTTAACAGGGTGTGTCCTGTTGAGGTTATAACAAGATGAAGAAATTCTCAAAACAATCAAATAATGTCTAATAATATTGTCTTCAAGTTCACCTGCAGCACACTTTAAATCTGCAAAAACCTGTCTACTTTTGTGAATCTACTATGCTCAGTTTAAATCAGTTACCAATTTACATTTAACTTCTAAAGTTCTAAAGGTAAAGTCACTGCTTTTTTTTAAATAAAAGTTCATAACTTAGCATACTGACAACACAGGTTTCCATATCAATGTCTATTAAGGTGAGAAACATACTTCACGCAAGTACGTGTACGCAGAGCCCTTGGCCAACGCATGGCCAACGCATTGCCAACGCGTGGTCCAGTTGAACATGCGTTAATGTGGCGGTAACAAACCTCTGTACTCATTGGGGTGATAGAGTTACCTGAAAAAATGTTGTGCCATTAAACTGGATGCATTATTATTCGGGTAAGTTGTTATAATATATTAATTTTACCTTACTTTCTCAGCAATATTCTTTCAAACTGTTGCTCTGCCATAACAGTATTTGACTTCAAAGAGAAAACTCCCCGTAGAAGTGGACAGTTCACACAAATGTCTGCTATAGCGCCCCTTGCATCAATGTTGAAAATGGAACTTGTGTTATGAATTGCATTCTGACACATTTTGGAACACAACGCACAAAAAAAACTAGCATGCTTAGCAACTAGCGCCCACTTTTCCGCAGTAGTAGTAGAGTATATTTCAGCTTTAAAAGTGAAGATTTCTGCGGCACTCATGCCACCAAATGAAATTGCAAAAATAAACATGGTTTAACATCAGTAATCATCTGTTGTGATTTAAAAAAAAAAAAAAAAAAAAAAAGAAAAAGATAGTCCAGGGTCGCTCAAAAAAGACAGCAATTTTATATTGTTTACATCTTTTGAGGAAATCAACCTATGAATGGCTTTCTCCCTGCTTAAAAAACCAGCATTGCTGGTCAGCAGCTTATGTTGTGTTTTGGGCGCTGGTCCCCCAGCATAGTATGCTGGGATGCTGGTGTACTGGTATCCCCAACAAGCTTTTAAACTAGCCTAACCAGCTTCATCAGAAAGACCATGCTGGTCAACCAGCTTCACCAGCTAGGCTTTGCTGGTGATAAGTATGGCTATGCTGGTCAACCAGCTAGACCAGCACTAACCAGCATAAACCAGCCTATACCCGCATGGGAATTGCATGCTGGTTAAGCTGTTCTTTCAGCAGGCCTGCATATTAAGCGGGAATATAAGAAAGAGTTTTAACATAGAAAAGTTATACACTTCAGATTTCAGCAACTTTGGGCACTCTCATGAACAATAGTGTGAACTACACCGGTACATAGAGGTCAATAAGAAAGTCAATAAGTCATAACAATAATAGTCATAACAGAGGTCATTTACATATAGAACTATAATTCTATAGGGTCAGAGAGAGAGAAAGGGAAATGGGCATGAACAACTATGTGCATTACAACAGTTTTTGGTGCAAGGAACTTTGGAGGAATGCTGCAGAAGTTTAGCATATGGTGCCTTAAAATACAGCCTACTCTCAATATTATCTAAAACAAATCTGCTCTTGTACTTTTTTTGAAGTGTGCTTTTGGGGAAGATTTGAACCAAAATACTCTGCTCTGAGCCAAACATGAAAAGTCTCCAGAAAGCTCTGTGGAGGATAGCAAACTCACTGAAACTAAACTTCCGTGATGAGCCTCTTCACTTCCAAGCATAACACCAAATACACACAACCCTGAACAGAGCCTCTAGCAATAACTAGAAGGGTTGGGCTCTGTGGAAGAGCAGAAATATCATGAGACATTTTGTAAATGTAACATAAGGCCATTGACTTCTCTTGATAATGAGTGCAGTACAATCAACCGAGGCAAATCCTCCCTTGCAGCACATTTCACCCTCTTTTAAGAGCTGCACTATAATAACATCCTGATGTTCAGAGTCCCAGAAGGGGTTACTGGTCCTCTTCCTCTGCTGTATGGAGCAACATATGAATCATCTACACTAGCACTCAAATATGCCATGGGCAAACGTATGCTACAGTAATTAAAGTGCTACGCCAGCTTTTGTCTCAGAAGAAGATAAAGAGTCCCTCGGGCAGGTGTTTTGTGGGTTGTGCCTCATTGGATCTTCACTCAGAAAAGTCTGATTAATGCCAGTCCTTCATGATAGGTCAGTGGGCTAGGCTTGATGGCTCCAAAGACTGTAGTTTGTCCTCGTGCGAGGGATCTGTATATTAACATGAGACCGATGCATTGTAGAACCAATAAAATAGCAAGGCAGCAACAGGAAATGAATGCGGTACAGTCCTGTTAGTCTGGCTGTCTCCTCCAACTCCCGAGATTCCCCCAGCTCCCAAACCCAAGATTCCCGTAATCATCAAATAGCTCACAAATGTAAACAGTTGTTCGTGCTTCATACCTCCCTGCTGATGTGGTTTAATGCTCTTAATAGAGGGCCTTGGTCAAGGACCGTCAACCAAAGTCCCTAGGGTACGTTTTCCCTTGTGCACTCTTCCTGCCTTTATTTGTCTCCAAGAGGCAGCCCCCAATCCAAAAGCCACCTACCCTCCTCTGACCTTTCACCCACTTCTGGCCGCCACAATCTGAGAAGCATAGACATATTTTCTTGTCCTCCTTGGCTCAATCCATTGACACAGTCAGGGTGAGAAGAGAGAGAGCAACAAGGCTGCTTTATCACAGCGAAGAGGTCAGTTACAGGGCTTCTAATCTCTTCCTGAGTTGTGGCAAAGTCCCAAAAATAGCTCCATAAACCACCAAAACCTCACCTCACCACAAGAAAGGCTCCAAGTGTTTCTTGAAAAGCCTGAAAAAAACAACAACAAAAAGCAAGCCTTTGGCGCTTGTTTTGAATGGCTCCTTCCAAAGTGACTTTTGGGCTGATGCTTTTCTTAAAACTTTAGAAAAGCCTAAAAGGTATTTTCCATGTGATAAAGTTTTAAATCCCACAATAGATAATATGCAATATTCTCTTTGTTGTTCCACAGAAAAGGGGGATTTCCCAAATGTCCACTAAAAAAAAGCTAATATGTTTCACTGCGATCACGATTTCTGTTGAGAGACACAGCAGACAGAGAATCTGTTGTCCCTCATCTGATAGGCATTAGGCAGGCGTTGCATGTTAGGCACATTAATTAGGCTAGTGGTGGTAAAGGCAGAGCAGTGATTTTGCAGCCTAAGCAGATGGAGGAGCGGTCCGGGCAGCCGCTCACGGGTTCCCTACCGCTGAGCAACAATAGCTAAATCAGCAACTACTCCTTAACCATTAACAAGCCGCCTCTGAAGGAGCCTCCCAAGACTCCAGTCACAGAGGAACTCTCCGATTTATCACACAGGAAGATGGGCTTGATATATGCTTGTTCCCAGTGTCACCCTTTAACCACTTCCTGTATCCTCCCCTGCAAACATCTTGCGAGCAGAAAACCAATTTATTTGAACCTTTCTGTGTGTCAGGGAGTAGCTTGTTTGGTGTGGTAGAACTGGATTATAACATGCTCTTTGCTCCCCCCATACACACTCACTTTAGTATAACTGATCCACATTCTCGGCATTTACTAAATACCACAACAATTTTCTCAAGGATGTAGTAAACAGAGGAAATGCTTCGCTGCCAGCAGCATCCCCTTGTACAAGAGAGGAGGGAGATCAAGAGAGCTTTGAAATTGGGAAACTGACTCTTTGAGGGTCAGAGTGATGAGTTAAGGGTGCGGGGGGCCAAACAGAGGTGAGATCTTATCGCTGTCCTAACACAACATGTCAGTCTCAGGTCACTCTTTAGATTAGTCTCCCATCAAAGATAGCTCTCTTAAAAGCCCCAAAGAGCTAACAGAAATGAATTGATAGTTAGTTATTGATCTAGGAAGTAATAAATTCCTACACATAAAGTTAACCAACTTAAAATGGTTAAATCCATAAAGAAATGATTGTGGTGCATCAAATCATTCATCTGGACTTTTAAAACAACATGAAACAGCTAGGGTTGCAAATGTTTAGAAATTTTCTTAATCGACAATCGTTATTCATTAACAATAGTATGTACAGCTTGAAACTTACAAAATACAAGTCAATATCAGAGAAAAATTCCTTACTGTAGAAGAATAACATGAAAACATGAAACAGCCACTGAAGTATGTGCATGTATCCTATTGTTTAAAGGGATAGTTTCACAGAAAAATGAAAATTAAGTCACTGATTACATTGATTAAGTTATTGACTTTCTTTCATTTTCTTAACACAAAGAACAAAAAAAAATTGTTCTCAGTGATGTCATATAATGACAGTTTGTGGTGACCAGGTCTTCAAGCTTCAAAAAGACACAAATGTATAATTCAGAAGTCTAATAAATTATTTCATAAGACTCATTATTGTTATTAAAGTATACGATAAGGTTTGGTGAGAAACAAACCAAAATCGAATGTATTATTTAGTGAAAATGTTAATTGACCATTATTCTCCTGTGCGCATTCATGAGTCTTCACGAGCTTTAGAGCACTTTGCACGAGAGCAACAGTAGTTATGCAGCACGTGCGAAATGGGGTATTCAGGTGAAAACTTGTTTTGTTTCGCTTTGACCCTATTTGCATGTTATGCAGTCTGCGTAGGGCACCAACTCCCTAGAGGGGCACCATCTTACCCAAGGGGGTTACCAGAAACTCCACCGGCTGTCACACGTTATAACCCGAAAGCAGTCGTGGAACACAGACGATCGCCTCACGCTCGCACCACGCATTGCATTATGGACCGGTGCCTGTTCATAGCAGACGGGGTTACCGGGCGCGACGGCAAATATAAAAAACCAAGCGATCGACAGAAGGCCCCGTTGCTCATCGCAGCTGCTTAGGACAAAAAAACTTATTGCATGTGATCTGGCATCTGAGTAAGAGACAGTGTGACTTCAGCCCCATCTCTCTATTTGTTGGAGAACTCCATTGAAATGCATCTATTCTTCCACTACAAACTCTTCAGACATGTTTGTAAGTTCTGTTCTCTGGTTTGTGTACAGCTATGTTGTGTTTTCTGTTGTTAATATCGCTGGTGGTCCTGTTGAAGCTAAACAAAACGAGTTTTCGCTTGAGTGCCCCATCACACGCATGCTGCGTAACTACTGTTGCTCTCGTGCAAAGAGCTCTAAACCTCAAGTGCAGACTTGCGCACAGGAGAATAACGGTCAGTGAACATTTTTACTAAATAATACATTCGATTTCGGTTTGTTTTGCACCAAACCTTATCGTATGCTTTCATAACAATCATGAGTCTCATGAGAATAATTTATTAGACTTCTGAATTATACTTTTGAGTCCTTTTGAAGCTTGAAGATGTGGTCACCATAAACTGCCATTGTATGACAGCACTGAAATTATTTTTTTCTTCCTTTGTGTTAAGAAAAAGAAAAAAAGGGGAGCCTGGGTAGCTCAGCAAGTAAAGACACTGACCACCACACCTGGAGTTGCAAGTTCAAATCCAGGGTGTGCTAAGTGACTCCAGTCAGGCTTCCTTGACTCAAGATGGCACCAAGTATGGCTGCTACGTTGCAAGCTCCAACACAACACTGCAATTTTTTTGTTTGTTTTGTTCACAATTCTATGTTTTTTTGTCTTGGATGTTGTCTGCCTTATTGTCTACAACAGACAAACACTTTTGGACATTGGTTCTGCAATAGCACACTGAAAACCGGACTTTAAATTCCTCAATGCTGACTCGCTGTTTACAAACACGCCAGCGGAGCCCTTTGTCTGGGCAGCCCGGCCGCAGAAACGCAGAAGGAAAAGGGGAAATAGAGCCGCCGTTCTCATCAGAGTAAGACATCGCGCAAATCGACCCCCGCTACCCAGTACTCTACTGGCAAATTTTCAGTCTCTGGACAACAAGCTCTGCGAGATGAGAGCATGGATCTCTTTCCAACGAGAGACGAGGGACTGCTGCATTATCTTCCTTACGGAAACTTGGATGGCTGCTGAGATTCCAGATTCAACATCCCCCCACAAGCCGACACAGACCGGGCACTATAGGAACTGTATGGGATTATAAGCAAGCAGGAAACCGCACACCCTGAGGCCGCGTTCATTGTGAACGGGGACTTTAACAAAGCCAATTTTAAATCAATCACACCAAAACCAACACATCAGTTTCAACACATGAGGGGACCGGGTTTTGGACCATTGCTACTCTCCCTTCCAGGATGGCTACAAATCCCTCCCCCGCCCACCTTTTGGCAAATCAGACCACTCTTCCATTCTGCTTCTGCCCGCTTACAGGCAGAAACTGAAACAGGAAGCACCCACCCTCAGAACGATTCAGTGCTGGTCGGACCAATCAGACTCTACGCTACAAGACTGTTTTGATCACGCGGACTGGGAGATGTTCCGGTCCGCCTCTGATGACGACATCGAGGTGTACGCTGATAGAGTAATGTGTTTCATCAGAAAGTGCGTAGAGGATGTTGTTCTGACCAAAACAATACGGATCTACCCCAACCAGAAGCCATGGATAAATAGCAATGTTCGCACTGCACTTGATGCGCGGACCTCCGCTTTTAATTCCGGGAATGCGGAGGAGCATAAACAAGCCAGTTATGCACTCCGCAAAAATATCAGAGCAGCCAAACGCCAGTACAGGGACAAGATTGAAGGACAGTTTAACACCACCAATTCTAAAAGCATGTGGCAGGGAATTAATATCATCACGGACTTTAAAGGGAATAAAAACTCCGCCATGAACACCGCTGCCTCTCTCCCGGATGAGCTAAATACTTTTTATGCTCATTTCGAGGGAAATAACACCACCCTCGTGGAGAGAGCTCTCATGGCCGAAGCTACAGAGGTTAGTTCACTCTCCGTCTCTGTAGTGGATGTAACCTGATCCTACCGACGGGTGAATAACCGTAAAGCCGCGGGTCCAGACAGCATTCCGGGCTATGTCATCAGAGCGTGCGCGAACCAACAGGCTGGTGTTTTTATGGATATTTTCAAACTTTCCCTCTCCTTGTCTGTGGTCCCCACATGCTTTAAAACGTCCACCATTGTGCCTGTACCAAAGCAATCCAAAATCACTTGCTTAAATGACTTAAATGACTGTCGTCCTGTTGCTCTGACCCCCATCATCAGCAAATTGCTCTGTGCTGCCTCCATCACTGGACCCATTGCAGTATGCTTACCACAACAACCGCTCCACTGATGATGCCATTGCATCTACAATACACACTGCTCTCTCCCACCTGGAAAAAAGGAACACTTATGTGAGAATGCTGTTTGTAGACTACAGCTCAGCATTGAACACCATAGTGCCCTCCAAGCTTTATGTGAAACTCCGGGCTCTAGGCTTAAACAGCTCGCTGTGCAGCTGGATCCTGGACTTCCTGTCAAGCAGATGCCAGGTGGTTAGAATGGGCAGCAACATCTCCTCATCACTGACCCTCAACGCTGGAGCCCCGCAGGGCTGTGTTCTCAGCCCACTCCTGTATTCCCTGTACACACATGACTGTGTGGCAACACATAGCTCCAATGCCATCATTAAGTTTGCTGATGATACGAAGGTGGTAGGTCTGATCACTGACAATGATGAAACGGCCTACAGAGAGGAGATGCTCACTCTGACATGCTAGTGTCAGGAGCACAACCTCTCCCTCAACGTCAGCAAGACAAAGGAGCTTGTGGTGGACTTCAGGAGAAAAGACAGAGGACACAGTCCCATCACCATCAGTGGAGCACCGGTGGAGAGAGTCAGCAGCTTCAAGATCCTCGGTGTCCACATCACTGAGGAACTCACATGGTCCGTCCACAATGAGGCCGTTGTGAAGAAGGCTCATCAACACCTCTTCTTCCTGAGACGGCTGAGGAAGTTTGGAATGAACAGCCACATCCTCACACGGTTCTACACCAGCACTGTAGAGGGCAACCTTTCTGGCTGCATCACTGCCTGGTACGGCAATAGCACCGCCCACAACCGCAAAGCCCTTCAAAAGGTGGTGCGAACTGCCAGACACATCATCAGAGGTGAGCTTTCCTCCCTCCAGGACATATATACCAGGCGGTGTGTGAAAAAAGCTCGGAGGATCATCAGAGATTCCAGCCACCCAAGCCATGGGCTGCTCTCACTGCTACCATCAGACAGGCGGTATCGCAGCATCAGGACCTGCACCAGCCGACTTCATGACAGCTTCTTCCCCCAAGCAATCAGACTTCTGAACTCTTGATACTTCACGATCAATATACATCAGCACTGCACTTTATTAATCTTATTATCTCACACTGGACTGTCTTAAATTATATTCTCTCTTAACAACACACTGGCAACTGACTATCAACCGACAGCCTGAATGTCAATACAGTACAATACAGCCTACTGTATATTTTATATATACTATATATACTATTTTTATTGTATGTGTATTCTATATTGTGTATATGTGTATTCTATATTGTGTGTATTGTATACTGTACAATATTCTATATTGTGTGTATTGTATACTGTATATTGTATATTATTATTTGTATATTGTATTGTGTGTAATTATGTGTATATTAGAAATGTAAATTGTGATGTGTAAATCTGTTTATTTTACATTGGTATATGTCTCATCTATGTCTCATCACTGTCATGACTGCTATGTTGCTCGGAACTGCACCCAAGACTTTCACCCACTATTGCACTTGTGTATATGGTTGTGTGACAATAAAAGTGAAGTGAAGCAACCAATTGGCCCAGTTGCTAGGGTGGGTAGAGTCACATTGGGTTAACCTCCTCGTGGTCGCTATAATGTGGTTCTCGCTCTCGGTGGGGCGCGTGGTGAGTTGTGCGTGGATGTCTTGGAGAATAGCGTGAGCCTCCACACACACCAGGTCTCCGCCGTAACGCGCTCAACAAGCTAGGTGATAAGATGCACGGATTGACTGTCTCAGACACAGAGGCAACTGAGATTCATCCTCCGCCACCTGGATTGAGGCAAGTCACTACGCCACCACGAGGACCTAGAGCACATTGGGAATTGGGCATACCAAATTGAATGAATAATCAATCACTGATTATTCATTAACATACACAGAAACAGCATTTGCAATGCATATCCTCCGCAATGAGATGTATTTCTGAGTAAAACAGAATAGACCCTTTTCACAAATCCGGGTTTGGAAAGAGGAAGTAAACGATGGCAGGATTTACTTGTACAGCGGTAAATGGGAGACCACAGCAAATATAATTTTTGCTTACCCGTATGCTCCAACAGAAAAAAACAAAATCCACTATTATGCTTTCAAAGCTTTCCAAAAGAAAAAGCAATAAAGAGCAAAGAGTGCTGGATTACAGCACTCACCAGAGAAAAAGAGGACATGTATTTTCTGTCACTCCCCCAGCAGCCTTACAGAAACCTTATCGCAGCTGTGGTAACTCTCTTTTTAAAACTTGTTCCAGGGTAATATAAAACAAAGTATGTTATAAATTTACACTAAATAATAAAAAATATTTTAAAAATTGCTAGATTTACGCTGCTAAAGGCGGTCATCACAGTCTGTGAAATGGGTCCATGGGGTGATTACAGGTAAAGTAGGACACTTAAAGGGACAGTTAAAAAATGTACTTACCCTAATGTCATTCCAAACCTGTATGACTTTCATTCTTCCTAAACTAAAACAGCAATGACAAATCATCACAAAGTGTCCTTTTAAACCAGTTTTAACCCTATTCAGAGCAAAAGGACGAGACTTGATTATCGGAATTTGATTGAATAATTAAACATGAAACATGTTAGGCTATGATATTATTGGTTACATCTACATAAAAGAAGTTGTTTCTGAAGGGAAAAATGTAATGTAAGCATTGACTTAAATAACTTTTTGCAGCCTTCCTAGACCAACTCCTTCAGGCGTAACAGTGCAGTAAATACTAAAAAGGCATGACTGGTCCAGCCAGGTCTCCTAAGCAACCAAATTGGCCTGGTTGCTAGGGAGGGTAGAGTCACATGGGGTAACCTCCTCATGGTCGCTATAATGTGGTTCGCTCTCGGCGGGGCGCGTGGTGAGTTGTGCGTGGATGCCGCGGTGGATGGCGTGAAGCCTCCGCACGTGCTATGTCTCCACGGTAATGCACTCAACAAGCCATGTGATAAAATGCACAGATTAATGGTCTCAGATGCGGAGGCAACTGAGATTCATCCTCTGCCACCCAGATTGAGGTGAGTCAATACGCCACCATGAGGATTTATAGCGCATTGGGAATTGGGCATTCCAAATTGGGGAGAAAAAGGGGAGAGAAAAAATAAATAAAACGCATTACTGGAACGGTTTGGAAGAAGTTGAGAGGACTATCTACTGGACCTTTGCCACTGTAAAGTGGCTGAAATGAAGATAACGCTATCTGTAAAATAACCAATAATGTGATCAGCACACAGGCTAGGATTTGCTCACACGACTGCTAACCTCTGGGATTGTTTGTCCTACTTTTTCATCAGCTGAGGAAAAGTCTGGACTGTGGTTGCTCCAAATTGGTATCAGTAAAACAAACATCAGTGATGCTGTCATCATTCTAAACCCTTCAGATGGATGGGCTGAACAGCTGGGTGATGACAATCGGTCTTATGGGACAACTGAATCGCCATTGTTTGCAGCATTCGCTGTCTGTGTACTGAGGAGAGGCATTTCCTCTGGCTCTGTGCACTGTGCGATACTGAGAGCCTATAGAGACTACCATTGTGGAGCTATTCCAATCTAACCTTGACTTCACCACTGAAAACAAGGTCACTAGACCATTCTTAATCCAATTCACACATATTTTAGACTGTATAATAAAAGTATTCACATCACATGCTTTCCTCTTATACTGTTTGCCCCAGTAATGAGCAACTGCTTTATTGCCTGTTCACTCCATGACTGATAGGACTAAATGACACAAAAGCACTGAGAAAATTGTTTTTCTCATAAAAATTATTCACATCGTAACCAAAGCGAAATTTTTGTAATTTGTAAAAAAATTAAAAATAAATTAGAAACCTATTAAAAAAAGGTGAACTGTAAAAAAAATCCTAGGCTCCAAATAAAATGACAAATCTAAAATCTGGAAAATTCAGATTTGGTGTAAATTCTGTAGACCTTCATCATTCAGTACATTTTCTGTACTCTGATAATCTGCGGTTACATTTACAGTCAACCAATTCGATTGGTTTCAAATTCGAAGTCAAACTGTTTTTTTCACTCAGTACGCTCTCAGGTGCATCTCAATAAATTAGAATGTCGTGGAAAAGTTCATTTATTTCAGTAATTCAACTCAAATTGTGAAACTTGTGTATTAAATAAATTCAGTGCATACAGACTGCAGTAGTTTAAGTCTTTGGTTCTTTTAATTGTGATGATTTTGGCTCACATTTAACAAAAACCCACCAATTCACTATCTCAACAAATTAGAATACATCATAAGACCAATAAAAAAAACATTTTTAGTGAATTGTTGGTCTTCTGGAAAGTATGTTCATTTACTGTATATGTACTCAATACTTGGTAGGGGCTCCTTTTGCTTTAATTACTGCCTCAATTCGGCGTGGCATGGAGGTGATCAGTTTGTGGCACTGCTGAGGTGGTATGGAAGCCCAGGTTTCTTTGACAGTGGCCTTCAGCTCATCTGCATTTTTTGGTCTCTTGTCTCATTTTCCTCTTGACAATACCCCATAGATTCTCTATGGGGTTCAGGTCTGGCGAGTTTGCTGGCCAGTCAAGCACACCAACACCATGGTCATTTAACCAACTTTTGGTGCTTTTGGCAGTGTGGGCAGGTGCCAAATCCTGCTGGAAAATGAAATCAGCATCTTTAAAAAGCTGGTCAGCAGAAGGAAGCATGAAGTGCTCCAAAATTTCTTGGTAAATGGGTGCAGTGACTTTGGTTTTCAAAAAACACAATGGACCAACACCAGCAGATGACATTGCACCCCAAATCATCACAGACTGTGGAAACTTAACACTGGACTTCAAGCAACTTGGGCTATGAGCTTCTCCACCCTTCCTCCAGACTCTAGGACCTTGGTTTCCAAATGAAATACAAAACTTGCTCTCATCTGAAAAGAGGACTTTGGACCACTGGGCAACAGTCCAGTTCTTCTTCTCCTTAGCCCAGGTAAGACGCCTCTGACGTTGTCTGTGGTTCAGGAGTGGCTTAACAAGAGGAATACGACAACTGTAGCCAAATTCCTTGACATGTCTGTGTGTGGTGGCTCTTGATGCCTTGACCCCAGCCTCAGTCCATTCCTTGTGAAGTTCACCCAAATTCTTGAATCGATTTTGCTTGACAATCATAAGGCTGCGGTTCTCTCAGTTGGTTGTGCATCTTTTACTTCCACACTTTTTCCTTCCACTCAACTTTCTGTTAACATTCTTGGATACAGCACTCTGTGAACAGCCAGCTTCTCTGGCAATGAATGTTTGTGGCTTACCCTCCTTGTGAAGGGTGTCAATGATTGTCTTCTGGACAACTGTCAGATCAGTAGTCTTCCCCATGATTGTGTAGCCTAGTGAACCAACCTGAGAGACCATTTTGAAGGCTCAGGAAACCTTTGCAGGTGTTTTGAGTTCATTAGCTGATTGGCATGTCACCATATTCAAATTTTTTGAGATAGTGAATTGGTGGGTTTTTGTTAAATGTGAGCCAAAATCATCACAATTAAAAGAACCATAGACTTAAACTACTTCAGTCTGTGTGCACTGGATTTATTTAATACACGAGTTTCACAATTTGAGTTGAATTACTGAAATAAATGAACTTTTCCATGACATTCTAATTTATTGAGATGCACCTGTACATGTGTAGTTATAATCGAGCTACAGGCTAAGGAGGAAGCTGAGGAAGTGAAGCTCCTCCAAAATCTCCACATGTGGGCACATGACTGATGTGTTGCCGGTCTTTCCATTCTTCCCATCTTCTTTGCCGTGTAATATTTCTGTTTGGGGTGCTTTCAACGTACATGTATCTGTTCGGGGTTTAGAATAAAGCCAGTTTCTTCTCACTTTTTGCCGACTTTCTTCAGCAAAAAGGAAGTTCACTATTCCTTGTTTTTCATCCGTCCATGTATTTAAGAATGTTCACTTTTGTCTTCCAGAGCATGTACACAACGCAGAGGCCAATTGTGGTCCAAATAGCATGTATACATGCTATACAATCAATGGGCGTATGTGAAAATTCGAACACCCTAGCCTTTCAAAGTATACTCAATTTGACCATGCGTGCTACGACTGCTATGAGATACTGGATTATTTCTCTTAAGGAGTTATGAAATTAGCAGTCCTCACACACGCTCTTGATGTGCACATCCACTGTTGTTGTTTCCACCTTCATCTCCTGTTGTTCAATGCCATTTACATCATCTTCTTGCACTTCTTTGTGAAAGCAATGGCCCAGCGGTGAGTGTTGCCACCTTGTGGACCCACTAATTAGTGCAAATAATTCCAGGCGCATGCGCAAAGTATACAAACAGAGTATGCGTGGTTAGAAAAATCGAGCCACCTAGCGTACAATGCTCAAGCACTATGCTGATGTCAAACTTACATCACTCACCCTATACGCATACATTGGCATAACAATAAAAACTAGGGCTGTCAATCAATTACAGTTTTTAATCTAATTAATGAAATGATTGCTTCGCATCTCATGGGCTGTATGGTGGGACATTCAGCATCTCTAGTCATAAGCGCTGTGTTTTTAGGACACTGTGTCATGTTAAATGTAGCTTGAAACATTGAAAAACATGTCTCCAGATCCCTCAATTCTGTTGTGCTTGGTCCAGCTGTCTTTGAGCGCAAAATCCCATCTCAGGAAGGCTGTACTGCCTGTTGCTTTCGTTGGTTTGACGAGGCTTGTTGCCTGTAAAGCTGGAGCACTGACTGCCCTCTACTGCATCAATGTGGTACATCAAGCTTGAACCGATAGTAGGAACATTCCTTATTACAGAGTTCACGTACGGATCGGGGGCATGATTAATTGCATAATTTTTTTTAACACTATATTTTGCATATAATTAATCACACTAAATTCAATTGGATTGTGTTGCAGACATGTAAACACTTACATTTATTCATTTGGCAGACACTTTTATCCAAAGCGACTTACAAAAGAGGAAAACATAAGCAAATCATCTTAAGGAGACAGTGGTATGAAAAGTGCCATATTACAAAGTTTCACTAGCATCAGAATAGTAGTATTCAAAACAGATTAATGTTTTTTGTTTTGTTTTTTTGTGACTGTTTAAGTGCTCATGGAAAAGATGTGTTTTTAGACATTTTTTGAAGACAGAAAGTGAGTCAGCTTCACGGATGGAGTTGGGAAGGTCATTCCACCAGCACGGTACGATGAAGCCGAAATTCCGGGAAAGTGTTTTGGTGCCTCTTTGTGTTGATGCAACAAGGCGACGTTCCTTAGCCGACCGCAGGCTTCTAGTGGGCGCGTAGCTCAGCAGAAATGAGATTTGATTTTTTTTTGCCCTCTGATTTGGGCTACTTTCAAATGTGGTTCTAAATTCAAAATGTATCTGGCATCTGGTCATCTAATATACATCTAAACACTCCATCTAAAATGTAGTTGTTTATTTTAGAAATGTTGTGGTCCTTCACATCTACAAATTACCAACAGTATTACAATAAACCATAAATATAGTCGCGCACATGAGCACCTACTCAGTGTTTAGCCATCCATAGTCAAACCTGTGGTAATAATAACAATGTTCATGCAAACCCAGAGGACAGTGCAATTCACTGATAGGAAGGGGCAGAACAATTTGAGCTGTATGGTGGGACATAGGCTACATGTAAACACAGTCAGTTATGTCTACAGTAAATGTAAACAGACGAGAGAGAAAAAATCAGACATCCATTAAAATATCAGATCTGTGCATTGCAATGTAAAAATACAGTCGAAGTGTCTTCCTCTCAAACTAAACAAGGCATTTCATTTTGACAACTACATGTTGTACAGAGAGCAAGTGTTGATTGGTGAAAAAAAGCCATGGTAAACCATTCAGAAACACAAAACTTTGGGCACATTCTTTGTGGTCATTTACTCTTTTCACTTCACTGGCAGGGCAGTGAGTGGACCATGTAATCAGTGCCAATGCATACATTAAGACTGTTTCATGCCGCTTGTTGTAAATGTCAGGATAAATCACAGATCTACGAGAACTTCTCGTATATACATAGGCTCTCCAAAACACTGACCTCAACATATGCCTTTAACACTAATGAAAGAGATGAGAATTGAGAACTGTATTATAATTTTTCCTCCGCTTGCTCGACAATCTGTGGTGAAGGGGTCTTATTGAAAATAAACTGAGATGACATCATCTCCACAAAGAACGCTCAGTTCTGCTGCTTTGCTCCTCAGGTCCTTCATGGGGCTGAAAGAGGATCTGATCACAATCAGCCTCAGCAGAATCAAAGGGAATCTTTTAGTTCTGTCTCAGTTGTGTCTCTACACAACATAGGCTCCAGGAAAGACACTTTAACTGAGACCCACAGACAAAAGCTTAAACAAGAATAGTCTGGCTATGGGAATTATTTGTGACATGATTCGATGTTTGATAGTTTGGCCAATAACTCTTTGGTTGACATGAATCTTGGAAGGTGGAACATTTTGAAGTCTGTTTCGACAACGTCCTGAGAAAATAACCTTTTTCTCTGTTTTTTCCATATAAAGCAAAAGCCTTCCGTTGAGCCATACCTCTGATCTAACAGCACTGCTTTTGACCAAAATGTGGCTAAGATAACAAGACCAAGGATAAAAACATTTATGATTTCTGTTTCCCACTGAATGAAAGAACATCATAGTTTGCCAGAATACAGACATATTTATGTTTAAGGGAGTAGAAAAGTATTTTTTCCCTACTGAAAAGATCAGCAAAGCTGGTTACCAGTATATGTTGTGTTTTGGGTGCTGGTCCCAAACGTGAGATGCTGGTGGCCCAAGTTTAACCAGCAAGACTTCCTTGGTGAAACAGAAATACTGTGCTGGTCAACGAGCTGGATCCGATAATTTTCACTGGTGAACAGTACACCGATCAGCCACAACATTAAAACCACCTGGCTAATATTGTGTAGGTCCCCCTCGTGCCGCCAAAACAGCGCCAACCTGCATCTTAGAATAGCATTCTGAGATGTTATTCTTCTCACCACAGTTGTACAGAACGGTTATCTGAGTTAACGTAGACTTTGTCAGTTCGAACCAGTCAGGCCATTCTCTGTTGACCTCTCTCATCAACAAGGCGTTCCCGTCCACAGAACTACAGCTCACTGGATGTTTTTTGTTTTTGGCACCATTCGGAGTAAATTCTAGAGACTGTTGTGTGTGAAAATCCCACGCACAACAGTCTCTAGAATTTACTCCAAATGCTGCCAAAAACAAAAAACATCCAGTGAGTGGCAGTTCTGTAGACGGATATGGCTTGTTGATGAGAGAGGTCAACAGAGAATGGCCAGACTGGTTCGAACTGACAAAGTCTACGGTAACTCAGATAACCGCTCTGTACAATTGTGGTGAGAAGAATATCATCTTGGAATGCTACTTTGGTGGCACGAGGGGGACTTACACAATATTAGGCAGGTGGTTTTAATGTTGTGGCTGATTGGTGTATATGCAGGTCTGACATCTAGACCAGCACCAAACCAGCACCAACTTAGACCAGCATGGAAATTCATGCTGGTGTAAGCTGGTCTTTTCTGCAGGGTTATATGTAACTAAAGGTTGTTTAACTAAATCAAACTTACAAAAAGGATGATAATGAGAAGATGATGTTCAAATAAGTTTCCATGTTTCAACAGATATCATGTTCATAAAAGAAACATGGCACTTGTACTTGTTAAATTGGCTTCAGACTAGCAGACTCCAAACAACTCGATTTTGGCCGAGGGTGTTACACTTGCTGACTGTTTTGCTGAGATCACGCTCTCTTCAGTCAGAGGTATGACACACTTGCTGATACAAAATGGTGGAGGGGTGATGACTACCCTCCCCACCCTGATTCCCTGTCACGTGGAGCTCACTGAAATAACAAAAGGAGTACCGTGTGAACATGAACAATTGTAATAGAGTGATTTAAGATGTGATTCACGGAGTAACTTTACCTTGTAAAGCTGGCGTCACACTAGCAGACTCAGAACAACTCGATTTGGGTGGGGGGTGTCACACTTAGTGAATGTTGTTGCTGATCTTTCCCTCCTAGTCAGTGAGCCTGTTACACTTACTAGTTAAAAACAGAGGGAAGGTGTCACACTTAACGACTGCCTTTGACTCTTCTCAAAGCTTCACTGTCATGCCCCACCCACAGTCACTGATAATTCCAAGCAAGCCGGACATATTTTTTAGCCACTAACTCAGCAGGGAGTCCCGCTGAGAGACACTAATGCGCACTTCGTCTCCCTCCATCTGGACGATGATTATGTTAATGAAGCTAACACTTGAAAATCATTGGAAAATTCGGCAAGCGAGACGCCGGCTTAAATGTGTGTGATTGTTTATTTATCCCATTGAGGCTTGCCGTAGAATGTATATATCCATATCAAAGAAGAAGCTCATTGGTCAGTTGATGAGAACACAATAGCCTTCAACCATCATCCATCAACTCAGCAGGGAGCCACGACGGTCAAGGGATTAATGACCTCCCACTGGCAGACTCTAATGTGCACTTCATCTCTCACTTACTGGCTGTCGATTATGTAAATAAGGCTTACACCTGAAAATCAATGAAAAATTGGATAGTGTGACACCTGCTTTAGGCATGCAGACATACTGAACAACTTATAAGAGAGTCAAATCTCCTCTATCTCTGCCTCTCTGACATGGCTCCACTCTGATCACATCAGATGCCATTAGAAAACTTCCCTACAGCAAATGTGAATCCAAGATAAAGATTAGGAGGAGAAGACACACAAGCAGAAAGTACACAGAGTGGAGAAAAACAACAAAGGTCTTCACTATCTGGATATATTAAGACACCCAATGACACGTGAGCTCAGAAAACACATGAGCCGATTTACATAAGTCAGAGACAGCTGTAGAGACTCTCTGTACAATGGGATTGTTCATAGCAGAGAGAGAGGGATGAACCTCAATCCTTTGCAACCTGCTGGTTCACGTCATTTCAGACGATGGCTTAGTGATTTTTAAAAATAAACGCTGAACAAAAGAGTTGTGATTACTCTCTTGTAAACAGTTAGAAAGGCCAAAGGTTGCTCTCGAACTCCAACATGCTCCAGGCTTCCTACCTCATTTCACACACACATTCTTTGAAATTGATACATTTTCACCCCTTTCCCATTAACTACGAACTATGAGTCAAGCCACTGTTATTAAACACAGGCATCTTAAACAGACTTGCTTACAAGAAATAACCAAGAATAATCCCCCTGGATTTTGTTTTGTGGCAGAGTAGATGCCTAAATCAACTGTAACCATGACCAACACAGCACTCTGGGGCAAAAAGAATTAGTCAGATAAATAATAAGGAAAAGCGAACAGCCAGATCTGGACATCTAGATTATATATAATAAAATGAAGTGTATGTTAAAGGAATATTCCAGGTTCAATACAAGTTAAGCTCAACCAACAGTATTTGTGACATAATGTCGATTACCACAAAAATGTATTTCGACTCATCCGTCATTTTCTTTAAAAAAGCAAAAATTAAAGTTACAGTGATGCACTTACAATGGAAGTGAATGGGGCCGATTTTTGGAGGGTTTAAAGGCAAAAATGGGAAGCTTATAATTTTATAAAAGCAATTTAATTCTTCTGTTAAAACACATGTATTATTTGAGTTATAAAGTTGTTTAAATTGTAATTTTTACAGTCATTTCAGGGTTTGTTGACAACGAAGTTGTAAAATTGGCTATAACTTTACACAGAAAAGGTTAGTAAACAATTTTATCACACTAAAATCATGCTAACACACAAATAGTTTATGTCTTGTGGCTTTACTTTTAAAATAGTGAGGATTTTAATGTTTACATATTGGCCCCATTCACTTCCACTGTTAGTGCCTCACTGTAACCCAGATGTGTGCTTTTTTAGAGTAAAGCATGGACGAGTCAAATATTATTTTTGTGGTAATCAACATTATGCCACAAATGCTGTTGATTGAGCTCAACGTGTATTGAACCCAGAATATTCCTTTAAGTAGCTGCTAATGTGAATCTGCATGTTTGACTGTGTGCACTGATTCATTTACATGTGATGCACAGACTTTGGGAATTAGTACTGAGTGCAAAAACTGCCTTTATTTATGTTTATTATTTCTATGAAGAATGCTTGTTTCACTTACTGTGACAAAAGTGCAGGTACAACAGGAAACTTTTGTGGAGTAGACCTTTAAATTGCTTTAGCATAACTTAGACTGACTCGACATAACTTTTAGGTTTTAACGGAGTAAAGCAGTATTATTATTGTATTAAGAGTATTAATGATTACAGACACTGCATTTATTTGTGTTCCTCATGCAAATTTGTGTGGAACATGTTTTTATTGTGACAAAAGTGCATGTCACAACATGAAACCGGCAACTTTTGTATATTAGGCCTTTAAATAACCTTGGCACTGACTAAAACTTACTGTAGTCTGACTTCACATAATTTTTATTGAACTAAAACAGTAGTAGTAGTATTATTATTATATGAAGATAATCTTGTATTAATAGAATTTTTACAATTATTTAACTAATTTTCAATATTTCTAATGCTCATGTCTAGAGCAATGGGTGATGTTTATCTATTTGATCTAATATTCAGTTCTAAAGTTACATCATAATTTGAATTAAGTTATTTATATATAACACTACATACAACCAAACGTTCATCCATGTGACCGTTACCTTGATGATATTCTCAAAGATAGTATCCCTAAAGTCGAGCAGCGCTCTCTGGTCGAACTCTTTTCCATGGATGATCCTCATTTGTTTGAGAAATGTGGATTTTCCGCTCTCTCCGGCGCCCAGCAGCAGGATCTTCACCAGGCGCCTCACCGAGCGCCTCTCGCGCGCAAGCATGGCATCGATCTCGCGACTGCGCCGCTTCGCCTCGCGCTCCTGGTTGACATCGCGCTCGCGGGCTCGTTCTTTCCCGTTACTCCTGTCATCATGAGCGGCCTCAGCTGGCAGCAGACACCGGCTCAGGGTGCGCACCACGCCAGCCATGCCTTACGGTTAAGCCAACTTCAACACGGTTAGTTCCCACCTGATGTATTCATTCAAGTGCCAGAGAACTTCAGTTTATGTTTTGTACAGATAATACATAGAGCACACTATGTTTTCACCTGCGAACATCTATTTGTGAAGATTCCTCGAACACTAAATTGACAGAACGTCACCATAATCCGCATTTGCTTCCATTATAAAGACATTTCTAAAGGAAAACCGTTAACACTGATGAGGTCCTTCCCCGGTGTCGGCGACCACTTTTGTCCTTCGTTCAAGTGAAGAAAGACAGCTGCCAACTAAACAAATCCTTTGATCGTCGTAATGAAAATCTTAAAGTAAATGTGGTCAGTAAATGTTATTTAGCTCTAAGATGTGTATTTACTTATAGACTGAAGGCGATGTAAGTCTCAAAAGCTCATTGTGGAGGCGCGTGAGAGACTTTGTGACGTTCCCTCAGTCTTGGGAAGTTTCTTCTGACGCCGCTCCTGCTGTTGTGCGCAGCGTCATCAGGGGGCGCCAGCGAGGCTCCAATGGGCGGTAATAAGGCTGAGACGGATTCCAGTGTCAGCAATGTCATTGTATTACAGTGGCCCCTTGCTGTCTCTCATACACTGTTGTCTCAGAGGCTGACAGACTGCATGTTAAAACCTCACATGGCAAACGATAATGAGCAAAAAAGATATCTCATTGTCCCTTTTGCTCACATATGAAAGAAATTCTCTCCCAGCGAATGCTGTGAATTATACTGAGGACCTTCTATCTAGGTACAATACGAAAATATATTTTTTACCAATTCTATTTGATTAGTTTTTCATCATTTTGGTCACATTTTGGCTTTTTAAAAATGAACAAATCCATGTATTCCCTCAATAAATATGATATTATATTGCATATATAATTTTTTGCTACATGTTTATTGTTTAATAAAATAATGTGTACTATTTACATGTATTTACATTGATTTGTTAAACTCGTGCTAAAAACTGGTACTGTCTCTTTAAGAAACCCAGCATTTCTGTAAAGAGCATCTTTAGATGTACTCATGTCAATGAGAGAGACTCGAATGGCTTTATCTCATCTGTGCTATACGCGATTAGAATTAAATGTATATTTTTGGTTGTTTTTGATCAACAACTGACTGTAGAGAACAGAAAAATTATTAATAGAGACATTATTCAATAATAAATTGAGTTGTGTG
Source organism: Myxocyprinus asiaticus (assembly GCF_019703515.2). Taxonomy (NCBI): domain Eukaryota; kingdom Metazoa; phylum Chordata; class Actinopteri; order Cypriniformes; family Catostomidae; genus Myxocyprinus; species Myxocyprinus asiaticus. The sequence goes on along the minus strand of NC_059357.1, from coordinate 30,427,567 downwards.
GATCTTGTCTTTGGACAGACATTACATGGAATAACTTTTACTCTCAACAAGCAGTGAAAGGATCTCACTGCTGAATACTCCACCACTATACTACACAATTACTGGTAAGTGATATGTAAACATTTACCAGCCAGTTGCCAAATATATAAATTTTAGTAGCATAGCACAAAATTTGTTTGCTGCTGCGAGCGATTTTCTCTCATTGTTGTGGAGGTTTGCGCATAGAGTAAAAGATCGATTTTGGGACTTAAGGGTTAATATCGAGATCATTCAAATGAAGATTGCGATGCATCGGAAAATCAATATTTGGGGGCGGGCTATGTGTATCAGCAACACCCTAGTAATTACATAGTGATGCCCTGGTACCTACTCACAATACCATAATATCGTGGTGGTGACTTTAAAAAAAAAATATCTTTAGAAAATAGAAAAATCTATTTTCAATCTAGATTTTTTTTTTTTTTTAAGAATGTTTTTTTTTTTTTTTTCACCATTCAAAAATTCCACCATGAGAACATAATGCATAGCACAAATGGTTAAAGGTGCACTAGGTCATTTTTCCACCTTAAGAGAAGTTTTGCGCCTAATGATTTGAATACTACGTTAAACATATATGTTTAAAATGATGAAGATTCATATCAGTCATATCAGTGGCCTAGAAAAGCTATTTCATATACAGTACAGTACAATAAGCATGATGTCACCCCCTCATGGAGACCACCATGTTGATATCACCTGACAAATAGTCACTTTAAATCGGTAACCCACTTATTATCGGACACTTTTAGTTGAAGAATGAATTAATGAGGGGTTACAGATATGACTGCGAATATGATATTTCTACAGTGGCATTGGTTTCTAAAAATGTTTGCTCTTTTGCGTGATGCTGCATCTATGCCAATACCACGTATTGGCCAGTGAAAATAAACAAATAATTAGTGCTCCTTTTGACATTTTGAGAGATTTGGCGGGTACCCATCCCTTTAACCCTTTAGAATTTTCTGACGGAAAAAAAAAAAAAAATCTAATTTTAATGAAAAGCAGGACAGGTAATGGACAATGTTGCACTGCGTCACCGCAATAATATGAAAATAATTGTAGTTTTCTGTTTCTGTTCTAATTTTGATCAAACACAAGGGTACCCCCTAAGTCCAGTTTTTTGTTTTTTGGCCTTATGGGGGACCCTTAACTCTTATGGGGTGGTGGGGGGGGACCCTAAATTCAAACACTGGTTTCTACTGAAAATGGGATTATGTTCAGGTGATTCTCATGAAATTGTCAAGAAAATGTCCTGGTCCTATGTATATAAATTATATTTTGCATATTGGCAATAAAAAAAATTATATATTATTTAAATGATTAAGTATTGATACATCAGAGTAGTACTCTCTTGGTACACTGAAAAAAATGATTTGGTGGTGAAGTAAATATAGCAGAAAATATTAAGTACTTTCTACAATGAATAAGTTAGTTAAGCATGAACTTGAAAATATTAATTAAATTCTACATTTGTACTTAAAATCAAACATGTAAAAATGAATGCTCCAGCTTATAAGTAAATATTATTCATGAGTGTTTGTTATCTTTACAACTGGTCATCATGTATCAATCTTAAAGTAGAAAATGTTGTCATATTTCCTAATTTGAGAAAATTTCTCAGGTAAATAAAAGAAGTAAATTTGACTTAATTTTTTGAAGCTGGTGTTCACAGCATGCTTGAATAATTACTGAGCTTGCATGGTTTCACTGGTTTGCAAGTTTATTTACACAGTTTTTATTGTTGATTTTGCTGTTACATTTGGTAACTTCTTTTTTTGTGAAGTCTGAAGTAAATTTTCAACTCAAAATTACCTGTTCATGAGCGAAAAAATTACCTTTTGAAGTATACTGTCATCATGTTTTTCACACCAAGTGTTGTGTTCTGCATGTGCAGCCCTGAATCTTGTTTCTATTGCCTGTAATGCAAGGTGATATTCTTTAAAAGACTACATAGCATGCATTAAATGTATAGTTCACCCAAAAATGAAAATTCTCTCATCGTTTACTCACCCTCATGCCATCTCAGATGTGTATGATTTTCTTTCTTCTGCAGAAAACAAATTATGATTTTTAGAAGAATATTTCTGCACTTTTGGTCTATACAATGCAAGTGAATGGGTGCCAAAATTTTGAAGCTCCAAAAATCCCATAGGTCAGCATAAAATTAATCCATATGACTCCAGTGGTTAAATCAATGTCTTCAGACGTGATATGATAGGTGTGGGTGAGAAAAAGATCAATATTTAAGTCAAATTCTGCTAGAAATTATTTTCCCTGCCCAGTAGTGGGTGATATGCATGAAGAATGTGAATCACCAAAGAGAAATGTGAAAGTGAAAGTTAAAGTGGAGATTGACTGAGCAGGAAGGAGAATTTATAGTAAAAAGTTGACTAAAATATTGATCTGTTTCTCACCCACACCTATCATATAACTTCTGAAGATGGATTTAACCACTGGAGTCATATGGATTACTTTTATGTGGCCTTTATGTGATTTTTGGAGCTTAAAAATGTTGGCACACATTCACTTGTATTGGATGGGCCAAAACAGATATTCTTCTAAAAATCTTTGTTTGTGTTCTGCAGAAGAAAGAAAGTCATGCACATCTGGGATGGCATGAGGGTGAGTAAATGATGAGAGAATTTAAATTTTTGGGTGAACTATCCCTTTAAGCTTCCCTGTGGAAGGCTTCAGTATGTCATGAGGTCATGATTAAACATGTGCTTATAAAGAAAGTTAAAAATGTGAAAAATTGTTCCAATAAAATTTCATTTTATTTTCATTTTAATTAAAACTTATTTTCATTTAAATTTGACTAAATGCACATCAGATTTGTAAGTGAATGGTACTGTATTAACTGAAATGTTAAAAGTTAAATTTACTCACTTTAAATAATATTATGTCATGAAGAAGATTTTACCTAATTTGAAACCATTAAAATTTTTACAAAATAAATAAATAAATAATAATAAGAATTGTACAACTGCATTTTTTAAATTTATATTTTTATGATTATCATCATTTAAAATAATGGGAATAAGTAAAATGTCCAGACATGATACAGTAATGAGAATTGTGGGTAAAATGTGCTTAAGTGTCCTGAAAACCCCTGATTTTCTTGAATGTTTCATGAGAATCACCTATACATCATTAAATCAAACAACTTGCTAGTTAGCTGACAATACCAGAGTTCTCAACTAAAATTTAAATTAGACATATATCTACAATTTATTTAATTTTTATGTATTTATTTTGAATAAATGTTCAACACCATAGTTTTTAAAGGACAGAGCTAGGATAGCTTTATTCAGAGCCTCTTTCTTACATAATGAAAATATTTCAAATAACTGTTCATTCAGCAGAGGGCAGTGTTAACTTGTGCTTACATTTGTACATTTCTTCTGGATCACATTTTCCTCATGCACATAGGTCACTTGTTAATATGAAAATGAACTCTGTCTGTCTGTTAGATGAGTGTAAACCAAAGAATGAAAAATGAAAAACTAAATAGTTTATAGCTCCACCCACAGGTAAAGAAACCATATAATGAGCCCATGTATCAAAACATAATTTGTCAAAGAGGAAATTTGTGATCATAAGTGTGGCTTTTTGCTCGTTTCTACACCACTTTATCACATGCCAAAACATAATACATATACTGAGAAACCCATAATATTTTAATATTTAAATGTATGCCCAGCACAATGGCTGAGCACCACAAAGGCATTTTTATTATTAAAAACCACAGGTGTAGAAAGTAAAAGTAGAACAGCTAATTTCGTGCCACTGACCACCTACATGTGAAAAAATGGACTTCTGACATTAGCATATATATAGTCAAAAAAATAAAAAATAAAAAATTAAATACAGATTTTTTTTTTTTCTCATCAAGCTAGATTATTTATATCTTAAACACTCTCTGATTACTGTGGCCCAATGCAGAGTTCTTAAACCTATTTGTCGAGCTGACGTGCACAAGGAAAACATTTAATGGAAAAGCTTTCAAGTTGATTTTCAAGCAGGAGGTTAATTGGACTGGATTTTTGGAGGAAAGATGAAATCAGCATGCACAAAAGACACAGCTGAAGAGGTTTTCAGAGAGCAACATAGTCATGATTACACATTTTGATCACCAAATCAAAAAGCAACATACAAATATACATATCTGTTCTTCTGATTGGATAAATTGCACTTGAGAGCATTCTTGTGGCGAGCGTGTTGATGCAAGCTTAAGTTGAAAGAATCATCGTCCATGTTGACTACAGGTAACATATTTTCAAGCAGTGGCAGTAATATACGTGATGGAGAAGAAATGACCTGTAACTTTGGATCATCAAGACTGTTTATTTATTAAAATGCACATTCAATATGAAAAAAAAAAAAAGTGTAATCTCAGATATTTTAGTATTCATCATTTTTACCACGATGTTCTGCTTTTTGTAACTTGTTCTGTATAAGAACATCTGCTAACTGCCTTAATTGCAAAATGTATTTATCTTTTTTTGGGTGCAGTAGTCAAAGTTACTGTCGTACTGTAAGTCTTTTGCATATTTTGGTAACTGAACACAGTTTGTGTTGTGTCTCTGTCAGCATAAAAAAATCATTGACTATTTTATACATTTTCCATACGGAATTCAGAACAGCATGGACTTAAAAAGATTCTGATAGTTACAGTAATAAGCAGATATTCTTAACTTTGTTTTCAAAAGGTGACTCCATTATTTAAGCCGATTGTCTAAGAACATATAGAACAATGTAACTGAGGGATGATAAATAATGTTTTCAGGCACAAATATTTGACAGCGAAACATCAGCATGCAATTCGAGGCTTTGTCCGGCCTAATTAAGTGCGATAAGAATAAACTAAACCCAGCGGGCATGTTGTCTCTGTGGACCATGGCTGAAAACACAAATTCTCATTAAAATGTCTAATTATATAAATAAAACAGCAACTAATAAAAAAAAATGTACGCCACTTTTTGATTCCAGCATAATAAGTGTCATTAATGGAGGTCTGTTTGCGTTCACAACAACGTTCACAGGAAATTGACATACTGCTTCCGAATGTTCATGTACCATGAAATTAACCCCATTCTGCCGAATACTGAGAATCACCACACCCCATCAACCATTTTTGCATCAATGTAAAATTGTTCACCTTTTTCCGTGGTAGCACAGTATTGATATCCTACTGGTAGCACCATGCATGAGTAATCTCTAAGACAACACTTTGCGTGAGTGATCTCTCAGACATGAGTTCTGGTTGCAATGAAACCATAGGTAGTAATCACATTCACATTAACAATGGCAAGCACGATTCGAAGGTTGCATTTTCGAATTTGAATTTTTACTCCACTGACCATTAGGTTAGGGTTAGGTTAGAGTTAGGGAGTAGGGTTAATAAAATATGCATTCCTGTTGACTATTATATAATTTACAACTTTACAATTTACAAGTTGAGGTTAAGGTTAAGGCCGAGGTATACTTAGTTTTTGTGTGTTCTGGATTGGCTCGTGCCTGGTCGTCCATGTTGCCTTTGTGAGTGTACTCTTCTGACCGTGAGCGAATACGAACGTTCAACACATGCCCACTACTACTTCTTTGTGATACTCTTTTAGTGGAGTCGATGGCTGGCGCATGCACCAAAGATGCGCACAGACAATGACCATGTACGCTAGTCAAGAAAACTGGCCGGCGCGTGGACTGGATTATGACGAAATTTACATCAGGCATACTGTGCGCGGAACGATCCGCAACGCGGACGCGTGAAGTATACTTTGCCCTTTAGGGGTTAAGAATTAGGTTATGGTTAGGTTAAGGAGTAAGGTTTATAAAATATGCATTCCTGTTGACTATTATATACTTTAATTTACAACTATAAATACAACTCACTTTTGGTACCACACTGTGGACATATTACCTTTACAACACTTCCTAATTCAGCCACTGGGGGCAGTGGTTCGAATTTCAGTAAGCACAGACTGATTTTATTAGCAAAACTTTCAACTTCATGTAGCTTAATTCACAGTGTGATCAGTCTGTTAACAATCCATACAGAATACTTGATCGCCATAATGAAAAATGGTTATTAAAATGAGTGAGGATGGTTTGCTTAAAAAAACAAGCCCATGTTTATCGAAAGAAAGAAAAAGAAAAAATTCCTGTAATTGTATTTCACAAATCAGATAATAGTTTAACTCTAAAGTGATACTATTAACACAAAAAATAGCAAAGAGTTGCACATTGCTGATGGTTCCTTCATTGTGATGAGCTTATTTAAATTGCTGAAACTCTTTGTCTTGACACCTTCCAAGGGTGCAGCTGATAAGCAAAGGCCTCTCTATTTTCTAATCAAAACAATGATCTTGATAATGTTTTATAAAGAACTTCTGTAATAAAGGAAGAAAGTTTTCCGCACATTTGACAGAAGTATTTAACATATTTAACGGTGTGGAACATGTATTAATCTGTTTTGGTAAACAGCAGAGGCTAAAAGCCTTGTGCTTTTCAGAACAAAGGATGAGTGGGATCTGATTGCTTATGCAGTTGCAGGTGGAATAGGGGGCCTTACTGCTCAGTATCACAGTCTTGCATGGGAGTTACAGATGGTCTAGGCACCAGAAGTTCTGATGCCTGTCATAGACACACTCCCTGATGGAGAGTCTATTATGACATTTCAGCTCCAGCGCTCCTCAGATTTGACTGATGTATACAGGGACCGCTGCATTTAACAGACTGGCAAGCCATCTGCCACAGCGAAGTGACACGCTCGTGTGCAATACTTCCTGTAGCGATCAGCTGTATAAGAAAGGCACCAAATGAAAAAAACACATACACGTAGAACATTGCAGCACGTCATTGAAAAGCTTGATTAGTGGTTGAATTATGTTTAGACTAGTTGTTCACATTGTGGTTTTGAATATGTGATAAGAAATACAAATAATTTGTTTTTACAGTACATAATGCTATCTCTAAAGCACACTGGTCACACAGTAAAATGCACTCCCACTGAGCAGGTCTAGGGAGAAACCAGCGTTGTTTGCACTAGACATTCACAACATAATGTGTTTGCATTGATGTGCAAATTATATTTTCATATCTCTACTTCCCCCTTTCATGAAAGAATCGTAAAATGGGTAAAAAATAAACTGACATACTATAAAGCAAACAGGGCATTTCGTTCTGCAAAACAACTGGCCCATAACTAAATAGTGGTGATAGTCCTTCTCTCTAACTTCATGACAAACTTTAGCAGAGTTGTATACAATCTTATGCGAGGCATTCAGTTAAATGAAACCCATTTCCCTTTGTTTTAGTAAACAGTGACAGATCAGAGAGATTCTTGCATGGTATTTACAATCACAGTGGAAAGTTGGTTTACCGTCAGAGTTGTTGTCTGCAAGTGACGCTACTCTGAGAGGAACCAGCACCAACACCACATAAAGCAACAAGATGTCTGCAGTCAGGGAGCAACTGAAATTTCCACTGCTGCTTTCATGACACACTCTGTCCAGGATTTCTCCTCTTTTCAAGCCGTTTGTTTTTCAGTTTTCATTTCGACAGCAAACATTTGTCAGTTTCTTTCTGAAGCATAGTGTGCATGCAAAAGATCTGCAGCAGATGCATCTAGTGAGTTTTAACTCTGATAACTGTATGCATTTTCAGCTGGATGTGCATATCAAATTATAGCACACATAAATGCTGCTTCTCAAAACAATTTAATATAAAACACACCATACATTGTTGTGTCAGCTGCATAAAGTCCATTGTTGTGTCTTTTTCCCAAAAATGTAAAAAAGAAAATAAATAAAAATGATAAAAAAGATCAAGAGGCATCAATCTCTTTACAGCTGAGAGGAGGACAACAAACAGTAAAGTTTCTTTACTATATTGAATGAAAAATTGACAATTTGGTGACCCTCCCATAGTATTTACCCCTGGATAAGACAACATTAATAATAATAATACATTTACAAACTTAATACATCAGAAAATGACTATGCCATCTTCCGCAATAGAAATGGCTGTATATTTTTATTAAATATGTGTTAATATGGAGCTTTGTGGTATAGAAAGTTACTTTTTGAATGGTATTAATTTAAACAATAAATATAGTATACCGGTATTCACATCTGTATGCTGTATCTTTAAATCAGAAAGGCAAGATAGGAAGTATAACTGAAATGTTATACAGTGACAGCAGTGTACTGCAGCATAACATGCGATACTTCATCTTAAACTTTTTTTCTCTACATGAAATATTTATTAAAATGTAATTGTCACACCACAGGACTATTTATTTGAATAAAAAAACAAACAAACAAAAAAAAAACACCTCAAATACACACTTTACAGCACCTAAACTATACACTTGTATATATAAAATGTGCTCAAAATAATGACACTATGCAAACAATGTTAATGTTCCTAAATGTAGGCCTTATTGTCTTTTAGGGCTGCAACGATTATTTTGATAACGATTATTAGAACGATTATTCGACGATTATTGCAGTGATTAATCATTAGCTCTTAACCGATTATTCAGCTTGTGCCCCGACTTAAAAGGTTGTATTAAATGTGTTTACTAACAATAAAGAGGACAAAATCATCTTTTAAAAATACCTCTAAATGACATTCACTGAATTAAAGGGGGAAACATTTTCTCCCCTTTTCTCCCCAATTTGGAATGCCCAATTCCCAATGCACTCTAATTCATCGTGGTGGTGTAGTGACTCGCCTCAATCCGGGTGGCAGAGGATGAATCTCAGTTGCCTCCACGTCTGAGACAGTCAATCCGTGCATCTTATCATGTGGCTTGTTGAGCAAGTTACCGCGGAGACCTAGCGCACGTGAAGGCATCACGCTATTCTACGCGGCATCTACACACAACTCATCACGCGCCCCAACGAGAGCGAGAACCACACATTATAGTGACCACGAGGAGTTTACCCCATGGGACTCTACCCTCCCAAGCAACCAGGCCAATTGGTTGCTTAGGAAGCTTGACTGGAGTCACTCAGCACGCCCTGGATTCGAACTTGCGACTCCAGGTGTGGTAGTCAGCGTCTTTACTTGCTGAGCTACCCAGGCTCCAAAAATACATTTTATTAAGTTTAATTCAGTAAAGAAATTCACTGCAAAAAAATCCTATTGTTATCAAGTGTTTTAAAATTTAAAATTGTCTAAAAATCCTTAAAACAAGATACATTTACTTGAGAAGCAACATATAAGATATTTAGACTTGCTTTAAGAGAAATATAAGTGTATTTTTTCACTTGGTTATACTTCAGCGAGTGCAGTAAAGACAAAATATACTTATATTCAAGATCTATTCTCTAAAAGTAAGTTCAAATATCTTATATGCTGCTTCTCAGGTAAATGCATCTTTTTTAAAAGGATTTTTAGATATTTTAAAATATTAAAATGTTTAATATTAAATTCATAATATTTTTTAATATAACATTCTCAGATAAAAAAAAAAATGTATTCTGCAGTATAGCTGCTAAAGAAAATGTACGTTGTTTTAAAGGAGTTTAAGATATTTATATTGGAAAACAAGCCAAAACAAAAACAAATCAAAAATGTATTTTGTTGCAGCTTATAATGGGGCAAAGACTACCCTCTCTCACATTTCTGTTCACTTCAATCCATCTTTAACTCACACAAAAAACGAACTCTCTCTTATTAATAAAGCTGCGTATTGCCAATTTTATTCACGATAAGAAATGTACAGTGACAAATATATTATGATTCAATAAGTCACGAACCATCACATTATAATCTAGCTGCAGCAACTGCGCGCTCGAGGGATTAGCGTCCCCACGACAGATTGTGCATCAGCCAGGTGCAATTTCAATCTCTCCCCCTTAGATCGGGACACTTCACGCAACTCATAGAAGAGGCGCTGACCGCACAGAGAAATGCCTGTGAAAAGAGTTTGTAGTTATTTACATGATCCTCTTCCGTATTATGTGAACTTTAATGAAGCTATAACGCATTAAATATAACTGCATTTAAAATGTAACGCCGGGGTGTTTCCTTTAAAGAGCTCCGGCTCCGCTTATTACACAACGAATGTATTTACTTGTTTTGTATTTTCGCGATCTACATCACCTGAAGATGTTTGGAAAGTTTAGAGTGCATCTGGACTGTGAGCTGTTTTCTTCCTCTCCTCATTCAGGCGCGAGCTGCAGTGCTGCTCTCACGCATCATCATTACAGTTTAATGTGGTCTCGTGTTACGCTAAATGACAACAAACGACTATTCGACAAGAAAATTGTCGATAACGTTGACTAATCATTTCAGGCCTATTGTCTTTATAAAATATATAATTTCTTGTTTCTTTCTTTGATTTTGGAGTAAAATAGGACCAGGAGATTTTCTTGACAAGTTGCGATAGGATCTCCCATACATTCATATACATTTTTTAACCTAAAATCTTGATGTTGAAAAAAATTAAAAAATCATGTACATGTAGTCAACTACCTATAAACCATTCATTTCATGTTTGAATGCCAAGCAGTGTACTAGATCTTCATCTACAAAAAGTGTACTTAGATAAGAACATTATGTTATGCACCAGAAATAGCTCTCACACATAAAGACCATTTGTACGATAATATCTAGACAAAATGAGTTCCCACTTTAGGGCAGAACATACCAAGGATGTCTGGTGGTAGTTTTTAGAACAATCAATGACAACTTAAACATAAATTACCAAAGGACTAAAAGATAATGCTGACATACCTGTAAAAAATAGCTTCACAAGATGCTAATTACAGTTATGAGCTCAAAATGTAAAAACAAACATAGTTAATGCCTTTGTACTAGAGTAAGCAATGCTCAAAATCTTGGCACATACAAAAGTAATAGCTGAAACAGGCAAAGAGATAAGCCACACTTGTGTTATCCATATTAAAGCTAACCATAACATTTGAGAAAACACATTTCAGCTGACATACGGTGGGCTCATGTAAAAATAAATATATAAGTAACAAATTAATTAATGAATCTATGTAACGTGCCTTCAAAAGATAAAAACACATGGCTACTGCAATAATAAAGGCATCAGATTTAATTTACAGCTATATACACATACATTTTGTTTGTGGTCACAACTGAAGCACAATGCATTGGGCAGTTCTCTATTGAGTTTTACAGGCGGCGAGTGGGCAGGATAATGTTTTATTGACAACAGCTTCGCTTCAGGAGAATAATAGATAAGAAGCTTTGGGGTGAGAACATTTCCACTGCTTACTATGAATACCTCAAGAATTCCTTGTCCACGTTTTTCTTCTTTTTACTGCAAGAGAAACACACAATACCACGCTACGGCCTTTGACAGAGTCACTTCCTGTACACATGCCTGTGCTGCATACATACCACCCCCGAACTGGAAACAGACAGATTTTAGGTGTGCAGACATGCCATAAGCCGCATGTGAGCCGTATCCTTATCTGCTCTCATGGTTAGGTTACAATAGGTCACCTAGAGTAGATCCTGCTCCACCCAAACCGTCTTCTTTTGCTCTTCAAAAATCTTGTCCTTGATGATTTTAAGGAGGTCCTCCACCCCACCCCAAGAGTCCGGCTCCACGTTGGCATACAAGCATGGCAGAGTCTCGAGCTCCTTCTCTTTGGAGCGGCACATCTTTAAAAACTCCTCCTCAGAGTCCACCTTGAGAGGCAACCTTCTGCTCACCATAAACACCATAAACAATTACTGAAAACTGTTAGGAACATTTGACCTTGATCAACGATAAAAATCTCATTTGAATTAAACTAAATGTTATTTCGTATAACAACAAAAAATGAGAGAGGTTTATTCAATCTTCACAAGCTAGATGGAGGAAGATCTCAGAAAAATGCTAACCTTAATTTTTTTATGTTCCTTTCACAGATTTTGATGAAAATCACGATGGGGTATATCTCTCTTCTCAGCAGGTCTTTCACACAATTCAGATCAGCTTCCAGTAGACAGTGCTTTTTCTAAGAAATACATGAAGTCTAGATTAATATATATAAACAAGATTTGCATTTCCCGAAGGAATACCAGTGCTTTCAAATCAGCAAAAGAATAGTGTTAAAGTTTTAGATAAAATGGTCATTAGAAAAGTTAAAACCCCAGATACAGATAAAGAGAGAGAGACATTGTTAGTAAATGCCATTTCAATGGATCAATCAAAATTAAGCATGCATATATACTTAAGAATAACCAACTCCAATTTGTTATGCAAATATTACGATGATGTAATCATTGTTGGTTAGATTTCGAAAACTGAACATGCAAACTTTTTTAAAAACGTTAATCTTACATTTCTTCAAAAAAACAATAACGTATAAACGAAACTTTATAATCTAAGGCTGACAATATCTACATAAAGTTTGAATGGAGTATGTACGAGCTGAATTAACTGCAAAAAAAATTTAATCCAGTGTTGTAATAAACAAAGACTAGCATTACGGTTTATTTTCCTAATTACACAATAGCTATTTTATTTGTAAAGTGATGCATTTAAAGATCAATATGAACAGTGATGAGTGCACATTTTGTTACAATTCAAACAGTCAATATTGAGAATTCATCAAGTGAGGCTTCTGTTCTCATTTTTGGTCCTGTTTTTGGCACAACTCTCAAATAAGTGAGATTTGCAATGGAAAATTAGACTCATCTCCTGACACATTCGTAACCATCTGATAAAACCCCAACAAGCAGACAGAATCTACAACCGGCATCAGACAGACTCCTACATGCTGCTGTTTAGTTCCCTTTTCGATAAAAAAACAAAAAGAAAAAAAAATGATGCAGAGTTTTATAGAGCTCTCCTTTTCACTGCCAATTCTTAAAGGAATATTCCAGTTCAATACAAGTTAAGCTCAATCGATAGCATTTGTGGCATAATATTGATTACCACAAAAAAATATTTTGACTTTCCCCTCTTTTTCTTTAAAAAAAAAAAGCTAAAATCTGGGTTCCAGTGAGGTGCTTACAATGGAAGTGAATGGGGCCAATATGCAAACATTCAAATATTCACCGTTTCAAAAGTATAGCCACAAGACAAACAATATGGTTACATTTAACTATATTTTCAAACATTCATTGAATATTTTTTTTAATATGGCTATTATTCATCAAGTTAAAAAGTGGTTTATTTATTTACATTTCCAATAAATAAATTGATAATTTATTCCTCCATTTCATTTTTAAGTAGCACTCCTAGTCTACCATAGTCACCAGTCTATCTTGGATCCCTGTTACCTATTCTACTTAAATAGTGTTCTGTGAGTCCCTCTCATAATACTGGCACCTGTTTCCACTGATTTGAGAGCCAAACATTAATGCAACCGAATACATTACTACATAACCCACCCACCCACCCACAAAAAATAAAATGCATTATGATCTTACACTTAGATTTGAGAACATATTTTAACAAAGTAATTTAATTCAGCATTTTTATTCCATTATGAGCTTGCTTTGATGTAATGGTTTAAATATATAATAAATAAGATTCATAGCTATCAATTCACATAATATTTGTGAGCAAAAACGTTTTTGTTTTTTTTAGACAGACGGAGAAAATAAAATGGATGAAGTACCTTTGCAGCGTGACAAAATTAGAGTGTCTGCCAACTGAATGCATGTTGCTTAGCTACATTTGAGCGCTTCCAATGTAGATAGCTTCATTGATTATAATGGGAGCATTTTTGTTTTGTTATGTGTGGAGCGGTGCCAGATTGGGGGAAAAGGGGTATGAGTCTTCTAGGAAAGGGATAAGCTCTCACCAAGAGGAAACCATTCTCTGAGTCATGGTAATTGCTTGGCAAAGCAGCAAGTACATAAATACTGTATCTGACAAACTTCTTAAATAGGTATAAGAAATGACAGCGCATAAAAGCAAAAACATAATTTAGCAATTATCAAATTGTCCTGAAAAGAAAATTGATTACTGTACCTTGAAGGCAACTGCTTCGATATTTTCTGGGGTGATGCATTCATATGTGCCTCCCTGCTTTTCTTTGGAATAAATGATGGGCTCTATCTTCTGTTTCATGAGGAATTCATCTTTTGTTAGAATGTCTGGAAGGAAGATGAATTTATAGTGCTTTAGAACAGGATTTTGTTTCTAAGAAAACAATGCTGACATTCCCCTCTAAATAATAAACAATTAAAACAATGTTTTGCTTTTAACAGCTGGATTCCTCAGATTCTTTTCGAGTTTTTTTTTACATATATTTCATAGTTTTGTACTAAACATAGACGAGTGGGATGATGCCTGTGACATGATGGCTGAATTCTAGGAACAGAGATAAAAATCACATATAAGATCCTGTTACCAAGATAAATATATTGTACATGTGATCCATAGTTAACTGTGGTTTCTGTTTAGTGAATAGTATGCCAGTACAGTAATATAAGGGTGCTTTCACACTAGCACTTTTGGTGCGCACCCGGGTTAATTTGACATCACAGTTTGGTGTGTTTTGATGATGTGAATGTTGTTTTACAAACGCCCACGAACCGCACCCGAGTCCGCTTGTAAAGGTGGTCTGGGGTACGGTTCATGAAAACTTTGGTACGGTTCGTTGCTGATATGAACATAATCGTCCTAAATCGCAGAAGTGAACCGCTATTGATGACGTATAATTCACGTCCTTGCAGGCTCCCAATTGCAATTATATTTTGCATTTCTCATACCTGCTTTTCTCCAAATAAATCGCCTTCAAAGAGCAACTCACATTATTCACATCTTTTGCTATGCATCCGCGGGCTTGCGGCGGACAAACACTAACATTCTTTACGTCATTGCACATTCAATGCATCCGTGGCAGACAAACACAAGTGTCGTTCTGTACATGTAAAGTTTTGGTGGTAAATCCAAAGAAACTAAAAATTCAATAACACAGAGAAGCTGACGTCTTCTTGAGTTGTTACCTAGTTACAATGATAAACAGCTTCCGCTTGTACTTGCGTTGATGACGAAATCAGACAGCGGTCCAGACCCAAATAATATGATGCGAACAGAGACCAGCGGTGGCAGGGGGAAGGGGGAGGAAAAGAACTCGGGTTTGGGCCAAGTGTTAAAGCTTCCTAAGATCCCTCGGTTTAGCCAGATTTTAAGGCAGTATTGTGCAGAGGAAGCAATTCCAGAATGCATTGTGACAAGCTCTGAAAAATCCATTCAAGATGGTGGATGAGTCAAGAGAAATGCAGACTACAAACATAATTCACATAATTCAACAATATTTCAGTCTAATTGATTTAAATTTAACCCAATATTTGAGACTGCTGTCTTGTGTTTCTTGCGTCGTTAAGTTAGCAACATGCTAATGTCAAACTCCATTGAAATCAATTTACATTTAAATGTATTCATTTGGCAGATGCTTTTATCCAAAGCAACTTACAAAAGAGGAAAACAAAAGCAAATCATCTTAAGGAGACAGTGGTATGAAAAGTGCCATACTACAAAGTTTCTCTAGCATCAGAATAGTATTCAAAACAGATTAAAAGTGCAATATTTTTTATTAATGACTGGTTAAGTGCTCATGGAAAAGATGTGTTTTTAGTTGTTTTTTGAAGACAGAGAGTGAGTCAGCTTCACATCTAATGAGTCACATCTATTTTATCAGGTGCATTTTTGCCATGCAGAGTTGCTATCTATAAAAAAACATTACAAATTACTCACTTATGAGGTTTAATTTCAGTTAGGATGTTGCCTATTAAGGCAACAGACTGCAAGGCAGCTCACTGGGTTTTTAGAACATCATCACCACAGTGCATTATATATTGTTAAACCCTCACGATCAAAGGATTAGTTCACCCAAAAATGAAAATTCAGTTTTGGAGCTCTTTGCACAAGAGCAACAGTAGTTACACTGCATGCGCAAGATGGGGCATTCAAGCAAAAACTCATTTTGTTTCACTTCAACAGGACCACCAGCGATATTAACAACAGAAAAATCAAAATAGCTGCACACAAACCAGAGAGTAGAACTTATAAACATGACTGAAGAGTTTGTAGTGGAAGAATATATGCATTTCAATGTGCAGCCTTATTTGTTTGAACCGGAGTCCTAAATCTAAAAATTACAAACTCTTCAGACATGTTTGTAAGTTCTGTTTTCTGGTTTGTGTTTTCTGTTGTTAATATCGCTGGTGGTCCTGTTGAAGTGAAACAAAACAAGTTTTCGCTTGAATGCCCCATCTCACGCATGCTGCATAACTACTGTTGCTCTCGTGCAAAGAGCCATGAAGCTCACGTGCAGACTCATGAACAGGAGATCAACAGTCAGAGAACATTTTTACTAAATAATACATTAGATTTCAGTTTGTTTCTCACCAAACCTTATCGTATGCTTTCATAACAATCATGAGTCTCATGGAATAATTTATTATACGTCTGAATTATACTTTTGTGTCCTTTTGAAGCTTGAACAGGTGGTCACCACAAACAGTCATTGTAAGAAAGTCATATGGTAATTTTTGGGTGAACCATCCCTTTAAGTTTTACCTGGTTTGCAGATATTGAATTCCATAGCCCCTCCAAGATTAAGGAACTTCTGGACAATGGTCTTGGCCAGGACACTGGGGGTGAAGAGGACAGGCCTTTTGTTTTGGCATTGATGAGGAGTCACCAGACTATATGGAATCAGGTTCAAGCTCTTATTTAAGTCACTCTCTGGGTCAGATGAATCTGGAAGAATGGAGACAATTCATTGTTCAGCTTTAAATGATTCGTTCACCCATAATTTAAAATGTCAACATTTAAATGCCCTCATGACGTTCCAAACCCAATTTGTTTTTCTTCTGTGGAAAACAAGAGGTGAATTTATGAAGAATATCCTGGCCACAGTTTAATAAAGTCCATTAATAAAAGTGAATGAGTACTAGGGCTGTTAAGCTTCAAAATGACATAAAAAGGACCATAAATGTGGTCCAATTGAGTAGTGCGTTCTATTCCAAGTCTACTAAAGTCATACGATAGCTTTGTGTGAGAAACAGACTGAAAAACAGTATAAATACAGATGAAATAGTCATATGGGTTTGGAAGGACATGAGAGCGGGTACTGCAAGTCAATTTTTAAGAGAACTATTCTTTTAAAGGAAGTTAAATGCTAAAAGTCAAATGTAATTCAGCTCTAAATGCTAGAGAGAGCCATGAGAGGCACTGTGATTAATAAAGTATGACACCCATCATAAAGATTCCACAGAAACAGACGAGTAAAGAACAGAGTGGTCATTCTTACCCTCAGGCCTCAATGTTTCAAAGCCTGGTCTAGAGACTGATGATGGATTCCCTCCATTGACAATGCGGACACGCTCATTGCTGTTCATCCTCTTGTACTTGTTATCCACTCTGCTGACAAACTGACACCAGGGATCTCTTTTAATCTCAGTAAGACACTTCTCTTCTCCTATCTGCAGCTACACATCAGTACTGTGCCAGTGCAAGCAAACTCAGGAGGACCTGTTACCTGTAATATCTGACAGATGAAGATACTGGCTCTGGACAGGCGTGGGCTGGACTTGGGGTCTGGGGATGGTGTGGGTTCCTCAGGTTGTAGAGTGTTCTGTGTGGATAGAGGGAGGTAAGAATTCATTGAAGGGCTATTTTGCTGGCTATTTTGAAATAAAAGTGTTTAATGCACTATGTAGACTCTCAAATGTTCACAATGTAAAGCTTTATCCAGTCCATTTTTGAAAACTAAATAGCAAAAATTGGTAATTTAGAATTTATCTGTATATATGAAAGTATCTGTCCAGTTATGGCATTACAACTATTAACAATAACTCTTTTATTGGTGAATTTCAAGTCTATGTTAGAGTCTTCTTAATTTTTGATTTTGATTTTGGGGTGAAATATGACTTAGACGTGTTCTCTCATGCACTTTGTGAGATTCATCAATAAATATATCAACAGCTATTCAGTATTCAGCAATTTGGCCTGCCCTGATAAATGACAGTGTGAACTGTGCCAGTATGCGGAAGTTAGTCAGCCATGACAATTCCCATTTACATACATACTATACTACTTTCAAAGTCTTAAAGGTACAGAAGCAAAAATAGCCTGTTTAATTCATCAGGTCAGACAGGGTGGAAAATGGTCATGTAAACTAAATGTTCTTGATGCAAGAAACCTTATTAGTGGATTAGTGGATTCTAAGTTCATTTGAACGATCCTGATATAAATTCTTAAATCCCAGGATTGAGTAAAACACTTGCATTTGTGACCAAATTTTGTGCTATGCGATTAAAATGTCTGATAAGACATTGGCTGGTAAATTTTCAGATTTCACTCACCAGTGATTAAGTAGTAATAGTGGCGAAAACATTCAGCACCGATATCCTTTTACTGCGTATTGAGAGTAAAAGTGTGGTTTGACTTGTTTTGTGTAATGTGTGTCCAAAAATGAGATAATTCATTGGTCATTGAATAATGTCTCTTTTAATACGATTTCTGTTCTTTGCAGTTAGTTGTTGATCAAAAATTTTTTTTTTTTAACATTTAATTCTAATCACACATAGCACGGATGCAGTGAAGAAACTCTCGTTTTATATATGCTCAATTAAAACACCTCTATGAGACACTTGCTGAACTGCCACTATTCATAAAGAGACAGTACCGTTTTAGCATATGTTTTACGTATCAATTTAAATATTTGAATATGGTACAAATAATGCATATATACTATATATTTATGCAATTTCTGGACACAATATTTATTGGTGGGATATTTGGAATTTGTTTAAAAAACTAAAATGTGACCAAAATAATGAAAAACCAACGCTAACATAAATTTTATGTACCAAGTTCCCTGTATAATTGCCAGCATTAGCTGAGAGAGAATTTAACTGAACATATAGAATACCTAATATATATATATATATATATATATATATATATATATATATATATATATATATATAAACATATATTAATCTAATTGAAATTGGAAACTAATCGAAAGCTTGTGAATTGAAATCTAATCAAATCTGAAATTCTCTATCAATACCTAGCCATAAAATTCACGAAGTGTCTTGTCAGACATCTGACTAATCAACACATGCATAAGTCGAAAGTGGGTACATTTCTTAAACAATCTAGAAGGAACTGACCCGGAGCCCTCGCAGAGTGTCGGCTTCCTCTCGACTTCCTCTGCACATCAGCTTCTGAATCTTCACCAAGAGGAGCTGCTGGGCTCTGGGGACAAGGTGACAGCCAAGTTCACTTAACAGCTTCTTATCACAGTCAACAGACAGAAAAATGCACTCACACATACTCACCTTCAAACTGACTGACAGATAATTATCAACAGGTGACAGACTAATTTAGATGAATTTCTAGACGTTTTCCGTTATGATCGATGCAAAGAGTGGTGCTCATTTGCACTCAATTTGACTTCAAACCAAAACACGATGCTGCCTTACAAAGCCAAACTGCAGTAACAATGCCAACATTGAAACTGAGAAAAATGTCTTCAAAATGTTTTGATTGTCCAGTCAAATGTGGATTTTAAAATTGTATTATAATATTTAAGAAGCCCCACTCTGTTTTCTCTGAATCTGAGTACAGTTAAGCCAAACACCTCTATCACGGGACAGATCATGGCAAAAGACAGGAGTTTTCAAACTGGGGTCTGGGAATGGAAAGGGTTTGCTAAGGGGCCACAGAACATTTCAGAGGAAAAAACAAATTGTAAAAATATTTTTTTTTATTTAATGAAATTTGACATTATTACAGTCTCATTCTACCGAAAGGTCAGAAATCATGAGATTAATCATGATTATTGTATTCTATTGACAGCCATAGTTTCTCCTCATCACTGTCCCCTTTAGTTTGCTCACTGGAAGTTGTAAGGAAGTTAAAGCTTTTTTGCAACAATACTTATTGTGAAAAGAGCTATACAAATATTAATTTTAATTGAGTTTAAAATTATTATTTTGTAATATAATGACAATTTAATGCCAGTAATTACATTTTCCAAAATGGGTCCCTCACAAGGGAATCATTATATTTGGAGATCCTTGGCATCAAAAAGTTTGAGAACCCCTTGTCTAAGAGACTAGATTTCACTCACAACTCAATTTGGACAAAAACCTGTAGTTACTGCATTTTTCCTTTGAAGTGGAGTTTACATTTACATTTAATAATTTAGCAGATGCTTTTATCCAAAGCAACTTACAAATTAGTAGTTTAATGGTTTTTCATTAAGCTTTTAAGTGTCCTCACCTGGAATAGCTCGGTATAGTGCCTCTCTCCAGGTCCTTGTCTGTAAAAGCATCCACACGAGCGCACAGCCACTCGCACTTGCCCTGGTGCATGGTGTCCAGCACGTGGAGAACCTCATCACATCTCACATTCAATGAGCAGTTGTCTGATTGGCTGGAGATGTTTAGATTGAGACGTATGTAGAAGGAGTCTCCAGATACCACAGTGCCATCTTCAATGTCTTTCAGCAGCTGTCTGTAGCCTGAAATCCAGAGAGCAGGGTCAAAACAGGGACCTTTTGTGGCCCAATAAATAGCACCTGAACACAGGAGACAAAAAGGTGCTGCACTTTTCACAAAGACTTCAATGGCATGTCTGAAGAGCTAGTGCAAGAGGCCCGGAGCATAATGTGATGCCCGATGCAATCCAACTGAATGAAATTTTGATAGAAAGACTGATGCTTTAAGGTCTGTGTAACGGACTCCCAATAGACATTCACACCAAACGGAAGCGCAGCACATTGATTCAAACAGCACCACAGGCTAAAAGACCAAAGCCCAATCTTTTCTTTAAAGTCTGCATATGTAATAAGGGTTCCTTTTGGGGTGGCACAAGTCTTTTTGCTGTACCCTCTAACCTCCACCATCCACCTTGAATTCTTAAAAGAAACATGTTCCTTTCAGAGAAGTTGGGACTCACTGTCATAGTTGGACTTGTAGTGGAGATGCACCTGTCCAGAACATCTCTGCAGGGTCCAGTGAGCTTCCTCCTTGGTGCATGTGTCTAAAGCCAAGCTCTGGGCTTCTCCACGGACACTGCCCTCCAGCTAGGGAAAAATGAAACCGAAGTGTAAAGATTACACTAGCTTGGGTATTTTGATTGTGGAACACATACAGCATCCAACTCACCATCAAGAGATGGTGTCCAACTATAACTCCGGCTCGCTCTGCATTAGAACCGGACTGGACAGAGGACACAAAAATGCCACTATCATTTCCACCAATCAGAGTGATTTCTGATAAAAGGTTTTCTCCTGACAGAGTAAGGCTCTGCACTGTCCGCAACAAGCTGCGAGGAGGGACTGAGGTCAGTGAAGGACGGAACGGTCTGGAGAAAAACAACAGACACATTCGCAGTGATGATGTAGATGTACAATACTGTACAAAGGGGTTGAAGTGACAAGACTGAGGTAGATAAAGAAATGTCATCAAACAGGAGAATCAATTAAGAGTGAATATTATAATAATGAATAACACTTAAACAATGTACTGTCAAGATAAAAGAAACAACATAAAAACCTCTCCAAAGAGAATTTCCTGAAGATGTTATTGACTTGCTCCAGATCATATGTGTCCATTGTCTCAGACTGGTGGGAAGATGAAGATGAGTGAATGGATGAAGGCCCGTAAGAGGAAATATCTATGTCATGGTCATCTACAGCAAAGAATGAGGAATTTTTCATTAAGTGTATGATTCAGACGGTGAGAGGGCAAAATGAATGATTGATGTGTGTTCATACCCATATCTGCATTGTCTCCACTGTCAGTATCTGCAGTATCTGAAAAGGGAATACTGAAAGAAGGATACAAAACATTACAATGTACTCAACAATAGTAGCATGGCTACAGCAATTATGCAAATGTATCATGTTTTTACTATACTAAAACTAACTTTAGCTGCTATGGTGCTTGGTGGAAATGTTTGATGTTTTCTAAATAATCTAATTTAGTTATAACATCTAACCCATTTTTGTTAGAACCATCCCAGTTTTAAGTATACAGATTTTAAATGTTGTTTAGGCTACTATTTTTCAAAATAAATACCAGTTACAGAAATTAGTTACATTGATATTAACTGGCTAACATATCTTATCTAAAAGTACATACTTAAAGCTGAAGTGTGTAATTCAAAAGTGTGTAATGGTGGAATAATTTCTCGTAGTCCAGCTTAATATACATTTTAAAATGGTTTACATTTACCTGAGAAGTAAAACTGCATAAGATACCATATAAAGACTTAAATATATCTTGAATATATTCATGTAAATGAATGTAAGTGTATATTGTTTAATTTCTAACAGTCAACACTTTCCCTTTGATCTGTGTGTCTGTTCTAGAGAGCAGTGTTTTTTTCATTACCACTTGTACTGAGAGTTTGGGTTCTCCTTTATCCTCCTGACAATGGATTGCTGGTCTGGAGGTTCGGGCATGGTGGACAAGATGCTGTCATTACGGTAACGCAGCTAAAGTGACACAAACATACAAATAAAATGCCTGTCTTCAAATTAAAGCTACTAGAGGTGCTTTAGTTTTCACAGAGGTAAACAAACTTGCAGAAAATGAACTGAAGTATACATTTTTACTGTAGATCTCTCCAACAGTAGGAGTGGGTATGATAGGAGTATTCATTAAGTTGGCATTGGTAGGACTTGTGCTGTCAGCGGCTGCCAGTTCAGACAGATCTCCATTGGTGAATGGCATGGCTAAGTAATGAGAGATGAAATAAAAGAAAACCAAGGTTAGATACCCTTAAATTACCCTAACCAGTGGCATCTGGTGCTTATCAAAAGTGGGGAAGCACAGATTATTTTTTCAGTACTTCACAAGTAATCCTTGATAAGAGTTAAAGGAAAACAGATTTGGCTCACTGTCTATAGGAGGAACATCCCCAGACTTTACCTGAGTTTAGTTATAAATAGACAGAAGGTGAAGTTGAGGTGGAGGAGGGATGCCAGAAGAATTGTTGCAGCAGTTTATATCTGCTTACTCCGGTGTTATGATTGGTCGAATTAAACTAACATTCTCTTCCCAAACTTTGTTTGTAAACTCCACTTTTGATATCTGTAATGTTGCTTCCAGAAGCTGCTTAAACTGCTCCTCAAACGGTGACATTTTTAAATGAAAACAATAAACTAAGCTCAAAATAGTTTTTGCAACAAATTAGGCAAAATTTTTGATTACGAAAGCTGAAATAAATGTGTTACTTCAGATTGCAAACAAATGCGCGCATATCTCCGAGCCACCGAACACTCTGCGCTCAACAGCGGTGCATTAACATTTTATAGGCTGTCAATCGCGTACATCACCGTTTTTATTATTGGCCGTTTGTTGCAAAGTCCCGCCCATTTTAGAGATAGACCAATCATCATATTGTGAAGCCGGGCTTCCAGGGCGACAAAAATACAGGAATTAAAAGCCCAGTGTGGCCATGCGTCAACAGACTTCTATGGACATATTCATTAGGGGCATAACGGTTCTCGGTAAGAAACCAAGCCGTACGGTTTGCCAACCACGGTTCGGTAAGCATTTGCTCCGCGGTTCATCTCTAGTTTAATAACACATCTGGATCATGCAGTTTGGTGAAGAAAATAAAGCGCCTGCATCATGCAGTTTGGCAAAGAAAATAAAGTGCCAAATAGACATGCGCAGTTGTAACCTCCTAATGCACCTTTATGGCTCTGTAGATGAACACACTCTGTCTGTGTTTCACGTGGGTCAACTTTCTACAGAGAAGCTGTCCTATAAACTTTTAGTATGTTAAATCAGTTGATAACATCACAGTTCTGCATGCGTTAGTTGGCAAAATGGCAAGCGGAGAGAACAAGCAGCAAGAGAGAAGCCCCTGTGTCATTTAAGTCTCCTGTCTAGGAACTTTTTATTTGCAGTCAATAACAACAGCAATGGTCAAAAAATATTTACAAAACAGGCACTGTTTGCAGACACTGCTCGACATGAGTGCTGTATACTGGTAATACATCAATATTTGATAAGCTATTTATGCTGATATCACCCGAGGATATATAGTGCACATAGCGCACAGTCACAGGTGAGCCCGAAACTGCACACACTCCCTTCCGACTTTAAGCAGGCACTCGGTGCTAGTTCGGACAGACATGAAACAAGAACTAAAGCGCCTGGGGTGTTCATAGCTAATGTTATGTTGCCCTACTCAATTGATGAAGATGTGGGATTTCCATGTATGATTAAAATACTCGAGTCACGTTATGACATCCATTCTCGTATTCATTTTAATAGCAAGTTTATTTCTTCTATAGTGATGTACAGATTCTGAATGTTGAATATATGTTGAGTTGAGTTTGAAATGCACTTTATGTTGATGCATGTAGCGTAATAATGCAGGTATTAAGTTAAAATTTTGAGTTAGTAATTGAGTTTGTTTTTTTTTAGTTAAGGACCCTAATG
Source organism: Myxocyprinus asiaticus (assembly GCF_019703515.2). Lineage (NCBI taxonomy): Eukaryota > Metazoa > Chordata > Actinopteri > Cypriniformes > Catostomidae > Myxocyprinus > Myxocyprinus asiaticus. The sequence continues at coordinate 30,403,117 of NC_059357.1, read as the reverse complement.
AAAATTAACCATGGTTTTTATAGTAATACTGTAATAACCATGACTGTAATAACAAGGACTGTTGTCACCATGGTTTTCTTAGCAGAAATCATGGTTTTGATAGAAATAACCATGGTTTTATGTAGTAATACTGTAATAGCCATATAGTAACCAGTGTTTTACTATAGTAATATTGTAGTAGCCATGACTCAAGTAACAATGACCGCTGTCACCATTGTTTTGTTGGCAGAAATCATAGATACAATTAACCATAGTTTTACAACAGTAATACTGTAGTTTCCATATAGTAACCTTCATTTTACTACAGTATTGTAACCATGACAGTAACCATGTTAATTTTGTGGTTACTATGATTTTATTAAAAATTCATTGTTTAAACTATGGTTACTGTAGTAAAACCATGGTGATTTGTAGTGAGGGCAAATCTCTTGAAGTTTCTGTTACTAAATAGAATATTTTTACTTTGGATTTGGCAGAAATATTTTTTTTCCCCTGAACATAAATACCGAACTGTACTGAATCCGTGACAAACCAAACCGTGAGAAATTTGAACCGGTACACCCCTAATATTCATGCAGACAAAAGTGGGTTGTGTTACTTACGAACAGCCCAATAGTGATATGCGATATTTTACACTTTTAATCTATAAAATATTGAAATTGACAAAGAGTGATATGTAATTTATAGAGATTATTTGTACATTTCTTGCCACATTTATTTTAAGAAATTATAGGGGGAGCTGTGCTTCTTAAAGCAATCACCACTGGTCCTAACCATGTAGGATGCAATAATGCTGTAATGAGTCAGGCGAGGATGGATGATCTAAATGCGGCTTTTAATAAAACAAAGATAAACAAGGTAACTCAGAATATAAAGAAACAAAACACAGTGAACAAACATACAGAGCACAGCATAATACATGTGAAGACTGACAAACTAACCAAGGGAAACAAGGGCTTAAATACACAAGGGAAAACAAGGAACACCTGGGGAAACAATCAGGGAATGAGGAACACCTGGGGAAACAATCAGGGAACGAGGAACACCTGGGGAAACAATCAGGGTGAACTAATCATGAAATACAACTACAAAGGACTACAAAACTAACTCAGGAAACAGGAATGGGGGACTAAACAAGAATTTCAACATAAAAGTCTAGACAAAAACAGGGAATACGTGACAAATGCAACATGTGATTAAAGCAATTAAGTGTAATTGGAAAAAATGTAATTTTGATCTTGATCGCTTGTTGCAAACAGTTTTTGTACACAGCACTGTCAGAGCATAATTTACCTTGGAACTGCAGACTTTTGGGTCCAATAGCTGGAGATTTTGGTCTGCCAACCTAATAAATGAGAAAGGCACAAAAATTGAGATGCACAAATTATAGTATGAAAAAGGTATAAAATGAGAGATGCTGTTGTTTAAAATTCTGCTTACCCTGGCCTTGAGGTTATGTCTGCGTTTCAACCTCTGTTCTTGGTCATCAACAGTTTCTTCTCCAGAGTCTTCAGAAGGTCCTCCTGTATTTGGGTCAGGCGGGCCAAATTGCTGAGCTATAATTTGTGGAGTAATGTCTCGTGGCAAACTCTGAGAAAGAGAGGGAAAACAAATTTAGAAAAACAAAATTTTCTTGTTAACACAACAAATAAATCTAAGAGACAAATTCACTAAATACACTAGCTGCGCCACACTAGTCAGAACCTGTATCTTATCCTTTGCACCATGCAAATTGTGTTCAGCAGATGTTTTGGTCATGCTTGTGTCCTTACCTGATTTGTATAATTCCTTTGGTGAACAAGGCACTAATGTAACGCAGACAGCGTGTGTACATAAATGATGCTATCAGCGAATGCAATTAAACGCAAAGTGAATTCCCCCCTGAATTTTTTAACCTGACAAATAATATTCTCACCTGATCCAGACCATTTTCCTTTGACATCCGTCTCAGTTTGCACTCCAAGTTGACAATCTTGGCTTCTTTACGTACAGTCTCAATTTGAAGTTCATCACTCTTTTCTTCCAACTCCCTTATTTGTTTGCGGTACTTGTCTTTATCAATCAGACACTGAGAAGCAAGATGTTGGGCATCATCTCTTGACTTGAAAGCCTGTTGGATACAGAAAAGAGCATTAAATCAGTAGCCCTTTTGACTAACAGGAAGTAAACTGGTCTAACAAACAGGAACAAAAAGGAACTTTTGCACTCAACCTGGTCTCGCTCACGTTCCACCTCTTCAAGCTGAACCATGATGGTATTCATGCGGTTCTTGTACATGTCACAGTCCTTCACCAAAGTGGAGCACTTTAATTCAAGGTCTTCCTTCTCTTCCAGATACTATGCACGAGATTAAACATTTCTCTATTAAAACGGATCAAATGAGTTTGGTATAATAAAGAGTAAAGTGGCATCATTCAATACTGTATCACTCGACATCAAGTGGCAACCTTCTGAACTATTGAGATGTTTTAGAGGCAACATTTTGTAAGTTTCCTTTCAGCACATTAGTAATACGTACCCGTCAGACCATAATTTCACACTAAGCAGTTTTATGTGGCTCAAACCCTGCTGACTGCATGTCACAAAGGCAAAGCTACAATCTCCATCATTACAGAGAAAATACTCTGCTGTGGCATAAATCTCCATTTTGCTTTTGCATAAATTTCCATATAGCACATCAAGAATGTTGCAAAGATTCATTTCCATGTCAATAAACAAAAAAATAGATATCAAACTGCTTTTTGGGAATGTGGAAAGGGTCCACATTCCAAAGGGAAAGAAGTCTGATTTGCTTTGGCAAGCATTCTGCAAGGATTAAACTCTACAATATTTCATTGTTTTATTTAGTTTTTATTTAGATTTTATTGGTCATCATTTTCATTGTTGTAAGTTTTTCCTCTGTTTTAGTTTAATTGTATTTTATCAGCATATTTTGTTCTTTAGTTTTAGAATTTTAGTGCTGCCAACGTTAATGTGCTAACTGACATCATTTAAAGGTGCACTCAGTAATTTTTTGAATATGTCATTTTGGACTTACACTGACACCTAGTGGTGTGGATGCAGCATCATTCAAACACAACAGTTTTCAGTTACAGATGCCATAGTATACATTTACAATTCACAATCAGCTATAATTAATTTAATTCATGAGTGAAAGTGTCCAATAACAGGGCAGTTTCTGAGATTAAGCAAGTAGTATTCGGCTGGTCATGTGATTCTAACATGGCAGCCGCCATGAGGGGACCCTCTCCATGTAGAATAAAACAGCTTTTATAAGGTCAAGGTCAGGATCAATTTATTTATAGAGCACATTTAAAAAATAGTGTATACCAAAGTGCTGTACATGGGCGAATAAAACAATTAATTAAGGGGAAATAAAAAAGATTAACATTAAATACAATAAACTACACAATAAACATTCATACAAAAGCCAAAGAATATAGATATGTCTTCAGACGTGATTTAAAAATGTGAAGTGTAGCAGCGGATCTAATGTCCAGAGGTATGTTATTCCATAGTCTAGGGCCGACTACGGAGAAGGCACGATCCCCTTTAAACTTCAAGCATGAGCGTGGTGTATGCAGGAGATGTTTATCAGAGGATCTGAGAGTCCTGGAGGACTGTTGATGACTAAAGAGTTCTGAGAGATAAGATGGGGCTAAACTATTAATAGCTTCAAAAACAAATAACAAAATCTTAAAATGAATCCTGTATTGGACTGGCAACCAGTGAAGAGATGCTAGAACAGGTGAAATACTTTCCCTCTTCCTTGTTCCAGTCAGCAACCTAGCAGCTGCATTTTGGACTAACTGCAAGCGATACAGAGATGAATGACCAAGACCCATGTACAGTGCATTACAATAGTCAAGTCTGGATGTGATGAAGGCATGAATAACTAACTCCAAATACTTAAATGGTTTTATTTAGCAATCAACCTGAGTTGGATAAAGCTGCCCTTCACCATAGCACTTATTTGTTTTTCAAAATTTAGAGCCGTGTCAAAGATCACTCCCATGTTTTTGTCAATGGGGTGAACATTTAATGACAGGGTCACTAGATTGCTAGTGATATCAGAGACAGTGCTAGGGAGGCAAAACACAACAATTTCAGTCTTGCTCTCATTTAGCTTAATTCAAGAAGTGGTACATTAGATAAGCCCCAAAAGAGGTCTGGCTCTGATAATAAGTCTTTGAGCCCCCTCTCCCTCTTCCTGTCTTACCCTGAATTCTGACACTTTTCACACGTCACTTCAGATGCACTGCTAATTAGAGATGCAGCACATTGCAGAAGGGACCACTTAGAGCAGCCAGTCCTCATCAGCCTCTGTCACTTCTCATTCTTGTGACAAGTGAAAAGCCCTTTGCCTACACTTCATTATTTCTAGGCGTCAACTAAAAACTCTCATGCAGGGACCATATTAAATACGCAATGCCCCAATGAGACCAATGTAATATCACATTTAGCATGTTTATTATGAGGTCATTTGAAAATTCAAGACGTGACCTAAAGTCAACCAGTCTGACCTTAGATGCTCTGTTCTTTTCACACTGAAGTTAGCTGCCAACCTAGACAGCATTTGAAGGCGAGCTATTGAAATGAACGCCGTTCCAAATAGTAGGCAGTAAAATTATTCTGCCTTCTAAGATACCTAATTTTGGCCATATATTAAGGTAGAACTGCATGTGTCCTTGACAGACAAGGAAATCCAAGAATGCAATTGTGAAAAGCTCAGTGAAGAAATTCAAGTTCAAAGAAATATCAACCGTAAACACAGCAACTTATATTTCATTCATTATAGAAAAATATCAATAAAACTGTTCAGTCTCATTAAAAATTGACTATTTTACCCAATATATGTGTGTTATGTATTGCTATAGTTACTACAGCAGTGGTTCTCAACTGATCAACTGGTTTTGGTTCAGGATACAGATTTTGCATTGGATGTCAACACAATATCAAACCTGTAATCCATATTTAATGCAGTATCCTTTATATTTTACTTTTTTTTACCTTGTATTGTTATGTTAATGGTTTTTAAGGATGAGGGCATGTCATGCAACCTGCCCAATGCTGGCATCTGCCTTATTTGGCAAGCTAACATGGGCTACCAAGCAGAGCATGTGAGCGACGATCATGAGTGCTAATGAGCGAGAGCGATGTTGGAGCAGAGCGGCTGCCTGCCTCAATAAAAAGTGAATGCACTCAGCCTTCCATCACCATAATGAAATCCTACGGTAACAAAAACTGTCACTCCTAATTCGCTAAGACTTCCAACTTGGATTTTCTCAGATTTACTTGCCTGTTAAATATGTTAAGTTTATCATTTGATTCACTCGGTGAATCACTTGTCATTTTATTTGTTTGAATGAGGTACAAACAACAAAACAAAAACCTCCATCATATAGGCATCCAACCTAATCTTACATTCCTGAGCACAATTCCAGTGGAATTTGATCGCTTTGCTCCTTGCCACACTCCGCTCACATGCTCTGGTGACGACTGCTTTAAGACTACATGGGAAGCATGGCTTCCCCTAAAATTTCATTAGAAATACAGATATGACATGTTTGATATATGTACAAATTATCTATAATATTTAAATTTTTTAGCGAATACAAGTGTAAAGAATCACACATTACTTTCACGCCGTTCGTAAGTTTACAATCCACTTTTTCCTACATGAATATGTCCATGTAAGTTTGTGGACACACGGCTCATCTAGATCCATTGAAGCATGGCTATGGCAGATACCAGTAACATGCAAATCAAAGTGCAAATGATCAATGTTCATTGGATGAGTGGCTTTAAACGCATCATTTTGGGTCCAGTCCAGAGGCTGTGCTTCTTTGGCTGTCTATGGGAGCCTTATAAGCGCTATTTACTTTGACTCTGCATCTGATTGCCTATTGGACATTGGGCTTTCAAAAAAAAAAAAGATTCTTGCATAGAAGCCCAGCTTTTCTATATGATGATTGGCCGAGCTCCCAAATGGGCAGGACCTCACAACAAACGGCCAGTCATGGGAAAGCACCGTTGTGCTTAATTGGGATCAGTTGTGAGTTAAGAATCCCATTTGCTCCACGAGGAGCACTATTTGTGTTTTAAGAATTTCAAATCAGTCATTTAAGAGGTGTCATTTCAGTTAAGATGACAGTAGACAGAGAGGCAGCTCAATAGGTTTTGGAACAGAGCTTGAGTGTTCAGCTGAAATGCACTAAAATGGTTATAAAAGGAGTATGGCTGGTCCTGACCTTGTCCCTGAGCTCCTCAGCCTGTCGAACCTCCTCATGCAGGTTATAGAGTCTGTTGACGAGCTCCTGACGATCCTCCAGAGCTTCCTGTCGATCATGCTCCAGGATATCCAGAATGGCCTTGTCTGAATCAGGTAGAGGTCCCGGCTATGCATTAAAGAAACAAAACAAGCATGCAAAAAATATCTGATAACTCTTCCTTTGAAAGACCTTTTCCAACTGTTTGCTTTTCACTGTTTTCCATTTACTGTGATGTAGAAAGGATCCTCACCTGTATGATGGACTGCAACTCCTGGAGTTTGATCTTCAAGACCTCATTCTCACGCTCCAGCTCAAATATCTGCTCCTTCCGAGGTCGGTTCTCAATGTCATTCTTCAATTTCAAAGACTGTCTCCTCTCCATTTTACACTCCTCCTCCAACTTGTTGAGTTTGTGTTTTAGCTGGTCAATCTGAAGAAAATGGTGAGATAACAAGCAACATTTGTGTCTCATGTAGTCAAATCATTGATATTAAAATAAATGATCTAAGGAGACTGGAGACCTACAACCTCCTCATGAAACACTTCTAGATGATACAATGTGAAGGATAAAGAGATGTATTCATATAGAGCTGTTCAGTTTGTAGTCCTTAAACCTGTGAGTGAAATAGCATTTTCAAGCCATGGGTTCCTTCAGGGTTTATGAGTAAAATAGGGTCTGTGGATAACATTCTTTCTCACGTTTTGATCTACAAGATAAATTACACACTTATACCTCAGATGAGAATTTTGAAAATGCTATGTGCTTAAAAAAAAAGTTACGTTTCTACTTAAGGACAACAACGCTTGTCCGATTTGTCAAGCCTCCAAAACTAGCATCCTTGTTAACAAATTATCTTTTTTAAAGCACACAATGTTTTCAAAATTAATGTTTGAGATACCATATGTAATTTATGTAGTAAACAAATGTGAGTCACCTATAAAAAAAACTATTATCAAGAATCCACACTATAAAAAAATCTTCCTGAGGTAACCTTAAAAAATGTGCTTCATGTGGTAACATTTAATTAGCTGGTTTTAAATTGAAATTAGCTGCCATCCCATATGTGTGACTTTCTTTCTTCTGCAGAACACAAACAAAGAATATCTCAGCTCTGAAAGTCCATACAATGCAAGTGAATGGTGGCCAGGTCTAAAAAGCAAATAAAGGCAGCATAAAAGTAATCCACCTGACTAAACTGGTTAAATCTATATCTTTTGAAGTGATATGATAAGTGTGGCTGAGAAACAGATAAATATTTAAGTCCTTTTTTACTATAAATTCTCCTCACTGCCCAGTAGGTGACGATATGCACAAAGAATGTGAATCGGCAAAAACAAAAGAAGAAGAATGTGAAAGTGAAAGTGAAAGTGGAAATTTATAGTAAAAAAGGACTTAAATATTGATCTTTTTCTCACCCACACCTACATTACCATACCGCTTCTGAAGACATGGATTTAACCACTGGAGTCATATGGATTACTTTTATATTGTGCCTTTATGTACTTTTTGGACTTCCGATTTGTCAAGCCTCCAAAACTTGCATCCTTGTTAACAGATTACCTTTTTAAATCACACAGTGTTTTCAAAATTCATGTTTGAGATAACATGTAGTTTATGAAGCAGAGCAAATGTGAAAGTCTCTTCAAGCAATGTTAACCACAGACCTTATTTTACTCAAATTGAAAACCTCTTTTATAAAAACCTATTACTGAGAGAACCCACACTGTGAAAAAAAATTTCTGAGGTAACTGTAAAAAAAAAAAAATGCTTCACGTGGTAAAATCTAAATTAGCTGGTTTTATTAAAGGGATAGTTCACCCAAAAATGAAAATTCTCTCATAATTTACTCATCCTAGCCATCCCAGATGTGGATGACTTTCTTTCTTCTGCAGAACACAAACGAAGATTTTTAGGAGAACATCTCAGCTCTGTAGGTCCATACAATGCAAGTGAATGGTGACCAAAACTTTGAAACTCCAAAAAGCATATAAATGCAGCATAAAAGTAATCCATATGAATCCATGGTTAGATCCATGTCTTCAGAAGTGATATGATAGGTGTGGATGAGAAACAACATTCAAGTCCTTTTTTATTATAAACTGACCTCCCTGTCCAGTAGGTGGCGACATATACAAAGAATGCGAATCACCAAAAAGAAAAAAAAAAGAAAAAAAAAAAATGTGAAAGCAAATGTGGAGATTTATAGTAAAAAAGGACATAAATATTGATCTGTTTCTCACCCACACCTATCATATCGTTCTGAACATACAGATTTAACCACTGGAGTCTTGTGGATTACTTTATGCTGCCTTTAAGTGCTTTTTGGACCTTTAAAGTTCTGGCCAGCATTCACTTGCATTGTATGGACCAACAGAGCTAAGATATTCTTCTAAAAATCTTAATTTGTGTTCAGCAGAGGAAAGAAAGTCATTCACTTCTGGGATGGCAAGAGGGTGAGTAAATGATCAGAGAATTTTCATTTTTGGGTGAATTATCCCTTTAAATACAAAAATGTTATTTAATCTGACTAAATTTACCTGACAAATAGGTTACACCAGCGAAAGTAACTTTTATGGGTTAGATAAAGTAGAAATAAATCTTTGAGGTAACAATGCCAGGTTACCACTTAACGAATTAGCCTACAACTCATGACTGAACAGCTCTATTAAATGACAAAAAACAGCTCAAATCTGCCCGCTACCCTTGCACGGTCTCTGACCTCTAGCTGCAGGTCTCGGCTCCTCATAACTGCCATGTTCTTCTCCTCGCTGAGCTGGGCATACCGCATAGCCAGCTGATAGTTGTCATCCTTCACCTTGATGAGTTCATCATTATAGTTATTGCGCTCTTCTTTCATCTTATTGTAGCGCTCCTGGAAAGTAAGCAGCTCCTTGTTGGCCAGCCGAAGCTTCTTTTGCTCGTCTTCTAGCGTGCGGCATTTGGTCATGAAGTCAACTCGTTGCACATCTTTAGCCTTGGACTGGTGCTGCAGCTTTATGACCTCATTCATTAAAAACTGAATGAGCCCTTCCTGCCCCTCTTCCACTGCAGGTAAAAGAAGAAATACAGTCAATGCAACACTACTGCACAAAAAAGTATCATGGTAATACTTCACAAGAAACTAAATAAACTAAATAAATCTAGTCTAGGTTGTGCACATTTTTGACAGGTAGTGTAATACTACAATATATTTCAAAGTACCATGGAATAACCATCTGATACCATCACAAGTGCCACAGTAATTTTTAAGTGTACTACATAATCTAAAAGGGAATTCATAGCATATGCTCATAGCACAGGGGAAGCAGCTGGAAGATGGTAACAAAGATTTTAAAGGGATGATTGCAGGTCATTTAGTTGTGTGCCATTTAAATTTTAAGTAGCTCACCAACTATACTAGAGCATCTGCGAGTCGGCTCCTTCCCTGTGATGAGTTTGTAAAGGTCAGGGTAGTACAACTCCAGACTCTCTAAAAACACCACATAGCCACGCTCCCCCTTTGTGTGCAGGATATCAAGCAGCCGACCTGAAACAAAAACCATTAAACATTTATTTTTTTGCACTGTAAAAAGTGCAGTTGTTACCTTAATGGAATAGTTCACCCAAAAATTAAAATTCTGTCATTATTTACTCCTCATGTTGTTCCAAACCTGTATTACTGTCTCTCTTCCGTAGAATGCAAAAGGAGATTTTTAAAGAATGTACTGGTCCCTCTTTTCCACTCAGTTACAATGAATAAGCTTTCAAGCTTCAAAAAGAATGCAAAAGATTAGTCCATATGACTCTTGTGCCACATTCCAAGTCTTTTGAAGCCACTCTATAGCTTTAAAGTCATTATTCACTGAAAAATCTTGACATCCTCTCAGGCTTACTATGGCTTGATTTGTAAACCAATTGTTCTGTTGAGCTGAATCTTTCCAATGAACCATTGGTTCAGATCACAAAACTGGTCTGAATGAATCACACAAATCAGACTGATCCGGTTCTCGAGTTCAACTCACTGATCTGGTTAACAGCTCACTGGAGGGGAATGTTATCAGTGAATAATGACTTAAATTTCTGTCTGTTTCTTGCCCAAAGTTATCACATGACGACTTTGAAAATAGTGCACAAGTCGTTTGGACTACTTTCATGATATTTTTAATGTTGCTATTGCTTTCCCGTTTATTGTAACTGCATGGATAAAAGCAATCAGTACATTCTTCAGAATTTCTCTATTTGTGTTCAACGGAAGATAGGAAGTGCTAAGACTTTTAATGACATTGATGACGTTTATAACCATTTTTAAGCTTTAAAGTGAGTTACTATCAAATCCTATTATATGTAAATAAGTGATTGTGACATTCTTTAAAATATCTCCTTTTGTGTTTTGCAGAAGATATGACAGAATTACATGAGGGTAAGTCAATTATAACAATTTTCACTTACTGGTGTAATTCAAATTACCGGTAGTCAGGTCGATTCAGTCATATTAAGTAATTTATTGAATAAACCAGTTAATTCTTGTCACATTGAGGAAGCACATTTTCAAAGTTATCTGACAAAATGTGTGTTTGTGTGTTGTTGCTCTACTATAATCGGAATTTCCTGATCTGTCTTTGATAAGGCAGTGCATTGTATTTTAAATCATCAGACAAACTCATAACAGAAAAACACTTGAAAGATCTTCTGTATTATGTACCAGACTGCCAGTCTCAAATGGAAAAGAGAATCATTAGGGAGCTGTGAAAATCCCAGCCGTGGTAAACAAGCTCTCTGATGTGCTGCATTGTGACAAACAAACAGTGCAGACTTTAGCAAGCAGCTTGGGCGAAAACCTTGTCATCCATTTCGCCTGTGGCCATTGAGAAGTTGAAAAATGATACGGGGGTTCAGGAAGGAGTCGTTGGGAAAAGAAAAACTACAGTGGCAGCTCACAGGATTAAAAGCATCCATTCATCATCACATTACAGCACTGGGAAAACAGTGAAAGATGGCCGACGAGTAACTGATTGATGGTGTGATTTGCATGTAAATGTTTTTGGCATGGAATTTGCATTTGCATATTCCCATGTTTCATATTATTGTCACCATCATGTATAATTGTTGATGTATTGGCAGTCTGACTGATAAATACAAAACCAACCTTGGACAGATCAGTATAACAACATCAACTATACAATATCAGGGTTCCCACTAGAGGTGTAACGGTTCTCTGTAAAAAATGGTTCTGAGAGCATTTGCACCGCTGTTCATCTTAAATCTAACAGCGCATCTGGAGCATGTGGTTTGGTGAAGAAAACACAGCTTCAAATAGACATGCGGAGTTACAATCTCCGCTAATGCACTGTATGGCTCTGTAAGTTGGATATGCGTTGCCTGTGTTTCACGTAGGTCAACTTTATACAGAGGTTAGCAGTTCAATTAACTGTTAGTTGTAAAATCAGTTAATTACATCACAGTTCTGCATGCATTGGTGTGTAGTTGAAAATGGCAAGTGGAGAAGATAAACCGTTGAAAGAGAAGCCCCCTGTTTCATTTAAGTCTCCTGTCTGGAAACATTTTTATTTGCAGTCAATTACAACAGCAATGGTCAAAAAACCTTGACAAAACAGTCACTGTTTGCATAAATTGCTCGACGCGAGTGCCGTAAACGCACGGCAATACATTGAATCTATTGCTGATATCACCCTGGTATAAATAGCGCACATAAAGGCACTTTATGTTGATGCATGTAGCATAATAATACAGGTATTAAATTAAAATGTGGATTTAGTAAGAAAAAATATTTTTTTAAAGTTAAGGACCTTAATGAAATTAACCATGATTTAATAAGAGTAATACTGAAGTAACAATGACTGTTGTAACCATGGTTTTGAGACAATTAACCTTGGTTTTACTACAGTAATACTGTAGTATCCATAGAGTAACCATGGTTTTACTATAGTAATATTTTATTACTTTAATTTACTATAGAAATATTTAAATAATTTTTTTGGTAACTATGGTTGTACTACAAATACCATGGTTAACTATGGTTACAGTAGTAAAACCATGGTGATTTTTCATTAGGACAAAGTGTTTGTTACCAAATAGAGTAGCCTTCCTTTGGATTTGGCAGTATTTTAAGGGGTGGGTATCAATACAGATTTCCCAATACGATTCCGATTCACAAGCTCTCAATTCGATTCGATTTCAATTCGATTTGATATCGATTCATATGGGTATATTTCAGTTATAGTGTCTCTTTTGCTCACATATGAAGAAATTCTCTCCCAGCTCATGCTGTTAATTATACAAGGGACCTTCTAACTAGGTACAATATGAATATATTAATTTTCCTAATTATATTTGATTCGTTTTTCATCATTTGTCACATTTTAGCTTTTTAAAAATGAACAAATCAATGTATTTAATCAATAAATATAGTATTATATTGCATGTGTTATATTTTACGTTATATATAAATTTTTATTGTTTAAATTTGTACAATTTACAGGTATTTACATTGATTTGTTGAACACGTGCTTAAAAACGGTATTGTCTCTTTAAGGGAATCCTGCATTTCTGTAAACAGCATCTGTAAATAAGCAAATGTTAACGAGAGAGACTGGAATGTATATTCACTAGAACTTCACATGACTCTTCCAAGATTACTAATTTCTGAAAATCCTTAATATTTCCAAGTTTTCCATGACAGTGGGAACCCTGCAATATGCTTAACAGCTCAAATAATACATGATTTTTAACACAATAATTTATGTATGTCCTTTTATAAAATTAGAAGCTTCACATTTTCTACCTTTAAACCATCTAAACATTGGCCCCATTCACTTCCATAGTAAGTGCCACACTGTAACCTCAATTTTCACTTTTTTTAAAGAAAAATTATTTTTGTGGTAATCAATTTTATGCCACAAATGCTGTCGATTGAGCTTAACTTGTATTGAACCCAGAATATTCCTTTTAGCCAATAAACACACACTAAATCACTAAACACACACTGTATGGTACCTGCTCGGTTGGGTTTTGACTCGAGCAGACGAGAGTTCAGCACTTCATCTTCATCCTGCTCATCGATGACTTTGCATTGCCGCAGGTATGAAGTCATTTTGTTGGGGTTGATGAAACGGCACAGGATGCACCTGTTCTTCTCTGCGTTCTCCCACAATGCCTCTCCATAGTCTAGCATGTCCATCAATGAGCCTCCGTTCTCCATTCCTACAGAGGCCTATGTGAGATAAGAATGATGTTTGAGACACTATTTCAACACTCCTCTCACACTCACAGCATCAACAGCACATCAAGATAAAAAAAACTGAACTTATAAATGCATGCACAAAGATTAGATGTGTCCATTCAGAGGTAAAAACATGCTTTAAGTTGTAAGTTAGTGCTTCAGCACTATAGGCATCAGTTTATATAAACAATCATCTGTAAATACCTTCAGCAGAAGATCAACATTAAAATACATTATCATGCATGGATGACCTGCAGCTGTGGTGGTTCTGTGCTTCATCATGACACATTTGTGCCTTACAGCGGGCGTTCTTCTCTGTGGTATCACATGCTGCCTCATTTTAGACAAAGTGTAACAAACATTATCTTTTTTAAAACCTTGTGGACATAGGGCGGTCATCGAAATAGGAGATAAATACATAAAAAATTGGGTCCTGACCAGTGTTATGATAGGCAGGCAGATTGTTTTAAGGGGATGGAAGTCGGCTGGAGCGCACTCAATTCGGGAGTGGTGCGAGGAAATGGGGAGGGTGACAGCTTGCGAGGAGGTGTCGTGTAGAAGGCTGGGGATCTGGGATTCATTTGATGTGAAATGGGGTAGTTATTTGACGTTTTTGGGGGACTCTCAGGGTAGTTTTAGATGTGTATGATAATTATATTTTTTATTTTATTTTTTTATTATTATTTATTTAGTTAGTTATTTTTTCTGTGTGTGTGTACTTAAGTGAGACCACGGGGTTGTTCGTTGGGGGTCAGGTTGTTGACTGGGGAGGGGGAGGGGTAGTAGTGGGAGTTAAATGTTGATTCATTGTATATATGTTTTGTTTTTCTTTGTCTTCTTTGAATCAATAAAAATGTTAATCTTAAAAAGTTACAAAATTCAATTTGATGGAATTTTGTTCTGAAATTTAAATGCATCAATCTGAAAAAAATAAGCTAAAATAAATAACTAAATAAATAAAATTACATTTGTGGTCAGTGGCTATGAAGTTGTCATAGCATATCGCTTAAGCAAAAGCCAACAGAACTAATATATAAAAATATTTTTTCTCCACTAGTTCTGATAACCTTCTGAACAAGGTCTCATGTGAACACGCAAGTGCACATGCGTCAAGCGCAAGGACACGTGCACAGGCTTCTCTCATGAACGTGCATAAGAGAGCTGGGTGGAAGTGGAGTGTTTTGGTGAATAAGGACTGAATTTTTGCTTTGTTTTTCACCCAAAGCTATCATATCTATTCAAAAGGCATGGATTAAACCACTCAAGTCGTATGGATTACTTTTATGCTGCCTTTGTTATTTTCAGAGCTTGAAAGTTTTGGACCCCATTGACTTAAATTGTATGGACAAATACACATCATACATCCTATAAAAAATCTTAATTTGTGTTGCGCAGAAGAAATAAAATCATGCGAGTTTGAGACAGCATAAGGATAAGTAAAATGATGAGGTTATAATTTTTGGGTAAACTATACCTTTATAAATTAAGTTACATTTTAGACACAATATGGCCAGTTATTTTGTTAAGTTTTGCTCCGGCAACAAAAATATATCCAAAAGAAACCAAAACAGGAACAATCGTTGCGTGTTGCTGTGACATTCACGTCGTGTGTCATCTCTCAGTACATTATATGTGAAGTTAAAACATATATTCACTATAGAAATTCTCATGACCTAAAATTTTTTACAGTGTGTGAACCTGTACGAATGTGAATGATCCATGTGGGAACTCTGCAATAGTGATTGCTTAATTTTCCATGTCCATATCTTCGGAGCTTCCAAACTGGAAAGGTTCATGCAATTATGAATGCTCATGAGTTTGTTTCATATATTAAGTTTTTTTATTATTGATATAGCCTAAACAACTTTGAGAACATTGGAAATGTTCTCGACTTATATGATTTTTTTTTTTTTTTTTTAAACTAGAGAATAAAAGTTCCTGTCCACTACATGCTGAATTCCAAGAGTCCTGACGTTTCTTAAAGGAATATTCCGGGTTCAATACTAGTTAATTAAGCTCAATCGAAAGCATTTCAGGGCTCCAGACTAAAAAAATGACTTCGGAGTCATTGGCTCCTAAACTGAAACATTAAGGAGCCAAAAGGAGCTGTTTTTAGTCACCAAATCACAGAAATGCTTGATTTAGATTGCTGTTCAGAAACAAGATGGAAAGCCAAAGAAAAGGAAGACAGTTGATAACCCATTAATCTGATATAAGAGATAAAATATTTTTTTATTTAGTACTGCTCTTCACAATCTACATTACAGATATTTACAGAAAGTATAGTATGCATATAGTAGTGTGTTGTCTTCTTGAGCATCATTGAATGTTTGCACCTTGTGTAATAGTTGTGTGCAAGTCCCTCAATTGCCCTAAGTGTCAAAAGCTTGATCTTATATATATATATATATATATATATACACACACACACACACACATACACACACATATACATACATACACTGCCGGTCAAAAGTTTTGAAGCACTTAATCATTCTTTATTATTATTTTTCCCCCATTTTAGAATAATATTTAAGTCATCAAAACTATGGAATAACAGAAATGGAACTATGGGAATTATGTTGTGACTAAACAAAATCCAAAATAAATCAAAACTGTGTTATATTTTAGCATCTTCAAAGTAGTCACCCTTTGCCTAGAATTTGCAGACATGTACTCTTGACATTTTCTCAACCAACTTCTTGAGGTATCACCCTGGGATGCTTTTTAAACAGTATTGAAGGAATTCCCATCTACGTTGAGCACTTATTGGCTGCTTTTCTTTATTATTTGGTCCAAGTCATCAATTTCAAAAACTGTTTTTTTTATTATTACAGGTGCATCTCAATAAATTAGAATGTCGTGGAAAAGTTCATTTATTTCAGTAATTCAACTCAAATTGTGAAACTCGTGTATTAAATAAATTCAATGCACACAGACTGAAGTAGTTTAAGTCTTTGGTTCTTTTAATTGTGATGATTTTGGCTCACATTTAACAAAAACCCACCAATTCACTATCTCAAAAAATTAGAATATGGTGACATGCCAATCAGCTAATCAACTCAAAACACCTGCAAAGGTTTCCTGAGCCTTCAAAATGGTCTCTCAGTTTGGTTCACTAGGCTACACAATCATGGGGAAGACTGCTGATCTGACAGTTGTCCAGAAGACAATCATTGACACCCTTCACAAGGAGGGTAAGCCACAAACATTCATTGCCAAAGAAGCTGGCTGTTCACAGAGTGCTGTATCCAAGCATGTGAACAGAAAGTTGAGTGGAAGGAAAAAGTGTGGAAGAAAAAGATGCACAACCAACTGAGAGAACCGCAGCCTTATGATTGTCAAGTAAAATCGATTCAAGAATTTGGGTGAACTTCACAAGGAATGGACTGAGGCTGGGGTCAAGGCATCAAGAGCCACCACACACAGACATGTCAAGGAATTTGGCTACAGTTGTCGTATTCCTCTTGTTAAGCCACTCCTGAACCACAGATAACGTCAGAGGCGTCTTACCTGGGCTAAGGAGAAGAAGAACTGGACTGTTGCCCAGTGGTCCAAAGTCCTCTTTTCAGATGAGAGCAAGTTTTGTATTTCATTTGGAAACCAAGGTCCTAGAGTCTGGAGGAAGGGTGAAGAAGCTCATAGCCCAAGTTGCTTGAAGTCCAGTGTTAAGTTTCCACAGTCTGTGATGATTTGGGGTGCAATGTCATCTGCTGGTGTTGGTCCATTGTGTTTTTTGAAAACCAAAGTCACTGCACCCGTTTACCAAGAAATTTTGGAGCACTTCATGCTTCCTTCTACTGACCAGCTTTTTAAAGATGCTGATTTCATTTTCCAGCAGGATTTGGCACCTGCCCACACTGCCAAAAGCACCAAAAGTTGGTTAAATGACCATGGTGTTGGTGTGCTTGACTGGCCAGCAAACTCACCAGACCTGAATCCCATAGAGAATCTATGGGGTATTGTCAAGAGGAAAATGAGAAACAAGAGACTAAAAAATGCAGATGAGCTGAAGGCCACTGTCAAAGAAACCTGGGCTTCCATACCACCTCAGCAGTGCCACAAACTGATCACCTCCATGCCACACCAAATTGAGGCAGTAATTAAAGCAAAATGAGCCCCTACCAAGTATTGAGTACATATACAGTAAATTAACATACTTTCCAGAAGGCCAACAATTCACTAAAAATGTTTTTTTTATTGGTCTTATGATGTATTCTAATTTTTTGAGATAGTGAATTGGTGGGTTTTTGTTAAATGTGAGCCAAAATCATCACAATTAAAAGAACCAGAGACTTAAACTACTTCAGTCTGTGTGCACTGAATTTATTTAATACACAAGTTTCACAATTTGAGT
Source organism: Myxocyprinus asiaticus (assembly GCF_019703515.2). Lineage (NCBI taxonomy): Eukaryota > Metazoa > Chordata > Actinopteri > Cypriniformes > Catostomidae > Myxocyprinus > Myxocyprinus asiaticus. Next base: position 30,385,268 of record NC_059357.1, on the reverse strand, counting down.
TGAATTACTGAAATAAATGAACTTTTCCACGACATTCTAATTTATTGAGATGCACCTGTACATTTTAGTTTTATAATGAAATAAATTAATATGGTGGCACAATTATATTTTTGTCTACAAAACTAATTTCAAACATTTAAGCATACGCCTTCAGATCTAAAGATTTTTTAGATCATAAGAAACATTTCAGTCAAGTGTTTCAAAACTTTTGAATGGCAGTGTATATATACAGTTGTGCTCAAAAGTTTGCACACCCTGGCAGAAATTGTGAAATTTTGGCATTGATTTTAAAAATATGACTGATCATGCAAAAAAACCTGTCTTTTATTTAAGGATAGTGATCATATGAAGCCATTTATCATCACATTGTTGTATGGCTCCTTTTTAAATCATAATGATAACAGAAATCACCCAAATGGCCCTGATCAAAAGTTTACATACCCTTGAATATTTGGCCTTGTTACAGACACACAAGGTGACACACACAGGTTTAAATGGCAATTAAAGGTTAATTTCCCACACCTGTGGCTTTTAAAATTGCAATTAATGCCTGTGAATAAATAGCCAATGAGTTTGTTAGCTCTCACGTGGATGCACTGAGCAGGCTAGATACTGAGCCATGGGGAGCAGAAAAGAACTGTCAAAAGACCTGCGTAACAAGGTAATGGAACTTTATAAAGATGGAAAAGGATATAAAAAGATATCCAAAGCCTTGAAAATGCCAGTCAGTACTGTTCAATCACTTAATAAGAAGTGGAAAATTCAGGGATCTCTTGATACCAAGCCAAGGTCAGGTAGACCAAGAAAGATTTCAGCCACAACTGCCAGAAGAATTGTTCAAGATACAAAGAAAAACCCACAAGTAACCTCAGGAGAAATACAGGCTGCTCTGGAAAAAGACGGTGTGGTTGTTTCAAGGGTTGTTTCAATTAACCTACTTGGTTAATTGCAAAATAAAACACACAATGAGGGTGGAAAAACTTGAGGATGAGTAACTTATTTTGTGTATTTTTTTTGTTAGCAAGCAAGTCATTTTACAGATACATCAATGATGAAAAGAATTTTTGTCATTTTTTATCTCTGAGACAGCACAAAAAAGAAAGGTAAGCTGACTGAAACAGGCAAATTCCTAGCAGACACAGTGGTAGTCTGGTATTGTGTGAATAAAAAAATAAAAAAACAAACTTTTTATAACATTTAAAGCCTTTATCCAGAAAAATATTGCATTCAGCGCCTTTAGTATTTTAAAGGACCAAAAAGAACCATTACATTTGTGACCTCAAAACCCCCAACCCCAAAATGGTTTGGTCCCTCCCAATGTTCAAGACATGGTTACGGCCTTGATCATAATAATTAAACTTTCTTGAGGGAGAATCAGTTTCAGGGCAGTCTCATGACCAAAACGTCACTGTACCGACTCATGCCATTCTCATCTCAGTTCAGACAATTTCATCACAGGTTCTGCAATTTTCAGATTTATCGTGCGTATTCAATATAAGTTTAGTTACATTATACAATCATATTAATATTTTAGATCCCCTAACCCAACCCCACCTAAATCTAAACACATAATTTTCCCACGACGCTTGAGTAAATAACAAACATGGTATCCGAGGAAGACTTCACTATTTTATTCTCCATTGCTTCACTTTCTTTCCAGATATTCCAGAGTTGTTGCTCTGTTTGTTTCCTTAACTTTCTATCACGAGCTGCAGCGAAACTGCGCTGTAATAGTGGGGTTTCCCTTTACGTAAACTCAGGGATTCCCTCAATGTATGAGCACATATACGTGAATGTGAGGGACCGTCGATCTTTTACATTGGTGTGTGTAAATGGGTATAGTTTATAGTGTATGTGCTTTTCCCGCTTCATGATCCACAGACAAACACAACCAGCTAACATTTATGAGTGATTCTATGTTTATGTTTAAGGAGGATTTTGATGATAAAAAAAAAAACAAAGCACAGTGTTGATGTGAGACAGGTATTATTTGCGCATGCGACAGTAAGTGGTGCCAGATTCACATGGGTCACGAAAGAGAACCAGAAGAGATCTCGAGTGCGCATCTGATCATATCTGTACCACTCTGAAGAAAGCAGCGTTCTATATACTTTTATGTCAGGAGGATCTTTAGTTTATTTTGTTATAAATAAATAAAAATATTATCCTGCTAGTAACCCAAATTTTTACCAAATGTAACTGTAATCTGAATATGTTGGGTTTTTATGTAACTGTAACAGATTACAGTGTGTAGATCAGTTTATGTTTCACCTACTTTGAACAGACAATTTGAAGTGTTTGTGTGCTTGTCTGGTCTGTGAGCCATTTTAATAAATATCCTGCCAAAACAAAAATAATTGTACTATAAACTCATGATGTCTCATATTTTCCCTGATTTCCTTGGGACGGAAATGTAAATGTTAATGTGCAGTAATGTTTTAATGCACAGCTCTGCACATCTGGGTTTCTTTGCATATATTTTGTGATGAGATGTGTTGAAGGTGCAGTTGATCCCCTTCGGCTGTATAATACCAGCACTGTTTTCCAGCCTTTGCAAATTAAATCAAACCATTCTACTGATTTGCCCACACACGCTTTTGCATATTCCTGTGTATCTATCATCCCTCGCTCTGCACTGCTGCAAATGCGATAAAACTCATGACATCTGCCTTTTCGCTTTTGCCCCCCAGGCTTAGGAAGAGCTGCATATTTGAGTGCAAACTGGCCGCAATAGCATCTCTTCCCCATCCCAACAAGAGAGGAGTCATCTGATCTGAGATCAGTGGGTGGGTGACAAGGGAGGACAGTTTCTGGAAAGGACTAAGTTAGTCTCAGCATCAGACAGCAGCATACCCACAGAGACCCCACAGCTGGTTCACTGACCATCTAATGCATATTACACACAAAACTGGAAAGCACTTTCTCCAGCTGGCAAGCTTCAATCTGATTGGCTGGCTTTACGCAACTTCTGTGAGTAATGGCTTTTTTCAGGAGCAAAATGTTTTAGCAGTCAATCTGGAAACAAAGTTGTGGTTAAAAGGTACCGGTTAGGTACAATAAGCACTTTTAAGGACTAATCACTGGATTTGCCAAAGGTTTGCTGGATAGTTGTAACAATCTATGACACTGAAGAACAGGGACTGTAAATGTTCCAAGGAACAAAAACGAAAACAAAATACATTTTTTGAAGAACATAACTGAAAATGGGAGCAAAGTCCCATGAAAACTTTATTTTTAAATGTTGGTAACTGCTTAATAACAGGTTTATTTCGTTCTGATATTTTTTTTCATGAAACCAAATTGTAAAAATGTTTTAGCAGTAATTTTTGGAATTGCACCTCCTCCTATTTCACCAAAAATTAGTCTTCTCTCTTTTTAGTTGAACATGATAAGCATGTGCTTTGATTCTGAATGAAACTGCACACACCTTTGCCTTAATGCACATTAGGGTTGCATTGTTTACCAGTACTAATGAAGTATTGCGTTACTACAAAAATCTAAACGGTACGATATCATCTTGATGCTAATTTCAGTACCATATTACAGTATGCTGTCATTAGCAAAATGAAATGAGATGTGACAGTTTGAAAATAAAATAAAAACATCTGGATATGGCCAAGTGTGGTCATTAAACAACAATAATTAAATATTATACAGTCACATGCACTGCATGCTACAGAATGAACAAGAGGTGCCGCTCTGCTCTGTCATATGATTCCAACACACACAGACACATGGGCGCACGCATGCGCACACTCACACAAACGCAGCACACACTACTGGTGCTTAATTTTCATGCAGTGTTTAGAGTATAAATGGCTGTTAACACTTAAATGAACTCCTCCGGTGCAGCTCGGAGATTTCAGCTGGAGAGTCGCGACGGGAGTATCCCAGCATTAACGGAAAACTTGATATAACTAACCCATCAAAAACAGGAAGAACTCAAAGAACTCGCTTCATATTTTGAACCCCTAAAAGGTTCTATTTTTAAGGGTTCTATCAAAAGAATCCTAAAGGGTTCTTTGAGCCAGGTGAAAAGATTCCATATACAGAACCGTTAGGGGTTCGTAAAATTACTTTTTTGTTTGGTTTTTAAATTTAGTTTTAGTTTTTATTACCATAGAAATTGTTTATTGGATATGTTAATTAAATAGTTCATAAAGATACTATATCACTAAGAAAGTGAAATAACCTTATAAAACACATTTAAAGGTCCCTCTTAAATGAAAGCTCTATTCAACTGGATGCGTGAAATTGAAGACAGAAAAATTTAATATTCAAAAAGTAGCAATAATACTCATAATAACAATTCTATAATATTAAATGGTTGTTTTGTTATTATTATTATTATTATTATTATTATTATTATCTGTAAGCAATATCACAAATCCAAGTGCTTTATCAGCATGTTGTGATTCAGCCATAGCAGCTTTGTGCCACAGGTAATAAAAATGTTAATACTTTTTAACATTAATAATGTGTAGCTCTGTTGTGCAGCATTTTAATTTCTCAAAAATAAAATTGCAATTCTTTTGTAAAAAATAATAAAATAAAAAATAAAAATTACGTATTATATTTTTATTTGATTAAAGCTGTATGTATGATTAAACACCATTTGATCATAACATTTGATTACAACATTTAACATGGAATCCAGAAAAATTCAAACGGAAAACGTATAATTTGTACCTGTGAGACTTTATGCAGTTCTTTTAATCATCATTTTCTGTATAATTTCATAAAAAAATCTGAGGCTTTTTATTTGTTGATTATAGTATCGATACCAAGGTACCAGAGCTGGTATCGTACTGAAGCCAAAATTTTGATATCGGAGCAACCCTAATGCACACTGAGGCTGTAGCCTTCTGTGTCATGCTTTAGACCTTTTAGACAACTATGTATAATTACTACATACATATACATGCATGATTAATCCAGAGATTAAAAAAATATTGAGGTAAAAAGAACATTAAAAGTATGTAAAAAGTCTTCACTGAATTATTGTTAGGTATGACACATTGATACAGATCTGTAATTAAAACAAATAAATAAAATCAAATATTTCAATAATTATTACATGTTTAAGGGGGCCTGGGTAGCTCAGCAAGTAAAGACGCTGACTACCACACCTGGAGTCGCAAGTTCAAATCCAGGGCGTGCTGAGTGACTCCAGTCAGGCTTCTTAAGCAACCAATTGGCCTGGTTGCTAGGGTGGGTAGAGTCACGTTGGGTTAACCTCCTCATGGTCGCAATAATGTGGTTCTCACTCTCGGTGGGGCGCGTGGTGAGTTGTGTGTGGATGCCACGGAGAATAGTGTGAAGCCTCCACACACACTAGGTCTCCGCGGTAACACGCTCAACAAGTCACGTGATAAGGTGCACGGATTGACTGTCTCAGACACAGAGGCAACAGAGATTCGTCCTCCACCACCCAGATTGAGGCAACCCACTACACCACCACAAGGACCTGAAGCGCATTGGTAATTGGGCATTCCAAATTGGGGAGAAAAGGAGAGAATAATAATAATAATTATTATTATTATTACATGTTTAAAATAAAATATTTGGCCAGCATAAGATGATGTTTAGTCCAAACGTGCCCATGCAGTGTGTGTGGGTGTGTATGTGTGTGTGTGTATGCAGGAGAGAGAGAGATTTTGGTTATTTATTGATTTTAGATGGCCAGATGCATTTTTGAAATATTTGTAATATTTTTGGGGATATATTTAATATTAAGAATACATTTAATGAAAAGACGTTATTTTATATAGGCTTCTGTATACTTTGCTTGTTATGATTTCTATGCTGATAATACCCCCACATGGGGGAAAAAAATAAATAGCTTTTTATCATTTATTTTGCTTGAGGCAAATCCTTTATTTTGAGCATGTTTTTCCAGACTACTTGAGAGATATGGTAAGACTGCAACTGGTACATCACCCACTCTTAGCACAGAGTACTGTCATTTAAAATATACTGTAACTAAATCAAGAATCACGTTAGTTCAGGCAGGCCACAACAGTCAGCTTGAATCAGCACACCCATTATCATAACATGTACCAATCAAGTTTAGACATCTGTCATAGCAGTCTTCAAATTCACAGCCGCCTCGTTGCATACTGCATGCCACATTTAAAAACCCACCTCCATCCCCACCCCCTCCTTAGCATCAACCCTGCTGTCTCCCTTCTTTATCTCATTGTCAGCGATTCTAGGCAAGCATTGTTATCTTGTATTAACTATTCTATTCATTGTCAACTGTTATTAGTATGTCATTTATACTGTTTGTGTGCCAACATTGTCTGCATATCTGTTTGGTTATCCCCCAGGGGATATATTAAAAAAACTGCTGCTCCCCCTGCCTTGCAGGCACAGCCACATGGAAGGCACAGGGAGTTTCACTCAGAACAGATCATACCACCAAATATACCTGTTGCTATGTATCAATAAACTACTGATGAAAGTGGACTTGACTGAACCATTCTTTAATTTTGATTTAACCAGTTACCAATTGGAAAGGAGGCAGTGGAACACTGGAACCGGAACGGAAAAATACAGTTTCTGCTCAGAACGAACAGAAATGAAAAACACTCTTTTAGTCCCTGCTGAAGACACTGAAAAGACACTTAGTAGCAAGTAGGACTGTCGCAATTGTTAAATAATCATCTAATCGTGGTTATTTGATCTATTTGAGAGAACCGCGATTATTGTACACTTTAAATTCCAATCAAATTTTACTGTCCAAATAAGGGAATTAACGGCATATTTGAGTCTCTCATTCAACTGAACTCAAACCATATCACTGAGCCACACAGCGGATCACACTGAGTGCACTGAGGGCTGGGTAAGCTTTAATAATTTTAGGCAACAGCATCCTAAGCTGTTGTTTAAAAAAGTTAAGACACTTTTTTGATTTTTGGAAATCACAGAATCGAGTGGGAGAGAGCACCAAAGTAAACACGATCCTCTGCTGACTACGCTCTTGTTTGAATGACTACTGGAAACACACTGCGGGCTGCTCCCCTCAGATTTCGGCACACTGGCAGACTAACAGAGACATGGCATTATACTGTCATTCATCATCATTTGCTTTGTGTTCGAGTCAGGACATGACTCAGCCGAGTCATAATTCAGCATCACACGGAGAGGTTCATATTCACATACACACAAACATGCAGTCCACGCCCATCTGTCTTATATACCTTTACCAGATTTCCTCTTAACTTATTTTGGAGTAAGTGAGTAAGACCGCACACTTCACTTCCTCATTTCATCAGCAGGTGTTTAACTCTGCCTCTTAAAATAAGAAATGTTGGGAGAAGTTGTGTGCCTGCTGTGCACATTTAAAGTTGAACAGCAGAAGTGATACCCGTTTTGCAGTATATTTAAACACAGATTATCAGTAGACGGTGTGTCTTGCAAACTATCTCTTAAATGTGAATGGTCATTTTTCTTGATGTTTAAATACTTTCTTTTTTCCAGTTTAATATGCAGAGACAGGAAAGCCATTTTAAACCATGATAGTCTCTTTGAATCATGTTACTATACCTACATTTTTGCAAATTGAGTTTTACATGGCTCTTTGCACATATCGCCGCACTTTCATGGTGAAATGAACACTAAAGGCACTACACCAACAACTTTTATTCATTTTCCACACAAATTATGATTAAAAGTGATTTTCAGTTAATAAACACATGTACTCTTAAAAAAAAAAAAAAAAGATTCCATATAGAACCCAAGAGGGTTCTATCACTCGCTTCATATTTTGAACCCCTAAAAGGTTCTATTTTTAAGGGTTTTATCAAAAAAATCCTAAAGGGTTCTTTGAGCCAGGTGAAAAGATTCCATATACAGAACCGTTAGGGGTTCGTAAAATTAGTTTTTTGTTTGGTTTTTAAATTTAGTTTGAGTTTTTATTACCATAGAAACTGTTTATTGGATATGTTAATTAAATAGTTCATAAAGATACTATATCACTAAGAAAGTGAAATAACCTTATAAAACACATTTAAATATTATTTAGTAAATTAAATAATAAAACTAATTATTTAGTTTTAATAGTTTGTATTTACAACAACACAAGCAATAAAAAACATGATTTATAATACAACAGTCATAAGAATTGACTTAATAAATTCACAGGTTTATAATAATAACCTAAAAGTCTAATTAGTAGTAATATTATTTATTAAAAATTTTTTTTAAATCATTTAACATTAAACATAAATTAAAATAATAATAAATAATTCCAAACTAAGTAAAATAAATAAATGAATAAATAAATCAAAAAAACAAATGACCAACAAATAATGTAGACTATACACATGGTTGGGAGGGTTACTTCTGAAATGTATTCCACTACAGATTATAGAATACATGCTGTAAAATGTAATTTGTAACATATTCCGTTAGATTACTCAAGGTCAGTAACATATTCTAAATACTTTGGATTACTTCTTCAGCACTGGTAGATTTTATCACTTGTTTTGACTATAAAATCTCTGCCAGTTCAGTAAGACAAAATACACATGTTAAAAACACATAAAAACTTAAGTTAGTTACTGTATGTGAATATTGTTACACATGACATTTTAGATGATTCATAATAAAAGTGATAAAGGAAATCAAATCTCAATAGCAAACGATGTCTAATGTCATCTTCCACTTTCAAATGAACATGGAATATGGGATGGATGGGTATTATATAAGGTGCAGGCTTCCTTAGCTTAAACATGGTCACAGGTGCCTTTTATAGAAACATTCACTTAAAAATTACCCTGTGAAAATAATTGTACAAATGTATGTCGATAATTCAAATACCTGCCGACTGCAGCCTCAGATTTTCAGTACAGCTGTACCTTTAAAAAATACAGCCAATGAAAATAAGCGGGAGGTCCTATATGCCACCCACCATTTTTTAAAGTGGAACGGATATTTCGGCGAATAAGGAGCTGGCGGAAAAGGAGCTGGATTCAGACTCGTGCCTAAAGGACCCTTTTGTGCAAAAAGGGTTTCTTTTTTTTTTTTTGTAAATCTTTGTTAATAGAACCTTTTTGGCATAAAGTATTCTTTGGAGCTGAGTAAAGAACCCTGGGGTTCTACCAAGAGTTTTGCCTTGTTCCTCAGAAAATGCTATCTTATGACATCTAAAGACTTTAACTATAGCACATGACTTGTAAGGCGATACATTTTAATGTTTGTATTACACAACCAACTACAGTAGTTTACTTTTTTTTAAACTACTGAGTAAAGGGGGTCACACAGTAATAATGCTAAATTGCTAATTTGGTACTAGAAAAATCACTTGCCATTATATCAAACACTGCTGAAAGCTATTTGATTCATTAAATGAAGCTTAACATTGTCTTTGTGTTTGTTTTTGAGTTGCAACAGTATGCAATAGACTGGCATGTCTTAAGGTCAATATTAGCTCAAAAATGGCAAAAAAGAAACAGCTTTCTTTAGAAACTCGCCAGTCAATCATTGTTTTGAGGAATGAAGGCTATACAATGCTTGAAATTGCCAGAAAACTGAAGATTTCATACAAAGGTACGCACACCGCCGCCGCCACTCTGTGTCTGTCAGTGGCGCCCAACTCCGGAGGCTGCTAAAATTTCTGCCATGCCACGGAGTGCAACTCAAATATTTTCCATTAAATTCAACCCAAATCATTATCAATGGACATATATTATTTACTCTAGCCTTGTTCATTCTTTTAATTCTCGTCTGGTGTGAGACCGCCTTAAGAGTCCTGAAGAGCAAACTAGTCAATGTGAGCCCAACAGTGTTTGGTAAGTTACTCAAAAAAAGTCATTTATTACAAATCACTACTCTAATACTGTAATGAGATTACTGACTTTACAGATTACTTAATTGGAAAAGTAATCACATTAAAGTTATTTTCTAAAACATTTCACAGAAAAGTAAAAAAATATATCTATTTTCTTCTTGTTCAGGTACTCATTAGGGGGTGCATGCCCTTCAGCAGTCACAAAACGCAAACAAATGTAAATATCAACAATTCATGACTATATAATATTATTTTAAAAATATGTGTAAACCAAGTAAGGTAATAAAAAGTAAAAGTAAACTTAATTGAAAAAAATAATATTTTGAATTGTCATGCGCTACATTAATTTTGTATTAAAAAATTATTACAGTAATTCATTACTTTTTTAATTAAATTGCACCCAACACTGTACCTCAAAGTGTCATAGAAGCATCACAAAATGACGTTGTTGCTTCAACTATTGCGTTTTTCATCTCACTTTTTTGAAATAATCTTTTAGGCTTAGGTTTGAAGTTTAGGTTAGGGAGGCTAGTTTTATAGAGCGCTACACAGTGGACATCTCACCACGGAACTGCCATGATGTGTGGAAGGCACCACGTAATATCCTTTTGCAACATTAAGGACAACACATTCATGTAATTTTCCTGAAATCAGGCTGTGCAGGCTGATTTCCTAGAAATCTGTAGAAAACTGGCACTTTTATTTCTCTGTTTGTTTGAGCATCCCGACCTGCACGACACAGCAACATTCATTAAAAAAAATAGCTCTTTGGCTGAACTTGATTCATTCATGGACATTGGTACCACGTGTTTGAAATTAGTTTTCTTAACTTAAAATTACTACGTAATCGCAACACAAACACTTTGTGTAGAAAGAACCTGGTTGAGTTGGGTAAACTCAAAATCAGACGTGTCGATGTAACTCAAATACATCTTTTTTTATTTCTTTATGTACAAACTAGTGAAGTGAATATTAACATACTAAATACGTGCTGGTTGGAAACACAACAGAATGTAATTTAGTAACAATGCTATGGTTAGCACAGCATTTGCTCAACGAAGTGAACAATCAATATCATGTGTGACATCTACCTGTCTTCATCATTAACTCTTCTACATAATGGTAAACCCCAAAACTCAACATAACAAAACATTAAACACTAACAACTATCCCCCTTTATATTGATCTTGCACAAAAACACATAAAATAACACTTAATAATAACATTAACTCTCTCTCTATCGAGTCCCATGCTGGAAAATGGAAATCCCCTGCCCAGTTTCATCAATGCTAAATTAACACCACAAAAAGTATTATTTTAGTCCCAACTCAAATGGATTAAGTAAACTTCCATTTTACAAATTTAAATGGATAGAATGCAATGAAATCAAGTTGTGACAAAATGTTCTAGAATTGCTTTTATTTATTTAGTTTATTTTTTATTTTATTTTTTTATTGATTCAATACATTTAAAAAAAAAAAAAAAACTTGTCCCTCCCCCACCCCCAGTGGTCAATATAAATATAAATACAAATAAAGGACTTACATATATAAACAAACACAGAAAAAAAGTGATTATCCAGATAGAAAAGCAATAAATAAAAAAAATTAAAATACAATTAAAAATGACTACATATAACGAAACAACACTGCCTCTCTCCCCTACCTGTTTGTTATTGAAACCCTCCAGGAAGGCCACATATCTGCCCCATTTCTTCCTGTATGCCTCCATGTTACCCAGCCGTCTATATGCCATTTCCTTGAAAGCCGCTACCTTGCCCAATTCAGTGCACCACTCTTGAAAGGAGGGAGAACCAGCTGCCTTCCAACCCCTAAGAATAATTTGCCTCCCAAACATCACACTGGATAGAACCCACTTTTTTATATATTTGTCATTTATATCAATGACTGTCCCACCCCCCAAAATACACAGTCTGGGGCAGAGAGTAACGTCAGTGTCCAAGACCTCACTGATGAAGTTCTGGACTTCCGACCAGAACTCCTGAATCATCGAACAGAACCAAAAGGCATGGGCTATGTACCCATCTTCCAACTGGCATCTCCAACAGGTAGGTGTATCTATTAAAACAAGTCTATACAACCTAGAGAGGGTCCAATATAAACGATATATGATCTTAAATTGCATAAGACGTATCTTAGCATCTCTGAACATAGATTTGACATTTTTTAGAATCTTTTCCCTCTCCCCATCCTCCAGTGCCATGTTCAAATCCTTTTCCCATAACCCATTGAGAGATGATAAAGCACCATCGGCAAGACTCTGAATCAGCAAAGAATAATATGCCGATGCTTCGTGACCTTTCCCAAAAGCAACAATCATCACACTAAGGGTTTCCGCCGCTTCGGGGGGCTTTATACTACTTCCAAAGACAGTACATAATAAATGGCGCAACTGTAAATATCTGAAGAATTGAGACATCTGAATCCCAAATTGCTGTATTATATTATCAAAAGATCTCAATACTCAAATACATGTCTCCAAGCGTAGCAACACCCCTCTCAATCCACTCCGTCCAGCAAAAGGGGGACTTATCAATGTGTAATTTAGGGTTCAACCATATGCTTGAGGCAACATTCAGATAAACATCCAAACTGAACATGCAGGAAAACTTTGACCACACTGATTGCAAGTGCAAAATGATGGGATGAGATTTTACCATTCTGGGCAATTTCGCAGAAAGACTTTGTAATGGTGAAATAGGGACAAAGGCCTCTTGTTCAATGCAAAACCAGGGAGGAGCCCTCTCCAGTGGGAGCGACCAATGTGCCAAATGTCTGAGACCAAAAGCATGATAATAAACTAAAATGTTGCAGAGACCAAACCCAACTTTGTCAACTGGCCTGTGTAACTTAATAAAATGCATCTGAGGACATTTACCATTCCAAATGAAGGATTTGGCTATACTATCAAATTGTTTAAAATAAATGAGGGGAATTCCAATGGGAAGTAGTTGAATTTTGAAATATAATTCATTTTTATAACATTAACCTTCTTTAAAATGTAAAGAAGCTCACCTGTCCACATCACTCAAAAACCTTTTTATTAAAGGGTCAAAATTAACTCTAATTAAATCACTAAAACTTGATGGAAATAAAATGCCCAAATACTTAATGCTCTGCTTGGGCCACTGGAAGGTGCTCGGCTGAAAAGCTGTTACAGGGCAATATGCTGTCAGAGCCAAAGCTTCGGATTTAGACCAATTAACTCTGTATCCTGAGAACTTTTTTAATAATTTTAATAATTAATAATTCTGTGGAGGCAAGGCATAGATCTAATGGGGTCGGAGACAAATAATAAAATATCATCTGCTTAAAGCAGAAGCTTATGCGCCACACCTCCCGCCACCACCCCTGGAAAATCATCTTCCCTTCTTATCGTGGTTGCTAATGGTTCCATGGCAAGATAGAACAATAATGGGGAAAGAGGGCAACCCTGCCAGGTGCCCCTATCCAGAGTAAAATAATCTGAAATTAATCAATTTGTTTGTACCGCCACTACCGGGTGTCTATAAAGTAACTTAATCCACCCAATAGAAGTATTCCCAAACCCATACATTTCCAAAATCATAAAAAGATAATCTCATTCTACAATATCAAATGCTTTTTTGGCGTCAAGTGAGATGGCTGCGACTGGAGTCTGATCATTCGCCACTGACCATATAATATTAATGAGACGCCTAATGTTATCAGAAGGACTATGGCCCCGAATAAACCACACCTGATCTATATGTATAAGAGATGTCGTAACTTTGCTTAATCGGTTAGCCAAAATTGTTGACAATATTTTAACGTCTAGCTGGATCAAGGAAATTGGACGGTAACTCTCGCTTGGATCTTTGTCCTTTTTAAGAATCAGACCGATCCGGGCTTGTGTCATGGTTGGCGGAAGCTTTCCATTCTTTAATGATTCTGTATAAACTTCTAGCAAAAGTGGAGCCAGTTCTGTAGCATAGGATCTAAAAAATTCAGTGGCAAATTTGAGACTTGCCTGTAGGCAAGGCCATAATTACCTTGCCAAGCTCCTCCAAGGTTATCTTTGAATCAAGAGAATTTAGGGAGTTCTAATGGTTCCACAAAGTTTCTAATTACTTCATCAGTAGACGAAGACGTGGAACTATAGCAATCAAGATAGAATTCTTTAAAAGCATTATTACTATCAATGGCTGAAGTAAATATTTCACCACCAGTAGATTTCACTGAGGGAATGGTAGAAAAAGACTCTCTCTGTTTTATATATCTAACCTAAAGCTTCCCTGCTTTTTCCCCGACTCAAAGTATGACTGTCTTGCCCTGAATAGCCAAAACTCCACCTTCCGCGACAAAACAGTATTATATCTGTATTTCAATCGGATCAATTCTCTGAGGCCATCAGATGACATTTGGCACTTTAGATCTGCCTCTGCACTTTTAATATTCCCTTCCAACTCCACAAGTTCCCGTGCTTTGGATTTTTTGATGAATGAGGCATACTGTATGATCTGACCCCTAAGAACCGCCTTAAGTGCCTCCTAGGCCATGCCCACAGAGTATACTGAGGACCAGTTGGTCTCCATATAGACACTGATTTCAGCCTTTAGCATTTGTTGGAGGCATAAGCACAAAGGACATGCAGATACATCCACAAACTGTCCCGAAGGAGTGTTATTCCACAAAACAAACTCCAGCCGCTACGCGGAACCAACACAAAAAGAAACAAAGAAGGCACCCAGTTTCCTCGAACAGTCAAGTGAATGTTCAGTGAGTCAGGTCCACTCGGCTGCATCGAGAGCAATGATTTACTCATTCAACTGACTTTATGAAGGACATCGCTTGCTGTGGGCATGTAAATATTTTGCGGCCATCCTTAGTATCTATTTAGTTTGGCCAGGAACATCAGTGCATGATGTAAGAGTTTCTTGCATTCCTTGAATCAATCACATTTCTCTCATCAAATTCACAAAGTCTGGGAAAAAGAAAATGCTGTGGTTCTTCCAAGAAAGCCTTCCTTTACTCCTCGCGTAACACAAGATCTTTACCGGATGATCTCTGAAATTTGGCCAGAATTGATCGAGGCCTGTCTCTGTGGAGCCGGAACTCTGTGAGCTCGCTCAATTACCAGCTTATAGCCTGTTATGTCGAGCAGACTCGGGAAGAGCTCGTCTAGGAATTTCACCATATCTCGGCCTTCTTCGTCCTCAGGAATTCCAACAATTTGGACGTTGTTTTGCCGGTTACGATTCTCAAGGTCTTCCAACTTTTCCCAAACGCGCTCCAAGTCTGTCTTGGTCACTAGCCGGTTAGCAGCTAATTCCCTCTCCGATGACTCCAGATAATCTGTTTCTCAATATCTGCCACTCTTGTAACCAACTCAGTGAATTTCATCTCCATGGCAGTGATCAATCGACGTATTACAGCAAGATTCTCCAAGTCAGCAACCTTCGCCAGCATTGCCGACATGTTCAACAGTTGACGCTGAATCTCTCCCACCGCACAGTCCAAACTGAGTCCCCGGTCTGTGGCCCTGTCAGGGGTATTAGCTTGAGCTTGTAAGTGTCTTTTAATGTCTCCAGAGCCATTAAATTCTTCTTTTTTTTTTTTTATTCTTTGACATATTATCTTCAGAGAACAGTTATGGAACAGGGTGTATCAAATCTCACCGGTTTATGACACAAAAAGTATTAAAAACTAGCAAAGTGCGCAGAGCTTGCCGTTCACACGCCCGACCCTCGCATTGTGTTGTTTTAGTTCATTTTAATTAAGTAAAATTAACAAGCAGCAAAAAGGATTTTTTTTGAGTGTTGGCTCATCCAATGCCATGAGTTTGGGGCAGGACTATCTGTTTGTTAGAGGGGGAGTATTCAGGAATTTTCGTTATTTTTGCAATTTCAGCTAAAATGGAATGAAAAAATTAATAATCAGTGGGATTGTAAAGACACAATTTAAAATGCATAATAGCACTACTCTAACTTTTATTTTTCCACATAAAGGACATGAAATATCACACAGACACAAAGACAGAATTTAAAAATGATGTTAAAAGTTTACTGTGCAGCATCCAAATAAATTCCATTGTTTTCTCTCCCAGAAGAGCAGTGAAATTCTGTGTCACATCTAAAAGTTTGTTTGGCCCTGGACCTCTCTGTCTGTCCCTGCAGGACCCTGCTTGAGTGCTTTTCAGTCATGTTGGAGAGCAGTGTAAACCGAACTAGCGGAAGCCCTTACCACATGCTCCTGCGGCTCCATCCGATTTTAGAGAAAAACACAAACCAAAAGCACCTCATCAGCCAATGGGCTGCAGCCTTGCTCCTCCAAGCTACCAGTACAGGGGAACTGCACCAAGCTGTTTTGTGTGAAAGTGAAACACTGTGAGGCAGATCTGATCTGAGGCCCTGACCAACTCTCTTCCACTGACTGTGATGGTAAAACTCTTATGGCTAGGACACAATGTAAACTAAATTAAGAAAGTGCTGATTAGAAAAGTAAAAAATAGCAGTTTAGTTAGCTGGAAAAACTTCAGTGAAAGTATGAGTTATTTCTGCAGGATGTTTTTGTACTGTAGCAACAAAAACTGACTATTTGTATTCTAGTCCAGTTACAGCACCACTTCCTTAAAGGGATAGTTTACCAAAAAATAAATTACAATAATTCTGTCATCATTTCCTCACACTTATGTCATTCCAAACCAATATGACTTTCTTTCTTCAGTGGAACACTAAAGAAGATGTGAGACAGAATGTTACCCTCTGTCGCCATTTACTTTGCATAATTTTTCCATACAATGAAGGTGAATGGTGACTGAGGTGACAAGCTTCTCACAATAAGTTGCTGGAATTTTGGCCCATTCCTCCAGACAGAACTGGTGTAATTGAGTCAGGTTTGTAGGCCTCCTTGCTCGCACACGCTTTTTCAGTTCTGCAAATGTTCTATCAGCCTGAGGTCAGGGCTTTGTGATGGCCACTCCAATACCTTGAATTTGTTGTCCTAGGTTGCCTATTAAAGCCTGTAGACTGATTTTCATGCGAAGGGAGTGGGTCGCTTTTGCCGGGAAAATCCATAGGATGTGATGTTTATGCGCGCTCCCGAGAGCCTTGCCTCAGTGCTTCTCTTCCACTGTTCAACAACGTCAACAAACAGCAACACTAAGTAACGTTATTTTAGAGATGGAATCCAGCAAACGTCCGGCTCCCAGCACAACACCGACTCCTACACAAACTCAGAGTAAGCCCAAAAAACCCCCCAAAAAAACATTTACTGAATCCCGTCTGGCTAAGCGGAAACATGATCGTGGTCGAGCAAAAACTAGAGTGAACATCGGCAGAACATTTGATTACTGGAGGGAACTTCTTTGGTTTTGGGGGATCAAAACCGACCCTGAATTGACGTTCTTCTTATTGGACAGGTAAGAATACATAACTGCAAAGCATGTGAAATAGAGTGCCATAAGGATTGATCTGTGTAATTTTAGCTGACTTGATCTTGCCTGCTACCGCTGACGAATTGCAAGCTACCTTGCTTCGTAACTTTCAAATAATTTCAACGATCTTCTATTTATACTAAAAGTCAGGTATGCTGATTCACAGTAACTGACATAATGTTAATCTGTAATTATTCAAGGTAAACTACGATAACATATTGAATGCTAGACAATGTTCAAGATAATGCAAAAAGACCCATTCATTAGTGTAACGTAACTTGGTTATACCGAAAATATATACAATCTATTATTATAAAACAATAGCGCATCGATATATCAAAATGACATTTGTGGTGGAATCAGATCAATACTGAATTGTGTCAACATATTTATAATGTAAATTCTATTTTATAAATGGCTACTGTTATCATCCACCAAATTGAGCTAACAGCTATTGATAAAGCTGGTTAGCTAGCTAACGCACACATAGGCTATCGTATAAATGCAGTCAATGTATCATGCAAAGAAAAGTGATTACTTCAAACTACAGTCTCGCATAGTCGGACCTATTTCCACACTTTGTTTTAGCCCTGTTCCAGCACTGGAGAGTCAAATATAATATGCAGTCTCAAAGTTTGTAGTAAAACAATCATAACTGTGTCATTTTAATTATGCTACCTCATCTGTGATCATGATGCCGGTGAATCACGTTCAGTCTCGCTTCCCTATGGAGTCATGCTCGCTCGCGTCCCTATACAGCGTGTGCGCGCGATCACGAGCAACAGGCTGCAGTTCACTTAACGGCCACAGGTGATGCCTTTGGTTTTGTATCGTTATGTTCGGTGTTAAAAATGCCAGTGTGAACACTAAGCAAACCAGGACTAAATGTATCATTTTCTTTTTTGGTCCGGACCAAGAGCACCAAGAGAACCGAACTACAAGTGTGAACACACCCTTACTACATGTTTTATTTATACATAATAACAATGATTAGGCTGGTTTATTCCTCTGTATTATTAATCACTCTGCCAGAGATTTTACATGCAAATTGTCCAAATGCATCATTTGAATCAACTCATTAATGTCCTCAGAACAGATCGCACACTGCATTACTGTTTGGCTGTCCACAACTATGTAAACTCCACTTTGAGTTTTGTTCTTAATCATCAGTTAGTCAGTCAGAACTATGCAATTAGACAAAATGCCTTTTCAAAACATTATTGAGCTTAGTCTACCTGCAGATCTCTAACAGGGCGGACACACCATGACTACTGAGTACATTTACAACTGTTCCAGTTGAGTAAGCTGAAAGGGAATGCTTTTCAAGTTTGATAAGGTCTCTCCTAAAATCCTTGCCTCATTAATAAGGGTTTCTGAATCTTACATACTGCACCTTTAACTAAAGGCTGATGTCTTGAGATGTTGCTTCAATATATCCACATAATTTTCCTCCCTCATGATGCCATCTATTTTGTGATGCCATCTATTTTGCTGCCACCCACATGCTTCATGGTTGGGATAGTGTTCTTCAGCTTGCAAGCCTCACCCTTTTTCCTCCAAACATATCGATGGTCATTATGGCCAAACAGTTCAATTTTTGTTTCATTAGACCAGAGGACATTTCTCCAAATTGTAAGATCTTTGTCCCCATGTGCACTTGCAAACTGTAGTCTGGCTTTTTTATGGTGATTTTTGAGCAGTGTCTTCTTCCTTGCTGATCAGCCTTTCAGATTATGTCGATATAGGACTCGTTTTACTGTGGATATAGATACTTGTCTACTTGTTTCCTCCAGCATCTTCAGAAGGTCCTTTGCTGTTGTTCTGGGATTGATCTGCACTTTTCGCACCAAATTATGTTCATCCCAGGAGACTGAATGTGTCTCCTTCCTGAACGGTATGATGGCTGCGTGGTCCCATGGTGTTTATACTTGCGTACTATTGTTTGTACAGATGAATGTGGTACTTTCAGGTGTTTGGAAATTGCTCCCAAGGATGTACCAGACTTGTGGAGGTCCACAATTTTTTTTTCTGAGGTCTTGGCTGATTTCTTTTGATTTTCAGAATTTTTCAGAAAGGCTGTTGCTGAAATTTGGTATTGATCAGATGTGGCACTGGTATAGTTTGGTATTGATTCTCGGTGACAGACACAAATAGCAGGCTTAGATCACAATCCCCATTTATAAAAACCTGATAAAGGACTGTCCAGATATAAAACAAGATATTCTAAAAATGCTAATCAATCAGATCAATGACAGAAATACGTGGCTGTTTCAAATTAAACATAATAAATCCATTGTTTTGGGTTGAAGAGGGAGTCAGCACACTCCAGCTGTGATGCAATCATTTGGAATCGGACACCATTTCAAGCAAACGCTAACAATTCCACCTTTGTCAGATAGGATGCCATGCACATGAACCTAAAAGCCAATCTGATGGCATTCCAATAACAGAAAGAGGCGCTTTCTTCTGCTCTCTACAGTCAGGTGTAGCATGTGTTTGACTTGGAATGCTTTTTCATGTGTATTTGTGGAGTCTTAAGGAATGGGAATCTATGCTCAAACATTTCTATATAGAATTTTGAGATGAACAGCAAGATGCAGGCCATTTTAATCTCGTTAACAAAATCACTGATGAAAACGCTCATTGACGAAGGGTCACAAATATCGTATAACAAATACGAGATGAAAAAGACGCATTGTGGCGATTATTAAGCGATTTTATTAAAGCGTTGACGAAAATATGACAAGAAAAAAATAATGCTGCAAGATAGTAACAGTGCAAGATATAAACAGAAGAAGGAACATCTAGAGAAAAATCTATTTATAGAAGAAGATATTAGATATTGGTCATATAATCCAATAATCCAGTTTGTTGTGGATTTCCTCAAAAATCAATAAGTCTCCAAAGCATGAAGTATTCAGAATACAGTAGGCTAACTTCTGAAGAGTAGTTTAGTATATTCATTATATGCTATTATTTCAGCTGCTCAGGTTTTCAAAACAAGAACAGTTGTAGAGTACGTTGTATGTATCTTTATGTTTGATAGATGTTTAAAGGAATATTCTGGGTTCAATACAAGTTAAGCTCAATCAACAGCATTTGTGGCATAATATTGATAACCACAAAAATTCATTTGACTCATCCCTCCTTTTCTTAAAAAAAAGCAAAAATCTGTGTTACAGTGACACACTTACAATGGAAGTGAATGGGGCAAATCCATAAAAGTTAAAATACTGTTTTTAATCACTGTTTTAAAAGTATAGCAACAAGACTTAAACAATATGCGTGTCAACATGATTTTAGTGTGATAAAACACTTACTAACCTTTTCTGTGTAAAGTTATAGACAATTTTACTACTTCTTTGCCCTGAAGATGTAACATCAACAAACCCTAAAACGACTGTAAAAATGAAGATTTAAACAACTTTACAGCTCAAATAATACATGAGTTTTAACAGAAGAATTAAAGTGCTTTTATAAAATTATAAGCTTCACATTTCTGCCTTTAACCCTCCAAAAATCGGCCCCATTCACTTCTATTGTAAGTGCCTCACTTTAACTTAAATTTTTGCCTTTTTTTAAAAATAGAATAAACAGTCATTTCTTTTTTTTTTTTTTTTTAATAAGTATTATGCCACAAATGCTGTTGATTGAGCTAAATTTTTATTGAACCCGGAATATTCCTTTAAATTAAGAAAATGTAAAAAATTTTCTACATGTTTGAATATTTGAATGTTTGGTCTATTACAGTTTGACAAGTTTTTTGTCATTGTACACATTATCAAGCCATTTTATTCAGAGTAAAACTAACCAAAATGAATGAACATGACATGATGAAATACTGACTCATTTTAAAGGATATTTTCATCAAAAGACTATATGATAATAAACAATTATTATATATATATATATATATATATATATATATATATATATATATATATATATATATATATATATATATTTATTTTTTTTTTTTTTTTTTTTTTTTAATTAACACTGGTTGCAGGACATTTTCTCTGTTCATACATAGTTTGAGTATCATAAAAACTGTTTAATTTTGTTTTATTTTGAAAGGACAGATCACACAAAAAATAACATTCGGTCATCATTAATTATTCCTTTAAGTTTAAAAGTTGTAAAGTTTCAAACACATCTTTTAGCAACATAACAAATGTCTGGCACAGTTGTGAATGGTTAAAAAGATTTTGTCCACATCCTTTGACACTATAATTTAGGGTTTGAACAGTAAACGATTTAAACGCCTTTGTATTGATACAGTGTTTGCTCAACCAGGAAGAACAGATAATATCTCCTATAGTCAACAGCAAGTCAAAATGTTTGCCTTTTGTGATTTTTTTCATAAGCACCACATTCATGGTAATTTTGTGTCATTTAGTTTGAAAATAACTTTTTATATTATTGTCATTGTTACAATAAAAGCATTGCTGTCATGTGGCACTGCATATGATGCTAGACGATTTCAGTTAGGTCACAGACTGGTCTTAGGGTCAGATTGGACTATATGGTGAATATATTTTGTACTTCACACCATATGATATATCAGTAACACCATAGAGTCTATTGGTTTGTTGTATTTTTTTTTTCTGTTAACAAGTAAAACGCATTGTTTATTTTATTCCAACTTAAATATCATTGATGTTTTACTTCCATTTATTAAACTGTATAATCCTATACATGCATTATGTAGTATTTGGATAACATTTTTGTAATAACAATGATTATTAGTGATTATATTAATAGCTATTATATAATATTGTCTAATTTTGTTATTATTATTCAGTATTATTATGTTTATGACAGGAGGAAAAATCTTAATGAGGCAGTCTTAAGGTGTGTTCACACTTGACAGGTTTGGTTAGATTAAAACGAACTCTGGTGCGATTGCTCTGTTAGTGAGGTTCATTTGAACAAGTGTGAACGCTGCCATCCGAACCTTGGTGAGCACCAAACATGTGGACCTGGAAGAATTCCTGGTGCTGTTTTGACTACTTTACACATTTTATTAGCTCTTCATTGTTCTCAGCTGGTAAAAATACCACCATATATACATATATAAATATAATGAGCGCATTTCGCCCAGCAGCCAGCATTGTTTTGGATGTTTGGCAAGTTCCGTCAAAAAATATACGTCATAAAAGCTGTCCAATCAGGTTGTGACTTTTTCCTGATGCCTTTGGTTTTGTATCGTTATGTTCGGTGTTAAAAATGCCAGTGTGAACACTAAGCAAACCAGGACTAAATGTATCATTTTCTTTTTTGGTCCGGACCAAGAGCACCAAGAGAACCGAACTACAAGTGTGAACACACCCTTACTACATGTTTTATTTATACATAATAACAATGATTAGGCTGGTTTATTCCTCTGTATTATTAATCACTCTGCCAGAGATTTTACATGCAAATTGTCCAAATGCATCATTTGAATCAACTCATTAATGTCCTCAGAACAGATCGCACACTGCATTACTGTTTGGCTGTCCACAACTATGTAAACTCCACTTTGAGTTTTGTTCTTAATCATCAGTTAGTCAGTCAGAACTATGCAATTAGACAAAATGCCTTTTCAAAACATTATTGAGCTTAGTCTACCTGCAGATCTCTAACAGGGCGGACACACCATGACTACTGAGTACATTTACAACTGTTCCAGTTGAGTAAGCTGAAAGGGAATGCTTTTCAAGTTTGATAAGGTCTCTCCTAAAATCCTTGCCATTGTGAAACTAAGCATGCATTGACATGCCTTTTAATTTGTTAGGCAAAGCTGAGATCAGATATAGGGCATCTGGTAAACTGACATAGTGGATCCTTGTCTAATCCATCTCTCAACAGTCACGTGACATCTTCACACCATGCACAACTCACAAGCAGGGAATACAGGTAAGGTGTGCTTCAAAAGGGCAACAGCATTGATAAGGCTCTAATTCCATTCACAATTTAAATGAAACTAGGACTAAAAAGAAGGTTTCCATGTTAAAACAAATATCAACTCACAACAAAGATGGCAAAAAATGCACATTTACAGCATTCTTCTCAACTATGGACATGTTCCAGTATATCTGACAAACAGAAACTGTCCAAAAACCTTGTCTGACTTTTGAACAGTTTATCTATTATTTTTATCATTTACATTTTCCTAACAAATTTATTTTTGCGAAATGTTAAACTTGAAAAGTGCACTTGGGCTATCTTTAGTCAATTCCACTTGGTTTGATATCTACATTTAAATGTACAGTACAGTTGTGACTGTATCTGTATAGCAAGTACCAAATAAATAAATATAAAGCACACACTGCCATGCACAGCATCTCAACTTTTGCATTTCACTTTAGACTTAATGCATTTTAACAATAATCAGAATTTCCTGTTTCTCAGTGGCTTAATGGTGTCAGATTAAAGGTAGTGTAATGAGCTGTACATGACCCCTTTATGTGTGTTCAGAGCAAGCAAAAACACTAGTTTCTCATCACTCTTTTAACTAAGGCATGCATCAGACATTGAGTTCATAGTGTTGAAACTGCAAGATCAACTCGTCACATCCTATTAGATGACATGTAATGGAGGGTGAATGACTAATACGACTAAATGGAACTACAGATTTTATGGGTACGGTAATCAAAATATGCGCAAATTACTTTTCATCCCTGTCTTCTCTAAATAGCACTAATTCATCTGTTCCATCGGTTTAAGCACGCGTGTAACAGGCACGCGAAGGCGCATTGAAAGTTACTTCAACAACTTAATTCTTGCACGATGTACTTATACACTTACATACAGTCAAGTATAGCCTACACATATGGACCACCAAGTACAATAATACTATCACTATTACGTTTTGGTAATAGCCTATATATTATTATAACCTGACACAAATCAATGTTATACGTGTGTCGGACGCGCGAGGTGCTTCGAAAATTTGCGATCGACTTTCTTCGGCTCTAAAGTTACACAGAAGTCCTCACCTTACTTTGATAGTTAATGTAAGTAAACATTACATCCTCTTCTTCTAAAGAATAAAGTATTTTACCTGTTAAAGATCACTTCCTGGTGTTTAATTTGACAGCTCCATTGTGGCACCTTGAAGTCTTCGGTGTTTAAAACAGCTGAACTCTGTCGCAACAGCTCGCGAGACTCCTTGAATAATTCCACCTGCAGCTGAATTGCAGCTGTCAATCAGAGAGCTGTTGGCAAGAGTGGGCGGAGTTATTGGAGGACATCGCTATATAAACTCACAGTGGCGAAGTCAAAATTGCAAACAACACAGCAAGCAGAAGCCTACCACTTACAGTGTAATGTGTTTCCCACAAGATAAAATCGCAGAACAGTTTAACGGTTTAAAGCTTTATGTGCTATGTATATGAGAGAAAAATTGTTCATGAGAAAAATAAATAAATTAGATTGACTCTATATGAGTAATTTTATATTATAGGCTACTATTTGATATATTAATTATATAATTTTTTTTTTCTTCAAAATATTGTATATTTATATCCCAGATAGCCAGGGTTGGGAGGGTTACTTCTGAAATGTATTTCACTACAGATTACAGAATACATGCTGTAAAATGTAATTTGTAACGTATTTCGTTAGATTACTCAAGGTCAGTAACATATTCTAAATACTTTGGATTACTTCTTCAACACTGGTAGATTTTTTCACTTGTTTTGACTGTAAAAACTCTGCCAGTACAGTAAGACAAAATACACATGTTAAAAATACATTCTCTGAAAAACCTAAATATCTTATGCAGTGTTGTTTCTGAAACAAGATCAATCTAATTGAACTTGTTTTAACGATTTTTTAATTTTTTTTACAGGAAAACAATTCAAAAATTATTGTCAAGAATAAGATTTTTGCCCTAATATCAAAGGACTTATTAGAAAAAAAGAAATTATGATCCAACGTGAATTTTCTTGATAAAATAATATGATCATGTCTGGTAACATGTACATGTAAAATTGCTAGAAATAGCATTTTAGCTTAGCATAAAGCTGACAATTTACACAAGGTTTATTACTATTTCTTCTGCTCCAAACTTACTTCAAACTTACTTCTCTGTCTGCTCGTATGAATGTAACACATCATAAGAAAGTGTTTCAGCGCTGTTCAAATGCGCTTTGGATCACATCATTTATATGTATAAATGTTTTCCATCTGAAAGGACTAAATATTAAATGAAACAAATGACAATAAAATGCAAAGTAATCTCTTCAGTAATCAAAATACTTTTTGAATGTAACTGTATTCTAATTACCAATGATTTAAATTGTAACTGTAGTGGAATACAGTTACTTATATTTTGTATTTTAAATACATAATCCTGTTACATGTACTCCGTTACTCCCCAACATTGCAGATAGCACACATATGTCCCTGAGATGTCTGTTTAAGATCTTTTGATCTGGAAAGCATCACAATCTGTTAAACATCTTAAAAAGGTCAGATTTATGAACATTCCAAATCATGAACATCTCAAAGACATGTGCAGAATGTCTAATAGACATCTGAGAGGAAACAGATACAATATGTCAAATAGACGTATTGAAGATTAGCAAACGACGTAAAATAGACGCCTTCCAGATCCAATCACACACATCTAATAGACGTCTAGGAGATGTACTGTACGTGTGCTATCAGGGATATATAGGCTAGATATAAATATAAATAAATATGTCCTTATGTATTTGTTTTTGCAAATTGCAACATAGCACAGCAACTTAAGCAAATAAATATATTTAATGCATAATATTATAAGAAAATATAATTATTTAATATATAATATTATATATTTGTACATCAATATAATTATACTATAAATATAATGTTATACTATAAATATAATGACATATATATATATATATATATATATATATATATATATATATATATATATATATATATATATATTAGTCTATCACGCTTACAATTTTGTTTTATTCATATTACATTGTAATAACATGTTAAATGTGATAATATTGTCTAAGACAGTGTAGTCATCTATATGCATTGCCACAGCTTGCTGCTGTGTTATTATGAAATACTGAATTAATAAACTAATTTGCTTATGATTAACACTAAAATATGTATCATTTTGTGAACACTGGTGTGATGCGAATTTTAATTATTCTAACAATTGCCTTAATAACTAAGTCATTAATACAATTCTGAAAGGCTTTGTGGTTCATCTTAAATCAGTAACAATGAAAGGTGCAAAATGATCTGTCTCATCCTAAGTTAGTTTTGAAAAGATCCGTCCTGATGGACTACATGATCTGTTCTGTTCTAAATTATGTTAGACTTGAAGTGTCATGACAATACTGTAAAGATTCAGCTGCCACACAAATTTCTAAACTATATATATATATATATATATATATATATATATATATATATATATATATATACACACACACACACACACACACACACACACACACACACACACACACACACACACACACACACACACACACCTGTTTGGCATAGGGAAACTGTTCCTTACTCCAGGTTTTGACAAATAGTTCCAACATGAGCTCAGTGGCAGTGGCACAGAACATGCAAATATATTCCCCAAAACATTTGTTTATGGAAACAGTTACTGGAATGTCACACTGTGGTTCCAGAGGTACTATGTTTTATTAGAGTCTTACTCTATACTGAAATGAGCATATAATTTGATTTATACAGACTCTAAATGAGTCTCAATGAACAATGTTACACTAGATCATTGCAGACAAGGAGATGTATTATTTGAACTATTGTGTATATACTTTTTGATTGTCAGTTATAAATGGAACCACAAGTCAGACAGAAACTAAGATACAATTTGCAAAAAATATATGTATATATATATAAAAAAAAAATAATCCTCTCTGATAGCCTAATTAAATATCCCATTGCCTAGATTTTGGACATGTTAGGTAAATGTACTGTACAACAAACATGACTACATTTCATATCAAAGACCCTAATCCAGACATCACAGATGTTTAACGCTTATCAGCGACAAGTTCACCTACTACAGAAGTCGGTCAATTAGCTAAAAAGTGTGCCCTCCAGTGGCAAAATACAGAGGAACTATAGTAACTTCAAAATTCAATTTTTTTATTTTGTTGTATTCTTTGTTAATAGTAATTCACTTGTACGTCTCACAGAGTGAAACCATCTCTCCATTGTTGACTGGATTATTTTGTTTTTGATGGCACCTGTTGCAGGGTGGCATTCTGCTGCTCAGAAGTAGCCTTGTTATCTGCTTTTACAAAGTGAAGATAAATGTTTATTCAATTGAAATTTTTACAAGGGACGGGAGATAGTTTGTTTCAAAGGAAAGGAGATACTGTAGATAGGGGGGTTATCACATTACTAATTGCTTTACATTTAAGTTACTTTCTAAAACACTTTTCCGCTCAGGGGCAGAATGACCATAGGGAAAACCGGGACTTTCCTGGTGGGCCGGCCGCAAAACGGCGCCACGGTATGCCGCAGGGGGCCACGATATGCAGAAAAGGACAGCGACACCCCCACAACTGTTGGCCTGTTTCTATGTAAAATCCAGGGCAGGATTCTCTTCCCTGTCCACCCCTGTTTCCACTCAACAAATTCAAAATAATGTCTATATTTCTTCCTTGTTCATTGTTACACACAAGTCATAAGCTCAGCACCTCACATTTCTCCTTCACCATGACTCGTTATGGGGCCATAATTCATGTATTCTACATAAACAGTATATTAGAAATAAGAATAACCCTATAATGTACTTAAAAATAATTAAATTAATTGAAAGTCAGTAACTGTAATCAGTGGCTGTATGTATAAAACTTCTCAGAAATGCTCTTAAGAATAGTCTTTTGACTTAAATGTCAAAAAATTCTTAGCAAAGAGTAGGACTTGTGTAAGAGTAGGAGCTTTTTATAAAGATGCTAAAAGCAACTTTCAGCAAAGTCTAAGACTGATTCTTAAGTGCTGACTGTGGTGATACTTAAGTGTTGTGAAATAAGGACTACAATGATGTCTACCCAAAATTGGCGCCCTCAAACTCTGAATCAGACAATAGTGAGCTAAACGTTGATTTTTGTCAGCATATTGGTGTGCATGTCAATGAGCTTACTGACATATTTTTTACAGTATTTATCGTTTTCTGTAAATTTTTGGGATACTCAATTTGGAACACGTGAAACAATGAAAATGCCAGACCCATTGCAAGTGAAATGTCAACTCCTCCATTGTCATGGACCATGACATTTCCATCCATTTTGATTGTTACATTTGTGACATCAAGTGGACTCCCATCACAGCTACCTAACACCAGCATGGGTGTTGGAGTCACCGGATCCTGACAATGAAAAAAGACCTGTCAGACCTAGCATCATAAACAACATCTCAAATCAAAGTAGGGTTTGGTGATGGACTAGTAGATGATGATGATTTAGGAGATAATGATGATAACTTAATAAACTTACCTTATCAATAGTGAAAAGTTAATCTTGGTTAATCTGGGCAGGAACAGGACAGCTGCATTGACCATTTGGCCTGTACACAATGAATAAAAACTCTAGTGAAAAGGATATTCATTTCAAGAACTATCCTTATTTTAGTTTATAAACTCTTTAAAATGCAACAATTAACACATTTCAAGTTTGTTTAAAATATTTAAAAATATTTTCTACAGAAGTTGGACTAAAAGTGGTATTGAGCAGGTTTCTTATGTGCAAGTAAAGAAGCAGTGTATTTTTATGTCATAGAGAACAAAAGAGAACCATAAAGCATGCATCTGTTTAGACTGCTTACACCTCACCCATTTGGATTAGTGTGTTGTTACTGATTGTGCATTGCATTCATGTGCTTAGCAGACATATCTGTGATTGATTACAATGCTCAACCCTTCAATAACAGAAAACGAAGAATACTTTAATGCACTTACATATCCAGTTCCATACTTTTCATGCAGGAATGGGTGCTGGATGAGGAGCGTCTTCAGAAGATCCACATACTGTCTGTGACTTGGATACCTGCCATGGATTTAAGTGGAACTAATTTTAACGACACTTCATTTATAAGCAACATCAGATCCTCATATTTTAACCTATTCCATTCTATATTCATATTAGCACACAATCCATCACATCTGAAATTTGGAGGATGTGAAGTGTTAATTTAGTTAAGTTTTAGGGAAGATTTGAGAAACAGACAAATTTGATTTATCTCTACAAAATAAAACTTACATAGTTTGCAGACTAAGATAGTCATAGAGATTCTGCACCAGTGAATTTTTCATCTTATTCCTTTGATGAGACTTCAGCTGAGGGTCTTGATTCTTCAGTGCAGTCATGAGGAATGGTGGAAAGTGAAGTTGGACACTGGCTGGACCACTTCCCACACACGCTTGTAAAGTATCATTTGCTCCCTCATCAGTGAAGCTTTCTCACTTCTATTTAAAAAAATAATAAACTAACATCATCGACTTTACAAGCCCAGAATTTCTTTCTAGACATGACCAACATCATGTGCATTGCAAATTTGTACTCTGTTTGATAAATCATTTGATATAAAACTTGCAACTTGCTCTTTTTTGGACTCAAGATGGCGCCGAGTATGGCTGCTGCGTTGCGAGCTCCGACACAACATAGCAATGTTTTGTTTGTTTTGTTTACAATTCTTATGTTTTTTGTCTTGGATGTTGTCTGCCTTATTGTCTACGACAGACAAACACTTTTGGACATTGGTTCAGCGATCTCACACCGAAAACCGGACTTCACATTCCTCAATGCCGACCCGCTGTTTACAAACACGCAAGCGGAGCCCTTTGTCTGGGCAGCACGGCCGCGGAAACGCAGGAGGAAAAGGGGAAACAGAGCCGGCGTTCTCATCAGAGTAAGACGCCGCGCAAATCGACCCCCGCTACCCAGTATTCTACTGGCAAATGTTCAGTCTCTGGACAACAAGCTCTGCGAGCTGAAAGCGCGGATCTCTTTCCAACGAGAGACAAGGGACTGCTGCATTATCTGCCTAACAGAAACTTGGATGTCTGCGGAGATTCCAGACTCAGCCATTGAACCCGCGGGGTTCTCCGTGCACCGAGCGGACAGAGCGAAAGACCTCTCAGGTAAAACTAGAGGAGGTGGTGTATGTTTTATGATCAACAAATCCTGGTGTGATCAGAGGAACGTACATTCCATCAAGTCTTTCTGTTCTCCTGATCTGGAATTTCTTATGCTTCTGTGTCGACCATTCTGGCTACCGAGGGAATTCACAGTGGTCATTATCACTGCTGTGTACATTCCCCCACAAGCCGACACAGACCGGGCACTCAAGGAACTGTATGGGATTATAAGTGAGCAAGAAACCGCGCACCCTGAGGCCGCGTTCATTGTGACCGGGGACTTTAATAAAGCCAGTTTCAAATCAGTCGCACCAAAATATCATCAGCACATTAGTTTCAACACACGAGGGGACCGGGTTTTGGACCATTGCTACTCTCCGTTCCGGGATGGCTACAAATCCCTCCCCCGCCCACCATTTGGCAAATCGGACCACTCTTCCATTCTGCTTCTGCCCGCTTACAGGCAGAAATTGAAACAGGAAGCACCCACCCTCAGAACGATCCAGTGCTGGTCGGACCAATCAGACTCTACGCTACAGGACTGTTTTGATTACACGGACTGGGAGATGTTCCGGTCCACCTCTGATGACAACATCGAGCTTTACGCTGATAGCGTAATGTGTTTCATCAGAACGTGCGTAGAGGAAGTGATTCCGACCAGAACTGTACGAATCTATCCGAATCAGAAGCCGTGGATCAATAGCGATGTTCGCGCGGCACTTAATGTGCGGACCTCTGCTTTTAATTCCAGGAACGCGGAGGAGCATAAACAAGCCAGTTATGCCCTCCGAAAAACTATCAAAACAGCAAAACGCCAGTACAGGAGCAAGATTGAAGGACAGTTTAACACCACCAACTCTAGAAGCATGTGGCAGGGAATTAACATCATCACGGACTTTAAAGGGAATAAAAACTCCGCCATGAACACCGCTGCCTCTCTACCGGATGAGCTAAATACTTTTTATGCTCGTTTCGAGGGAAATAACACCGCCCTCGTGGAGAGAGCTCTCACGGCCGAAGCTACAGAGGTTAGTTCACTCTCCGTCTCTGTAGCGGATGTAACCCGATCCTTCCGACGGGTGAATATCCGCAAAGCCGCGGGTCCAGACGGCATTCCGGGCCGCGTCATCAGAGCGTGCGCGAACCAGCTGGCTGGTGTTTTTACGGACATTTTCAACCTTTCCCTCTCTTTGTCTGTAGTCCCCACATGCTTTAAAACATCCACCATTGTGCCTGTTCCAAAACAATCAAAAATAACTTGTTTAAATGACTGGCGTCCTGTTGCTCTGACCCCCATCATCAGCAAATGTTTTGAGAGACTAATCAGAGATTACATCTGCTCTGTCTTGCCACTCAATCTTGACCCGCTGCAGTTTGCTTACCGCAACAACCGCTCCACTGATGATGCCATTGCATCTACAATACACACTGCTCTCTCCCACCTGGAAAAAAACACTTATGTGAGAATGCTGTTTGTAGACTACAGCTCAGCATTCAACACCATAGTGCCCTCCAAGCTAAATGAGAAACTCCGGGCTCTGGGCTTAAACAGCTCGCTGTGCAGCTGGATCCTGGACTTCCTGTCAAGCAGACGCCAGGTGGTTAGAATAGGCAGCAACATCTCCTCATCACTAACCCTCAACACTGGAGCCCCGCAGAGCTGTGTTCTCAGCCCACTACTGTATTCCCTGTACACACATGACTGTGTGGCAATACATAGCTCCAATGCCATCATTAAATTTGCTGATGACACGACGGTGGTAGGTCTGATCACTGACAATGATGAAACAGCCTACAGAGAGGAGGTGCACACTCTGACACACTGGTGTCAGGAGCACAACCTCTCCCTCAACGTCAGTAAGACAAAGGAGCTTGTGGTGGACTTCAGAAGAAAAGACAGAGAACACAGTCCCATCACCATCAATGGAGCACCAGTGGAGAGAGTCAGCAGCTTCAAGTTCCTGGGTGTCCACATCACTGAGGAACTCACATGGTCCATCCACACTGAAGTCGTTGTGAAGAAGGCTCATCAGCGCCTCTTCTTCCTGAGACGGCTGAGGAAGTTTGGAATGAACCGCTACATCCTCACACGGTTCTACACCTGCACTGTGGAGAGCATCCTGACTGGCTGTATCTCCGCCTGGTACGGCAATAGCACCGCCCACAACCGCAAAGCACTGCAAAGGGTGGTGCGAACTGCCAAACACATCATCGGAGGTGAGCTTCCCTCCCTCCAGGAAATATATACAAGGCGGTGTGTGAAAAAAGCTCGGAGGATCATCAGAGACTCCAGCCACCCGAGCCATGGGCTGTTCTCACTGCTACCATCAGGTAGGCGGTATCGCAGCATCAGGACCCGCACCAGCCGACTCCATGATAGCTTCTTCCCCCAAGCAATCAGACTTTTGAACTTTTGATCTCCCACGATCAAAATACATCAGCCCTGCACTTTATTACTCTTTTAT
Source organism: Myxocyprinus asiaticus (assembly GCF_019703515.2). Lineage (NCBI taxonomy): Eukaryota > Metazoa > Chordata > Actinopteri > Cypriniformes > Catostomidae > Myxocyprinus > Myxocyprinus asiaticus. The sequence continues at coordinate 30,352,477 of NC_059357.1, read as the reverse complement.
CTCACACCGGACTGTCATAAATTATATTACTATTATTATATTATGTCTCTCTTAACAACTGACTATCAACCGACAGCCTGAATGTCAATACAGTACAATACTGTACATTCTATATATATATATATATATATATATATATATATATACAGGTGCATCTCAATAAATTAGAATGTCGTGGAAAAGTTCATTTATTTCAGTAATTCAACTCAAATTGTGAAACTCGTGTATTAAATAAATTCAATGCACACAGACTGAAGTAGTTTAAGTCTTTGGTTCTTTTAATTGTGATGATTTTGGCTCACATTTAACAAAAACCCACCAATTCACTATCTCAAAAAATTAGAATATGGTGACATGCCAATCAGCTAATCTACTCAAAACACCTGCAAAGGTTTCCTGAGCCTTCAAAATGGTCTCTCAGTTTGGTTCACTAGGCTACACAATCATGGGGAAGACTGCTGATCTGACAGTTGTCCAGAAGACAATCATTGACACCCTTCACAAGGAGGGTAAGCCACAAACATTCATTGCCAAAGAAGCTGGCTGTTCACAGAGTGCTGTATCCAAGCATGTTAACAGAAAGTTGAGTGGAAGGAAAAAGTGTGGAAGAAAAAGATGCACAACCAACCGAGAGAACCGCAGCCTTATGATTGTCAAGCAAAATCGATTCAAGAATTTGGGTGAACTTCACAAGGAATGGACTGAGGCTGGGGTCAAGGCATCAAGAGCCACCACACACAGACGTGTCAAGGAATTTGGCTACAGTTGTTGTATTCCTCTTGTTAAGCCACTCCTGAATCACAGACAACATCAGAGGTGTCTTACCTGGGCTAAGGAGAAGAAGAACTGGACTGTTGCTCAGTGGTCCAAAGTCCTCTTTTCAGATGAGAGCAAGTTTTGTATTTCATTTGGAAACCAAGGTCCTAGAGTCTGGAGGAAGGGTGGAGAAGCTCATAGCCCAAGTTGCTTGAAGTCCAGTGTTAAGTTTCCACAGTCTGTGATGATTTGGGGTGCAATGTCATCTGCTGGTTTTGGTCCATTGTGTTCTTTGAAAACCAAAGTCACTGCACTCGTTTACCAAGAAAGTTTGGAGCACTTCATGCTTCCTTCTGCTGACCAGCTTTTTAAAGATGCTGATTTCATTTTCCAGCAGGATTTGGCACCTGCCCACACTGCCAAAAGCACCAAAAGTTGGTTAAATGACCATGGTGTTGGTGTGCTTGACTGGCCAGCAAACTCACCAGACCTGAACCCCATAGAGAATCTATGGGGTATTGTCAAGAGGAAAATGAGAAACAAGAGACCAAAAAATGCAGATAAGCTGAAGGCCACTGTCTAAGAAACCTGGGCTTCCACACCACCTCAGCAGTGCCACAAATTGATCAAATCCTTGCCACGCCGAATTGAGGCAGTAATTAAAGCAAAAGGAGCCCCTACCAAGTATTGAGTACATACAGGTGCATCTCAATAAATTAGAATGTCGTGGAAAAGTTCATTTATTTCAGTAATTCAACTCAAATTGTGAAACTCGTGTATTAAATAAATTCAATGCACACAGACTGAAGTAGTTTAAGTCTTTGGTTCTTTTAATTGTGATGGTTTTGGCTCACATTTAACAAAAACCCACCAATTCACTATCTCAAAAAATTAGAATATGGAGACATGCCAATCAGCTAATCAACTCAAAACACCTCAAGAGGTTTCCTGAGCCTTCAAAATGGTCTCTCAGTTTGGTTCACTAGGCTACACAATCATGGGGAAGACTGCTGATCTGACAGTTGTCCAGAAGACAATCATTGACACCCTTCACAAGGAGGGTAAGCCACAAACATTCATTGCCAAAGAAGCTGGCTGTTCACAGAGTGCTGTATCCAAGCATGTTAACAGAAAGTTGAGTGGAAGGAAAAAGTGTGGAAGAAAAAGATGCACAACCAACCGAGAGAACCGCAGCCTTATGACTGTCCAGCAAAATCGATTCAAGAATTTGGGTGAACTTCACAAGGAATGGACTGAAGCTGGGGTCAAGGCATCAAGAGCCACCACACACAGACATGTCAAGGAATTTGGCTACAGTTGTCGTATTCCTCTTGTTAAGCCACTCCTGAACCACAGACAATGTCAGGGGCGTCTTACCTGGGCTAAGGAGAAGAAGAACTGGACTGTTGCCCAGTGTTCCAAAGTCCTCTTTTCAGATGAGAGCAAGTTTTGTATTTCATTTGGAAACCAAGGTCCTAGAGTCTGGAGGAAGGGTGGAGAAGCTCATAGCCCAAGTTGCTTGAAGTCCAGTGTTAAGTTTCCACAGTCTGTGATGATTTGGGGTGCAATGTCATCTGCTGGTGTTGGTCCATTGTGTTTTTTGAAAACCAAAGTCACTGCACCCGTTTACCAAGAAATTTTGGAGCACTTCATGCTTCCTTCTGCTGACCAGCTTTTTAAAGATGCTGATTTCATTTTCCAGCAGGATTTGGCACCTGCCCACACTGCCAAAAGCACCAAAAGTTGGTTAAATGACCATGGTGTTGGTGTGCTTGACTGGCCAGCAAACTCACCAGACCTGAACCCCATAGAGAATCTATGGGGTATTGTCAAGAGGAAAATGAGAAACAAGAGACCAAAAAATGCAGATGAGCTGAAGGCCACTGTCAAAAAAAACCTGGGCTTCCATAACACCTCAGCAGTGCCACAAACTGATCACCTCCATGCCACGCCGAATTGAGGCAGTAATTAAAGCAAAAGGAGCCCCTACCAAGTATTGAGTACATATACAGTAAATGAACATACTTTCCAGAAGGCCAACAATTCACTAAAAATGTTTTTTTTATTGGTCTTATGATGTATTCTAATTTTTTGAGATAGTGAATTGGTGGGTCTTTGTTAAATGTGAGCCAAAATCATCACAATTAAAAGAACCAAAGACTTAAACTACTTCAGTCTGTGTGCATTGAATTTATTTAATACACGAGTTTCACAATTTGAGTTGAATTGCTGAAATAAATGAACTTTTCCATGACATTCTAATTTATTGAGATGCACCTGTATACAGTAAATGAACATACTTTCCAGAAGGCCAACAATTCACTAAAAATGTTTTTTTTATTGGTCTTATGATGTATTCTAATTTTTTGAGATAGTGAATTGGTGGGTTTTTATTAAATGTGAGCCAAAATCATCACAATTAAAAGAACCAAAGACTTAAACTACTTCAGTCTGTGTGCATTGAATTTATTTAATACACGAGTTTCACAATTTGAGTTGAATTACTGAAATAAATGAACTTTTCCACGACATTCTAATTTATTGAGATGCACCTGTATATATATATATATATATATACTTTTTATATATATTTTAATTTTTTATTTTTATTGAATAATGTGTATCTATATAGTAAAAAACAAAAAAAACAAAAAACAAAAACAGCATATTGTATACTGTACAGTGTATGTTATTATTTGTATATTGTTGAGTGTAATTATGTGTATAACAGATGTTTAAATTGTGTTGTGTTAATTTGATGTTTTAAGTTGAGTGTAATTATGTATAACAGATGTTTAAATTGTGTTGTGTTAATTTGATGTTTTAAGTTGAGTGTAATTATGTGTATAACAGATGCTTAAATTGTGTTGTGTTAATTTGATGTTTTAAGTTGAGTGTAATTATGTATAACAGATGTTTAAATTGTGTTGTGTTAATTTGATGTTATTGTAATTGGTATATGTCTCATCACTGTCACGACTGCTATGTTGATCGGAACTGCACCCAAGAATTTCACACACCATTGCACTTGTGTATATGGCTGTGTGACAATAAAGTGATTTGATTTGATTTAGATTTTTTTTTAGTGCATCTAGTGCAGTCATGAACTGCACCTGGTCCTTAATTTTAGGGAAGATCCGCTCACCCATTCGTTCTGTGAATGTCATAAGCGTTGGGCCATCAGCTTCATTTTCTAGAAATGAAGGGGGAAAAAACAAACACCTGGCATGAGGTAAAGTTACATCTCATACAACAAAAAAGAGAGTAACTGAGAGCTGCTGTTGTTATACAAATATATTCATAAAAACAAATACAGAAAAAGGTGGCAGAGACCAAATTGCAAAGTTTGGTAGTTTACATGAACACTTTAAACCAGGGGTCACCAGTCCAGCTCCTGGAGGGCCACGGTCCTGCAGAGTTTAGCTTCAACCTAGTCCAAGTGTGCGCCTCAATCAGTATATCATGTACATGAATTCGGGCACTGGCAAGGGTGTTTGACCCACTGAAAATTGGTACACTTATGACTGAATCACCTTTGACACAATTAGGTCACATGATTAAACACAGTATTAATCAACAACATCGATGTATAAATGAAACTTTTGTGCTTTTTTTATGGTAGATTTCAGAATCAACAATGATTTTATGAAAGATAAATTACATAATGGAGTGAATTTTTGAATCTTCTTCTAAAAAATAACATTTAAAGGATTGAATTTGCTTTCATACACATGTAGAATGAAAGATATTATAAACAAAATCTATTTTAAAGAGAAAAAAAAGCTTGTGCTTGTCTTGTGCTTTTAACAATGTGAGAGACTTCAGAAGACATGACGTCATTTCCAGTAAGGAAACAACATAGTGAGCAACGATGCTCCTTGGAGCATTGTGGGATTTTCTGAAACGATTTTGACATTTGGACACTCCTTAAAATGGCCAACTCCCTGCCCTGACTACTGAACTAGGGAGCTGACTGAGGCGCACCCTAACTTAACATCTCTGAAAGTTTCTGGTAATCCTGAAGACCTTGATTAGCTGGTTCAGGTGTGTTTAATTAGGGTTGGAACTAAACTCCACTAGACTGTGGCCCTCCAGGGCCAGAATTGGCGACCCTTGCCTCATACAATAAAAGACCCTTATGCATGGGCTTTTTATAATGCAAATGCCAGGAGGTCACGTGACGCCATGCAAGGGGCAGACGTGTGAGCAACAAGCTCTAAGCACTTTGCTAAATTTTTAATTATTTTCATGTTATAATCTGGTGAATTTTAATACACCCAGTTACACATTTGCTCTTGGATGCAAAACATGGCAAAGAAGTCAAAATCCTCGGGCTCTGGAGACATTAAAAGACACTTACGTGTTCAGGATGAAAGTCCCGACAGGCCTACAGACCGGGGACTCGATTTGGATAGCGCGGCGGGAGAGGAGATCCAGTGTCAGTTGTCCAACATGTCGGTGATGTTGACGAAGATTCTTGCTGACTTGGAGGATCTCGCTGTAATACGTCGATCGATTACGGCGATGGAAATAAAATTCTCTGAGCTAGTTACAAGAGTGACTGATGTTGAGAGACGAATCGATTTTTTCTAGTCATCAGAGAGGGAATTAACCGCTAATCTGCCCGTGACCAAAATTGATTTGGAACATCTCCTTGAAAAGCTTTAAGATCTTGAGAATAGAAGCTGCAGGAATAAGGTTAGAATTGTTGGAATTCCTGAGCATGAGGAGGGCAGAGATATGGTGAAATTCCTAGACGAGTTTTTCCCGAGTCTGCTCGACATAACAGGCCATAAACTGGAAATCGAGCGAGCTCACAGATTTGCTGAGGGAGACAGGCCCCGATCGATTCTGGCCAGATTTCTGAGATCATCCGATAAAGATCTTGTGTTGCGCCAGGCCAGGAGCAAAGGGAAGCTTTCTTGGAAGAACCATAATATTTTCTTGTTCCCGGACTTTGCGAGTTCGACAAGAGAGAAACGCGATCGGTTCAAGGAATGTAAGAAACTCTTACATCGCCGTAAGATCTCGTTTGCTCTGATGTTTCCGGCCAAACTGAGAATAGAAAACGGTAGGTCGCAAAGTATTTACATGTCCCAATCAGGCAATGTCTTTTATTGAGTAAACCATTGGATGTTTCTGATGTGAGTGGGTCGACTCGCTGTACTTACTCTTGAGGAAGCTGGGCGACATTTTGGGTTTTTTGCGTTGGCTCCGCCGTGTGGCTGGAGCTTGTTTTGTGAATAACACTTTTCCTTAAAGAAACTTTTGCATTGATGAAAGATTACTTTTGCATTGAAGTTCCCGGCCAGTTTGAGAGTGGACACTACGGATGACCGCAAAATATCTACATGCTCACACAAAGGATGTCTTTTATAAAGTTGATGGATTATGTAAGTCATGTTATATACTTTTATGCAGCCTCCAAGTGAATTGACTCGACCATCCAGGGAACCAGGATGCCGGTTTTGTTTCTTTTTGTGTTGGCTCCACCTAGCGGCTGGAGCTTATTCTATTGAATAACACTCCTTTGGAACAGCTGTGGATTAATCTGTTCGTTCTTCGTGCTTATTCCTCCTGTTGGCTGGAGTTTATTTTGTTGAGTATTTTTACGGGACATTGGAATGATTACGTCATCCGTTGAACTCATAACAGCCAGCTCACTGAACATATCTGAACAGTTTTATATCGGCTGGAATTTGTTTTGTGTAAAATCACATCTTTGAGACAGTTCTGTGAATGAATCTACACGTTCTTTGTGTTCATTCTTCCTATTGGCTAGGTTTATTTTACAAAGTATTTTCTGTTATGTAATTTTGCCTCACAAATTTGTGAGGCAAAATTGAGCAAGCCGATGGCAAAGTTGTCGTGAGGCCTCGTGGGTGTTCATGGACCTTTTGAGTTTAGAGGGATTGTCGTTGGTTGGCGCAATTAATGTGCACCTTTTTCTTTTTTTCTCTTTTTTAAGTTCGGGGTTTGATTATTTCACTAATGGGGAACGTGGTCTGTATAATTTTGTTTTTGACTCACAATTATTATTATTTTTTTATTATATCAAAATGTCATATGTTAATATGAGTGCACTATCTCTCTCCACATAGAATGTAAATGGGTTGGGGCACCCCATAAAAAGAAGGAAGGTTATTTATTTTCTTAAATGTAAGAAATATGATATAGTGTTTCTTCAAGAAACACATCTTTCCCTGCAGGAAGCAGAAAAATTTGGGAAGATATGGGGTGGATATGTTTTCTTTAGTGCTGGCTCAAGTAAGAGCAAGGGAGTCATTATATTGATTAATAAACATTTACAATTCAAATGTCTCAAACAGACTAAAGATAAATTAGGAAGAGTCATTATTGTTTTAGCTGAAATTCAGGGACAGAGGTTGATTTTGGCTAATATTTATGCACCTAACGCTGATGATCAGGGCTTTTTTATAGATCTTGAAGGGATGTTGCAAGCCGCTGGCACCCCTCATGATATAATATTGGGAGGAGACTTTAATCTTTTGATGGATTCAGTCCTTGATCACAGTGAAGCAAAAGTGTGTAAGCCCCCTAGAGCAACATTGACGCTTCACAGGATGTGTAAAAATCTTGGTCTTACGGATATTTGGAGACTTTTGAACCCATCTGGTAGAGACTATAAATTTTTTTCATCAGTCCATAAGATTTATTCTAGAACAGATTTTTTTTTTTTTTTTGATATCCAAATCCCTCATTTCATCTGTTGTTGATTGCTCAGTTGGAAACATCTTAGTCTCAGATCATGCCCTGGTGAGTTTAGAGGTGGTGCCACATACGGAGAAAAGGAAATCATATAGTTGGCACCTTAATGTGTCCCTTTTGCAAAATCCTGAATTCCAACAAATGTTAAAGACTGAAATCAATGTTTATATGGAGACCAATTGGTCCTCAGTATCCTCTGTGGGCATGGCTTGGGAGGCACTTAAGGCAGTTCTTAGGGGTCGGATCATACAGTATGCCTCATTCATCAAAAAATCCAAAGCACGAGAACTCGTGGAGTTGGAAGGAAATATTAAAAATGCCGAAGCAGAGCTGAAGCACCATTTGTCATCCGATGGCCTCAGAGAATTGACTCAATTGAAATACAGATATAATACTGTTTTGTCGCGGAAAGTGGAGTTTTGGTTATTCAGGGCAAGGCAGTCATACTTTGAGTCGGGGGACAAAGCAGGAAATATACGGGTTCGGGAGTACATTTATTGGATGGATTAAGTTACTTTATAGACACCCAGTAGCGGCGGTACAAACAAATGGACTAATTACAGATTATTTTACTCTGGATAGGGGCACCCGGCAGGGTTGCCCTCTTTCCCCATTATTGTTCTGTCTTGCCCTAGAAACATTAGCAACAGCGGTAAGAAAGGAGGATGATTTTCCAGGGGTGGTGGCGGGAGGTATAGCGCATAAACTCTTGCTTTACGCAGATGATATTTTATTATTTGTCTCTGACCCCACTAGATCTATGCCTTGCCTCCACAGAATTTTAATTCCTTTTCCAAGTTCTTAGGATACAAAGTCAATTGGTCTAAATCCGAATCTTTGGCTCTGACAGCGTACTGCCCAGAAACGGCTTTCCAGCCGGGTGCTTTCCAGTGGCCCAAACAGGGCATTAAGTATTTGGGTATTTTATTTCCAGCAAATTTGTGTGATTTAGTTAGAGTTAATTTTGACCCCTTAATAAAACGGTTTTCGACTGATGTGGGCAGGTGGGCTTCATTACATTTATCTATGATTGGGAAGGTTAATGTTATTAAAATGAATTGTATTCCAAAATTCAATTACTTACTGCAGTCTCTCCCTGTAGATGTCCCCTTCTCTTATTTCAAGCAATTTGATAGCATAGCGAAGTCCTTCATTTGGAATGGTAAGTGTCCCAAATTACATTTCAATAAGTTACATAGGCCAATTGACAAAGGTGGGCTAGGCCTACCCAAGATTTTATTTTATTATTATGCATTCGGTCTCAGACATTTGGTTCATGGGTCGCTTCCACCTGAGAGAGCCCCTCCCTGGTTCTGTATAGAACAGGAAGTTCTTGCCCCTATTTCGCCACTGCAGAGCCTTTCTATCAAATTAATCGGAGAAGCTAAGTTACATCCCGTTATCTCGCACTTGAACTCGGTATGCACAAATGTGTCTAGACTGTTTAATTCTGATTTTTTTTTAAATGTTGCCTCGAGCATATGGCTGAACCCCAAACTATGCATCAACAAGTCCCATTTTTGCTGGTCAGAGTGGATTGGGAGGGGGGTTACTACACTCGGTGACCTATATGAGAATGGAGTGTTGAGATCCTTTCAAAATTTGGTTCAACTTTTTGGGATTCCCAGATCTCAGTTCTAAGTATTTACAGCTGCGCCACCTGCTCTACTGTTTTTGGGAGTGGTTTACACCCTCCTAAAGCGGCAGATACTCTGGGAGTGGTGATTACTGCTTTTGGAAAAGGTCAAGAGTCATCGGTGTATTACTCTCTACTAATTCAGAGTCTGGGAGATGGAACTTCAACTACTCTTAAGAGATTATGGGAGAAAGATCTAAATTTGGTATTGGAGGAGGGAGAGTGGGCTGGGATTCTAAAAAATGTCAAATCTGCATCCAGAGACACAAGGGTTCACCTCATGCAATTTAAGTGGGGGTTATATATTGATTCTGTATATGTGTGTTCTGTTATTGATATTTAATGGTTGAATCAATAAAAAATGTTAATCATAAAAAAATTATGCAAATGCCAAAGGTGGACAAAGCAATTACCTTTAAACATATACATATTTGAATGGTTGATGTAGGAATGTGATAAAATCTTTTCCAGAATAATGGTAACAGTCAAGTGCATGAAAATCAATTTCATCTCCAGGGTTCAGAAGGATGTGATTATGAAGGGATTTTACTTTGGAATACTGACGAGGACAGCTGTCAATTCCACATGTAACCAAAAAATTACTCTCACTTTCGTGGTACAGCTGCAGATGTTTAGGTATTTGGAGTAATTAGTGCTCTAAATTGGACATCTTTGGCACTTTGGTCCAATTAGCTCACCAATGAAAACTGACGCAAAAGCACTAAGTCCATTCTTCTGCAGCCAGCTGCATACATCATCCACTGTCCACTGGTATGTCATATCTAAGATGGAAAAGGACAACAATTATTATATCATTGTTTGTAAACAATCAAAAGCAACAAATGTCTAAGATTTATTGGAACCATTAGATCAGAATTTTGTTTTTTACAAATTGTATTTTTTAAGGCTATAAAATTTAAAATGTTAAATAACAATATTAAATCAAATATCCAAATGCAAATACAGAGTTTAATAACTTTCATTACCACTTTTAAAAAACAATCATTATTTAGAAGATTTTAAGTTCACCCAAATCTGACAATTTTGTTACATTTTCACCCTCTTGTCATTTTCACCAACATATTCAAACAAATATTTTCTTTGTGTTCTGCAGAAGAATGAAAGTCATACAGTACAGGTTTGAAACGACATGAATCTGTGTTATTTTATTCTATTGACAGCTATAGATTTGAACTACTATAGGCAAATCGACATATTTTTGAGGAAAAAATATCTTAAGATTTTAGGAAAGGGTCCCTTGCAAGAGCATCATTATATTTGGTAGGTCTTTCACTGCATTGCTTGGAGGTGCAGAGTTTCCTAAAAATATTAATTTCTCATAATTAAGTCATATACATATTGTTGTAATGATGCTGGCACTGGCAATGATGAAGACGATGATGTGAAGATGAGAGAACCCAAGTGCGGTTTATTTACAAAAGTGAAACCAAAACACAAACTATAAATGTGAAACATGAACTTGACTAGACTTACAAATACACATGACAGATGTACTCATTAATGAGTAAGTTATCAGCAAATTAAACTTTTTTGGTGAACTAATCCTTTAAGGTCACAATTAAAAGAACTCTCAATATACATATAAAGCTAATTTATGCAATATATAGTTTCTATCGAGTTTAATATTATAATATCGCAATAAACAATTCCAGCTAGGTTAAACTCCATTTTCGGCGCCAAAATAATGCCATTTTAATTTAAACTATACACAGATCTACTAACATTACAAAAAGCAAATAGCAAGATAACCCACATCATAAAATTAACTCACCATACTGACCTTTCTCTAAAAATAACAAGTTACAAGAATTAATTAAACGTTCGTTCGTTCGTTCATGTCCATCAATTTGGTTGAACTAAGTACAACTAACGGCGCACAATAATTGTTCCAACATTTTAATAACAGCCACCACCATTGTGTCCTTGAGCAAGGCACTTAACTCCAGGTTGCTCCAGGGGGATTGTCCCTGTAATAAGTGCACTGTAAGTTACTTTGGATAAAAGCTAAATGTAAATGTTTATTTAAAAGCAAGCACATTTTTATTTATATGAGGTGCTTGATTTAAGGCAGCAAATTTTCCTATTGATCACTGGCAGTTTAATGACCAAATAGATTAATATATTACTGAGTTCCCAATCACCAGACACACTACTACACATATTAATGTTAATATTTACATAATTTCAGGAAACTGCACCATTTTGAGCCATTAGAGGAAAACAAATATCATTTTGCTTTTTCCTTATACTGATAAAGCTGTCCTTGGTGAATCAGAATGGTGAGAGGCAAAACTATTACAGATCAATAAATTTCAAGGGATTAACCAGTAATCATATTTGTTTTGATCATAACATAACTAGACGTGATGTAGCTCAGATAATAAATTGCTTTAAATAAAAAGTCTCCATTACGGAGAGACATAATGGCCCCTTGCCCTAGATGTGTCCATCAATTTCCTCAGAGGTGGGTAAATCGATGAAAACCAGTCTCAATGAGGATGCAAAGATTTAGGAACAGCAGCATCTCTGATCAGTTTGAAATCTCATTCTGGATGACTTGCACTCATCTTATGATGGTTTTCTTTAATTCTCAGTCACTTATGGTCTAACATAATATATTAATGTAATCAAAGATAATGTCTCATCTGATCTAACAATTAGATTGCCAGTGACAAGGGCAAAATTAATTTATATACACCCTGTATGTATTTGTGCTCCCTAAATACAGTATCAAATTAGGTGAGTCCCCAAGCCCTAAGCCACATTTAGGTAAATGTTTCTAATCGCAGACCTAAAAAAGCCACTTATCAATGGGGAGGACTTATTAAGGCTCTGAAAGCAATTTTCATGTTCAATCTCTCTTTCTCATTTTCATCCGCCAGCACTGTTCGGTCATATCCATTAATAACTGCGGTTTGACCGTGAATCAATTTCCGCGCCTCACTGCTGAGCAAAAGCAACAATGAGCCTGAAAATGGCAACAAATGGTCTGGTTATTAATGGCAGTGGAAAGCATTGTGTTTGCCTTCTTGCGAAGATGGGTGCCCACATGGGTGTGAGAGGGATGCAGAATCGAGCCGTGTCCTCATTATTTAAGACAGATTCACACACATGAACACACATAAACACACACACACTTACAGTGCATTCAGAAAGTATTCAGACCCCTTCATTTTGTTATGTTGCAGCCTTATGCTAAAATGCTTTAAATTATTATTTTTTTCACATCAGTCTACACTCCATACCCCATAATGACAAAGCAAAAACCAGATTTTTGAAAAAGGTGAAATATCACATTGACATAAGTATTCAGAACCTTAATGCAGTACTTAGTTGAATCACTTTTGGCAGCGCTTATAGCCTCAAGTCTTTTTGGGTATGATGCGACTAGCTTTGCACACCTGTATTTGAGGATTTTCTGCCATTCTTTTCTGCAGATCCTCTCAAGCTCTGTCATGTTGGATGGGGACCATCGGTGGACAGCCATCTGCAGGTCTCTCCAGAGATGTTCGATTGGGTTCAAGTCCGGGCTCTGGATGGGCCACTCAAGGACATTCACAGAGATGTCCCTAAGACATTCTTGCATTGTCTTGGCTGTGTGCTTAAGGTCATTGTCCTGTTGGAAGGTGAACCTTTGGCCCAGTCTAAGGTCCTGAGTGCTCTGGACCAGGTTGTCATTAAGAATATCTCTGTATTTTGCTGCGCTCAGCTTTCCTTCAATCCTGACCAGTCCCCCAGTCCCTGCCGCTGAAAAACACCCCCACAGCACGATGTTACCACCACTATGCTTCACTGTTGGGATGGTATTGCGCAGGTGATGAGTGGTGCCTGGTTTCCTCCAGACATGACGCTTGGAATTGAGGCCAAACAGTTCAATCTTCATTTCATCAGACCAGAGAAACTCACTGTCTGTGAGTCCTTGAGGTGCATTTTTATGTGTTTTGCACTGAGGAGAGGCTTCCGTCTGGCAACTCTGCTATAAAACCCAGACCAGTGGAGAGTTGCAGTGATGTTATCCTTCTGCAAGTTTCTCCCATCTCCACACATGATCTCTGGAGCTCAGCCAGAGTGACTATCGGGTTCTTGGTCACCTCTCTTCTCCCCTGATTGCTCAGTTTGGTCGGATGGCCAGCACTAAGAAGAGTCCTGGCTGTTCCAAACTTCTTCCATTTAAGAATTATGGAGGCCACTGTGCTCTTGGAAACCTTCAGTGCAGCCAAAATAGTTTTGTAGCCTTTCCCAGCTCTGTGCCTTGACACAATCCTGTCTCTGAGCTCTGCAGGCAGTTCCTTTGACCTCATGGCTTGGTTTTTGCTCTGATATGCATTTTCAGCTGTAAGGCCTTATATAGACAGGTGTGTGCCTTTCCAAATCATATCCAATCAATTGAATTTGCCACAGGTGAGCTCCAATCAAAGTGTAGAAACATCTCAAAGATGATCCAGAGAAATGGGATGCACCTGAACTAAATTTCAAGTGTTCTAGCAAAGGGTCTGAATACTTATGTCAATGTGATATTTCAGTTTTTTCTTTTTAATAAACTTGCAAAGTTATCAAAAATCTGGTTTTTGCTTTGTCGTTATGGGGTATGGAGTGTAGATTGATGTGGAAAAAAATTATTTAAAGCATTTTAGCATAAGGCTGCAACATAACAAAATGTGAAAAAATCAAGGAGTCTGAATACTTTCTGAATGTATTGTATGTGTGTGTGAATCTGTCTTAAATAATGAGGACACAGCTCAATTCTGCATCCCTCTCACCCACACCCATGTGGGCACCCATCTTCTCAAGAAGGCAAACACAATGCTTATGCTGAAACATAACAAAATGGGAAAAAAATGAAGGGGTCTGAATATTTTCTGAATGCACTGTAAACACAAATTTAACCTATGCACCAATCAGCCACAACATTAAAACCACCTGCCTAATAATGCGTAGGTCCCCCTCGTGCCGCCAAAACAGTGCCAACCCGCATCTCAGAATAGCATTCTGAGATGCTATTCTACTCACCACAATTGTACAGAGCGGTTATCTGAGTTACCATAGACTTTGTCAGCTTGAACCAGCCTGGCCATTCTCTGTTGACCTCTCTCATCAACAACACATTTCCGTCCACAGAACTGCCGCTCACTGGATATTATTTGTTTCTGGCACCATTCGGAGTAAATTCTAGAGTCTGTTGTACGTGAAAATCCCAGGAGATCAGCAGTTACAGAAATACTCAAACCAGTCCATCTGGTGCTCAGATAACCTTACACTACAATATGTCACATGACCAGTTCATTTGGCCAAAACTAGTTTAAAGTCTATTTCTGTCCTGACTATTTATTGAAGGCTATTTCTGCGCAAAAAAAAAAAAAAAAACAGCAGCTGTTAACAATCATAACAGCTGTGCTTATGAATGATGGATCCAGAATCTAAATTAAGTACATTTATTAAAAAAAAAAAAAAAAAAAAGCTAAAATGTAATGCAACAACAGAAAGAAGAAAGAAAGAAAGAAAGAAAGAAATATTTTACTTTAAAGTTTACTTCAGTTTTGTGTTGGGTTGATTATTTTATCTGTTAAATAGCATAAATAGCAATTAAACTGCATAGCTTGGGCCTGTTGTCAATTTATGTATGAGGGTAGAAGGTTCACTGCATAATTTACAGCATTACCTGAAAGAGAACTATAAATCTCCACTTTCACTTTCATATTGTTCTTCTTTTGTTTTTGTCGATTCACATTCTTTGTGCATATCGCCACCTACTGGGCAAGGTGGAGAATTTACATTAAAGGTACACTCAGTAACAGTGGTGGACCGTGCATTTAAAGACTAGGCCTTCGGTGTGATTCATGCCATTAAGAAAAACATTATGTCGCACCTAACTAATAATACCAATTGACATTTTAAAAACACGTCCATGCACGAAAGCCAAAACTTGAAACGACACTTAATGCTCAAGCAAGCCTAATTTTAACTGCAGCATGACTGTTTTGTGAAATGAACGTCTCCCGAACAGACATTCAAAAATCTTAATTTTTCATATGAATCTACCATGGAGGTCTATAATACCTGGAAAAATCTATCTAATAATATTTGCGATTTAAATTTTGTTTCGTCAGTGTACATGGTTATGCTGCATTCCATTCAAGTTGGATGAGGGATATTCCTACTTGATATCTCCGACCATAAATGCATTCCATTCCCCAATATTCGGAACTGCAACACTCCTGTTAGCTTAGCAGGGGTTTGACTCTCATTAGAGATGTCTCCTAGCAACCCAACTGAAACAGTGCTGCAGTGCTAGCATTTGTGCTTCAGGGGTACGATTATCAAAAGAGATTATAATGTTTTATACACCTGTTTCTGCAGGTGTTTGTTAAACAAGCTTTAATATAATGTACAAACTCATTTATCGATATTACTTAATAAAGTGAATGTTTATCATTTACTTTGTATATCTGTGTCGACATGTTTGTGTGATATCATGCCCCTGCATCTCAGAGAAATCAGAGTTGAGAATTTCTGCACGAGCCTATAAGTTGTAATTCTGACTTCAAGATGCATTCATTGCACTTTTCCAAGTAGGAAGTTGTAAAATCTGACTTTCTGAGTTGAATGGATCGCAGCACTACTTTTCAAAATTTGATCTGACACTGAATGCTCCAGCAGCCTAATTTACACTTAGAAAACTCCTGATGTTGCTATAACAATGCAAAAAGCACTTACCAATTTACTTGAAGTGAAAATCAGCCCTCCTTTCCTGTTTAATAAATTAAGCAATCACATGCTCATGCAGAACATCTCGTGTTTTTAAATCCATAAGGATCTCTTTCTCAACGGCAATACTAGCAGTGATGACAGCCGACTCGTCAGACAGCTTGATCTTATGCTCGTCGCTTTCAAATTACATCACTTAAGTCGTGATTGCGTCACTCAAGGCCAGCTAGAAGGCCTCGACCGGGACATATCCTAAAGATTACACCCACCAAGAACAAGTAAATCAATCTGATTGGCTGATGAATCTGACAATCTGACATTAGATGCGCATTCATTTGCACTGTTGAGGGATTCTGTGGAAATTCTGAAGGCCTGACAGGGTGGAGCTCAGACTCACGCGCTGCCTCCAGCATGTGATTTGTGAAACAGTTGTCACACTTTTTTTCTATTTGTTTGTAGATTAATTAAGAGTGGAAAGCGATTAAAAATACACAGGAAAAAAGGTGACTGAGACTGAAAGGATGAAAAATATTTATTTATTTATTAACATTTTATGGACCTACAGATCTGAGGTATTCTTCTAAAAATCTTTATTTGTGTTAAGCAGAAGAAAGAAAGTCCTACACATATGGGATGGCATGAGGGTGAGTAAATGATAAGAGAATTTTCATTTTCAGGTGTATTCAGTCTGTTTGAATAGTACAACAGGAAAAGTATATGAACGCTAGGATTAACCATGAATTTCTGCATAATTTGATCTCATTTATCAATTCTAACAATCACATCTAACCAAAACCTCCAATCTCGTCTTTGCAGAATCCATGTAAATCCTAGGGTTCACATTCAGTACTTCTTCCATCAACTGTAGTTGCACCCCATCCTTCAATTATTGGCTAGACTAAAACTTCTCAATGTTTGAACAGCACTGTTAAAATCATAATAATTTAGGCCTGCTCAGATTAAAAGTTAAACAGTGCCTCTGCAATTAAGTGCAATCAGCGTGCAAAGTTCACCAATGAGAGTTTATTAGTAGAGCGATTTGTAATTAAGGGTCATTTCGAACCAAGTGCCCCTTAGTCAAAGTGGCCAATCTTATACTTCCACTGGCATTTAGTGCATTAAACCAGATTGAGAGAGAGCTACGAGAAGGTCATGTCCTTCACTCCTAATACCATCTAAGTCTCATAAAAGACCGACATGTCCTCGTTCCATTCATTGAAATAATCTACTCACACAGCACACGGGTAAGGATGACCCATTCTCTATTATCACATTACTTAAATACAATTGATTTATCTACTGCCATCACAAGGGGATATGAAACTTAATCTGGACATTATTCTGTGAAGAACAGAGGGGAGATGAGTCATCATTGCAGCTTCAGAAGCCATTCACTCAAGCCATCCAGATATATCTGTTTGAACCGACCCGCTTGTATTTAAATCAAAGGCATGGCTGATTATTAGTGAAATTATTATTAATACATTAATTTAAGACAAGACTACAGGCATGTATCAGGAATACAAGTTTCTAAAGGCTCTAAAATAAACCAAGATAATCAGACAGACTGTCATTGTGTAATAAATTTGAACAGTGGCACAAAGTGTCCCTTGGGTAAGAAGGAGCCATGCTTTTATAAATTTGATGCCAGTGAATGAAGTGGAACCACTACACCAGACACCAGATGATATGGGTTAAGAAATGTAATCTCTCAGAAGCAGTCCAGTAACAATTGAGCAGACGTCTTATTCACTTATATTTTCTAAACTTAGTTCATAAATTTTTCTGACTTCTGCTCGCAAATGTCCTGTGATGCGCGTTCCTTCAGTGGTGCAGCGCACGCTATATGAATATGCTGCCTTCATGTGCTATCGGAATTATCATAAATACAAGTTTCCCACTTGGAAGATGCACATGCATGACCCCTCAATTCGTAATTACAACTGGAAAACGACTTAAGACTAACTAATTTTGATACACGAGTTTCCGAGATGGGAGGAGTCGTAAACTTGGCGGAGGAGAGTAATGTTTCTGTAGTGAATGGTTTTGTTCATTTTTCTAAATACAGCTAATTGTTAGCGCTTGCCGTTTTGGTCATATTCATTTATGTATATACACTATATTGCCAAAAGTATTCACTCTCCCATCCAAATAATTGAATTCAGGTGTTCCAATCACTTCCATGGCCACAGGTGTATAAAATGAAGCACCTAGGCATGCAGACTGCTTCTACAAACATTTGTGAAAGAATGGGCCGCTCTCAGGAGCTCAATGAATTCCAGCGTGGTATTGTGATAGGATGCCACCTGTGCAACAAGTCCAGTCGTGAAATTTCCTCGCTACTAAATATTCCACAGTCAACTGTCAGTGGTATTATAACAAAGTGGAAGCGACTGGGAATGACAGCAACTCAGCCACGAAGTGATAGGCCACGTAAAATGACAGAGCGGGGTCAGCGGATGCTGAGGCGCATAGTGCGCAGAGGTCGCCAACTTTCTGCAGAGTCAATCGCTACAGACCTCCAAAGTTCATGTGGCCTTCAGATTAGCTCAAGAACAGTGCGTAGAGAGCTTCATGGAATGGGTTTCCATGGCCGAGCAGCTGCATCCAAGCCATACATCACCAAGTGCAATGCAAAGCATCGGATGCAGTGGTGTAAAGCACGCCGCCACTGGACTCTAGAGCAGTGGAGACGCGTTCTCTGGAGTGACGAATCACGCTTCTCCATCTGGCAATCTGATGGACGAGTCTGGGTTTGGCGGTTGCCAGGAGAACGGTACTTGTCTGACTGCATTGTGCCAACTGTGAAGTTTGGTGGAGGGGGGATTATGGTGTGGGGTTGTTTTTCAGGAGCTGGGCTTGGCCCCTTAGTTCCAGTGAAAGGAACTCTGAATGCTTCAGCATACCAAGAGATTTTGGACAATTCCATGCTCCCAACTTTGTGGGAACAGTTTGGGGATGGCCCCTTCCTGTTCCAACATGACTGCGCACCAGTGCACAAAGCAAGGTCTATAAAGACATGGATGAGCGAGTTTGGTGTGGAAGAACTTGACTGGCCTGCACAGAGTCCTGACCTCAACCCGATAGAGCACCTTTGGGATGAATTAGAGCGAAGACTGCGAGCCAGGCCTTCTCGTCCAACATCAGTGTCTGACCTCACAAATGCGCTTCTGGAAGAATGGTCAAAAATTCCCATAAACACACTCCTAAACCTTGTGGAAAGCCTTCCCAGAAGAGTTGAAGCTGTTATAGCAGCAAAGGGTGGGCCGACGTCATATTAAACCCTATGGATTTAGAATGGGATGTCACTTAAGTTCATATGCGTCTAAAGGCAGATGAGCGAATACTTTTGGCAATGTAGTGTATCAGCAACCATTTGATGTACATTTTTACACTGTGAAAATAGCTTGTATTTGACCACAATTCCATTATCGTCAGCAAGCTAACTGAGTAATATTTATTATGGTGTCAAAATAAAAGTTCCTTAGAAATATGCATGAATGAACCTGGCGTCGTCCATGTTTCCTGTTCTTTCCAACAACAAAGCACATGAACACGACGTTCTTGTAATTACCACTTCAGAAGTGTGAAGTAGGATAATTCCGATAGCATATGAAGACAGCATAATACACAAGGTGAATAGGTAATAAAACTGTCATTACATTCTCTAAGACTGTGTTTTAATTTAGAGACAAACCTTGTGGCATTGTCTGCACTAATGTTCACCACAGAGGTCCAACTGAGCATGGCAAAAGTCTCAAGATATCTTTATATTATTACAGTTGTATGTCTCACAACAATATAGCATACATTTAAATACATTGTCATCTGCTGTACTTATAAATTGTGCTGGGAAACAGTTGGTGTCTTTTGTGTTTTAACTAAAGAATTAAATATGAAGATTTTATGATGACGATTAGTAGTAGGACTGTTAATATTACTGTTAATAATGTCACTTGTACGTATTTCTCTATTGCAGAGAGACATGTTTTACCTCTGTTTCATTTGCTTCATGCTTCAGAAGGTAATCGTTTTTAGACAATAATAATTTTTGCAGTGTTACAACATTTCAGCTGAATTTTATTTATTTATTTATTTATTTATTTTTATAAATCCACCCCAAAGAGGTTCAAATACAGAAAACAGTGGTATTCTTTTTGAGTATTGTATTGTAATGCCAAATATCTCAAGATAATGTTTGATATATTGTAAGGTGGAGTTAAAACAGTATAACCTGTTATTTCTTTATAATTCTGGAATTTACATTCATAAGACTTGAATTTATTATGGAATGACCCACTGTTGAAATTCAGTTTCACTGTGATTGATGCTTTTTTTTTTTTTACCATTAGGGAGGAACTCCTCAACAGTGCCACATCACATCACAGCACATCATTGATTGGTAAAGGATTTCTCATCATTGATTAAAATGTTTTTGTGAATGCATGTATGAAGCATACAAGGTGCAGACCAAAAAAACAGATGTCAATGGAAATAAATGTTGCCTGTACACTTACATGCACATGAATTACTCCAGAAAAAAGTACTTATAAAATATCTTGTAAGCCTGCCTATTATTAACCCTTTAAGAGGGCAAGAACATAAAAATACCTCATAAAATAATTAATGAAAACAAATTAATTTATTGCTATTTTCTAACATACTGTATTACTGCCCACATATTACATTTTCAAGTTTTTTTTTTCCTTCAACATACTGCTTTTATTGACAATTTTACAGCATGTAGTAAACTTTTCATGAAAACAACATATAAAAGGTAGGAACATTTGCCATGAGGACAGTGGACTTCTTACAATGCTGCTATGTTACTTTAAATTAAGACTAAGTGAACTGATTCTAGAGTTTTAATACAAAGTCACATGACCTCAGTATTTGCATGGGCTCTATTTTAAGTCATGTTTACAAAAATGTGGCCGACTTACTCACTACTCCTTGTTTCAGCCTCTCAAATGTTGCATCACCCAGCATACAAAAACCTTTGTAGGGTGGTCACACTTTATATTAGGTGGCCTTAACTACTATGTACCAACATTAAATACATACAAGACTATGTATTTACTGTGTAACTACATGTTCTGCAAAATTCCCACATTTGCTGCTACTGAGGTTGAGGAGTAGGTCATATGGCAATATTTGAATTGGAATGTTTTTTTTTTTTTTAATAAGAATATTTCAGCTCTGTAGGTCCATACAATGCAAGTGAACAGTGACCAAAATTTTGATCCATAGGACTCCAGTAATTTAATAAATGTCTTCTGAAGTGATACGATCAGTTTTGGGTGAGAACTGACCAAAATATAACTCCTTTTTCACTGTACATCTTGTCATTGCAGTCTCTAAGCAGGATCATGATTTTAGTTTGTTTTCAGTGGCGTGAACGACGTAGATTCAACGTGACCTCGATGAGCAAAAAGATGCAGAATCAAAGTCGTTTCGCTGCCGGGAGAGACAGCGATTGTACGTTGATTCTATGTCAGTTTGCTATCTGGGACACCACTGCAGAAACAATTGGAGGAGCAGATTGTCTTTAATTTCTGTGTTTCCACCAGACTTTTTGACTGCAAATAGCCGCGCTGTGTGGCAGGTGCTAATTACACCTAGTTTTTTTTTCCCATACAGGGTCAGTGGGTAAGAACGCTGTCAAGCTCCAAAAAGTAACTGACCGTGACCTGCCTCAATTGCTTCTGTCTCTTTATGTAATCTCAGACTGACACGATGTTCAGTGGGGGGCTCTGTGGGGGCCATGACATCTGTTGCAGGGCTCCCTGTTCTTCAATTCTAATCTTTTCTATTTGCAAAAGTAATGTTTGGGAGTCTAACATTTATATTTCCTATTGACACATTAAAGCTGAAGATATAAATAACCATCTTAAGACAAATGCTTTTGTGAAACATCTTATGTGCCTAAGATTTTGGACAGTACTGTACTTCTCCTCCTCCGCAGTTTACATTCGTCCTCATACATAAGATATTAGACAGCCATAAGCAGAGAGATACTCCAAAAACAGTGCTCATTTATTACTGTAGGCTAGTCTAAACCCTAAGGTTTATTATTTATTTATTATTAAAACCTCTTGTGCACCAATTCTTTCGATGGGAAATGTTCATTTGTGTATTTTATATACATTTATTTAGTACAGATATATTACTATTATTATTATTATTATTATTATTATTATTATTATTATTATTATTATTGCTTAACAGTAAGCAATTTTAAATAAGACAAAGTTCAGTATTTGAGAAAAAAAAAACTTACAAAAAGTATATTTATTTGCAACAACAAATTAACATCAAAGAGATTCCTGCGTCGTCATGGTAGCGTTTGAGGCGAAGATAAAGTGGAAGTGACATATGTCTTGCATTACTCCCTTCATCAAGAGTGTTCCAAATGGCCATACTTGAGACACGAGTGCCCTGCTCCCTCCAGAGTTCCCACTTCCAGGGCTTAGCCCTTCAGAGGGAGTAGGGCATAGGGATGCTCACTTTCGTTTGAAATTCACCCTAGATAATGAGACACATTTCAGTTTGTTCCTCACACAAATCTATCACGTGATACATTCATGGTGCTCTTTAGGTTTTTGGAGCTTGCTAGTCCTTGGTTCCTATGCTTTCATTGTATAGAAAAAAGAAGTAGGAATCGTCTTCCACCCTTTTGTGTTCCACAGAAGAAAGACAATCATACAAGTTTGAAATAACATGAGAATGAGTAAATAATATGTTTTCTTTCACTCTCAGTGCACAAGCCATTCAATGGTCTAAAGTCATCTTCTACAGATGTGTCACAGAGAGTGTTCTGACAAACTGACATACCACACATAGACATGGATCATATGAACACCCTCCCCCCTCATATATTGCATTTACATTGCATCATATGTATTGCACTATTAATCTCAATAATCTACATCACTCTGGCCACTTTGATACTTTGACTCATGTTATTACAGTTGCATCTTTTGTTTTCTGGTTACTTTGACTACTGTTGGTATATAGAGTCTATATATATTACACCTCATGTCTGCTTATTGTCTGTAAGATTGTACTGATGTGTTTTAACTTGTAAATAGTGTGTTTCTAAATGCTGAATGTTGGCCTTAAGGTTTCCCAGGAAACAAAATTTTGTTTTTCTCTGCAACTCTCAATACAAATGACCTTGACTTTAAAACCTGTCCTTGCTAAAATATGTTCTAGTAAAAGCATGCAAATATTGTGAAGGAAGTGTCATATTACAAGCAATTGTGAGTGAAGAAGGCAGGGTATGCTTCAAGTCTTATACAAAACTCTTTGTCTGTGGCAATAAATGTGCATAACATTGCGACTCGACCTTTAATCTCACCCCAGGAAAAGATATCTGTGCCGTAACAAAACCATCAGCCACACACGCTGAACTCTACAGGGGTTCCAGTGTTCATTTCCCCTCATTTTAAAAGCTATCTTCACCCTGCATCAAAAGGACTTCTCTGCTGCTCTATCATACCTCCATTTCTGTGTCTTTTTTTATTGTTCAAAACCGAACCAAGTAGAACTGTGTACTGAAATTTCACCAGGGGCAACAGCTCCCACAAAGGGCATTTTTCTTGGCATGAGAAATCAACGAAACAGCCAAACAGTGCATCATTTCCCAATATGGATATGAAATTAAGCATGTTTTCCCCCATATAAACACATTTCATTTGAATCAAAGTGAAAATGTTATGATCTAATTATATGCTTGTGTGTGCCATGTTTTGTTTGCCATTATCAGGCTAATTCATGCATTGTTTATTCAATAATTTGTGGCTGACTTTGATGGGCTTTTCAAAATATTTAGATGTAATATTTTAGGAATGTTGCAGATTTTGAGTAGGTTGATCTAATTTAGTTTCTGCTTCTCTTATTTATCTTTCCCTCTTATCATATATCATATTATGAAGATACACACTTGATCTCTAACTATCAATACTGATTAAATAATGCCCTTATGACCTGTATTTACAGCGCTAATTAATTATATGAGCAGGATGACTAAAACAATAAACTGCTCTGACATGCTAAATCCTTTGGTACAGGATAAAAATTATCAAGTCATTACCACCAAACTCTAACCATCTCACCCCTCAGTTTGCATGTAGTGCCCCAACCTAGATGTACCCTCATTTTCAACTCTGGGTTAATGTGATCCTGGGTTATTTTGTTCCATGTTTCACACTGTGCATATTGTACCCTGAGTTGGTAATAAATAGTCAGTTTTTGAGATTTCACACTGTACATTTAAAACTTTTTTATGTCAAAATACTTTCTCCTTTCCCAGTTAATAGGAATAATTCACCCAAAGAATTAACTATTGATCATTTACTTACCTTAATATGGTTCCAAATTACTTTCTTCTGTGGAACACAAAAGGAGATACTGTAGTAAATATCCCAGTCTTTTTTTTTTTCACTACAACGACAGTAAGTACCTTTATTTAACCAGAATAAAAACTAATTGAGATAAAATCTCTTTTGCAAGAGTGATCTGGCCAAGAAGGCAGCAAAAACACAATGACAAATACCTATTGGATAGTGATTCACTTTCAAGCTTTAAAAAGAATGCAAATGAATCACAAATGTAGTCCATACAGCTCATGTTTTATATTCCAAGTCTTCTGAAGACATACAATATAGGGTTTGGTGAGAAACAACCTGAAATTTGAGTCATTTTTCATCAAAAATCTTGACGTCCATTGCATTTTCATAAGTGCCGTGAAAGAAGCACGTTCACAGTGGTTTACATGTTCACACAAGACCTTGCACTGTTAAGCACTGCAAACAACACAAGTTCTCTTGTCCAAATCAAATCACTTTATTGTCACTCAACCATATACACAAGTGCAATAGTGGGTGAAAGTCTTGGGTGCAGTTCCGAGCAACATAGCAGTCATGACAGTGATGAGACATACCAATTTACAATAAATATCAGATTTACACAACACAATTGACATATCTAATATACACATAATTACACACAGCACAATATACAAATAATAATATACAATGTACAGTATACAATACACACAATATAGAATACACATACACACAATATAGAATACACAGTATACAATAAAAATAGTATATATAGTATATATAAAATATACAGTAGGTTGTATAGTGTTGTATTGACATTCAGTTGATAGTCAGTTGCCAGTGTGTTAAGATAAATATAATTTATGACAGTCCAGTGTGAGATTAATAAAGTGCAGTACTGATGTATATTGATCGTGAGAGATCAAGAGTTAAAAAGTCCGATCGCTTGGGGGAAGAAGCTGTCATGGAGTTGGCTGGTGCCTGTCCTGATGCTGCGATACCGCCTGCCTGATGGTAGCAGTGAGAGCAGCCCATGGCTAGGGTGGCTGGAGTCTCTGATGATTCTCCGAGCTTTTTCATACATCGCCTTGATGTGTCTGGCTGTTTGCACCACTCTTTGCAGGGCTTTGAGGTTGAGGGCGGTGCTGTTGCTGTACCAGGTAATGATGCAGCCAGTCAGGATGCTCTCTACAGTGCTGGTGTAGAACCGTGTGAGGATGTGGCGGTTCATTTCAAACTTCCTCAGCTGTCTCAGGAAGAAGAGGCGCTGGTGAGCCTTCTTCACAATGGCCTCTGTGTGGACGGACCATGTAAGTTCCTCAGTGATGTGGACACCGAGGAACTTGAAGCTGCTGACACTCACCACCGGTGCTCCATTGATGGTGATGGGGCTGTGTTCTCTGTCTTTTTTCCTGAAGTCCACCACAAGCTCCTTGGTCTTGCTGACGCTGAGGGAGAGGTTGTGCACCTCCTCTCTGTAGGCTGTTTCATCATTGTCAGTGATCAGACCTACCACCGTCGTATCATCAGCGAACTTGATGATGGCATCGGAGCTGTGTGTTGCCACACAGTCATGCGTGTACAGGGAATACAGGAGTGGGCTGAGAACACAACCCTGCAGGGCTCCAGTGTTGAGGGTCAGTGGTGAGGAGATGTTACTGACCATTCTGACCACCTGGCGTCTGCTTGACAGGAAGTCCAGGATCCAGCTGCACAGCGAGCTGTTTAAGTTCAGAGCCCGGAGTTTCACATCAAGCTTGGAGGGCACTAATGGTGTTGAATGCTGAGCTGTAGTCTACAAACAGCATTCTCACATATGTGCTCCTTTTTTCCAGGTGGGAGAGAGCAGTGTGTAGTGTAAGTGCAATGGCATCATCATTGGAGCGGTTGTTAACCAAAGAGCTCTAAAAAACCTGGAGAATGCTATCACGTAGCATTCACGTTTATCTCAATGGGATTTGCTTGACTAGCACAGCGTTCTCCAGAAGTACATTAATGCCTTTAAAATCATGACTGACAGCCATGGTCACTATTCACCTCCATTGTATGGAAATAAAAAAGCAGCTTGTCCATTCTGACAAATATCTCAATGTCAAACATCTTTTGTGTTGCATGGGAGAAAGAAAGTCATGCAGTTTTGGAATGACATGAGTGTAAGTAAATGAAGACTTTTCGGTTTTAGGTTAATTAATCTCTTTAAAGCAGGGGAGTCAAACTCGGTTCCTGGAGGGCCACAGTCCAGCAGAATTTTGCTCCAACCCTAATTAAACACACCTGAAGCAGCTAATCAAGGTCTTCAGGAGTGCTTGAAGATTACAAGGAGGCATTTTGGAGCAGGGCTGGAACTAAACTCTGCAGGGCTGCGGCCCTCCAGGAACTGAGTTTGACACCCCTGTTTTAAAGGATAGTTCACCCAAGTATGAAAATTCTCTCATCATTTACTCACCCCTCATGCCATCACAGATGTTTGACTTACTTCCTTCTGCAGAACACAAACAAAGATTTTTAAAATATCTCAGCTTACTCAGCATACAATGCAAGTGAATGGTGACCAGAACTTTGAAGCAATAAAAAGCATATAAAGGCCACATAAAAGTAATCCATAAGACTCCAGTGGTTAAATCCATATCTTCAGAAGTGATATGATAGGTGTGGGTGAGAAACAGATCAATATTTAAGACCTTTTTTACTATAAATCTCCATTTTCACTTTCAAAATGTGATAGAATATGCAAGTGAAAGTGAAAGTGGAGATTTATAGTAAAAAAAATTAAAAAACACTTATCATATCGCTTCTGAAGATATTGGATTTAACCACTGGAGTCGTATGGATTACTTTTATGCTGCCTTTATGTGATTTTTGGAGCTTCAAAATTTTGGTCACCATTCACTTGC
This sequence comes from Myxocyprinus asiaticus, assembly GCF_019703515.2. NCBI lineage: Eukaryota > Metazoa > Chordata > Actinopteri > Cypriniformes > Catostomidae > Myxocyprinus > Myxocyprinus asiaticus. The sequence continues at coordinate 30,325,388 of NC_059357.1, read as the reverse complement.
AGTGTATGGACCGACAGAGCTGAGATATTCTTCTAAAAATATTCTTCATTTGTGTTCAGTAGAAGAAAGAAAGTCATACACATCTGGGATGGCATGAGGGTGATTAGGTCTAAATGATAAGATCATTTTTCATTTTTGGGTAAACTATCCCTTTAAGCTATTAGGTGTCAGAATGAGTTTCCGGATGTGAATTATTAATGACATCCTTTATCTGCCGAACTGATGTGGCCTTCATCTTCAAACCCTTGTTACGCGTAAAAAATCATGTTCTCTTAAGCTCACAAGGAAGCTACAGGATTTGTATATAAACTCGATATGAATTGTGACCATGAAGAACATATTTCCATTCCGACTGCTGTCTAAGGTTTACGTAGTGGGAAGAGACAGGACAGACTCTCACATTCATTGTTGATGCATTTCATGTTTGAAGGACTGAACATAGACACAATAACACAATACAGGCAGGCACAGTAGAGTGACAGCAGGGGGACAAACATTTCCTGCTACAATTTCAGGTCAAATGTTATTTGAGGGCATTCTTTGCTGAATTAATTACATTTTCAAGTGCCTTCCCTGATAAATCCTAATCCCCAGGACAGCAAACTGAAATGTGCAGTTGATACATTTTATCTGAGGTAAATGAAACCATCAGGGTGACTTCTGTGCGTCCCTACGGCAACATTCAGGTCACTCAGATTCACACTCATCTAATGCACACATACTTCCTGCAAAGTGGGCTGCCAGCCTGTTGGCCCCTTTGATTGGATTATGGCCTTTGTTGAACCAGCAGTTCAATTCTAATCATACGGGGAGATTGTGCATGAATTGGAATGGGTGGATTCATTTTATCATAGTGAAACATCCTGTGTGACCTCCATCAGGGTGGCAAGGCATAACAAGACTCCACATCCGAGTAAACCAACAAGAATTTTATTCAACACTTGTTCGCTTATTCATAACTGAAAATGAGTTCAGAGAGGTTCCCGGGAGCTTCCGACAAATCCCATAGTAGAATTTAAATGTGCACTGCTTCCACACGCATTCACAAGGGGACAGCAGATATAAAGAATGCCTTTCAATCAGTAAAAACGAATACACTGCAACTTATCATAGAAGAGAGCTAATAATTCTACAAAGAAATTAATAAAGACAGATCAGAGGTTGTATTCATTTTTGTGCCAAGAATGGGTTTAAAATGACCTGTCTTAGTCTACCGAACACTACTGCTACTGGTGCCCAGACTAGTGTACACCTTGGACAAGGTGAATAATGTTTTTCATGGGGTAGAGCAGATATACTGCATATGAGAATATCACATTCACACCAATGCCCTCCATAGACATGCATTCATTGAAAACATGGCTACAGTTTATTCACTGTGCCAAAGAGGGCACTGTTGTGCTGTGCTTTACTCAACATTGCACCGTAATGGCTTGTTAGGCACTTTCACAGGCTTGCTGCCTTAGAAAAGGTGCCACGATTTATGTGACATAATCATATTCAACATATGTGGCCATACGTGTAATTATCCGTTTTTGCTTAAATGTGCATGTAATCTCATTAAAAGTATCTTTCAACCAAAAAATGACAACTCTGTCATCATCTGCTTTCCCTCATATTGTATGTATGGGGTGGGAGTTGTGGGGCAAAGGTAAATACGGCTGTTGTAGTACAGTGACAGGCCAGGTGACAGTCATGGTGGGCAGGGGGTGGGTGTGGTATTGGACTGAGACAGGCTCGTGTTTGGATGGGGCCCCCATGGAGCCAGGCCTGAGCTTACAGTACTGTATGTCAACCAGTAAAACGAGGCTTAGATGCATAAGGACTCATTAGTTTTTATGCATCTGCAAGCCATCAGCATGAGGCTTTATTGATATAGCATTTTATCTCATGACAGTCGGCTGCACTCACTCCCACACATACGTGCTATAAACCACGACTTGATGATTACACACCAAACAGCACTCACACATTTAAACTACACTGACATCTAGGTTGTGTCAGACTGTAATAAACTTCTCTGTTTTTCAAGGTTATCCATATAAGGTGTCAGATACACCCACACACATTTGCATAAAGTATTTATTTAATAACCAGCATGCATAAGCTAGGCTTGCTGGTGCTTATATAGAGAAGTTTGTACCATCATCCAGATTGTGCTGTAACTCACCGTAGTGTGTTTCTCCCTTGAATGATGAAGGATTCTCTGCATCTGCTTGGTTTGTTATGAGCCACACTGAGTGTTGGCAAGGAGACAGTCAGTCAAGGCTCATAATGAGTAATAGAGGCTGTTTATCAAGGCAACAGACGAATGCAGACTTGTTTAGGGTTCCCCAGTTTGTTTCAAACAAAACAGATACAACAAAGCATTGCAGTTTCCATTTCCTTAAAGATTGCTCTCAAAGGACATCATTCTTGCAATTATGACTGTGTGACAAAATAGGAAAATATGCAATATGCAAGTACTTTCATAGCTCAAGGCAGTGCAAGCACATCATTTAATCAAAATATAATACTTTTCCTTTTAACCCTGAGGCTCTTGAGGAACCAATCAGAAATATCAATTGTATGTTTTTAGCAGATATAGATTAATAAAGTCTATCTAGGGCTAGTTCACCAAAAAGGCTATCATTCTGCCTAAAATCTCCTTTTGTCCCAGAGACCCCAATGTGTAAACATAATGAGTAGTTATGAAAATTGTCTCTTTTTTTTTAATCTTCCAATACTTTTAATAAGTTAATTTGACCCAGACATAATCCAGTATTCAGATATTACTGAAATTGTATTCCTCTATTTTGCCATAAAGTAGGCATGCACTTTTCAGAAATGTGACTAGTATCCCGTAGACCCCACAAACAAAAAACATTGTAGAAAAATGCAATAGAAATCCAGTCATGAGTGTATTATCTAAACCAGTCATAGAATCTTTTTTATACATGTACCTGAGATCTCTGAGACTCCAAACATAAGTAATGTAGCATTTTTCATGGAGGACAGTTAAAATGTGTTATCAACTTTTGTTTATAATGAAATTTTAATACAGAATGAAATTTTGTCAATGTTAAAGGAATATTCCGGGTACAATACAACTTAAGCTCAGTCGACAGAATTTGTGGCATAATACTGATTACCACACAAATTAATTTTGACTCATCCCGCCTTTTCTTTAAAAAAGCAAAAATGGAGGTTACAGTGAGGCACTAACATTGAAAGTGAATAGGGCCAATTTTTGGAGGGTTTAAAGGCAGAAATGTGAAGCTTATAATTTTATAAAAGCACTTTCATTAATTCTTCTGTTAAAACTTGTGTATTATTTGAGCTGTAAAGTTGTTTAAATTGTAATTTTTACAGTCATTTTAGGGTTTGTTGACATTACATCGTCATGGCAATGAAGTTGTAAAATCGGCTAATTTTACACAGAAAAGGTTATTAAGCGATTTTATCACACTAATATCATGTTAACACACAAATTGTTTGTCTTGTGGCTATACGAGTATTTTAAACGTTTCGGATTGGCCCATTCATTTCCATTGTAAGTGCCTCATTGTAACCCAAATTTTTGCTCTTTTTAAAGAAAAGGATGGACGGGTCAAAATTACTTTTTTTAGTAATCAATATTATGCCACAAATGCTGTTGATTGTATTGAACTTGTATTGAACCCAGAATATTCCTCGAAGTATATTTTTCAAGCCATCAAAATGGCACTGGGTTCTCTCAGATCCCTATCATGAGGGTTAAGCAAACTAGATTATTGATTGCAATGATAATACAATCATTTATCATCCTGACAAAAAGACACATTTGCACTGATCTTCAGTTTCATTAATTGATCTTTATCTGACAGGGGCTGAGGTACCTCACAGAAGGAGCATGACTTCTTCAGCTGGGTCATGCATTATCTAATTTCACTGAAATCCAACACCTCCACCCCCAGCATCGTGGCAACAAACCCCCATGGCCACACATGCACTACATGGTTCATGTCTCCTTTTCATCTGATTGTGCCCCCCTAATGGCTGGGCCTAAGATAAGAGGACAAAATTATTTATTGGCCGCCGGTGAAGAGAGGTAGGCCAGTTTGCTCTGAGTCACGTCTCTGCTCACTGAGATATAACCATGAATGTGGCCAGCAGGGATGGGCTATGACAAGCTTGAGGGAATGTGGGATTGGGCGGGGCGACACAGTGCTGACCTCAATAAAGGGCCGCTCACACAGAACGCATTCTTGAGTTCATTTGTACTGTATTTTAATAAACATAGTCTTACTAAATGTGGAATAATTAAAATACGAGGTGGCGAAATCGTAAGTGAACGTATGACTTGGCTTGTATGACAAGGTATGATTTTTATTTTAATTAAGACGATCCAATCAGCAAACAGAATTTCAAATCAATACAATACTGGCATTACATTTGAGCGAGACTACTGTGTCCTAACACTTTATTTTAAGAAAGGGAACATCTGTGAACAAATTTGGTTTCTCATTTCATATTTAGGGCTTTCCTTGTCTCGTTCCAAACCCCGATATTTTCCTTCTTCTGTGGTACATAAAAGTTATTTTCCTATTAAAATCATAGTTGAGTTTAGGGTTTTGGTTAGACTTTATAGTTAGGTTTAGGTTAGGGGTTAAACTTGGGAAAAATCTTACTAACCTTGTTCGTTGGTTTATATATTTTTGCTCTATTGCAGTAAAAGTTGTACGTTTTTGTGTCAAGCCATTTCTTACGATTTCGCCATCTCTTGCTATAATTATGTCTTCTCATGAGACCTGGGCTGCATTTCCCAAAAGCATCGCAAGCTTAAGTTGATCGTAGAGACCATTGGTGCCAATGGTTTCTATGATCTACTTAGGCCTACAGTGCTTTAGGAAATGCTGCCCTGGTTATTTTTAATTGTTTATCTGTTTAAACATGAGCTACGTGGACATTTTTGACCATTGCGGCCCTTTTCTACGGGTCTAAGTAAACTCCATCATTCTAGCATATGAGACAGGCCATTTTAGGCAAACAGATTACACTATTTATTGACTGGAAAGATGAACTAGATTTGAAAAGCATGACGTAAACAGCCCCTGCTGTTGCTGGCTTTGTCTCAGCATTGTTTTCCACGTAGACACGGCTCGGAAATAGACAGATGCAGAGACATTTATGCTGAGCAGCTCGCCATATGCATCATCGCTTATCAGAAAAACTGAAACAGCAGATTGCAAAACAACATACACCTCCAGTAGGGTGCAGCAACAAACATGCAATAATCTGTCTAAAATCCATCATAGGCCTCTTTGATTATGAAAAATCAAAGGAAATGAATCACATGGATTGCCACAGCAAGCTGATGAATAACCCTGACTAAACAGCCTCATCAAACATCCTCCCGGAATTTCTGAGTTTGACAGTTACAACTCAGGTAAACAATGAGAGCTTCATTTACAAAGATACACTGACATAAATGCTCTTCCTCAAATTTGTTAACACAATAAAGATGAAAGGAATGCTTGTTTGGTATGAAAGAGCTGGTGCTGATTATTTTTATTGCATTAATGGAACATTCATGAAGAGTTTATTTCCTGCTGTGATGTCAAAGAAACTTTCTTAGTAATTATTTTGCTTTAGCATTTTTTTCGCTCATAAATATCTCTCTCAGAATTAATTATTGCACTGACCCGAGCAATTAAAGACCTCAGGTAACGTCTAGACACAATGAGACATTTCAGGTGGCTTATATGTGGCATTTAAAGTCTTAATTAAAAAGCATTAAGCTAAAGGTTTGGGTTTAAAGCTGTAAGCATTACGATATTAAGCACAATATGTGTAACAAAGTTCAATGGAAAGGAGGAGGCGAGAACCGGCTTGACAATATAACCGGCTCGAACTGCCACCTCCTTGCCACCTCCTGCCACCGGGCTTGATTAGACTGATTAGGGGCTGGGTGTGCAGCATCACGACCAGGCCCTGCCCTCCTCCCTGCCACAATATGCAACATTTCTCTCTAGATTTTTGATTTTCTGAAGAAAATGTAAGTGGTGCTTGCTTATACAAAAGAAACCTCAATGTTGTTATGATTGTTGATCAGGTGTTGCTAAGGTGTTATGAATGGTTTTTAGCATGCTACTATTTGGTTGCTAGCATGTTCTGGGTGGTTGCTAGGGTGTTCTGAATGTTTGGTGCTTACTTGTACAAGTCAAAATAACCCACCTCCAAGTCTCTCTATTTTGGTCCCTAAATGCGTTAGGTTAGGACTTTGTTCAAAGCCCAAGTATGAGCAATAGTTATAGTGAGACTTGCTTTGCTTGCCTTAGCAAGTACCATTAATATTTCACAACAAATTTATATAAGAACATGACAGTACAGAATGAAACAAATGACAGCCACCTATACATATTAAGAGATATGTCACAACCCAAACAAGTGGTAGGTACCTTTTTTTTTTTTTTTTTTTACATTCATGTAAAGCTTGCTCTATAATCTATTCTTACTAATATGACATTTTCAAGAGCAGCGCTGAGGCTAATCATACATAATAATATAATGTCATAACTGTATTGTACATTTGACTTATGTTTCATATTTTATGAATGGCTTTTGAAGTGTGACATACAGTTTAACACTTCAGTGAATAACTGAAGAGGTTAGAGTATATTTTTACAGGTCCAGCGGTCTTGTCAGGATGCTTTTATCTTCAGTGGGGATGCAGAGAATCTGCTGTTATCTCCTTTAAAAACAGTACACTACTCTATGATTCTTCCTAGCTTATAAATGTAACATTGTGAACTTCAACTACTTCAAGTTCTTTTTTCTTTTCTTTTTTTTTTACAGTGAGGCTAAGCCAAGTTATTTATCTGTGTGGAACAGAGAGCTGATTCACACATATTTACACAGCACGAGTCATATTAACTAATTAACATAAACAACCAGGAAGTGTGTGAGATGACTTATTCAGATAATAGAGGAAATAACAACACAACAGTCTGTGAATGAGAGAGGTAAGAGGTAAACTACTATCTGAGATAAAACGTCATGATCAATAGCCAGTTTAGGCAACACTGTATAATAAAATCTATTTAAAAATCCACCATGATCAACATTTTTTTTTCTGCCTAAATACTATAGTAACTATTGTAAAAAGCCATATTAAATTAATATGGGATATCCATCAAATACACTGTAAAAAGTGTTAACCTACAATTGTAACCTTAAGGAGCTATTTTTACCTGATATAACCCTTAAAACCAGTTTTATTGGTGTAACCTAATGTATTCAGGTTGATTCAATGATGGTAAACAATATTTTTGAATTGAATGAAACCAGTTAATTTAGATGTTACCACATTTCTTTTTTTTTTTTTGGTGTGTAGAGTAAGAACTGTTCAGAAACCTTCTGTGCTTTTGCTTAAATGATTAATACTTAAGCTCAATCGTCAGCATTTGTGGCATAATGTTGATTACCACAAAAAATAATTTTAGACAGGTCCCTTTTCTTTTAAAAAAATAAAATAAATAAATATATAAAAAAAGCTAAAATCTTGGTTCCGGTGAGGCACTTACAATAGAAGTGAATGGGGCCCATATGTAAACGTTAAAATACTCACTGTTTTAAAAGTGTAGCCACAAGACATAAAATCACTTTCTAACCTTTTCTATATATAGTTAATCCAAATGTACAACTTTGTTGCCATGACAACATAATGGCATAAACCTTAAAATGACCATGAAAACGATGGTATAAAGATCTTTTCAGCTCAAATAATACACGAGTTTTAACAGAAGGATTAATGTAAGTGCTTTTATAAAACTATACGCTTCACATTTTCTGCCTTTAAACTCTCTAAAAATTGGCCCCATTCACTTCCATTGTAAATACCTCACTGTAACCTCTATTTTTTCTTTTTTTTTTTTTTTTTTTTTTTTAAAGAAAAGGAGGGATGAGTCAAAATATTTTTTGTGGTAATCAACATTATGCCACAAATGATGTGGATTGAGCTCAACTTGTAACCCGGAATATTCCTTTAATTTTCTTTCTTTTTTTTTTTTCTTCTTTTTTATGAAAGTGGTGGCTTATACAAAAGTTACACTGTAAAAAGTGTAAACTCACAGCTGTTCCCTCTAAGAGTGATTTTTATCTGAACTGAACCATAAAACTGACTTTAGTAGGTGCATTAAATCCTATTTATGATTACGACCTCTTTTTACATTGTTTTGACATTATGTACCAGAGTTTTACTGCAGTAACTAGTAAACATGTTATTTTGACAGAAACTAGCATTTTTTAAGGGAGTGCTACACATATTACATGTAAATAACTGAATTATAATGGTAATAATAGTTAATTAATTATAACAGTAATTAATTAATAATTAAGTAATAAAATTAATAATAATGATAGCAAAGTATATTTACAAGCAGCTCTACAAAATTACATTTATTACATGTTGTACAGAGAAATATTACATAAGTATAGCCTATACTATATACTGTGTACTTTGACATGAACAAAAAAGTATGACACCCGTTGAATGAAGACTACACAGAAAGTGCAATAAGAGATACAAAGAATATCGGAGATTGTTTATAAGTATACAGTACACGATATAATTGCCTCCAGTAGCAGCAACCAATGAGTCTTCAGTGGGGCGGAGGAGAGAGAGAGAGAGAGACAGAGAGAGAGAGAGAGGCTGCTGCTCTCAATGGAAGTTGCTGTAAGTGCGCTGGACCTGCTGTATGCTACATTTCACTCGCTTCAGTTCGCTTTCAACCGGAGCTCTGCTCACTCGTACTGACTGAACAGCCGCTTGTTGCATTAGCATATTGTTGCAGGGCTTTTGAAAAGAAAGGCGGAGCACCTGGGATACCACACTATATGTAATTTATTTATTTTTAAACTCAAATTTACATTCGGAACTGACTGAAATTGAGAAAGGTCATATTAGAACGCATACACTTAGTGTCTGTTTACGTGGCTGTATATACTGCAACCGTCTGGAGCATCATTTACAGTTAGTATACCATCGATTAGTGGTTGATAGTTATAGGTTATAACTGCTTGCTTGGTTTCAGTCCCTTAAACATGTTGAAATAACAGCAACCAGGAGGATGAGCGCTGCATGAAACTGGACCTGCAAACTCAGATGAGAGGATCCTGCGAATTTAAACGCATTTCACACGAGACTTTGGGGATGCATCTTTTAAAGTGAGCTTAATAATATTTACGAGACTACATAACTTTATATTGACTTTATATCGCAAGAAAGACTAACGGGGTTCTGTTAACTGTTGTTATCAATCTAACGTGTAAATATATAATTACAAGTAGGCTTAAAACACATTTATAAACCCATTATGACGTGTCTGCTTTGACCGCGCGACTTCCCGGGCATCACGCGCATAAACTGCATAGAAGCACGTTATTCACAAAAATCACGGGGAATTTGCCGCTGGACGAAATGCATTTTTTCATCTAACTATCAGTTTTGATAAAAGTTCACGTGAATAAGTTGCGACCAGCTGAACGAAGCGCACGCGATACACGAACAGCGCAGAAGTGGCGTAGTATCACAGCTCGAGACTACGTGATGGGCGCGAGGGGATCTGATTCCAAATCTACAGAGCGAAAATCCACAGGTCTGCCTAAAGCACACAGAGCTGGAAGACCAAACAGTGACGTGGATCGCGTGGAGGAGGACAGTGTTCACTCAGGAGGCAACAGCTCCTCTCGCTTTCTCTGGAAAAGCTGTGAAGCCGGAGCCAACACTTACTCAACACCTGCTTTCACTCGTGTGGACAAGAATGCCATCATGCATGAGAATAAGAGCACTGCTTCAAAGATTTTTACAAGTTTGTCCGAGGGAAAAGTCAGCTGGAATGGAAAGAGAAAGTTTACGTTGGGCACTTGGAGTTGGTGGGCGTTTTTCTGCATGCACGTGCACGTGTTGAGAGCAGTCGCACAAGGTAAGAGTAAAAATACCCCTTATGTGCTCTATGATGAGTTCCATTCAGATCATGCATAAAAAGAATCATATCTTATACGCGTGGTTTGAATACTATAAATCAACCTAATTGCTGCCATGTTGAAGATTACAAATGGTGCATTTGCATTTGCATGATTATTTGACCGCTGTACTGGTGTACTGGCTCCCAGACTTGATTTAAATAATAATGGCAATTGAAAATATGTGTCTGTTCATGCAACAGACAGTTGAGCTGAGATCTCTGGACGTGAACAAAAGTGGAGTCATTAGGTCAGACTGCATGCATGGTCACAGATGGCATATGCATCTTTTGGGCACCGTTCTCTCTAGAGGGAATATCATGCATGCATATGTGTGGTGAGGCGCCTTGGGACAAGTGTAACAGTTGGCATGCTGAGAAATGAAACTTACTTGTTGGTGCTGATGTATTTTAAAAAGAGCTTTGTAATGAGCATGTTTCTTATAATGCTTTTGCAAAGGAACTTCAATTGCGATGATGGAGGTAAGCACAAAACATGTTCTCTTAGGGCAGATGTACAGTAACAGTTCCATATTTTACATAAGAATTGGCCCCAATTATTTTTTTAGATATTGTAGGATATAATAGAAATGATCAGCCATGCAGGATTATTAATAATGGGCTGTTTTATTTCTCTGTCAAATTATTATATTAAGACATAATCAAAACAGTATGGTTCATTAAAATGGATATTTATAATCCCTCAGATTAGAGTAATTTTTGAACTGTAATCAAAAGGATAGATGGGCCAAAAAAGCTACTATGATGCTTGTGAATAGAAAACCTCATCCTGCTTTAAGCTCTTTCCACCCACAATCCATGTGTTTTTGCCACTTGAAATGTTCAATTTGAATTTTTGAAGGCACCGGAAAATTTGTTGCAGTGATTTTCTTTTCAAAAAAGGTTCTCAAACAGGGATTTGAAGGTGTTTTAACCAGCCACTGACAAGATAGAGACATACATTTATAGAAAAAGCCTAAAACCTGCATTTAGATGCCAAAAAATTGCCTTGTCAAGGCAACATAAAACACGACCAGTTTTCACTGGTCACATTCACTCGGCTACATCGCTATCCTAGATACTCTAGTGTGAGGTTCTGTTTTGCGTATGGAGTTTTATGTCCCTTCCTGCACAGCTACCTTAAGACAAACACTCAATTGAGATAAAGCCCTGTCATTGGGGTGTGAAAATGTGTTAATTTAAGGTACTCTGTAGGAATTCCTCTCATATTTAGTGATGATCTTAAGTCTAAATAACTTATATATTTATGCCGTTCTGAAAGAGACAGGAAATGACGGATATTTTATTTGTACGTATCATGAATGGTGGCAAAGCTGCGCTCCAAAGTCTCCACTATCCACAGCTGGGATTACTGATTAACTTTTGAGTTTAAGGAAGTAGTACTTTGAAGGCTCCCTTAAGAGGACGCATAGACCATATACAGTATGAGCCTATAAGTGATAAAGCAGACATAGCCATCTTTTTGTGGTGTCATGTAGTTAATGTAACTTACAGTCACAGTTTTATTGCATGCTTCAAACTTTATATTCTTTATTTAATTTCGAAAGGTTCAGCAAAGTTGCAGAGGTGCATGCAGTGTCAGCCAGTTCCTTAGTCCTGTGTCAAGGTCTTTTGATGTTTGGAGAGCTCCCAGCACTGTTCTGGGAATGGGTTAGATATATTGATCTGAATTGAGGAGCCAACAGTATTGTCAGAGTGAGCATATAGAGATGAGGTTGACATTTTAACCTTTGTTTCATTCAACTTGGATCTATAAAAGAGAAGTGTGGAATTTTTCGATGTTAAAATATGTTGTCCTATAGCACGTTAAAGGGATAGTTCACCCAAAAATGAAAATTCTCTCATCATTTACTCACCCTCATGCCATCCTCTGACTTTCTGTCTTATGCTGAACACAAACAAAGATTTTTAAAAGAATGTTGCTGCTCTGTAGGTCCATACAATGTAAGTGAATGGTGTCCAGAACTTTGAAGCTACAAAAAGCACATGAATGCAGCATAAAAGTAATCCATACGACTCCAGTGGTTAAATCCATTTCTTCAGAAGTGATTTGATAGGTTTGGGTGAGAAACAGATCAATATTAAAGTCCCTTTTTACTTTAAATTATCCTCCCTGCCCAGTAGGTGGCGATATGCACAAAAAATGCAAATCACCAAAACCAAAAGAAGAAGAATGTGAAAGTGGAGATTTATAGTAAAAAAGGACATAAATATTGATCTGTTTCTCACCCACACATAACATATTACTTCTGAAGATGGATTTAACCACTGGAGTTGTATGGATGACTTTTATGCTGTTTTTATGTGCTTTTTTGCCTTCAAAGTTCTGGCCACCATTTACTTGCATTGTAGGGACCTACAGAGCTGAGATATTCTTCTAAAAATCTTTGTTTGTGTTCAGCACAAGAAAGAAAGTCATACACATCTGGGATGACATGAGGATGGGTAAATGATGAGAGAATTTTCATTTTTGGATGAACTACCCCTTTTTACATGGAGAGACAACCATAAATATGCAATTCTGACCATAAAAAAGCAATTTCAGCATTCCGACTAGCCCGACACAGCAACCCATTGGTTCAACCAATGGGTTGAATTTGGGGCTCTTTGACTGGCTAGTGGCAGATGGGGAAATGTTTCAGTAAAAATCAGTATTTTTGTCGCTAGTGGCAGACAAAAATTACACACTTCACCTTTGTATAAAGATTTCAAAACTGCTGTAATTTTTATTTTATTTTAGCCAAAAGTTGGAACAGGAAGTATTTGGTCACAGGTTATGTTCAAATAAAAAAGCTGCCAATTAAAGTAAAAAATTGCACTTCATTCTCATTTTAATGTAACAAACAAAAACTGGCAAATCTAGCCTTCTGCAGGTGTTTATATTTGTCTCAAATCATAAACTTCTGCTGGCAGCTGAATTTTCTGGCTGCTTGGGTCTGGCAGAAGACCACAGTGCCCTTAAAACCAAACACCCGGGCAGAGAGGGAGTTTGTCAAGCAGTAGCAGGTGCACTATCCTCTGCTGTGCTTCTAGAAAGGTCTCTGGGCTAATGATGTTTGTGCCAGAGCATTGTGCAGGTAAATGTACAGTAGTTTCTTCTACGGGCCTGAGCTTCATGTGCTGTATATCATCTTTTAGCGGTGCCAACAGACAAATCCACACTACTCATAGTTCTCAATTTTGTCAAATTTTATATTTCATTCCCTCTCCATCTCTGCAATCAGCTACTGCAAAAAAATAAATAAAGTATACTTCTGTATCAGAAGTATCTGCTTTTAAAATTGCAAGTTTTGTCAGAAAACTAAGCAATAGCACAAATTACTGCACTGCAGCTCCATGTGATTTCTTGACCGCCATCATTTTGATTATTGATTTGTACACAAATCATTTATGTAAACAGTACATGCAATGCATGAGCAGCCATTGATTCCACAGCTGTGCAATGCTGCCAGCTCATCCAGGTGAAGGATACCACAGTAATTTATGTCAAAGTTGAAAAATTGCCTCCTTTCCTCTAAATTAAAACGATGAGGACAGCTCCCCGGAATGATGAATTTTGTCAGTGGTGCTTAACAAAAATTCTCATGCTTCTTTAAAGGTGCTATATGTAATATTTTTACTGTACAAAATCATAAAATTACCATAATATGTCATTAGAGAATTTGGAAACATGCCAAGTTGAAATACTGGCTTCTCCTGTAACAATGCTACAGCCAGTATATTCTACTTTGAAGTTTCCATTCCGGGCTGGAATTTCTGTTTATGTTTTGGCCTGTGTGATCCCGCCCACTACCCACTCACCAATAGTATTTTGACACCGCTGGGTTGCCAGATTTGAACAAGTTTGCAGGCAAACAACACTACGTGCTGCAGCCATGGAAGCCAGCAAACGAACTGGATCAGAGATAACAGATTCCACCTGACCTAAAAAGCCTCGCCATTCCTCTAAAAACCACCATGACCAGAGGCGTAGTAAAACAAGGATAAATATTGAAGATGCCTTTTGAAGATGGAGACAGCTTAAATCCTTTAAAACGGATGCTGACTTGGTTAATTTGCATGTCAACATTCTGGCAACCTGCATGAGCTTCAAGTCTGTGGCGGGGCAGACAACTCTCCAATATTTTGAATTTGGACTGCAGTACCCATTTCAAACGCTTGTTGTCAATCTTACATATAGCACCTTTAAAGAAAGGTTAATAATCACATTCGTTGTTTCCTAAAAGGTTAATGAAATTTTGCATTGTTTTTCTTGGAGTTAGGTGAGGCAAAATTAGATGATATTTTACCTTCTTGATTGTATTGCTCAAAATTTTGATTGCATTTCCAGCTAATTGGGAAGTGAATTAATTTCTGTGACCGGATTTGACACTCCAAATCAGACCTAAAATACACAAACTCCTCATGGAAAAACATTTAGCAGACTGAAAGTACACTTAGCCTAATGAATCTAAAACAGGGCTTAAAGCTGAAGTGTGTAATTTCTGTGTCACTAGCGTCATCGAACAGAATTGCAATTTACATTTGTTTGTGTGCTGTTGATCGAACAAACAGATAGTCCCGCCCCCAATTCACACCATTGGTCAATGTTATTTTGTTGGTATGGATGGGTCACTTAAAACAAACAGCGGAATGTTTATGGTGCTAAAGGGACACAGTGTTTACAGTTTTTGAGAAAATGAACCTACAAATGGCTTACTTACAGTTGTCTCTGCATATTAAGCTGGAATAAAGAGAAAGTATTTTGTGATGGAGCACGGCCGGCGCTGAATCAGCTGATAAGCGGGAGAGCAAGATAAGGGGCAGTCGGAGACATTGGTTCAAGAGAGAGAGACGCACGTGGCCACGTTGCATGTGTGTCTGTGTTTGTTTATGTTGGTTTTATGTTGAGTTTTTCATTAAACTTTTATGTTGACTGTTCAGCTGGTTCCCGCCTCCTCCTTGCCCAACCTTTACCTGTTACATATTTATAGTTTATAATATATTTATAGTTAATATTTATAGAGAATTATATTTATAACACAGAAAAAACTACACACTTCAGCTTTAAGCATTTTTTCAGTAGTTCAGATTTGTACTTGCCATGCCAATGTTGTCACTGGCCCCATCACAAAAAATTATACATATTGTTTTTGGCAGTGTAATTTTTATGTGTAAATCTGGCAGAAATAAAATATTTTTCCAATAAATACTGGGTTTTCTGCTAGAGGTAGACTGACCGATATATCAGTTTTACCGATTAATCTGTGCCGATATTTACTTTTTATCTGAAAAAATCTACGCAGATAGTTGACGATAGTTTTAATTATTTCTTCTTGTTCCTCTGTGGCCAGCACTGGAGGATTCTTCAGTTAGAACGGCATGATTCAACAGTATTTAACAGCGTAAAAAAAAACCCAATCATGTTGGGATTTGCTGTATTTAAATCTTTCGTCATTGACAATATTCAGTTATATTCACTCCACTGCATATTTTGTTATTTTGATTTGATAATCAAGTGTTCTAAATTGAAGAAAAATGTGACTATATGGCAACGTCCCCCGTCAGAACATACATCGTGTCTCTAACTTGACAATATCTTGTGAATAATAATAAACCTTATTCCTTATTAAGCCTCATCTGGTGAAATACACTGGCGGCCAGAAGTTTGGCATAATGTACAGATTTTGCTCTTTCGGAAGGAAATTGGTACTTTAATTCACCAAAGTGGCATTCAACTGATCACAAAGTATAGTCAGGACATTACTGATGTAAAAAACAGCACCATCACTATTTCAAAAAAGTCATTTTTGATCAAATCTAGTCAGGCCCCATTTCCAGCAGCCATCACTCCAACACCTTATCCATGAGTAATCATGCTAAATTGCTAATTTGGTACTTGAAAATCACTTGCCATTATATCAAACACTGCTGAAAGCTACAGTATTTGGTTCATTAAATGAAGCTTAACATTGTCTTTGTGTTTGTTTTTGAGTTGCCACAGTATGCAATAGACTGCCATGTCTTAAGGTCAATATTAGGTCAAAAATGGCAAAAAAGAAACAGCTTTCTCTAGAAACTTGTCAGTCAATCATTGTTTTGAGGAATGAAGGCTATACAATGCTTGAAATTGCCAAAAAACTGAAGATTTCATACAAAGGTGTACACTACAGTCTTCAAAGACAAAGGACAACTGCTCTGACAAGGACAGAAAGAGATGTGGAAGGCCAGATGTACAACTAAACCAGAGGATAAGTACATCAGAGTCTCTAGTTTGAGAAATAGATGCCTCACATGTCCTCAGCTGACAGCTTCATTGAATTCTACCCGCTCAACACCAGTTTCATGTACAACAGTAAAGAGAAGACTCAGGAGTGCAGGCCTTATGGGAAGAATTGCAAAGAAAAAGCCGCTTTTGAAACACAGACATTGGACAACAGATAATTGGAAAAGAGTGTTATGGATATTAACCCCATTGAGCTTTTGTGGGATCAGCCAGACTGTAAGGTGCGTGAGAAGTGCCCGACAAGACAGCCACATCTATGGCAAGTGCTACAGGAAGTGTGGGGTGAAATGTCACCTGAGTATCTGGACAAACTGACAGCTAGAATGCCAAGGATCTGCAAAGCTGTCATTGCTGCACATGGAAGATTTTTTTGATGAGAACTCTTTAAAGTAGTTTATGAAGTAGTAATTTTTTTCAAATTGTAATAGTAATTTTTCACGTTATTGATGTCCTGACTATACTTTGTGATCAGTTGAATGCCACATTGGTGAATAAAAGTTCCAATTTCTTTCCATAAGAGCAAAATCTGTACATTATTCCAAACTTTTGGCCTCCAGTGTATTTATATGCAAAGCTCTTCATCTGGTGAATATATAGGCTATAAAAGGCTTAATTTGGTAAAAAGTTAAAAATAGAGCATTGTAACAGAGACTCCGTCATTTTAAAATAAGAGTCCCCGGTGTGTTTCGGGCTTGTTTATAGTTAAAAGTCCCGACATTATGCATCAAATCAAAATTAATTAAATTTTATGATTATTTTTATTTTTTAATAAATGTTCTCCCCTTTTTCTCCCCAATTTGGAATGCCCAATTCCCAATTTGATCTGTGGTGGTGGAGGACAAATCTCAGTTGCCTCCACTTCTGAGACCGTTAACCCGCGCATCTTATCACGTGGCTTGTTGAGCGCGTTACCGCGGAGACATAGCACGTGTGGATGCTTCACGCCATCCACCACGGCATCCACGCACTACTCACCACGTGCCCCACCGAGAGCGAACCACATCATAGCGACCACGAGGAGGTTACCCCATGCGACTCTACCCTCCCTAGCAACCGGGCCAATTTGGTTGTTTAGGAGACCTGACTGGAGTCACTCAGCACGCCCTGGATTCGAACTCGCGACTCCAGGGGTGGTAGTCAGTGTCTTTACTCGCTGAGCTACCCAGGTCCCAAATTTTATGGTTATTTAATATTCAATAGTAAATTCATTTTTCTGGTTATTATTGGGATTTTATTTGAACAATAAACTACATCTGGGATTTTTTTTAAATGTATTTTGTACTCTTGTAGGGTCTATGTCTGTGCCTGTTATAGTTAGCAAAGACTAAGATTTTTGAATTTTTGTACATTCTATAAATAGATTTTTTAAAACTTTCGGCCGATCAATCAGTTGTCGGCCTTTTCCACCACCTTAGTTATAGGTATCGGCAAAATCCACTATCGCTTGACCTCTATTTTTTGTATTCAATGCAAAACATAACTGATTGGTTTGTAATGTTCAACTCATTCTTACTGAGCTTCCATTACTATCACATAATCATTCTCGGAACAAAATATCACCTATGACAGCCAGTTACTGTAGATAGCTTTTTTTCTACTTCAAATCAGCTTAAGTTTAAATCAGCAGAATTTGCAACAATGTTCAATTAATCACAGAAAATCTAAATGTTTCTTGGCTTTTAAACCTTTTTTTGCAAGCCATAAAAACAAGATCAACAAATGTTAGAATTGAGTGACAATGCAGCACTGGCCCAATAGGGCAAGTGATCGTTCCATTAACTGGCCTGACACTCTCATACACTGTCCCGGGCTAGTGGGCCGGCCATCGTTATTGTTGAGCACTGTAAAAAGAATCCTAATACAATTAGCCCAAGAATTTTGAGAAAAAATCCATGCATGGGGTTGTTTTCTCTTTATAGATAAATGAAAGACAGATTAAGCACTTGAATGATTGATACTTGATAGAAAACCTCAACACTATTAACAAGATTTTAAATCATTTTGCTGTCAGTGTTGTTAGGGTATGTCATAGCAATCTGGAATCAATGGGTTTTTAAATACAGGAAAATAAAAATTATTTTTTAAATTCTCAAAACATTCAGTCATAGTATTAGCCTTTTATGTTATGCAGAACATGCTCAAGTCTAGGTTTTATGGCTTTTAGTGCATTTCTGTTAGCTTAACCCACTGGGGTCTGAGGGTGTTTTGGACCCTGGAGAAGTTTTGACATGCCTTGACATTTGTACTTTTTTCAGTTGCTTAAAAACATATTAATGGCTAAAGTCTGATAACACTGTATTCAGCACAAACTGGGCTACAATAATATGTGAGCAACATGTATGTACATGTTTGTATTTTTGAGAAAATAACGTTTATGCGTGGTTTTTGAAAAAACAAAAATTTTAAGTCACTAAAATAAGGCCATATAACACATACTAAACATTTGTTCACAAGACGTTTGAGAACTGGATCTGGTAGCCTATAGTTTTTGCTATAAAATGATGTGAAAACCATCCTGATCACTCATTCATACAAAACAATATAGTCATTTAACTTTTGTAAGACACTTTTAGTGTTAGAAAGGCCATATGCGAGGAGGTGTGGATGATCATGAATATTGATGTGACTCACACCTGAGGAGAAAAAGACCCCTTCCCTGGGCCTATCAATGAGGAATGTGACGGAGAGAGAATGAATGTGAGGAGACTTAATGATTGAATGTATTGTTTGTAGCTTATTCACAAAATCAAGTTTAAGTTAAAAAAAATAATCTGACTATACATTTTCTTTACATAAAGACTTTACTTATAAACTTTAGACCTACACTACCGTTTAAAAGTTTTAGATCGGTAAGATTTTTTAATGTTTTTAAAAGAAGTCTCTTCTGCTCACCAAGGCTGCATTTATTTGATCCAAAATACAATAAAAACATTGATACTGTGAAATATTTTTACAATTTAAATTTATTTTCTATTTGAATATATTGTAAAATGCAATTTATTCCTGTGATCAAAGCTGGATTTTCAGCATCATTACTGCAGTCTTCAGTGTCACATGATCCTTCAGAAATCATTCTAATATGCTGATTTTCTAATATGGGCATATTTACAGCACATTTTACACATTTACACCCGAACAGATATTTGCAAGCACAAGCTTCGTTGATGGTAATGAGGCAGCATAAACACTAGTTAAAATATAATCTAAACATTCATATTATTTTTATATCATATTACATATCATATTTATATCATACAGCATACAATTTAAATACTTGCTTTAGCCGAAACAACATTTAAATGTAACTAAAACTTGCCTATTACGACATATATCAAATTTCAATAATTTGAATACTGGCTGGCAAGTCTGGAAATAGTCCAACTAGTAAAATATGTACGTTTATATAAAATAGCATGTCAACTAATGTAAGTAAAGACTTACTCATCTGAAATTGTATCCTTGGCTGGATCAAGATGCTCTTCAAAATGCAAACGTTCTTCATCGGATTCTCGCTCTTCTTCTGAGGAAAATGTGAACTCTTCGTCACTATCCAGGACCATCTGTAGAGCTTCCTCACCTGTGTAGCGTGCCATCTTCCAAACGCGCAGGAAAGTGAATGAATCTGATGATGAACTTGATGTTTTTTAAGGCATTGTTGGGAGCGTTTACCATTTGCATTGATCGCTTCAGCACATTACCGTATGAATAGCGCGCTCTGCTGGTGGGTGTGATCATATTAGCGATAATTAGCTGAGCCAGGAGAAACTGTACATTGCTTTGTTTCATACAG